>NC_012877.2:17429289-18029289 GCF_000003195.3 Sorghum bicolor
GGGGTGAGGAAGCTTGTGGTCGGAGTGATGCGTCGCTCTTCCCGAGAGGCGTGGGAAGTCAGACAGCCCGCGCACCGCCGTTCGTCGCCTAAGGTAATTTTTTGAAAAAATTGTTAGTTAAATTGTTATTTATTTTGTTATATAGTTAAATTTTGCTAGTTAGTTAGTATTATGTTTAATTTTTATTTTTATTTTTGTTAGTAAAATTGTTAAGTAGCTAAGTATTATTATTTACTTAGTTAGTTTGTAGTATTATGCTTAGTTACTTAGTTTTTTTCATAGTTAAATTAATTAATTATTTTGTTAGTGAAATTGTTAATCATAGACTTATGGTTAATTAGTTAGTAAAGTAGTATTACTTACTTAGTTAGTTATGTAGTAATTTGTTTTACCATATTGGTCGGTTAGTTAATTATCGGATGTCAAATCGTTTTGTAGATGGATTACGGTGTAAGAGTTTTTTACGGAGGAAGTGTTAGGAGAGAGGATTGTCAGTTTGAGGATATGTCTGAGGAATTGGAATGGTTTGATGCCCTCCCTAGTTTCAGCGATCTATGTGAGCGTTTGAGTTTGAAGTTTGGCGATGCTTTCATACTAAAGGGTAGGTTTGATGTTGGAAAGAATAGGACACACTATGTGATGATGGACTTGTGCAACCAAGCTGAGTGGTCCCGATACAATAGGGTCATCTAAGGTTCGAATGTAGGCATGGTTGAGTTGGTGTTGGAGAATATTGAGAATGAGGAGCCGTCCTTCGATGACGGTGGTGCTCAAGGAGATTGTGGTGTGCAGGTCCAACAAACTATGGAGAGTATGGACTTGGATGGTAATTAGACGCAGGAGCGGGTTCATTCTCCTCCAGTTGGTCATATAAGCAATGATTTTGATGTAGAAGAGTTTGAACAGGAGGAGAATGAGGCGGCAGAGGATGAAATGATTGGTGATGATGTTTGCTCTGATTCTGACGAATCAGAAAATGAGGAAGTAGGTTCACCTACCATGTGTGCACCGGTTCGTGGCATGCCGTCAGGAGTTCCGCTTGAGGTACTTCATGCAAAGCAGACTCAGGGCAATTTAGCCACAGAGTATCCAGGTGATGGAGAGGAATATGAAGGATGGGGCCGGGTTAGAGAGGCGGAACCTTACGTGGCACCACCCTCTTATACATCGGCAGAGCTTACACAGCTGAGGAAGGCTGGCTTGCCCTTTATCGGTGTTCCAAATTATATGGATGTCAGCATGTCGCATATGGCGGTTTGTGACATGGGTTTGCAGATATGTAAGGTATCATTGTACAACCATCAAAATTTAATACTCAGGAAGGGAATGCTTTTCAATACGATGTCTGAGATGAAGTTGTTCCTTCAGGACTATGCTGTGTATCATCATAGGCCCTACACGGTTCGGCATTCCGACAAGGAGGTAAAATTCCAAATAGTATGCAAGGCAGGGTTCCCGTGCTCGTGGAAGTTGAATCCACGGAAACGGTCGAGTGATGGGAAGTGGAAGGTAACTTCAGTGGAGCAGCCCCACAGATGCCAGACTAACAAGGGCAAATGGTACCATCCCCAGTTGACGGCTCGATACCTTGCTCGCCGTATATTGGGTCTTGTAGATAAGGACAATGACGTATCGGTGTCTTTCTTGCAGGAGACCATAGTCACTTTTGTTGGGTATGAGGTAACATATGGAAAGGCTTGGCGGGCAAAGCAAATTGCCCTGGCAATTCGGTGGGGTAGTTGGGAGGAAGCCTATAACAGGGTTCCACGCATTTTGTGTGCAATGCAACACTTCAACCCTGGCATGAGATGGTTCATCTACACAGGAGGGTTTTATCTTCAGAACCCGTTGAGGCATATTCTGTACCGTGTGTTCTAGTATTTTGATCAGTGTAAGCATGCATTTCAGTACTGCCGGCCAGTTGTTCTAGTTGATGGTACATTCACCGGCAAGTACAGAGGCACATTGATGATGGCTGCTTGTGTAGACCTTGAGAATCAGATTGTGCCACTGGCTTTTGCTTTGGCAGAGGGGGAGAACAATGATTCGTGGTCATGGCTCATGTGTCTGCTCCGTCTTCACGTCCTTGGTCCTTCTCGCACCATTTGTTTGATATCGGACTGTCACATTGGAATTCTTAATGCTGCCGGTGAACACATTGATGGGCACCCACCCCTAGTGCACCATTGGTGCATGAGGCATTTTGCCGCAAATTTCTGGCGTCGTCAACGGAAGAAGGAGATGGCAGACAAGTTAAAGGAACTTTGTAATAAACGTACGGAACACGAGTTTAAGGAGACAATGACGGAACTACAGAAGATGCTGAACCGAGCGGGCAAGGCATGGTTAGATCAGCAGATGGAAAATAAAGCGAAGTGAGCATTAGCATATGATGAGGGTGGGTTTCGGTATGGCAGAATGACAACAAACTCCTCTGAGTCTTTCAATCGTGTGTTCAAAGGCATTCGATCTCTACCAGTGTCTAGTATTGTTGAGTTCTCTTTTAAGAAGTGCAATGAATATTTTGTTACGCGGTATGGCCTAGCCCTGAGGAATGAAGAGGAGCTTGGAAGATGGGGGAAGGCTGCACACGAATATTTGCAGGAGGCTGAGGAGTTGTCCAAGCAACAGGTTGGCGAGGCCTATGGACGAGATAGACTTGTTTTTAGCGTACGAGCTAGAGGGGGCACAAACCTTGGCGGCGAACGATTTGGTGGGCGAACGTACCGTGTGGATCTTGAAAAAGTAGAATGCAGTTGCAACGTACCTCAGATCATGCATACCCCTTGCTCACACATGATTACGTCTTGTCGGCTTAGAGGTTTTGACCATACAGTTGAACCATACATGTCACCCTTGTATCTCCGTGCCAACACCCTAAATGTTTGGGAGAAGAGCTAGCTTCAACACCACATTTGCACATCACGGGAGGCGCAATAGACCTCCGCTTCTTCTTCCACTCTGGAACCTCCTCCTGCTTCTCAGGCTCTGGCCAATGACTCTTTGGACCATAGATCCACTCCGCGAAACGGCACTTTCGAAAACCACGGTCCTACAAAAAGAACACATTAGAACACACATATAAGATTGACTCAAAACTTACTTCACGCCGCAGAGGACAAATGAACTCTTGTTCATTCTGTGGATTTATCACGGCTTGTTCTCCGCAATGACACTTTGGAGGATCCTCGAGCCGCCGTGCAGAGGCGACGACCTTCTCTTCCTCCGTCATAGGAGGAGGGTTAGGGGGGGGGGGGGGGCGGAACCCAGCGAGTAAACAACTCACGTTTGGAATGATCAACGCCGGGGTAGAAAAGCAGAATTCTTGGGTCAAACTTGTCCGGCCCGTCGATCCATTGGAAGAAAAAAGCACCGGAAGTAGGGCTACAAAACAGTTTCAATTGTCTCATTGGGAATAAAAAGATCAAAAACCAATAAGAAAAACAAAGGGCACAGTGACTTACGGTACAACTATAACATGTATAGAAGCAACGTGTCGCAGTATCCGGATGTCTCGACTGGCTCACGTGTGCCGGATGTCCACAATCACAGTTAGGAATAGGTTCCTCGGGAGGCACGGGGGCATCCTTGCAAGACACATCGGGGTACAACTCTCTAGGACGACCCTTTTTTCGCCAAATCGACTCACGATACGAGTCCTCCATCTAAAAACGCGAAAATAATTCAACACAAATCACATAACTAAACAAAGTAACGTAACAAGAGATTTACTAAACATATTAAAAATAAACAAATGAACTTATCTAAACTATGAAAATGTAAAGGTTGTAAGAATTTTACCTTCTCCAAACGAGGGGTGGCCGGGAAAACGACCGCGAAGAACGACGAGGCGGGGCAATGGTGGTGAAGGACAACGTGGAGGGGCACTGGAGAAGAGCGGAGCTCGGGTGTGAGAGAGGGAGAGAAAGAGAGACCCTCGGGGTGAGAGAGGGAGAGAAATGAGAAGAGATGGCCGTTCGGCCGGCTAAGTAGGGCGTGGGCATACCCCGCCATGATCCACGGCGGGGTCCACGTCAGCCCACGTTAGCCACCGAGGCCATGCAAATACCACGTGGCAGGGTGTACCCCGCCACCATACATGGCGGGGTGCAGTGTTTTTGCCCCGCCATGCATGGTGGCGGGGCCAAACGGCCTAGTTTTGAAAAAAATTTGCAAACTGGCCTAAATTTGAAATTTGTTTTAAATTTGGACTAAAAATAAAAAAAATTCACCAGAGACCAAAGCACAGGCAGCAACTCCCCAAAGTTGACTTCGCCCTGCTGTTTCTCTCATCTAAAAGGCGTGTCTGGCAGCGGTGTTGTCTTGGAGCAGCCAAAAGGAGCTTTTATCCATGCTGCTGGAGAGGCCTGTCCACACGGTTCACATCTACTGGAGGAAATCAGATGACAGATTCATGAGGCCAATCTTTGGTGGACCGCAGTCACACTGACTGCACATGCAGATTTCATAAGCCAAGAGCTCGCTGCCCTTTAGACTCAGAATCTAAACTGTCTGGCTTCAGGTTCAGGAGGCTGTTGCATAGAACAACTACTCTGTTTGGCAGTTTTTTTCAGTATTCTGTATTGTTTCTTTGTCTCTTGTTAAGGTTCAGGAGGCTGTAGCATAGAACAACTACTCTTTTTTGCAGTTTTTTCAGTATTCTGTATTGTTTCTTTGTTCCTTGCTATTGGATGTTGGGTTTGGAAAACCCGTTATTGGTGTCTAATTTGTTAATGTTTAATTTGACAGATTTCACCGTCAGATTTCTTTTATGTGAGCTGTCATCTTTTGATTGGCCAAAAATATGACAGATTTTGACAAAATAAATCTGTCAGCAGATAGGTAGATATCGGTTTATTTATATTTTTCTGTATGCCAAGAAAACCAACAGGTTAAATAGCCTGTCAAAAAAAATACATGGCACACTGGAATAATAGTGTTTCTAGTAGTGTTTGTTGTTGTTGTTGTTATCGTTGGCTCCTTATGGATTTGTTGTTGTAACATTGTTTTGCCTATGCGGCGCTGGGCTGGGAGCCGGGCGGATGTGCTGTACAAATGGTGGTGGACACACATTATGAAGAGCAGGGAGGTGCCCACAGGAATCCAAACTTTTTTCCCGTTTATACGGCAGTTCTTCCCGTTTATACTCGGATTCGAAATATTCCCGTCTCCTGACAGAAATTGAACTAGACTGGGATAAGGGATCAACTGCGAATCTGCGATGCGACATTGATATATAATCATTGTTGACGGTCGATAACGTCAACTTTTATTATAACTTTAAACCCGAAGGAGAACATGAAGACACACTAGTCTAGGTTTTAAACTGATAATTTCCACGAGTTTTGCATATTCTGTATTTTCCAGGGTCTATTTCTAGAAAAGCTGAAAAGAGGGATTCAATTGCATATTTACCACAAAACTTATCTGCCACGAAAAAGATCACGAACGGGATGTGGGAAGACTCTAGAAGACAGCGGAAGAAACCGGGGGCCAGAGGCCGCCAGGTGGGGCCATGGCGCCGACCGGCGCCCCCTGCTAGGGTTTCGGGCCCCCTTCTGGAAGCTTCCTCCACCGCCTCCAAGCTGTCATCTTGGCCCTTGTGGTTTGATCCTGCGACGCACGTCGATCCCACCGGGCTATAAATAAAGGGGTTGACCCCCCTCCATGAAGGCATCAAGTCATTTGGAGATCAATCCATCAAGAGCATTCTCTAGTTCATAGTTTTAGCCTAGTTAGATTAGAAGTAGAAGAGTTCTAGTTCTTCAGCGGGATCCGGAGCCCCTAGCGTTTGTGTGGAGCGCAGAATTCGGTATAGCTCTAGTAATTTCTCTTATTGTATTCAATATTCTGATTTAGGCAACATTGTTCTTAATCTCTTATATATTCTTAATTGCAATAGTCATTGTCTACTTTGATTATATGTCTAGGATATTTGGTTTGATATTATTGAATTAATGTAATTGCTCATATAGCGTTTACCCAATCAATTGGTGGGTAGATGGTAGACAATATGTAGACGTGGTGTCTAGATATCTTATTTATCTGTGAGGGCACCCTGATGTGACGAGTCATGTGGTAGTCCACGCAGGTGACAACTGCGTTGGTCCCTCTGTAGTCCACCCCCCATACGTAGGACAAGCTTGGGCGCGGTCGCGAAGGAGGTGACGGTTACGTCTTAATATCCTCATTAGTTGATGCCTTTACATGTGATTATTATATAGGGTTGACTTAACAATGATTTCTAGATGTAATTGCACTAATTAGAATTATTCATTGACATAGTTATAGAATTATCTTAGTATTTCTTCCCGAGTTTATCCATTGGCTAGCTATTACTATTACTAGAAGAGCTCTGATATTTATCTATTTATGACGACTGATCATTAATTATCTTATATCTTTTATCAAGTGACTTATCCCTGTTATTAGTAGGATTATAGTTATGGTTTGCCGTTCACACCAACAGTATAAGTTATAGTTATAAGTCCTACATATAGACCTTCCCCGTGGATACAATATTTAAAACCCCCCAGGTAAAATATGACATTGGTATGATATCTATGTGCTTGCGGATAATCTTACTTAAATCTTATTTAAAGGAGCGTAGTTAATTTATACCAACAATAATATCACTATTGAAATATATTGGCGTATACCAAATAGGTTCAAGAGATAATAAGTATCTAGAGAACGAGAACTAGATAGTTAGATCCCCTAAGGCGAAGGGGCAGCATATAGGTCTATTCGACCTGGTGATGCTCAAGACGAAAAGCGGCGCACATGACGGTCGTGGGCTGGCTGTGAGGGCCTTGCTCGGCAACAAACTTAACGTGCTATGCGTTGACGGCGCCGAGGTTGCCAAGAAGGCTTGTGAAGTCACCGTGGTCGACCGGAGCTACTTGTGTCGGGCTACAATCGTCCCGTCGGTGTTGCAGACCAGTGGTTAGGCTGGGGTGGTCACGGGTGTCACCACTACGCTGGACCTATACGGTACGCTTTCATTTGGTTAACTTCATATTCATTCTTGGGACACTGATGTTCTCCAAATCTATCGCCCTTGACTATAGGAGCAGGTGAGGGACTACACGCATGCATACTAAATTTCTTTAGAACTTTTTCTATGTATGCCTTTTGCGATAATCCTAGAACCCCTTTTCTTCTATCTCGGTGAATCTCTATTCCCAAAGCGAACGAGGCCTCACCGAAATCTTTCATATCAAAATTTGAGGACAAAAATTTCTTTGTCTCCATCAACAGGTTCATATCACTACTAGCAAGTAGAATATTGTCCACATACAAAATCAAGAATATATATTTTCCATTCTTAAATTTTGCATAGACACAATTGTCCTCAACATTTTCTTTAAACCCAAATCGTTTTATCGTTTCATCAAACTTCAAGTACCACTGTCTTGAAGCTTGTTTCAATCCATAGTTTAATTTCTTTAGGTGGCATCCCATATTTTCTTTTCCTTCTACAACAAAACCTTTCGAATATTGTGTCATATAAACATTTTCCTCTAAATCCCCGTTAAGGAATACCATCTTTACATCCATTTGATGTAATTCCAAATCATAGTGGGCTACAAGTGTCATTATTATTCTGAAAGAATCCTTACACGAGACTGGAGAAAAGGTCTCATTGTAATCAATCCCTTCCTTTTAGGTAAAACCTTTAGCCACGAGTCATGCTTTAAATCTTTCAATTTTCCCTTAGGAGTCATACTTCGTCTAGTAGACCCATTTGCAGCCTACTATTTTGGCTTCTTTAGGAATTTATTCTAAGTCCTAAATTTATTGGCACTCATTGATTTCATTTCGTCTTCTATGGCCTTAAGCCACTTATGAGTGGTCGCTTCTCATGGCTTCTTCAAATAAGGTGGGATCATTCCCCATGTGAAATTCTTCTACTTCATAAACTTCATAGTTATCAGAAATAGGTGACCTTCTTATTCTTTAAGACCTTCTAGGGACCTCTAGCACTTGTTCCATAATGAGCTATGGTTGTTCTTCCTCATGAACGACAGTTAGTTCTATAGGTTCCTAAATTATAGGTTCCTCAGGTTCATTCATTGTCACCATAGGAGAACTAATGATAGTTGTTGGCACAACCGTGTCTTGCACTGTCGATGCAGCAACAACAGCAATAGGTAGTGTAAAAAATGGTTCTTCATCCATCGAAGTGGGGACAAATACCCGCTTCTCCTCTAGACTGATTTCTCTTGCTACCTTGCTCCTCCCGATCATGTTATCCTCCAAGAAGATAGGGTGTCTGGTTTCTACAATCTTTGTATGTCTGCTGTTGACGGTCCTTAATGCTCACATTTAACCGTCAACTAATCATGGAAAAGGATCCAAATGCAACTGACACCCAGACTTAGGGTTTCATCTGACAAAATTCCACGAGTTTTGGTGTTTGTCTATTTCTGCAGGGGGTTATCAGAAAATACGGAGGAAAGGCCCACACGTCGGGTTTACATAGAGATATTAACGTGCTGTGCAATTTTCTATCATCTAGAAGACTCCAGAAGCCACGGGAACGAACGGGAAGCCGAGAGGGCTCAGGGACAGGGCGCCCACCCTACTCCTTTGGGCGCCCGCCCACCTTCAATGTCCAATTCGGACCCGTTTCGCGGATCACGCTCCACCGACCTAAAGGATCAAGAAAAACCGTGCGATTAATGTCGGTTTGATCTGACGGTCCAGATTCATCTGAAAAGACTATATAAGCAAGGCCCCCTGGCCCCTCGAGATCATATCTCTTCTACAGAATCAAAGCTAGGGTTTCAATTCTTCATCCAAGTAGAGAGGATCCCTCTAGTTCATCTAGTTCTAGTTCTAGTTTCTCTAGTTCTAGTTCTAGTTAGTTCTAGTTGTAATCTAGAAAATAGGGTGAGAGAAGAGGAGAGCGGAGGAGGAGTCGGATCTGTCGGATCTTCCTCAACATTATACTTTTGCTGCAACTGGTTCGTTCTTCATCGTTCTCCAAGTTATTCAATTCATAATTCCTGAGTTCTTTAATTACTTTTATTTACATTCAAGTTATTTATTAGATTCCCGCTTGCATCAAGTGCTCTAGTCTTTATAACGCTAGAGTAGTAATTAATAGATTAGACGTGGTGTTTACTCTTGCAATTACCTGGAATTGCACCCAATCCTGCGGATTGTTGTGGTAGCCCTAGGGTAGTGACAGCCCTAACGGTCGACGTATTCCACCTCGTTCGGATCAGTGTTTGTAGGACCGTAGTCAGAGCTTCCTAGCCCCCTTCTCATCTCTTTCTGTGGTTAGTGTTCCGATGTCCCGAAATAGATAATCTTTGAAGTAATTGTTAATTCTTAGATCAACTAGAGAATTCTCAGGAAACTTCCTCTCTTCCCACCAAATAAATAATTATATAGTTATCCTTGGGCGATCTTGAATCTTAATTAGTACACTCACGTTCCCTGTGGAAAATCGATACTCTGGAATACTCCCGGGTGAAAGCTACATCGGTATCCGTGCGCTTGCGGATTTTTCTGTTTGTGTTTAAAATACCCAACAAGCTTTCTGGCGCCGTTGTCGGAGAACGGTAGCTGTGCTAGTTTCGAACTATGTCGTCCGTGTATCCTTTTTCTATTCCTTTTTTTACCACATTCACCTTACCATTTTCACCATACCACATGGATTTCACTCCAAACATTAATGAGCATGGAATTTATTTCATAGCCACTTCATTTACTCCATGCTCATATGTAACATCTTCCCAATCCATTGGTCTCTCCAACATCACCACATTTGAGATCTCCAACCCCCTCTTCCTTCCTATTTATAAAAGCTTTAAAAGGACGGTTGTCGATGCATATGTCTATAATAAATATTGCAGATCTCGTTGAGTTGATCTTGATATAGGTTAGCGTTGGAGGGGAAACCACTTCGCCGACATAAATCGATGGTTTCCCAAGGACAAGCTTAGTTTCCTAAAATAAGCACTGATCAGATCGTAACATGAGCTTTTAATTATTTGCAGCATTAACTTGTGTATTGAGCATATAAGGATAATTGTAAAAAAAATTCCTTCGGGTATTCTTGTCACTAACCTTTCTAGGATTGGAGCAAGAAGATCGGATGAATGACAAGCACAAGGTATGTCCAACCAATCATCATACAACATTGAATTAAATTCATCCAAACTTGAATTTTGCAAAATTCAAGCTTGAGGGAGTACTTTACATAAAAATATCCTTTGTCATGTTTCTATGTTGGTTGTCCCTATCTTTGAGACATGCTCAATTTGTTAAATACTAATCACACTACTTCATCTCCACTTGAGTAGATCTCTATAAATGCTCTCATGCTACCTTTATTTGCTTTAGTATATGTCTAGGTTTGGAGTAGTTTCATTTATCTCTTAATTAAGCATGGTGCTTAGTTTAGGAATGATGATCTTACTTCCAAGGGATTTTAAATTAAGCATGGTGCTTAGGTTAAAATGCCCTCCTAAATCAAATTAGACATGGTGTCTAGGTTGATCTTTAAGCCGATAGTATGCTATAGTAGATATTGGATATTTTGTTAGACTAACCCCTGCATGAAAACTTTCAATATCGACCTGAGAAGTCCTGAGATAAACTCACATTGGAGACAAAGAGAGAGACGCATGAAGGTTAACAATTTACACAAGAAAGGCATAGCTCACAGGAGATGATCCATGGAGGGTGCTACAAACACGATGCACAACCGCTAAGAAAGGAAAGCTTCTACATGGTGATACTGTACCATCACTCTTCAAGTAAGGTAACATCTTAAGGTACTTGACTATCACTTTTATAAGTTTCTCCTTGGTTCTAGCGTTCACATGAATAAAGAGACAAACATGTATGATTTATAACTCTAAATTAACCAACCCAATTAATTCAGCATGTTTAGTCATTTAATCTTTGTTTATAGTACTACCTTCGTGATCCCACACTCCTAATCATATAAGCTAAAATGTTGCACATTCAATCTCTGGAAGATATAAACAAAACATAAGTATAGATAGATTATCTTTCCATTAGGTTGAGCGATCTGATCTGACAAATGTTTTAAATATTACACTCATGATCTTATTATCCATCAACTTTGTCTTGCTCACTATACTAAGGTTAGAGAAGAACAAATACACTTTCGGTTCTGTTGGTGTTTTCCACCAACAGGGCCCATGCACTTGATCTCTGCCTTGTCTCTATGAGCAGGTACACTTCGAGCAAAATATGAAGGACTTTTACAATTCCCAGACTCCACCAAGTGAACAACCTGGATCTACGAGCACAAACACACTAGAGATACTGGACACTCAGGCAATCACTGCCTTGAAATGCTTGAGGACGTGAACTACAACAACAACAACAACTACTACTACTACTACTACAACCGTCCTCAACAAAATCAAGGTTGGAATCAAAAGAGGCCTAACTACTCAAAGAGGCGATCCAGGACGCTCTGTCATCCCGATCTCCATCGGCATGGTGGACTTCCTAGAAGCACTCTGCGACTTTGGCTCCAGTGTCAACATTATGCCCAGGGTACTCTATGAAAAATTCTTTACACATCCTTTACTAGAAACAACCATATGTTTGCAGCCTGCAGATCAGACACTAAGTTTCCCAAAGGGAATATTAAAGAACCTGAATGTCCGAGTTGGTACCTTATACGCTCTAACAGACTTCGTGGTGATAGAGACTGATACTAATGAGAGGGCACCCATCATCCTAGGGAGGCCATTCCTGAACACCTCTGGAGCTGTCATCTACACTAGTGCTGCCAAGATCAGTTTCTACATCAAGGGGAAGAAGAAGACGTTTTCCTTCGAGAACAAGATTACACAAATCTCAGAGCAATCCCGACATGAACCAAGGAAGAGGACTAACAGGAGGAACAGGAACAAGCAAATGTGGACCGAGTCAGCTAAGATGGTCACTATAGTTCAAGGTCAAGATCGTCGACTTAAATCACCGTTCCTGACCAAAAAGGACAACTTAGGTATCCCTAGCATCCAGTGCTCTATTAATGGATACAACTTCCAGAAGACGTTTTGCGACACTGGGTCAAGCGTCAACATAGTGGCCGCAGTCACCTATCAGCTCCTGTTTGGAACCATGCCCCTAAAATCGACATACATTCAGCTCCAGATGGCAGATCAGACATTCCGATAGGTTATTGACATGGGAGAAGACAAGTACGATCCACCCATCATCCTTGGGAGACTGTTCCTCAACACCGTTAAAGCAATCATCTACATTGAAACCGGAGAAGTCTACATGCACTTCCCCTCTGAGAAGGTACACCACTATTTTACTGACCCTAACTATATAGTTGAAGACTCTAAGCAGGTCAGGACAAGAAGAAGACGACACAACCGCAACCAGAGGAGGCAAATCATCAAGGACGGATGGGCAGACTACGAAGGAGAAGTGGTAAGGTCTGAAGACATACAACTTGAACAGAACTATCCTGAGGAGACCGTAGCACCGAGTCAGTTGTGTAGAGAGAAGATAGTTATACATGAAGAGCAGGCGCCGCCGGAACCACCGACTACGCCATCCAGTGAATCTCAGGACGATTGAGAAAACGGAGTCCCGTTCGGAGGACTTAAAAACACCGAACGCCTTACCAAGAGAATTCAAGGATCAAAGAAGACTAGCAGACGGAGGACATCCTAATCGCTGTTAGGGTGCTGCCGACATTCAAATACACCTCCGCCACCTGCTAGCTACATGAGAAGAAATTACGTCAAGATTCAGCTTGGGGGAGAGCACCCCCATTTATCCAGCTAAGTGTTCTACTCACGTTTATATTTTACTCAAATAATAAAAAATAAAAAGATGCATAATCATAAAAATCCAAATAAAGATTTTGAGCTTATATATATATATATATATCTTTGCTTAGTTTGCTAAATAAATAAATAAATAAATAAAATTTGCTATGAACACTCATGATAAGCTCTCACATGGAAATGATGAATAGTTGCTCTGCCATGAATAGTTCTCAAAATTGAAATCTCTCTCAAGTTTAGGCATGACTGTTATTAATGAAGATTTGCTCTAAACCTGAACTTGTGGGAAGAGTACTTGATCTAAAGTCTAAGTTGTTAACGGATCTGATATGGGAAGGTTGAGCTGCTGTTTATCTGTTCCTAGAGATGCTAGAATTCTAGAGAATTTTATCTTTGAAAATCTTTAAAATATCACATGATGAGTGCCCGGAACCTCGAAAGAAAAGAAAAAGTGAGACGAGAGGTAAAAATGGACAAGTGTCCGACAGTAGAATTAGGGGTACAAGATACCCACCTGAGAGGAAAGAAAAATAAAATATAGAGCATCTCATTCTCCTCAAAAAGTTTCAAAAGAACAAGAAAGGTATGTATCCCCTCAAAAGAGCACAAGTAGAATTAGACTTTCACCATTGTTATCACCATCATTACCATACACCATTCATTCGCCACACATGCACATCTTGATTTGACTTATTGACTTGTTCTTCTCGATCCATGGTTTGACTATGCAATAGAATGTCTTGTAAGTATGTATTAGCTGTCTAACACCTATGAGCTCCAGATATCAAAACCTTATTAGAGTAGGGTGAGAGAGAAGGCAATGCCACTATGCCTCATACAAAAAATACCACATACTTAGAGAGAAGGCATACACCATTACTGCCTTGGTAAGGATCCAGAAATACCACAAAAGAGAGACTAGAGAGAGTCATACAAGGAATCTCTGAGTTTTATTTGAAAATCTACAAAAACTCCAGAGCTATAGTTAATCGAAGAACAAGAGACATGGCGCTTGACTAGACTATTCTATCTTTTAACTGCTCAAGACATAAGTGACGGTTGCAAGCCCCATGGTGGAAGGTAATATGAGTAAGTTTAAATCTTAACAGTTTACCCTAACCCAGAGATGAGATCTTGTTTGAACACATGTATACCTTTAAGGCATGAAACCACTGCAGAAACTCTTTAGTCCATCCTTGCTCAGGGACGAGCAAAGATTAAGCTTGGGGAAGCTTGTTGACGGTCCTTAATGCTCACATTTAACCATCAACTAATCATGGAAAAGGATCCAAATGCAATTGACACCCAAACTTAGGGTTTTATCTGACAGAATTCCACGAGTTTTGGTGTTTGTCTATTTCTGCAGGGGGTTATCAGGAAATACGGAGGAAAGGGCCACACGTCGGGTTTACATAGAGATATTAACGTGCTGTGCAATTTTCTATCATCTAGAAAACTCCAGAAGCCACGGGAACGAACGGGAAGCCGAGAGGGCTCAGGGACAGGGCGCCCGCCCACCTTATGTGTCCATTTCGGACCCGTTTCGTGGATCACGCTCCACCGACCTAAAAGATCAAGGAAAACCGTGCGATTAATGTCGGTTTGATCTGACGGCCTAGATTTATCTGAAAAGACTATATAAGCAAGGCCCCCTGGCCCCTAGAGATCATACCTCTTCAACAGAATCAAAGCTAGGGTTTCAATTCTTCATCAAGTAGAGAGGATCCCTCTAGTTCATCTAGTTCTTCTAGTTCCTCTAGTTCTAGTTCTAGTTAGTTCTAGTTGTAATCTAGAAAATAGGGAGAGTGAAGAGGAGAGAGGAGGAGGAGCCGGATTTGTCGGATCTTCCTCAACATTATACTTTTGCTGCAACTGGTTCGTTCTTCATCATTCTCCAAGTTCTTCAATTCATAATTCCTGAGTTCTTTAATTACTTTTATTTACATTCAAGTTATTTATTGAATTCCCGCTTGCATCAAGTGCTCTAGTCTTTATAACGCTAGAGTAGTAATTAATAGATTAGACGTGGTGTTTAGTCTTGGAATTTCCTGGAATTTTACCCAATCCTGCGGATTGTTGTGGTAGCCCTAGGGTAGTGACAGCCCTAATGGTCGACGTATTCCACCTCGTTCGGATCAGTGTTTGTAGGACCGTAGTCAGAGCTTCCTAGCCCCCTTCTCATCTCTTTCTGTGGTTAGTGTTCTGATGTCTCGAAATAGATAATCTTTGAAGTAATTCTCGATTCTTATATCAACTAGAGAACTCTCAGGAAACTTCCTCTCTTCCCACCAAATAAATAATTATATAGTAATCCTAGGGCGACCTTGAATCTTAATTAGTACACTCACGTTCCCTGTGGAAAATCGATACTCAGGAATACTCCCGGGTGAAAGGTACATCGGTATCCGTGCGCTTGCGGATTTTTCTGTTTGCGTTTAAAATACCCAACATCTGCCAGGACAATAGAAGCGATATCAATCTTTGTATGTCTGCCAGGACAATAGAAGCGATATCCTTTCGATCTTTCTGGATAGCCAATGAAATGACAACTGATTGTCTTGGGGTCTAGTTTTTCTATGTTTGGGTTAAACACTTTTGCCTCAGCTAGACAACCCCACACACGCAAATGGTTAAGTGAGTGTTCTCTTCTTGTCCATAATTCATATGGTGTTTTAGGCAACGATTTACTTGGTACTCGATTAACACTACAAGAAATGCATGATTTTTTGACATATTTAGTATGACAATAGACCGTGATGTCATTATATCATCCAGATTATGACATTCTATAATAGGCATTTTGACTAGTGACATAAAAAAGTTGGATGTCATAATAAATGTTATAGAACTATTCTAATTCCATACCATGTCATCCGCTACACTACCAGACTCACGATCTTTCGTGTTGGTTTTTATTTTTTCCGTCGGCTTACGCCTTGTTTAGTTCTCAAAATTTTGGGTTTTTGGTACTGTAGCACTTTCGTTTTTATTTAACAAATATTATCCAATCATGGACTAACTAAGCTCAAAAGATTCATCCCACGATTTACAGGCAAACTATGCAATTAGTTTTTGTTTTTATCTATATTTAATACTCCATATATGTACCGAAAGATTTGGTATGATCAGAAATCTTGAATTTTTTTAGAAAATAAACAAGGCCTCAGTAAAAACCGTCAGGAACCTCAATATCTCCTGTTGGTTTTGAAAAACCGTCAGAATTGCGTTAGCCTATCGGTTTCTCTACAGTTCCGTGGGTCCTACATCGGTTCACAAATAAAATTTCCTAATTCCTAAACCCTAGCCAGCCCGACCCATTCACATATGCGCCGCCACCCCAGTCCTCTGAGCTCGCAACTACATCCGTCGCGCCACCGGGCTCCCCTGAGCTCGCACACACGCTGCCTCCCCGTGCCCTCTTCGAAGCCCGCGCCGTGCCTCCGGGGATCTCCTCGACGCCCGCGCCGCCGCCCTGGAGACCTCCTGGACGCCCGCGCCGCCGCCCCCATAGACCTCCTCGACGTCCGCGCTGCCGCCCCCGGAGACCTCCTCGACGCCCGCACCGCCGCCCTAGGGCCCTCCCCGGAGCCCGTGCCGCCACCCCAGGTCCTCCGCGGCGCTCGCGCCGCGCCCCCATGGACCTCCGGATGCCTCCGTCGCCGCTGTCCCCAAGGGCCTCGAGAGGCTACACACCACAGGGGCCTCTACAGCACCCGTGCTGCCACCAACGCACAAGGACAAGCCGAACCAACGCTGCCTATATGACGAGGTGCCCTCTCTCTCCCAACCTCCCTTTCAGATCTGCTCTTCCAATCTCAAATCAGATTTGCTAGTTAGGTTCCCCATACACTGTAAAGCGTTGGTTCAACTGAAAATTGAAATGTGGGAGGCTGTAAGCATTTAAGTGAGAAATTAAGTTGTTCTTTTAAAAAATATATGCAGCCTAGGTTTTTTTATCGTAGGTGTCTATTCAGTCTAGTGCATCTTGGAGGTATGAGGTGTATAAGCTGA
This sequence comes from Sorghum bicolor, assembly GCF_000003195.3. Taxonomy (NCBI): domain Eukaryota; kingdom Viridiplantae; phylum Streptophyta; class Magnoliopsida; order Poales; family Poaceae; genus Sorghum; species Sorghum bicolor. The sequence goes on from NC_012877.2 coordinate 17,446,101, forward strand.
GTTTATTGCTTAGCACATAGGTAATCCAGTATTCTCATGTTCAGAAGCCTAGATGAAAATATAAATTACTGGAATTAGTGGATCCAATATTCTCAAGCAGATAGTGATGATTTGGTTGAAATTTCAGTGTTGTAAAGCAGACAACATTCTCAAGTATATGTATGAGATGCTGCTTTTTTGTTTCCCTGTCTCCAGTTACCCATCCATAACTATAGTTTAGACTAGTAGCAAAGATACAAAAGACAAATGAATCCAAAAAAAATATTTTTCTTGTGTCCTTGAATTCTTTTGTGATAAACTTCATGATTTCTGTCAATGTGTAGATGTTTGAAAAAGGACCAGTATTTACAGAAGAAAAAATACATAACTGAAAAAACATAAGTGTGTGAGTGATATTTGGCTAAATAGAACACTGCTGGTATTCTTTTTTCATAAAACTGGGAACTACAAACACAGCGCAGCTTTGCTGTGCCCTGGTTGGATGTGGTCTATGCGTGTCATATGAAATATAGCTCTCAATGTCAGTCATATTTTTCTGATTCTCATATAGAAATTGGCACAAGTTCTGGGTTCCATACAAGAGTCTGATAAAAATAAAGTTCACTTTTCCATATCAACAGCTCAAGAATCAGTTTTAGGATCAATACAAGAACCATGCAGTCATGTAAGATAGCAGATTTAAATTAGCATTCTCTCCTAGTAGCGTGAGTTACTGTGGCTGAAACCTGAAAATAGTTTACTTTTATGTTTTTAACAATTTTTGAAAGGTGAAATAGTTTGGATCTCATATAAGAACTGATGAAGCCCATAAATCCATGCCATTACAGCCGTGAAGGAGCAGAAGTGTCTCCACTCGATCTAGGCCACAACGAGTAGGTTAGTAACAATATGCTATCAACCTTTTCTTATAATGGTCTAATGAATTATTTCGCTGAACTATATGAGACAGGTATAGAAATAATTTCCAACTAGTCTATAATGACTCACTACTAGTCTCTACGTTACTCTGTGATTTATAATTTTTGCTGGTTCTTCTAATTTGTGTACATGGGAATTTATACTTCTCTTTTTGTCATGACACTCTCTACCTTTGTTTCCATGGATTGAAATAAGAGGATTGTAGTATCTTGCTAATTGCATGCATTTTTTATTTTCAGGAACTGGGAGATGTTAGATAGCGGCTTTTAAGCATCAAGCTGATCAAACTGCTATTGGATACTAGTTCTAGTTTTATTTTGGACTCATTGGACACGATTTCTTTTGCTGTGATCAATCAATATTTTGCATCCTAATATTTATCCTGGTTGTGATGAAGTGTGAGCTTTTGAGTTTTAGTTCATCTAGGATGTGTAATTTAGTAGCTAGACAGTAATTTTATATAAAACAGGGCCTCTTGTATATTACCGTGGCATCATGTTTTTATTTTTTTTGTTTTTGTAATTTATTATCAGAGACGCGTTTTTCCCACACGCGTCGCTGATGAGTTCCTCATCAGTAACTCATTTTGCCTACATGTGACGCTAATATGCTTTTATGGCATAGTTATTATGACAAATAACCAATGTCATACCTTATGACAAAGAATATACAAATGTCACATGATCTATTTATGATAGTGATTTTTTGACATATAGTTTTTTGTCAACTTTGTCACAACTCTTATGTTGTGACATTATTTTCATATGTAATGACATAAATAGAAAGTCAAAAAATCACATGATTCTTGTAGTGTAAGTATATGAATGGAGGTTTTCAACGCCTCTATCCATAAACTAATCGGTAGTGTGGAGTAACTTATCATGCTTCTCACCATATTCATTAAGGTATGATTACGTCTTTCAGCCACTCCATTCTGCTGAGGCTCCTCCGGTGTGGAGTACTGAGCGACTTTGCCATTTTCCTGTAGAAACCTTACAAAAGGTCCAAGAATTTGGCCATAAGGGGTATGTCGCCCATAGTACTCTCCACCTTGGTTGGATCGTACTATCTTAATTTTCGTGTGGTGTTGATTTTCAACTTCAGCTTTAAATATCTTGAATTTATCTAATGCTTCTAACCTTTCTTTAGTTGGATAAATATCGCCAAAACGAGAGTAATCATCTGTGAAAGTTATGAATGAATCAAAACCATCCATGCTTTTCACAGGAAAAGGTCCACATATGTCGGTGTGGATTATTTCTAAAGTTCCTATACTTTGTTTGGTGCCTTCCTTAATTTTCTTGACATACTTTTCTTTAATACAATCAATAAATTGTTCTAAATTGGAAAATTCTAAATGCAGAAGAATTGATTCTTTTACTAATCGTTCTATTCTTCCCCTTGAAATATGGCCTAAGCAACAATGCCATAATTTCGAAGAGGTATTTTCAGCTCTCTTCACTTCTTGTTTACATTTGTAGACGGCGAATCATTCATATTCTCATCATATACATCATTCACATTATTAGCAAGAGATAATAAATAAAGCTTGTCTTGTTGGAAGGCAAGACCAACACATTCATCATTAACAAGTATCTTACATTTGCCATCACCAAAATGGCAATCAATCCGATCATCATCAAGTTTTAAGACACTTATCAAATTTCGGCGCAAAGAGGGAACATAAAGTACTTCTTTAAGTCTAAGTACAAAATCATTATTCAATTCTAAAAATAAATCTCCAATGGCTTCAACATTGGATTGCACTCCATTTGCAACTTTAATTGTTCTTTCTCCTCTTTGCAAGGTTCTCGTCCCACTTAATCCCTGTAAGGAATTTGCAACATGAGTAGTTGCTCCCGAGTCAACCCACCAGGTGGATTTTGCATACATAAATACATGGATTCATCTACCAAAGTAATAATTTCCTCACCTCTTTTCATCAGACACTTCAGGAAGTCTGGACAATCCCTCTTGTAGTGCCCTCGCTTGAAACAGTACTTGCACTGATCCATTTCAGCTGAGCCATAGGGATTGTGCTGCTGATTCTGCTGGTTCTGTTGGTTTTGCTGGTTCTCTGAGTTCTGGGGTTTCTTTCCCTGTTGTTTGGAGGGAGAAGATTGATTCCACTGAGGTTTCCCTTGTGGTTTCTTGCCATTGAAGTTCTTTCTTTTGTTGTCTCTCGCAAAATAAGCAGAGTCATTTTGTGAGGACTTCAGTCTTTCCTCCTCCTGAGCACACATTGCCATGAGAGTTTCTAAATTCCACTTTTAATGTTGAATATTGTAGTTCACAACAAATACCTCATATTCTTTTGGCAAGGAGGCAAAAATCAAATGAATCAGGAATTCATATTCCTTCATGTTCATTTCCTTAAGCTTAGATGTCGTGGCATTCATTTCCAGGATGTGCTCTCTTATGCCACCACCAGTGTATTTCTCAGTTACAAGCTTCTTGATCAGTGAACTGGCTTTGGCCTTGGTAGACCCAGTAAACTGATTCTTTACATGTTCAAGGTATGTGGCGGTGACACATTCAGGGATCGAACCCCTTATCGATTCTTCTATGGTGGCTCTTGCCACCAGCAGGCACTTGGGATTGGACTGAACTCAACGCCTATGATCAATATCATATTTCATTCTTACATGTGCATGATCACGCTTTCGAGAAGCGAAATCAGCGTCAGATTCATCTTCACCTCCCACCGGTTCCTCTGGGACAATGGGACACGGTGAAGTGATGGCGTAGCCAATCTCATTCAACGCAAATTCCAATTCGTATTTCTCCCGCCACACATGATAGTTGGTGCCATTGAGCAGTGGGATGTTTGCTATGTTCACATTGCTTTTGACTCCTGAAATTACATTAGAGTGGGTGATAAAACATTATTTGAATTAAAATACACATATATTCATTAATGCAAAACTTTTACATCACCGTTGGGCAAAAATAAAATTAATGCATAATTCTGTAAGACTGCTATTAACAACTTTGGTCAGAAAATAACAATATTACAATATCATAAAAATTTATCACAATTAAATTCTCCCGTTGGATCGAATTTAATAGTGATGAATAGCATCAAAATATGCAGCGGAAAAATTCATAAATTTTCATCATAGCATTTTCCAGAAACCCAAATATTCTTTGCTGTTTTCTGAACAAGCATCATCTTTGGATAAATTTTGTGCAGAAAATAGCATTAAATTCTATGAAAGGGTGGTTCACTATTCTTTTGGCCATTTCGGCCAATGAGCTCCCTCCGGCCCCTTGCGTGAGGGAGTCAACAAGCCAGCGGCCCAGCAAGGCAGGCCTGCGCAGGCTGATTTCATTTTTTTTTTCATTTACATTTTTTTTGAGAATCTTTTTCATTTTCATTTGTTCATTCTTGGCTTCGGCCTAGTTCCTTTTTTGGCCCAAGGACGCAAGCAGACTCCTCCCCGCCCCAGGCCACAACCTAGGTCTGGACCGGGATTTGGCGAACCCGCCTAGGCCAAAAGAGGCCTAGTCCCGTGTTCGCCAATCTTGTTCGTTGATTTTGATCCAACGGTTCTCCATCAATTTCACAGGGATAAAAACCCTTGGCCATGCAGCCTAAAACACTGGTACAGGACAGACCTTTTGTCTCGGTCGAAAACCACCTGTAGTCCCGGGTGGCGAGCCGGGACAAAAGGATCGGGACTAAAAGTCCCACCTTTAGTCCCGGCTCTCCGACCCGGGACTAAATGGGGACATTTAGTCCCGGTTGGTAACACCAACCGGGACTACATGGGGCACCAGGCAGTGACGTGGCGCCACCCCTGGCCACCCCTTTTAGTCCCGGTTGGTATTACCAACCGGGACTAAAGGTTTTTTTGTTTTTGTTTTTCTTTTTCCATTTCATTTCTTTATTGATTTTGGTTTTCAATTGTATATGTTCTACAATTTAATCGTATACGTCGCAATTATCCGTATACGTTGCACCTATACGAGAGCGTCATTATTGCACACAAATAAAGTATGAAACTACATATATAAATTATCCGTATAATATATAAATCTATATATATTATATAGCTATAAACATACGTACATACACATTACATTTAGAATAATAATATTATGTACAAGTAATAATCAAGTGTGCTGCCACCGGTTAATGATTACATAATGTTTGCCCGCCCACTTGAAAGCCCAAGTTTGGTTTTGGTAATTAATGACACCATGTTGCTAATGCCTTGTATTTAAGTGACTTGAGATAGGCATAGCAACACATGTGATGAAGGTGCATGGTGGCATGAAAAGGTGGCCACATGATCACAAAGGGATGAAGGATGATGTGAAGATCATGGTGATAGACGAGGAGCAAAGTTATAAAGGCAAAGGTATAAACATAGGGTTTTACTTTTGCCGGTCTAAGATGAGTAGAGAAGTGATTGACCGGGTTTAGGATAGATAGCCGACTATCAAGAGGGGAAATCACGGTCATCTCTCGAATCAAGTGCTACTAGGTCCATATCTTGAGCATATGCATTAGGATCTAGTGAAGTGCTAACTTAACTCCTTTGGAAAAAGTTTGAGAAAAGCTAACACACATGCACTTTGGTGGTGGACACGTGTTGGTGTTAGCACATTTACAAAGGAGGTGGAGTTCCTAGGGTTGAGAGGGGTTTGGGTTCCTAGGGTTGAGAGAGATTCGGCGCTTTTGAGAAAAATAAGTGTATATTTTCTATTGCGCCGGTGGGAAATTTGGAGAAGTCGCGGGAGTGTTTTCTCACTGAGAAACACTCACCGGACGCTGAGTGCGGAGGCACCGGACGCTGGCCTCAGAGTCCGGTGTGCTTGACCCTGCTAGGGTGGAGCACCGGACGCACTCTGAGAGCGTCCGGTGGTTAGCGTCTGGTGTGCGGGTGTTTTGCGACCCTCTCTGCGCATGGGTCCGGTGAGCACCGGACGCTACCGGTGCTTAGCGTCCGGTGACCCGTAGGATTGCGGAACTCTCTGCGCATGAGTCCGGTGTGCACCGGACGCGTCCGGTGTGGACCTGCAGACGTCCGATGATACGCAGGTGACCGTTGGGATCTGACACGCGAGATTCAGGACAGACACGTGGCATACCCCTGAGCACCGGAAGCTGGGGGTCGAGCATCTGGTGATCACTTAGTAGCGTCCGGTGCCCCCGTTTTCAGCCCAGTGAAAACAACCAACGGCTAGTTTCTTTGAGGGGCATATAAATAGAAGGTGGCCAGCTTTGGGAGGCTTACTCTTGCACTTTTGATTACTTGAGACATACTTTGAGCTAGAGAACACTCCCTCCACTCATCTCCTTGCTTGATTGCTCATCCTAGTGAGATTGAGTGAGATTCAAGTGCATTGCTTTGAGAGTTGCATTTAGTCGCACTTGATTCTTGAGTTTGCTGCGGATTTCTTGTTACTCTTGGGTGTTTCCCGACGCCCTAGACGGCTTGGAGCAGCAGTGGTGTTGAGCTCGTGATTGGAGATTGTTTCGAGCCTCACCAAGTGATTTGTGAGGGGTTCTTGAGCCTTCCCCGCGGGAGATCACAATTGACTACTCTAGTGGATTGCTCGTGGCTTATAGGATCCCCATATTGTGTGTGGATGTGCGGCACCCGCTGAGGGTTTGGCTTTGGATTGCCAATTAGCTCGTGATCCATCAAGTGGGTGTATCGCCATAACGAGGACTAGCTTGCCGGGAAGCAAGTGAACCTCGGTAAAAATCTTATGTCATCTCTTGCCGAGGATTCTCTTATAGTTGTGATTGATTGATTGGCTATATTTCTACTCTACAACGTCGGTATAACAATCACTCACCTCTCCCTTACTTTTGTGCATACCTTGTTAGTTGTGTAGCTTGTTTAGCTTAGTTCTCTTGTTGTTGTGCTTTAGTGTTTAGCCTTGTACTAGTTTGTATAGGTGGCTTGCATAGCTTAGTTGAGCTAGTGCTAGAATCGCTTCGCCATTTGTTTTACTAACTCACTTGCTTAGTGAAGTTTGTAGATTTTTTAAATAGGCTATTCACCCCCCTACCCATTTGGACCTTTCAAGTGGTATCAGAGTCGAGGCACTGTTTATTTGAGGCTTAACAACCTACGGTGAAGTAATGGCTCTTAGTTTGCATATCAACAACACTAAGAAGGCACCTTACTTTGATGGCACAAATTATGCTTATTGGAAGGTCAAGATGACCGCCCATCTCAAGTCAATCAATAGAGAAGTTTGGAAGGTGACCGAAACAAAGTTTGAGGTTGCAAATTAGAATGCACCAACACCGGTCGAAGAAAAGAAGCTTCAATGCAATGACATCGCAATTAGTGCTCTTCATGAAGCCCTTGATGACAAGACCTTTGAGCAAATCAAGAACATTGAGGTTGCTCATGATGCATGGGCAAAATTAGAAGAAACATTTGAAGGCACCAAAGGTACCAAGACCGCCAAGGCATACATCCTCCAAGAGAAGTTCTCAAGCTTCAAGATGCAAGAAGATGAAAGTGTGCCGGAGATGTTTCACCGGTTGCAAGTCATTGTGAATGAACTCAAGGCACTTGGGGAAGAAGTAAAAGATAGTCAATTCTCTATGAAGTTCTTGAGAAGCTTGCCCAAAAGATTTGACACATTGATCACCGTGCTAGTCAAGACAACACTTAGTGAATCAACTTCCCAGCAAGTCTTCCAAGAGGTGATGACCGATGATGCTTATAGGGAAGATGATGAGAAGGATGAGTTGGTCAAGAAGAAGAAGAAGGATGGTGAGAAGAAAGATGATGAGAAGAAGAAAAGTGTGGCATTCAAGGCCTCCTCATCCAAGGGCAAAGCCAAGATAGAGTCATCAAGTGAAGAAGAAGCAAGCTCTTGTGATAGTGATGAAGATGAGGAGATGGCTCTTCTTGTCAAAAGATTTGGCAAGTTTATGAAGAAGAAGGGCTATCGGGCAAGAAGAAAGAATAGCTCCTCCAAGAAGAATGATCATTCCATGAGGTGCTTTAGATGCCATAGCAAGGATCATCTCATTGCCAAATGTCCTTATGATAGTGATGATGAAGATGCTATCAAGAAGGAAAGAAAGAAGCAAGAGAAGAAGCAAGAAAAGAAGGAAGGCTCAAACAAGAAGAAGGGTGATGCCCATGTTGCAACTTGGGATAGTGATGACTCCTCAAGTGATGATGAGAGCACCAAGAAGAAGGCACATGCTAGCATTGCAATTCAAGAAAAGAGCTCCATCTTCAACACTCCATCATGCTTCATGGCTAAGGCCACTAAGGTATCATCCGATGATGAGAGTGATCATGATAGTGATAGTGATGATTTGCACTCACCACTATAAAGAAACTAGGAAGGAGTGAAAGGCCTTGCCTAAGGATAAGAAAACCCTTGAGCAAGAACTTGATGAGCTTAGAGCATCTTATGAGAGTCTAAAGGAAGACCATAAGAAGCTTCAAAAGGCTCACACTAAGCTTGAAGAAGCTCATTCCTCTCTAGTTAACAAATGTGAAAATGAGCCAACTAAAATTGAGAAAGCTAAAACTTGCAATATAGGCCTAACATGTGATATCTTAAGTAAGCCTATTGTTGTTGCTTCTACTAACCCTTCATGTAGCACATCTACATCATCCTCATCTAGTAGTGATGGTTTCACATGTGACACCACACTAAAAGTTGAGAATGAAATTCTCAAGAAGGAGGTGAAAGAGCTCAATCACACCTTAGCTAAGGCTTATGGTGGTGAGGACCGCTTGCTTATGTGCTTGGGTAGCCAAAGAGCTTCTCTCTACAAAGAGGGATTGGGCTATAACCCCAAGAAAGGCAAAACCGCCTTTGCTCCTCACAAGACTAGTTTTGTGAAGAACAATGGCCGATATTGCAAAGCTTGCAAGCAAGTTGGTCACCTAGAGCAACAATGCATGAACAAGAAACCCAAAGCTCATGTATCCTCAATTAAGCTAAATTATTTCTTTGTGCTTACCAAGGATACAAAAGGTGTTCATGCTAAGTTCATTGGTGCACCATGGATGGGCTCAAAGAAGAAAGCCATTTGGGTACCAAAGAGCTTAGTTGCTAACCTTGGAGGACCCAATCAAGTTTGGGTACCTAAAAAGAATTGATCTTGTCTTGTAGGTTAATTACAAAGCCGGAGGAAGGCATTGGGTGCTTGATAGTGTGTGCACTCAACATATGACCGGGGAGTCTTGTATGTTCAAATCAATTTATACTAGTCAAAATGGTGGCTTTGATTCAATTACCTTCGGCAACAACAAGAAAGGCAAGGTCAAGGGGCTTGGTAAAATTGCTATCTCAAATGACATGAGCATATCAAATGTGTTGCTAGTTGAAAGCCTTGATTTCAATCTCTTGTCAATTGCACAACTTTGTGACCTTGGTTTCAAGTGCATCTTTGGAAGTGATGATGTTGAGGTTGTTAGTGTTGATGGATCAAACTTGATATTCAAAGGATTTAGGCATGGTAGCTTATACTTGGTTGATTTCAATGATAGTGACACTCAATTGACATCATGCCTAATTAGCAAATCAAGTTTGGGTTGGTTGTGGCATAGAAGGCTTGGTCATGTTGGAATGAAACAATTGAACAAACTTTTGAGGCATGACTTAGTTAGAGGCTTGAAGGATGTCACCTTTGAGAAGGATAAACCGTGTAGTGCTTGTCAAGCCAGAAAGAAAGTTGGAAATGCACATCCTAAGAAAAGTGAAATGAGAACATCAAAGGCATTTGAGCTATTGCACATGGATTTATTTGGGCCAACAACATACACTAGCATTGGTGGCAACAAGTATGGCTTTGTGATAGTTGATGACTACACTAGATACACTTGGGTGTTCTTTCTCTATGACAAGAGTGATGTTTGTGATCTATTCAAGTCTTTTGTCGAGAGGGTGCAAAATGAGTTTGAAACCACTATCAAGAAGATTAGAAGTGACAATGGTAGTGAATTCAAGAACACAAGAATTGAGGAATTGTGTGATGATCTTGGCATTGGACATCAATTCTCTCCAACATACACTCCTCAATCCAATGGTGTAGTTGAAAGAAAGAATAGAACCTTGATTGATATGGCTAGATCAATGCTTAGTGAATACAATGTTAGCCATTCATTTTGGAGTGAAGCTATCAACACGGCTTGCTATTGTAGCAACCGTCTCTATTGCCATGGGAAGCTTGGGAAGACACCATATGAGCTATTGAATGGAAGAAAGCCCAACATTGCATACTTTAGAGTGTTTGGTTGCAAATGCTACATTCTCAAGAAAGGCACTAGGTTGAGCAAGTTTGAGAAGAAATGTGATGAAGGGTTCTTACTCGGTTATTCCACCACAAGCAAGGCATATAGAGTTTGGAACTTGGCAAGTGGCACATTGGAAGAAGTCCATGATGTTGAGTTTGATGAAACCGAGGGATCTCAAAATGAAGCTCAAAATCTTGATGGTGTGAGAGGAGATCAATTGGCAAATGCAATGGAGAGTAGGTGACATAAGGCCGATGCAAGTTGATGATGATAATGACATTCATATGATTAATCAAGAAGTGCAAATTGATACAAATCAAGCTAGTACTAGTGGCTCTCATGATGATGATCCAAATCAAAGTCAAGCTAGTGGAAGTAATCAACTCCCAATACTCCAACCTACAAGCATAGCAAGAGATCATCCATTGGATCAAGTCATTGGTGGTATTCAAAGTGGTGTGCAAACAAGATCAAGGCTAGCATCTTTTTGTGAGCACTATTCATTTGTCTCATTTGAAGAACCAAAGAGAATAGAAGATGCATTGAAAGATTCCGATTGGGTAAATGCCATGCATGAAGAATTGAATAACTTCACAAGAAATCAAGTGTGGGAGCTTGTTGAGAGGCCAAAGAACTACAATGTGATTGGTACCAAGTGGGTCTTTAGAAACAAGCAAGATCAAGATGGTGTAGTTGTGAGAAACAAAGCAAGATTAGTAGTACAAGGCTACACTCAAGTTGAAGGTCTTGATTTTGGAGAAACATATGCACCGGTTGCAAGATTGGAGGCAATTAGAATATTATTAGCCTATGCTTGTGCCCACAACATCAAGCTCTATCAAATGGATGTGAAGAGTGCATTTCTCAATGGATTCATAAATGAGTTGGTTTATGTTGAACAACCTCCTGGTTTTGAAGATGACAAGAAACCCAACCATGTGTACAAGCCCAAGAAGGCATTGTATGGTTTGAAGCAAGCACCTAGAGCATGGTATGAGAGATTGAGAGATTTCCTTCTTTCTAAAGGGTTCAAGATGGGAAAGGTTGACACTACCCTCTTCACCAAGAAGCTAGGCAATGACTTGTTTGTGTTGCAAATCTATGTTGATGATATCATCTTTGGATCAACCAATCAAGACTTTTGTGAAGAGTTTGGAAGAATGATGGCAAATGAGTTTGAGATGTCCATGATTGGAGAGCTTAGTTACTTCCTTGGACTTCAAATCAAGCAAATGAAGGATGACACTTTTATAAGTCAAGGCAAGTACATCAAGGACATGATCAAGAAGTTTGGGTTGCAAGAAGCTAAACCAATGAGCACACCTATGGGCACAAATGATCAATTAGGTAGTGATGCAAGTGGCAACATGGTAGATCAAAATCTATATCGATCCATGATTGGAAGTTTACTCTATGTCACCGCATCAAGGCCGGATGTGATGTTTAGTGTGTGCAAATGTGCAAGATACCAAGCTTCACTAAGGGAAAGTCACTTGAAGGCAACCAAGAGGATATTGAGGTATCTTAAGGGCACTCATGACATTGGATTATGGTATCCTAAGGGGTTTAACTTTGAGTTGATTGGATATTCGGACTCCGACTATGGTGGATGCAAAATTGATAGCATGAGCACAAGTGGCACTTGTCAATTGCTAGGAAGGTCTCTAGTTTCATGGTCATCAAAGAAACAAAATAGTGTTGCACTATCAACCGCCGAGGCTGAATACATTAGTGTTGGTAGTTGTTGTGCACAATTACTTTGGATGAAAGCTACTTTGAATGACTTTGGAATCAAATTCAAGAATGTGCCTTTGCTATGTGACAATGAGAGTGCAATCAAGATGACACAAAATCCGTTTCAAAATTCAAGAACCAAGCACATTGACATAAGGCACCATTTCATAAGAGATCATCAACAAAAGGGTGATATTAGCATTGAAAGCATTGGCACCGAAGATCAACTAGCCGACATCTTCACAAAGCCACTTGATGAGAAGAGATTTTGCAAGTTGAGGAATGAATTGAACATACTTGACTTCTCCAACTTGAGATGAGTGCACCCCCACATTTCTATATGACATGCCTCTCCTCCAACAAAGCAAGGTAAAGTTGGTTGACATAGCATTCATACTTTGCTAAGGACATGATTAGAACATATAGACATGTTTGCATGACAATAGGCTCATTCATGAAAATCAAAAGAATTTGATGTATGTATGGTACCACTATTGTTTCTATGATTGATTGATCTAGTGGTAGCATATGACATGTTTGTGAGTTTGCAAGCCTAGTGTTGAATCTAGAATATGAGCTTATGATGTGTAATTCAACATGGTCAAGATAACCCTTATACTTCATGAGGTGTGAAAAAGCTTGTCCTTGGATCAAACAGAATTGCATGTTTTAGGCAAGTGATCTAGATTGAACCATAATTTGACCCTCACATTGATTGACTTAATTCTCACTAAAATTTGAACCTTTGTGGTCATTGATGACAAAGGGGGAGAGAAACAAAGATCAAGTCATAAAGAAAGATAAAGTCATAAAGAGGAAGAAAAGTGCTTAAGGGGGAGAGATAACATTTGGAAAATTAAATTAAAACTTGAGCACACAAAAAGGGGGAGCAAGCTCATGAACCATTTGTTGCATTTGAATGTGCACTAACATAATGAAGTGTTGCTTTGCAAACTTAAATATACTACTCTTGTTTGTTTGGTGCTTGCTAGAAATAAGAACTTGAATGGTGCTTTGAATTCTAGCATAGAGTTTTATTTTCTTGTAGTATCTAGACATATAATGTGATCTCACGAGGTATCTTGAATTTTTGATGTATGTCTAGCTACATTGGTGCTAAGGATGGTATATTGGCAACTCCGATTGGTATCACGCTTCAAAGGTCCATTCTATATACCTTAGCATCATTTTGGTAGTAATAAATCTCCCAAAACTCCAATTTATGCATATGTGCAAACTTGAACCAAACTCATGGAAGCACATATGTAGGGGGAGCTAGTACTACCAAAACCGAAGTTGAAATGTTTGTCCAACGTTGTCTCATGATTAAAATGCTTTGGACAAGCAATTCAAGTTTCTTATGATTTCATTTCATATCTTTGTGATGGTTGTCATCAATTACCAAAAAGGGGGAGATTGAAAGCCCAAGTTTGGTTGTGTTAATTAATGACACCATGTTGCTAATGCCTTGTATTTAAATGACTTGAGATAGGCATAGCAACACATGTGATGAAGGTGTATGGTGGCATGGAAAGGTGGCCACATGATCACAAAGGGATGAAGCATGATGTGAAGATCATGGTGATAGACGAGGAGCAAAGTTATCAAGGCAAAGGTATAAACATAGGGTTTTACTTTTGCCGGTCTAAGATGAGTAGAGAAGTGATTGACTGGGTTTAGGATAGATAGCCGACTATCAGGAGGGGAAATCACGGTCATCTCTCGAATCAAGTGCTACTAGGTCCATATCTTGAGCATATGCATTAGGATCTAATGAAGTGCTAACTTAACTCCTTTGGGAAAAAGTTTGAGAAAAGCTAACACGCATGCACTTTGGTGGTGGACACGTGTTGGTGTTAGCACATTTGCAAAGGAGCTAGAGTTCCTAGGGTTGAGAGGGGTTTGGGTTCCTAGGGTTGAGAGGGATTCGGCGCTTTTGAGAAAAATAAGTGTATATTTTCTATTGCGCCGGTGGGAAATTTGGAGAAGTCGTGGGAGTGTTTTCTCACTGAGAAACACTCACCGGACGCTGAGTGCGGAGGCACCGGACGCTGGCCTCAGAGTCCGGTGTGCTTGATCCTGCTAGGGTTGAGCACTGGACGCACTCTGAGAGCGTCCAGTGGTTAGCGTCTGGTGTGCGGGTGTTTTGCAACCCTCTCTGCGCATGGGTCCGGTGAGCACCGGACGCTACCGGTGCTTAGCGTCCGGTGACCCGCAAGATTGCGGAACTCTCTGCGCATGAGTTCGGTGTGCACCGGACGCGTCCGGTGTGGACCTACAGAGCGTCCGGTGATCCGTAGGTGACCGTTGGGATCTGACACGCGAGATTCAGGACGGACACGTGGCGTACCCCTGAGCACCGGACGCTGGGGGTCGAGCGTCCGGTGATCACTTAGTAGCGTCCGGTGCCCCCGTTTTCAGCCCAGTGAAAACAGCCAACGGCTAGTTTCTTTGAGGGGCATATAAATAGAAGGTGGCCGGCTTTGGGAGGCTTACTCTTGCACTTTTGATTACTTGAGACATACTTTGAGCTAGAGAACACTCCCTCCACTCATCTCCTTGCTTGATTGCTCATCCTAGTGAGATTGAGTGAGATTCAAGTGCATTGCTTTGAGAGTTGCATTTAGTGGCACTTGATTCTTGAGTTTGCTGCGGATTTCTTGTTACTCTTGGGTGTTTTCCGACGCCCTAGATGGCTTGGAGCAGCGGTGGTGTTGAACTCATGATTGGAGATTGTTTCGAGCCTCACCAAGTGATTTGTGAGGGGTTCTTGAGCCTTCCCCGCGGGAGATCGCAATTGGCTACTCTAGACGGATTGCTCGTGGCTTGGAGGATCCCCATCTTGTGAGTGGATGTGCGGCACCCGCTGAGGGTTTGGCTTTGGATTGCCAATTAGCTCGTGATCCATCAAGTGGGTGTATCGCCACAACGAGGACTAGCTTGCCGGGAAGCAAGTGAACCTCGGTAAAAATCTTGTGTCATCTCTTGCCGAGGATTCTCTTATAGTTGTGATTGATTGATTGGCTATATTTCTACTCTACAACGTCGGTATAACAATCACTCACCTCTCCCTTACTTTTGTGCATACCTTGTTAGTTGTGTAGCTTGTTTAGCTTAGTTCTCTTGTTGTTGTGCTTTAGTGTTTAGCCTTGTACTAGTTTGTATAGGTGGCTTGCATAGCTTAGTTGAGCTAGTGCTAGAATCGCTTCACCATTTGTTTTACTAACTCACTTGCTTAGTGAAGTTTGTAGATTTTTTAAATAGTCTATTCACCTCCCCCTCTAGGCATTTGGACCTTTCACCACTCAAAGCTCATACAAGTGTTCGTCCTTGTTTGGAATGCGCTTGAAGCCCTGCGGGTATAAGTGGAACTCGCCGTCTTCCGGAATGACATGATCGTTGATAAATCCGGCGATCGTCTCCTAGACTCCAAGGAGTAATGTGTACTCGAACACTTTATCTTTCATATTCCACTCCTTCCATTTGCATTAGTTAAAAAAGATATTAATAAACATAAAATCTATTTAGTTCCAACAAATAAATAAGATATGAATTTACTGTATACACATGCATGCTACTTACTTTTAGAACACTTTGAGTAGGTTTAAATAGGGTGCACCGCATAAATTCACAAACATAGTATCCACATAGATTCGTTCCAAACGGCTGCGTGGGCACCAAAGGGAGTAGAACAGGAGGAGAAAGTGACACATTCAGATCCATACGATATTTTTGTTGTAGCCAAGCCCAAGCCCTGCCCTATAAGACGCTCGTTGATTAGGTATAGCTAGCATAATAAAGTAAAGGAGCACGCATCGATATTTAAAGTATGATATATACTTACCTTTGGATCATGTCTATTATGTCTTGATAGAGTGCCAGGTCTTTTTTCATTGAGTCCCACACATGTATTTTTTGTTCCGTGATCTTAATCTCAATGAGTATCCAATGATCTCTGCATTTGTTTAGAGTCAACTTATATATGTATATCTTAATGCCGGATTAACTAAGACATGATATAACACAACACTTACCCCCATATTGTAAGGGAAGAGTATCTTCTCCGTATGCCTTTGGTTATAAAAGAACCTCTAGAGGTTCTTCTCTATTTCCTTAGGCTTCAAATTCAATGGATCTTTAGTTTTAGTGTCCTTGTACACGACATATGGATCGATGAAACCAATTCGATTGTCTTTTTTCAATCTTTGTTCTCTCATCATGTGTCTGCACATCGTGAGCGTAGTTATTACGAATACATACATATGCTATAATGGGATTAATGATTGAAAGGAAGAATCACTTACAGACAGTAGCAGCTCATGAGAGATTTGTCGAGAGCATTCATATGGAGAAGTTGGTGTACTTAACTAAAATCTATCCATATGACGTCATCTCCACGGAAGTAGTGTCGGTCGCGGACTCGGACGACAATCAATTCTTCTTCTATATGTTTTGAGCTGAATTTCAAGTAGTACTTGTGCAGCTTGTATATTTGCATACCAAGTCCTCGTACCTTCTCAGGGTGGCACATACTCCTGCCGTAAATGTACCGACTCTGATAGTCATCGACACCTCCGTGGATTGGCGCATCGGTATGCCCTAGAAGTGCTTCTAGGGACATCCCAGTTTCTTCCATCCAATTCCTGAGTTCATCTAAGTCCACATTAGCAGGTATAGTCATTGCCAGCAAGTTGGCGTTTGAACCATACTCATTCGCAACCACTAGTGGCTGAACTGATTGTTGAGCTTGTTCGCCGAGCTGTGCAACTTTTTGCTGGACAATTCTTTTGTCTGCCTTGATTTTCTTTAGGACAGTACAGTCGTAGTCTGATATTGTTGACCCTGGTTGTTTACTCGCAGCACGGTTCGCGTCTGTCATTTTTTGCACCACTTGACGTAGCTTTGAACGAGGATACATTAGGTATGGTGGCTCTTGCTCTGCTTTTCTATTAGCTTTGCATTTTTCAAAGAATGCTTTAACTTCCGCTTTGCTTGCAGCAAGCACTTCCTCATCGGTCTTCTCATATGGAAGCTTGGTCGTCTTCGGGATCTTCGTGTTCAAAGCTTTCCTCTTTGCCGCAGGTGGTTGGAGTGATCTCTATGTCTCGGCGGACGACCTCTTCCTCCTCGATGCAGCACCAGCCGATGCCGATGAGGCGGCGGCCGTTGTCGTCGGCATTGGCGGAGGCAGCGGCGTAGGTTGAGCTTGCTGTTGTGGAGGAGATTCGACCATGGGCGGCGTTAGATTCCTTCGTGGTGGAGTTGCGGCGGCCGGTGGTGGGGACGTGGCCTTCTCTTGTACGTCGTCGTCGTCGTCGTGTCCCACGACACTATGGTCATGCGGTGAATGGACAGACGGACTTCGGTGGGGGGAGGCCCGGATTTGAAGAAAAACAAATAAGGTATATGTATACATGACTAAATGTAATTTGATACAATATATAATTATAGAAAAAGTAGTAGCGTCCACAATAATCCGCACCTGCTAGGGTTCGGTTGTGGCGGCGGCACCCCAGGAATAATGATGTACCGTTTCGTCCAACATATGAATGTCTTCTCCGCTTCACCAAGTGTCTTCTCTCCATCACCGCCTTTGATATCGAGAGGCACATTTTCACGGCCTCTGACCACTCTATCCACCGAGACACAAGCATATCCGGCTGGTATTGGGACAGAGTGGATCCTTGGTGTCTTGGTGGGGTCGATAGGAGATACGACACCGGTAGCCACCTTTACTGTGCCATCGCCCTCCGGAATATGGAGCTCACAAGACGTCAACGGAGCGGTGACGTCATCCACCGGGAATCGCAGCCCTACGTCATCAACTTGCCTCGCAGGCGCCTCCGTAGAAGCACAACTGCTCTTTAGATGAGCTGAGCAAGGGCAGATGTTGGCGGCCGGTGGCTGTGACAAGCTTTGGAGGCGGGAAGTTACAGCTTCCTCCACGACCTTTTGGATTTTCTCATCCATTGTGGCCTTCAGCGCTTGCTCCCGCTCAAGGGCCTGTTGAGCCACTTCTTGGGTCTTTATGAGTCCTTCCTCCAATCTGCGTATCCGTTCTCTGTCCTCTTCCTTCTTTCTCTGAAGGCTTCTATAAGTTTCCCTATCAGCAGGGAAGGCATGTTCCCACGACCCGGTGCCATAGCCTCTCGTCCGTCCACCGTGCTCAGGGTTCCCCAGGGCAAATGTCAACTCATATTTATCTCTATTCGGCTGCCATTCTCCACTTTCAGCGATGGAGCGGGCTTGATGGATCTTTCCGCAACAGCTTGGATGCGTTCCCCATACACGACCTTTCCGTTCTCAAGGTCCAGTGAGCCTCCGTGAGCGAAAAACCAGTGCTTCGCGCGCTCAGGCCACTCGAGGGATTCGGGCACCAACCCCCTGACGATTAACTCTTTTTCGGCCTTTTTCCACTTAGGAACGGCGGTTTGGTAGCCACCTGATCCCATCGTATGGTGGTAGGTCTTGCGCCGGGCATTCTCTTGGTTCTTTCTCACCCGTTCCTGAGCCTCTTCGGACATCTTGAACCGTACAAAGTCGTCCCAAAACGGCCATAGCTTCACATAGTTCGGCAAGTTGAAATCTAGAGTCATGTTTTTCTTGATGTAGTCTTGATATAGACACTTCTTATAGCCCTGGAACATTGGGGCCATCTTCTTCATAGACCGATCTCGGACTCTTTCCTTCAATTGTTCATCGTTTGTCTCCAGTGTGAAATGTTGCAAGACATCACCCCAGAGTAGGTCCTTGTCACGTCTAGAGACATAACTGATTTCTGGGTGTTTCTTGTTCTCCTTCCATTCACGAACACTGATCGGGATCCTATCCCGGACAAGGTACCCTAAGTGGTTGACGAAGGCCCTTGAATGGGGTCCAAGTGGTTTGCCTGTTGCTTCCTCGAATTCTGAGATTACTAACCGGCCCTCCATAGGCTTCTTTGGGCCTCGTACTCTCCGGCTGGTCCCCGTGGTTGTCGTCGAGCCAGAGGGCTATGTAGAAAGAAACAAGACAATTTAATACAAGATATTATTTCGAATTATATCTGTAAAAACAAAGGAGACTGCCATATTACAGACCTGCTGGCCAGCATTGTCTTGCTCATTCGGGTCGACCAAATACTGAGAGTAGTCATCGATGCCCTCAGGGTTCTCATCGCCTTCGCGATCATCGTGATAAACTTCTTCAGTGGGACTGGAGATCAGGTTCATCATTTCCTCTTCGTGTTCTCTCGGATCAGCCATTTCTGCAGAAATATGTGACACATGACTACATATATAAAACTAGGGTTTAGGGTTTAGGGCTTAGGTTTAGGGTTTAGAGTTTAGTGCTTAGGTTTAGGGTTTAGAGTATATCATTTGCTAACAATTAAATATATCATAATTGTACCACTAACTTATACCACTAATTGTACCACTAATTATAGCACTAATTGTACCACTAATAGTAAGTGAACATTACTAAATACACCATAGAACATCACTAAATAAATTATAGAACATCACATCGCATATATATTGTGTGAACATCACTAAATACATCACATAACACTATATGTATACTATGTGAACATCGCTAAAATATGTTATAGAACATCAAATATATATTACGTGAAAAAAACTAAATACACCATAGAACATCACTAATTACATTAAAGAACATTGTATATATATTGCGTGAAAATAAATAAGAAATTGGTACTATAATATACATGAAAATAAATAAATATATATGAATTTGAGCAGAGGCAATATTCTATATTCATAAGAAATTGGTACTATGATATACATGAAAATAAATAAATATATAGTGTAATACAAAAAATAAGTAGAGCAAAGCATAAGAAAAAATAAAAACATGTAACAAAGAAAAAATTTAAAGAACATCGTATATATATTACGTGTGTGTACATGTGTGTGTGTTTTTTTCAGTTATACATATATTAAAGCCTTGTTTAGTTCACCCCAAAAAGCAAAAAGTTTTCAAGATTCCCCGTCACATCGAATCTTACAGCACATGCATGAAGCATTAAATATAGACGAAAACAAAAACTAATTACACAGTTTAGCTGGAATTCGCGAGACGAATCTTTTGATCCTAGTCAGTCTATAATTGGATAATATTTGTCACAAACAAACGAAAATGCTACAGTACCGAAATCCGAAATGTTTTCGGAACTAAACAAGGCCTAAGGTATTGTTTAGTTCGCAAAAATTTTGGTGTTTAGCTACTGTAGCACTTTCGTTTTTATTTGATAAACATTGTCCAATCACCGAATAACTAGGCTTAAAAGATTTATCTCACAAATTACAGATAAACTGTGTAATTAGTTTTTATTTTCGTCTATATTTAATAATCTATGCATGCAACCAAAGATTTAATGTGACGGGGACTTTTAAAAAAAATTTCAAACTAAACAAGGCCTAATTAACATATGTAAACACTTTTATTATTATCTAATTTTGCATATTTTTTCTTTCTCTTTTTTCTATATATAAGTTTTCACTTTCTTCCCCTTTTTTCTTTAATTTTTTCTTTCTTTTTCTTTCTTTTTTTTGCTTTATTTTTTCTTTGTCTGTCTTAGTTGGCCGGCGCGCTCGCGGCCGGCGGGGGGCTCTCGGCCGCCGGTGGGGGCGCGCGCGGCCGACGGCAAAGGCCCGCGCGCCACTGCCCCCTGCCGGCGGGCGTTGTCAGGCGCCGAGGGCGCGCCCGCGCGTGGCGGCGGTGGGCGAGCTCGCGGGCTCTCGCGAGGCGGCGGGTGCTGCGCGCAAAACGAAGAGAGAGGCGCGCGAACAAGAAAGAGAGAGAGAGGGAGTACGGCGGGGTGGTGCTCGGGGCCGGTGGCGCTCGGAGTTGGGTTGACGGCGTCGAGCAAAGACGACGACGACGGCGGCGCGACGTTGGACGAAGAAGACGGAGCGGCGCGGCGGCGGTTAGGGCAAGATCGACGATGGCGCGGAGAAGAGAAGAAGAAAAAAGGGCTCTGCCCTTTATAGGGTAGGGCACCTTTAGTCCCAGGCTAGAATCGGGGCTAAAGACCCTTTAGTCCCGGACTGTGGCTCGGCCCGGGACTAAAGGTGTTTCACCAAATTATGGCGCCAATTCAGGCGCCATAATTTGGTTTTCCCTTTTTTATTTTCCTTTTACATTGTTAAATACATTATAAATTAAATAAATATGATAAAATTGTTAAAAAATACAAATTAATTTTATTCTGCTCTACTCTTCAGTATAAAAATTCTTAACATAATTGTTTTTCAAATATTTCATATTATTTAAAATAAATGTTATTCATAATGAATATTGTGATAATGCAAAAATATAATGGCCAATTAAATTTTAAAAAATTGTTGGCTTTAGACAGATACTTGGTTTTTGGGTCATTTGGACGTTAAACTTTTGTTTCTTTAATAATAATTATACAAATGCGCGACATTGATTGTATAAATTTGAAATTTAAATTTTCAAAAGTTGTAAGATGGATTTTGGAACCCTGGATGGCCTCAAATGTAAAACTCATGAATACAAAGTTTGTTCTACTCATCAAGACCTACATTTTCTCTAATGGTCACATTTTCATTTGAAAATATTTGGACCACTCAATTTTAAAATTTGAAACAATTCATAGCGAAACGCTAATTTTCACAACCATAGATGGCCTCAAATGGAAAACTCATGAATACCAATATTGCTCCACTCATCAAGATCTACATTTTATATATAGACCATTTTTGCATTTGACAAAGTGCTGGCAATGTGTAGTTCAAAATCCACACTTCCCACGTATAGTTTCATAAAGTTTGTGTGAGATTCAAGATTTGGTGAGTATTGTTTACATAAACTTTCCCAAATAGAAAAATGGTCTATATAAAAAGTTTGGATATTGATGAGCTCTAACAACTTGGTATTCAAAAGTTTTTCATTCCAACTCATTTTCTCCGTCGTTTGACCAAAGCCCGTCTTCGAAATTGAAAACATGTGCTTGGGACTCGATCAAATTTATCCGGATGAAAATATGATCCATGTATGAAATGTAGGTCTTGATGAGATCTAACAACTTTGTATTCAAAACTTTTCCATTTGAAGTACTCAGTGCGTCATTTGACCAGTTTGACCAAAGTCAAAATAGTGGGTTTCACAAACACACACTTTGACCGAGCCCTGGATGGCCTCAAATGGAAAACTCATGAATACAAATTTTGTTCCAGCCATCAAGACCTACATTTTCTCTAGTGGTCACATTTTCATTTGAAAAATTTTGGACCACTCAATTTTAAAATTTGAAAGAATTCATAGCGAAACGCTAATTTTCAGAACCATGGATGGCCTCAAATGGAAAGCTCATGAATACCAATATTGCTCCACTCATCAAGATCTACATTTCATATATAGACCATGTTTGCATTTGACAAAGTGCTGGCAAAGTGTAGTTCAAAATCCACACTTCCCACGTATAGTTTCATAAAGTTTGTGTGAGACTCAAGATTTGGTGAGTATTGTTTACATAAACTTTCCCAAATAGAAAAATGGTCTCTATAAAAAGTTTGGATATTGATGAGCTCTAACAACTTGGTATTCAAAAGTTTTTCATTCCAAGTCATTTTCTCCGTCGTTTGACCAAGTTTGACCAAAGCCCGTCTTCGAATTTGAAAACATGTGCCTGGGACTCGATCAAATTTATCCGGATGAAAATATGATCCATGTATGAAATGTAGGTCTTGATGAGATCTAACAACTTTGTATTCAAAATTTTTCCATTTGAAGTACTCAGATGAGTCATTTGACCAAGTTTGACCAAAGTCAAAATAGTGGGTTTCACAAACACACACTTTGACCGAGCCCTGGATGGCCTCAAATGGAAAACTCATGAATACAAATTTTGTTCCACCCATCAAGACCTACATTTTCTCTAATGGTCACATTTTCATTTGAAAAATTTTGGACCACTCAATTTTAAAATTTGAAAGAATTCATAGCGAAACGCTAATTTTCAAAACCATGGATGGCCTCAAATGGAAAGCTCATGAATACCAATATTGCTCCACTCATCAAGATCTACATTTCATATATAGACCATTTTTGCATTTGACAAAGTGCTGGCAAAGTGTAGTTCAAAATCCACACTTCCCACGTATAGTTTCATAAAGTTTGTGTGAGATTCAAGATTTGGTGAGTATTGTTTACATAAACTTTCCCAAATAGAAAAATGGTCTATATAAAAAGTTTGGATATTGATGAGCTCTAACAACTTGGTATTCAAAAGTTTTTCATTCCAACTCATTTTCTCCGTCGTTTGACCAAAGCCCGTCTTCGAAATTGAAAACATGTGCTTGGGACTCGATCAAATTTATCCGGATGAAAATATGATCCATGTATGAAATGTAGGTCTTGATGAGATCTAACAACTTTGTATTCAAAACTTTTCCATTTGAAGTACTCAGTGCGTCATTTGACCAGTTTGACCAAAGTTAAAATAGTGGGTTTCACAAACACACACTTTGACAGAGCCCTGGATGGCCTCAAATGGAAAACTCATGAATACAAATTTTGTTCCAGCCATCAAGACCTACATTTTCTCTAGTGGTCACATTTTCATTTGAAAAATTTTGGACCACTCAATTTTAAAATTTGAAAGAATTCATAGCGAAACGCTAATTTTCAGAACCATGGATGGCCTCAAATGGAAAGCTCATGAATACCAATATTGCTCCACTCATCAAGATCTACATTTCATATATAGACCATGTTTGCATTTGACAAAGTGCTGGCAAAGTGTAGTTCAAAATCCACACTTCCCACGTATAGTTTCATAAAGTTTGTGTGAGATTCAAGATTTGGTGAGTATTGTTTACATAAACTTTCCCAAATAGAAAAATGGTCTATATAAAAAGTTTGGATATTGATGAGCTCTAACAACTTGGTATTCAAAAGTTTTTCATTCCAACTCATTTTCTCCGTCGTTTGACCAAAGCCCGTCTTCGAAATTGAAAACATGTGCTTGGGACTCGATCAAATTTATCCGGATGAAAATATGAACCATGTATGAAATGTAGGTCTTGATGAGATCTAACAACTTTGTATTCAAAACATTTCCATTTGAAGTACTCAGTGCGCCATTTGACCAGTTTGACCAAAGTCAAAATAGTGGGTTTCACAAACACACACTTTGACCGAGCCCTGGACGGCCTCAAATGGAAAACTCATGAATACAAATTTTGTTCCACCCATCAAGACCTACATTTTCTCTAATGGTCACATTTTCATTTGAAAAATTTTGGACCACTCAATTTTAAAATTTGAAAGAATTCATAGCGAAACGCTAATTTTCAGAACCATGGGTGGCCTCAAATGGAAAGCTCATGAATACCAATATTGCTCCACTCATCAAAATCTACATTTCATATATAGACCATTTTTGCATTTGATAAAGTGCTGGCAAAGTGTAGTTCAAAATCCACACTTCCCACGTATAGTTTCATAAAGTTTGTGTGAGATTCAAGATTTGGTGAGTATTGTTTACATAAACTTTCCAAAATAGAAAAATGGTCTACATAAAAAGTTTGGATATTGATGAGCTCTAACAACTTGGTATTCAAAAGTTTTTCATTCCAAGTCATTTTCTCCGTCGTTTGACCAAAGCCCGTCTTCGAAATTGAAAACATGTGCCTGGGACTCGATCAAATTTATCCGGATGAAAATATGATCCATGTATGAAATGTAGGTCTTGATGAGGTGTAACAACTTTGTATTCAAAAGTTTTCCATTTGAAGTACTCAGATGGGTCATTTGACCAAGTTTGACCAAAGTCAAAATAGTGGGTTTCACAAACACACACTTTGACCGAGCCATGGATGGCCTAAAATGGAAAACTCATGAATACAAATTTTGTTCCACCCATCAAGACCTACAGTTTCTCTAATGGTCACATTTTCATTTGAAAAATTTTGGACCACTCAATTTTAAAATTTGAAAGAATTCATAGCGAAACGCTAATTTTCAGAACCATGGATGGCCTCAAATGGAAAGCTCATGAATACCAATATTGCTCCACTCATCAAGATCTATATTTTATATATAGACCATGTTTGCATTTGACAAAGTGCTGGCAAAGTGTAGTTCAAAATCCACACTTCCCACGTATAGTTTCATAAAGTTTGTGTGAGACTCAAGATTTGGTGAGTATTGTTTACATAAACTTTCCCAAATAGAAAAATGGTCTCTATAAAAAGTTTGGATATTGATGAGCTCTAACAACTTGGTATTCAAAAGTTTTTCATTCCAAGTCATTTTCTCCGTCGTTTGACCAAGTTTGACCAAAGCCCGTCTTCGAATTTGAAAACATGTGCCTGGGACTCGATCAAATTTATCCGGATGAAAATATGATCCATGTATGAAATGTAGGTCTTGATGAGATCTAACAACTTTGTATTCAAAATTTTTCCATTTGAAGTACTCAGATGAGTCATTTGACCAAGTTTGACCAAAGTCAAAATAGTGGGTTTCACAAACACACACTTTGACCGAGCCCTGGATGGCCTCAAATGGAAAACTCATGAATACAAATTTTGTTCCACCCATCAAGACCTACATTTTCTCTAATGGTCACATTTTCATTTGAAAAATTTTGGACCACTCAATTTTAAAATTTGAAAGAATTCATAGCGAAACGCTAATTTTCAAAACCATGGATGGCCTCAAATGGAAAGCTCATGAGTACCAATATTACTCCACTCATCAAGATCTACATTTCATATATAGACCATTTTTGTATTTGACAAAGTGGTGGCAAAGTGTAGTTCAAAATCCACACTTCCCACGTATAGTTTCATAAAGTTTGTGTGAGATTTAAGATTTGGTGAGTATTGTTTACATAAACTTTCCCAAATGGAAAAATGGTCTATATAAAAAGTTTGGATATTGATGAGCTCTAACAACTTGGTATTCAAAAGTTTTTCATTCCAACTCATTTTCTCCGTCGTTTGACCAAGTTTGACCAAAGCCCGTCTTCGAATTTGAAAACATGTGCCTGGGACTCGATCAAATTTATCCGGATGAAAATATGATCCATATATGAAATGTAGGTCTTGATGAGATCTAACAACTTTATATTCAAAATTTTTCCATTTGAAGTACTCAGATGGGTCATTTGACCAAGTTTGACCAAAGTCAAAATAGTGGGTTTCACAAACACACACTTTGACTGAGCCCTGGATGGCCTCAAATGAAAAACTCATGATTACAAATTTTGTTCCACCCATCAAGACCTACATTTTCTCTAATGGTCACATTTTCATTTGAAAAATTTTGGACCACTCAATTTTAAAATTTGAAAGAATTCATAGCGAAACGCTAATTTTCAGAACCATGGATGGCCTCAAATGGAAAACTCATGAATACCAATATTGCTCCACTCATCAAGATCTACATTTCATATATAGACCATTTTTGCATTTGACAAAGTGCTGACAAAGTGTAGTTCAAAATCCACATCAAGATGTTACAATTATATTACACATAATGTTACAATTATATTACACAAGATGTCAAGTACAAATCACTACCATTATCAAGCTAGCACAGTGGTAAACTTTTTCTTAACATAATGCCCTTGGTTATGATCATTCCGTAACCATGGAGTGTCCTCTGCAATGAGCATGATGCTTGGATCTTTGGCCACACAGAAGGGTGGGATCCGTTCATCCTTTTCATAATCCTCTAACACGTCTGACTTGTCTTCAATTCCCACGATGTTTCTTTTCCCTGTAAGAACGATGTGTCACTTTGGCTCGTTGGTGTTTTTCTCATCTTGTTTCCCTCTCTTAGGTTTTGTAGACATGTCTTTCACATAGAACACCTGATTCACCTTAGTACCGAGGATGAATGGATCATTTGTATATCCAATATTGTTGAGGTCCACTGTTGTCATTCCGTACTCCTTATCGACTGATACCCCTCCTTTCATCTTCACCCATTGGCATCAGAATAAAGGGACTTTAAAATTATGTGCATAGTCTAGTTCCCAAATCTCCTCTATACGACCATAATATGTGTGCATGTTCCCATTCGTGTCCGTGGCATCCACACGGACACCACTGTTTTGGTTGGTACTCTTTTTATCTTGTGATACGGTGTAAAATGTGTTTCCATTTATCTCGTACCCTTTGTACGTGAGGACGTGCCATGCTGGTTGCCTAGCCAACAAATAAAGTTCATCTCTAATATCTTTATCACCCTGACATTTTTTTCGCAACCAGTCACCGAATGTTTCCATGTGATGACGCGTAACCCAAGTCTCATTCTTTCCAGGATTCTCGGATCGTACAAAATCCATGTGTTCCTCAATATAGGGTTCCACCACAATGGAGTTTCGAAGGACTGTGTAGTGCGCTTTATTGAATAAATCATCACCCTGGTTGATATATGTTTTCTTTCCTAGTGTACCCTTTGCACCGAGTCTCCCCTCATACCTTGATTCAGGAAGACCAATCGGGTCAAGATCAGGAATAAAGTCCACACAGAACTCAATGACCTCCTTTGTCCTGTATCCCTTGATGATGCTTCCTTCTGGCCGACCCCGCTGGTGAACATATTTTTTCAGTACACCCATAATTCTCTCTAAGGGAAACATGTTGTGTAGGAAGACAGGACCCATAATATGAATCTCTTTGACCAGATGAACTAGGAGATGTGTCATGATATCAAAGAAAGATGGAGGAAACACCAACTCAAAGCTGACAAGACATTGAACCACATCATTCTGTAGAGTAGCTAGATCAAGAGGATTGATTGCCTTCTGAGAAATTGCATTGAGGAATGCACACAACTTCACGGTGGCCAGACGTACATGTGGAGGTAGAATTCCTCTTAACGCAACCGGAAGTAGTTGTGTCATAATCACATGGCAGTCGTGCAATTTTAAGTTGACAAATTTTTTCTCTAGCACATTTATTATACGCTTTATGTTGGAGGAGAACCCAGATGGGACCTTGATGCTGCTTAGGCACTCAAACATGATTTCCTTCTCCTCATTGCTAAGAGTGTAGCTAGCAGGTCTTAAATACTGGCGTCTATCATCTGTCTGCTCTGGATGCAGGTTGTCTCATTCTTTCATGCGCTTTAAGTCCTCTCGAGCCTCAAGGGTATCCTTAGGCTTTCCAAACACACCCATAAACCCTAGGAGATTGACACAAAGATTCTTCGTCAGGTGCATCACGTCGATGGAGTGGCGGACCTCAAGGTGTTTCCAATATGGTAGCTCCCAAAATATTGACTTTTTCTTCCACATTGGGGCACGCCCCGAAGTG
The DNA here is from genome assembly GCF_000003195.3 of Sorghum bicolor. Lineage (NCBI taxonomy): Eukaryota > Viridiplantae > Streptophyta > Magnoliopsida > Poales > Poaceae > Sorghum > Sorghum bicolor. Next base: position 17,474,293 of record NC_012877.2, read on the forward strand.
TCTTTTGGAACAGGTTCGCTGCCTTCTCCCTTTCCAAATACTACTTTCAAATCTTTGACCATCTCGAATACCTCTGCCCCATCTCGGTTGCCTGGCTTGGACCAGTGTTCTGCCGTACCTTTAAAATGTTTGCTTTTCTTTCTCAACTGGTGGTTCTTAGCAAGAAATCGACGATGGCCAAGGTACATGACCTTTCGGCATTTTTTCAAATAGATAGCTTGAAGGTCACCAAAGCAATGGGTGCAAGCATTATATCCCTTGTTTGTCTGTCCTGAAAGATTGCTTAGAGCTAGCCAATCATTGATTGTCACGAACAACAATGCTCGTAGGTCGAATGCTTCCTGTTTGTACTCATCCCACATACGCACACCTGGTTTGCTCCATAGAAGCTGGAGTTCCTCAACCAATGGCCTCAGGTAAACATCGATGTCGTTGCCAGGTTGCTTCGGACCTTGGATGAGCACCGGCATCATAATGAACTTCCGCTTCATGCATAACCACGGAGGAAGGTTGTAGATACATAGAGTAACGGGCCAAGTGCTATGACTAGAGCTCTAGTCCCCAAAAGGATTAAATCCAGCCGTACTCAATGCGAACCTTAGGTTTCTTGCGTCCTCTGCAAAGTCCGGGAATTCTCTATCGATTCCTCTCCACTGAGAACCATCAGCAGGGTGTCTCAACATGTTGTCCACCTTACGGTCTTCTTTGTGCCATTGCAACAACTTTGCATGCTCCTTATTTCTGAACAAACGTTTTAGGCGTGGAATTATTGGAGCATACCACATAACCTTGGCAGGGATTCTCTTCCTCGGACGTTCTTCATCCTCAACATCGCCAGGGTCATCTCGCAAGATCTTGTACCGTGACACATGGCAAACAGGGCATTCATCTAATTTCTCGTGCTCGCCACGGTACAGGATGCAGTCATTAAGGCATGCATGTATCTTTTCGATTTGTAATCCCAAAGGGCAGACGATCTTTTTTGCTTCGTATGTAGTGGTGGGTAACTCATTAGGCTTCGGAAGCATCTTTTTTTGGATCTTCAGTAATTTTCCAAATGCCTTGTCAGAAATACCATTCTCTGCCTTCCACTGTAACAACTCTAGTGTCGTTCCTAGCTTTTTCTGTCCCTCTTCGGCCGACAGGTAGAGTAGCTTCTTGTGATCCTCTAGCATTTGGTCAAATTTAGCCTTCTCCTTTGCACTTTCGCAATCTCTCTGTACGTCACGAATGACGTCACCAAGAGCATCGTCATCATCAACGATACTGTTTCCTGCATCGCCGCCTTCTTCACCTTCGTCCTCTATTGCGAAGTCGCAGTATTGAGCAAAAACATCGTCAGGGTACGCTTGCTCTTCTTCACCTTCTTCTATCATAACCCCGGAGTCTCCGTGTTTGGTCCAACAAATATAGTTTGGCATGAAACCATTCGTGAACAAGTGCAAGTGAATTTCTCTTGAGTTTGAAAATTCCTTCAAATTCTTACAAACGGCACATGGGCAGCACATAAAACCATCCCGCTTATTTTGCTCCGCCACTCTGCGGAATTCTCGCACGCCCTCAATGAACTCATTGGAGCGGCGATCAGCATTGCACATCCAATGGCGTGCCATTATCTGCATTATCATGGAATTGTAATTTTTCTATTAAAAGCTATAATTTTATCAGTAAAGAAAATTAATTTCAAGAATTTTTAAAGTGAAAAACAATTTATTTAACAATTACAACAAAAATTATATTATTAATATTTTAAAATAAGAACATGAACATATTAAAGTAAAAAATATCCTATAATATCTATAATAGAACTTAACATGATTCGTGTATACATAGTAGTAATGATTTGTGTATACTAGTTTTTAGCGGGCACACACTTAGCATCGTTCAAAAAAATTCAAACATGAGAAGATGATGATTGGAGAGATGACAACATGAAATAATTAAAATAGACATATGTCCAATATGAAATTACATATGGCGGTAAGAAACATAGGAGTATGAAGCTAGCAACCTTTCAAACAAATCGACGACGGCGTAGAAGCGTTGAAATGGATCGATCGTGGAAGATGAGAGCAATAACAAGGAAGAACAATGGAAGACCAAGCAAATACAAAGGAGCTCGGGCTCGGGCAGGGAGAGGAAGAAGGGAGGAGGGTGATTCAATTTATAGCGGGGAGGGTTTAGTCCCGGTTGGTGTTGCCAACCGGGACTAAAAACCTACCTTTAGCCCCGGTTGGTGCCAAAGACCGGGACAAAATGTTTAGTCCCGGTGGGTGGCATAAACCGGGGCTAAATGTAGGTCTTTAGTCCCGGTTCGTAACACACACCGGGACTAAAGGTCCCTCCCCGACAGCGCCTGACATCGGAGCCGTTGGGGAGGGACCGTTAGTCCCAGTTGGCTTCACCAACCGGGACTAAAGATCTCTTTTGTCCCGGGCGCCAAAAATGCTGGGACTAAAGGTCATTTGGCACATCGACGAAAGGTCTGTTCTCTAGTAGTGAAAAACCCTAAGTCATTTTTCTTCCTCCTGTTTCTTTCTATCAGCACATGGCCGGCAGCTGTCCATGAGGCCACTAGCCTCGGTGGAGCCTCTAAGCTCCTGGTGGCCAAATGGTAGCCACTACTGCCGGCGGCTCCATGCTCCTTTTTTCCTTCTTCTGCACACACAGCCACACAGGAAACAGGGCAGGGAGGTTGCGCCGCCACCGGGCCCCTAGCCGGTGCGCGCGTCCACCCGAGGGTTGGGCACGCCGTCGTCTAGCGGCCCCGTGAAATGCGTCCAACTAGTGCACGAGCATGGCTAAGTTTCCGTGCTGAATTCTTTCTTTCTTTTTTGGTTTAGGGTTTCGTTCTTGATTCGTTTTCCCCGATTCAGATCGAGTTTTCTTCCATTTCTTTTCTTCTTGATCTAGATCTATTTCGTAACCAGGCTCTGGTACCATTGTTAGATTTTGTAGTACACGAGATTCATAAATCGGGAATATTTCTTTACATTTAATCAATAATAACATGACAGATCGTCGCTGGGAGCGGGAGCCGCAGATCCGATGGGGTTCGCAGTGGCATCGTTCGCTGGTGGAGCCATCGGATCTGTTTTAATGATGTTCCTCGGTGACGTCGCAGACGTCGAGGTGGTGTTGCTAGCGTCGGTGCGTCACTGGCAGCGCCCGTCTCGGATCGGATTAGGGTTTAGGATGTCGGTGAGGTTTTGGCTGCGCGGTGAACTTCGTACCTCGAGCCCTAGTCCCCATCTTATTTTTATAGCGTTATGCGACGCACCGAGCCCATGTAGGGTTGGGCGCCACCGAGCCCAGAAGGCCCTTGGGCCCATCTATATAAGAAGATCAACTAACACCTTCAAGGCCTCCCGTTGGCTCATGGGCTAGTGGAAACCCTCCTGTGGCAAGGGCGGCGTTGTAGCCAAGGTGAAGACGGCTGGCGTGCTCGTGTACTGGGTCGCCCCGTTGCAGATGGGCACCGACCCTCACGTCGTGCAGGCGTCTGCGCCTCCAGCGTACCAGCCCAGCCCTCAAGAAGGTGGCCTTCACCTTCTTCTGTTCCGGCGATGCCCTCGGCATAAGCTATTGGGCTGTGGGCAACCTGTGCTTCTTTTGCGGCCCCCAATAGCACCAGCACGCCACAGCTCATCGTGCCAAAAAGCACTGCTGCAACCTACAGCCGGAGATGAGGATGTGCGCCATTATTGATCGTTCGGACCCGGACGCGATGCTGGCAGAGCTTGAGCGGCCAATGTCGGTCGCTGACGTTCATACGACGCTCGACGTGCTAGCTGTGGCAGGACGGAACATAGCAGCATGGCATACCGTCGGTGTCGCTTCTCCGCGCCCTAGTGCGTTACAGCCCAGAATTCTTGCCCGGGCAGCGTGTCATCGTCTGCAATAATACTGCTCCGACTGGGCAGCAGGCGGTGGAGGAGGCGCGTGTTGGCGTTGTCTGTAAAATGATATGCGGTAACGAGTTAGCCTTCCTGGCATCACTCGGTTGCATGTTTATACTGGATGGGGAATAGCCCCCCACCGGTGGCTCTTACATGTGTCAGTTGTACAAGAAGTTTAAGATGGACCAATGCTTGGTCGTTACATGCACCTGAATACACTCTAACACCACATGCTAACATTGAATCATTCTAACCACACGTTAACAAATGAATCATTCTAACACATGCACCTGAATACACTCTAACACCACATGCTAACATTGAATCATTCTAACCACACGTTAACACATGAATCATTCTAACACCCCCTTCAATCTCAGCCACGAATGAGGTTGAGATTGGAACAAAAAACTTGGAGCTTGGCTGCTGAAATTGGTTTGGTGAAACCGTCGGCGAGTTGATCGTTGGTAGAAATAAACCTAACATCCAGCAGCTTTTGAGCAACACATTCTCTAACAAAATGAAAATCAATTTCTACGTGTTTCGTCCGTGCATGGAACACAAGATTAGCAGATAAATATTTGGCGCCCATGTTATCACACCATAACCGTGCTACAGGAGAATGGCGGACACCCATCTCTTGTAAGAGCTTTTGTACCCGCATCATTTCAGCAGTGGCGTTTGCAAGTGCTTTGTACTCGGCTTCCGTAGAGGAACGGGAGACAATGGGTTGTTTCCTAGCACTCCATGAGATCAGGTTGGCACCAAAAAACACAGCAAATCCACCTGTAGACCTGCGATCATCTACACGGCCAGCCCAGTCAACGTCAGAAAAAGCACTGACTATCATGGAGGATGACTTACGAATTGTGAGCCCCATAGTTAGTGATCCTTGTACATAGCGTAGTATCCTTTTAACTGCACTCTAGTGAACTGTGGTGGGATCATGGAGAAATTGACAGACCTTGTTGACAGCAAAACAGAGATCTGGACGAGTGAGTGTAAGGTACTGTAAGGCACCAACCATACCTCGATAATTAGTTGAGTCATCTGCACCAAGTGGATCACCATCTATGAGACTGAGTTTTTCTGAAGTGGATAATGGAGTATCAACAGGTTTGCAGTTGCGCATTCCTGCCCGTGTCAGGATGTCAGATGCATATTTTTGCTGAGACATCACTAGACCTTCCTGTGCTCTCCTGACCTCAATGCCCAAAAAGTAATGGACGTCACCAAGGTCTTTGAGTGCAAAGTCATCTTGTAAGTCTTTGAGTAGTGCATCTATAGCTTTCTGAGAGGAGCTAGCCACAATAATATCATCAACATATACCAAAACAAAGAGATTGTACCCATTTTTGTTATAGTGAAAAAGTGAGGTGTCGGCCTTGGAGGGTACAAAACCAAGTTGTACTAACTTGCTATAGAGTCGAGCATACCAAGCCCTTGGAGCTTGTTTCAAACCATAGAGTGCTTTATCCAATTTACACACATAGGAAGGGTGGGATTTATCAGAGTAACCTGGTGGTTGATACATATACACCTCTTCGCTGAGCTTCCCATGCAAGAATGCATTTTGTACATCAAGTTGGCGGAGGGACCAAGCATTGGTCACTGCAATAGACAGAACAAGTCGAATGGTGGCTGCTTTGACAATAGGACTAAATGTGTCCTCATAGTCAATGCCATATCGTTGTTTAAAACCTTTTGCAATAAGTCTAGCTTTATACCTATCAATGGTCCCATCAACTTTCCTTTTAATCTTGTATACCCATTTGCATCCAATGATGTTCTTGCCTTTCGGTCGAGGGACCAACTGCCATGTTTTATTGTGAACAAGTGCTTGATATTCATTGTCCATGGCAGCTACCCAATTTTTATCATTAAGTGCAACAGCAATCGAGGATGGTTCAGCAGTTGATGAAGAAGCCAAATTACACCATCAGACTGTACCATCTATATAAGTTTTGGGTTTAATGATACCTTGTTGTAGCCGTGTAGTGTGGCGTTGAGGGGAAGATGATGCAGGATTGACAGGCGTAGAAAATCCAGCGGGTAAGATCTCCGTTCCTACCACCTCTGTCGGCGTGGTCGTCGTAGCGGGAACGGGATCCGGTGTCAGCGAAGCTGGATCACTCTGCGGCTGAATCGGTACATGGGTGGTGGAGACATCTTCCTGGGTTGGCGTAGAGGATCCGGTTGGTGCGGGTGGCTCGAGCGTTGTGGGTCCTGGCAGCACCGTTGCCTGCATACGATATGAGGACAATGAAGGCGCATGATCCAACGCTGATCCGCCAGTACGAGGGGCAGGTGAATCTGATCCGTGTCTTGCACCACTGTGCAGACACAGGAAATATTGCCCCGGCGATGGTGAAACAGCATCATTGATCACTGATTTATCTCCTGCATTTTTTGTGAGATCAACAGTACTTGGCAGAATATTAGTAGTTACAGGTGGAGATGTATATTGATCACGAAAAAAAGCATCCCCAAAGCTAGCGTTAGGGCTTAACAAGGAAGGGTGTAAAAGGGCTATTTCGCCTCTAAGACGAGCTCCAGCATTCGGATGAAGGGAAGCAAATGGAAAGATGTGTTCATCAAAACCTACATCCCAAGATATGTAGATGCGCCCTTCAGCAGGGTCCAAGCATTCGAATCCTTTGTGTACATGACTGTACCCAAGGAAAACACATTTTTTGGAGCGAAATTGAAGTTTTGTGGAATTAAAGGGCCTGAGGTTTGGCCAAACGGCACACCCAAATGTGCAAAGAAAAGTATAGTCTGGTGATTTCCCATAAAGCCGCTCAAAGGGGGATTGATCTGAAAGTGTTTTGGATATAAGCCGATTAATAAGAAAAATAGCAGTAAGAAAGGCTTCATCCCAAAATTTTAATGGAATAGATGCGTGTGCAAGGAGTGTGAGGCCCATGTCAACAATGTGTTAGTGTTTGTGCTCTACTGACCCATTTTGTTGGTGTGCGTGTGGACACGAGACATGATGGGTGATACCTAGACGTTGGAAGAAGCTATTCAGAGTTTGATACTCCCCTCCCCAATCAGATTGTACTGAACGAATCTTACAATTAAATTGTCGTTCAACAAGATTTTGAAAGTCTTGAAAACATTGAAAGACCTTGGATTTTTGGCGAATAAGGTAGATCGACACAAACTTACTATAATCATCAATGAAACTAACATAGTAAGCATGTTTACCAACTGAAATTGGGGCAGGGCCCCATACATCTGAAAAGATAAGTTCCATAGGACTTGTGGACACACTACTAGACCTAGGGTAGGGGAGTTGATGGTGTTTGCCTTGTTGACACGCATCACACACATGATTATTTAAATCTTTAACAAAAGGAAGGGAATGACAACTAAGAACTTGGTGCACAATTGAAGAGGAAGGATGACCAAGCCTAGAGTGCCACATGGAACTGGAAGGTTTGGTGATGCTAAGTCCTTGTTTATTGAACGATGACTTGAATGGGTAGAGACCGCCTTCACATCTGCCGGTGTGAAGGATTTTCTGCGTCTGCTGGTCCTTGATGAAAAAACATTCAGGATGAAACTCAAGGTAAGCATTGTTGTCATGTGCTAGGAGATGGACAGAAACGAAACTTTTACTAGCTTGAGGAACATGAAGAATATTGTGTAAATTGAGAGAGCTAGTTGGGGATTGCAAAGTACCGTGACCAATATGACCTATCTCCATACTTGATCCATTGGCCGCATGCACTTGATCACCTCCGGTGTACCGGTCACGGAAGGTCAGCTTGTCAAGTTCCCCAGTGATATGATCGGTTGCTCCAGTGTCGAGGTACCAATTTGTGTTGACACCGTATGATGTAGTGGCAGATGAAGTGGATTTTGAAGGTGGAGTGTAGTTTTGGTCAAACCTCTTGAAGCAGCGATCTGCACCATGTCCTTCCTTCTTGCAAACTTGGCAAAAGACGCCGTGCTCGAAATTGCGGCCATGTGTGCGACCGCAGACATCACAGGGCACGGTGTTGCGTCCGCCGCCACGCCGAGGAGAGCCGCCACGGCTCGGACAGCCGCGGTAGCGGCCACCGCGGCCACGCGTCTGGTACTGGTTACCGCCACCATGGCCCCTGTTGGGTATTCTTAACATCATTAACAAAAGTATACTTAGTTTGATAACGGTGCCAAAAATGCCAAACCTATCTCTCATACCACTTAAGCCAAGTTGTCATCCCCAGCATGGCATGAGAGACGCGGTATTGAAATGTAACATAATCGTCCAATTTATAAGACTTCAAGTGAATTTGCGACCACGGAGGCAGTCAAGCCAATGGACTTGAACCCATATAAACCGGTAGTCCGACGAAATCTCAAAAGACCTTGATTCAACCAACATACAACCAAGATCGTACATGATCAAGCATCACCATCACAGATTACATACATTCATCACAGAACATAGTTTTTACATCACATCAGAGTTTAAAGTGGTTATTACAAACCATAGAAGTAGCGGAAACAAAGTAGTTTTGAAACAACACCAACTCAGTTTATAATACATGCTAGTTCCATGGTCAAGTCCCAACAAAAGCACAACTGAAGATAAAGGAGGTGATCACGCCCATGATCTATTCATCGTCCGCAGCCGGATGATGACAGTTAACGCAGTAGCCGTGATAAACGACATCATCTGCAACAGGGGTAAATAAAACCCTGAGTACGAGAAGGTACTTAGCTAGACTTACCCGTCATAAACCAGAAATAAAGTGACACCAAGGAGTATGCAAGGCTGATCTTTGTGGACTGGTTTGACTCACCTTTTGCGTAAAAGCTTTAGATGTAAGTTACTCATTTATAATCATTTTAGCAGCAGGTTCATTACTTAGCAACTATCCACTAGATTAGCACCTGATCTAAACATACACTTGAGTATTTAAGCATCACAATAATAACCATCTCCGGATTTTTACATAGCTATCATCATTCTCATCATAACCATTAAGTTTATTTAGTGAATTCTACGTTGCCGCTGCCCAAGTCAAGTTCTCACTATCCGGGAGAGACGGCGATTCGAATCGATTCCTATCCAGCTGGAGGGGTATTCCTAACACTCACCCAAGCATACTTCATGACGGCAGCTCGGATCACCTTTAGCACAACTCCGGACCAATTCGCGGGTCCGTACGGTGCCGCACCCCCAGGGACCGCCAATCTGCCAGGGTCAGGACTCTAACCTGACACCTTGGTCTTACGCCATTGACTCCCCGCACATCCTTGCTACCAATCGGGGTGCGCACTTAAACCGAACGGGGTATCCGGCTGGAGATGCACTCGTAGGCTTCGCGGTCGGAACGACTTATCCGGCCAACTAAGTGATAGGCATGCGTTGAACATGACACGGGGACGTACAACGATTTGGTCCTTAAACGACACAGACGGGGACAGATTCACACCCAAGACCTCCATGCCTTGTTGCTGCACTATCGTCATCCCACCCGGTCTCAAGTTCATTATTAGCACATGGTTATTTCCACGATAGCAAATATAGCCAACCGTGATCATCATCCACCTAACTCTTGCAGGTGATAGGAAATCACCCGGCTTCTACCGAGCTAAGCATGGCTAAGCATCAATTCGATCGTGGACCTACTTTGGTGAGGTATGAGGTGGACAAGGTAGTCATTATGCAGCAAGGGTGTCATATCAACGCCTACCACTTAATGCAACAATATATATAACCATAGCCAGTTGATAGTTGAATGATGAATAATAAAATAGTAGGAGGCTTATAATGCTCTGGGGCTTGCCTTCGACGTAAGTAGAGGGACGGTGATCAGGGCACTCCGGCAAGTCCTCCTCCGCAGCTCCTTGAGGTAGCTCCCCTTGCTGTCCTTCCGACTCCGGCAGCTCGAACTCCAACACGGTCACGCCCTTGGGTACACCTATGTATGCATGACAAGGAGATGAATATAGAGAATGCACATATGATGCATGACGTCATGATGAAGAGCCAAAGGGACATAAAACAAGGTATAACATGAGCATAACTCCTAAGATTAAGTGAATCATGGAATAACAAGTGAATGCATACTTCTTCTCTGTTAGAGAGACTAACTAGACAAGTTAAAGAAATCCTAGCTATTCCTACTCAGTCACTGGTTTAGTAGACAAACCAACCTGTCACAAGTTTCACTTTTAGCAAATTGTCTACAATTCACTTTTAGACATCCCAGAATGATTCCCAACCGAAATATGCTAAAACATACAAAGTTGGCTGGCTGTCCTGGAAAATCCAGAGAGCAAGCACTTTGCAGCGGCTACTTGAAATATCCATAACTTTTAAACTACTCAACCAAATGTCACGAAACTTGGACACGAAGTAGATAAGCAAGTTAGCTACAAGTTTGTTGTAGACAAGTTTCCCAGAAACTCTCATCTTCAATTTGTTCTTAAGCATTTGCTATCAGCTACACAGAAATGCTCTAGGAAAGGCATAAATAGCAAAAATAATATTTTGCACATATTGAGAATGTATCACAGGGTCAATCCAAATGCACCAGTAGGTAGAACATATCTAAGAGACACCAGAAAACATCATGGCAAGGTCTAAACTCATTTCTATCATCACCTTTTCCATTTATTTAATTATTAAGGTGATTTAATGAACATGCATTCCAAGTGTTCCAAAAATCCTAAGAAAATTACAGCAAGCTATTTATGCTAACATAAGATTACTGTAAAATTTTCAGAATATTTGCACATAAAGATTGTGAGATACAAAAATAGCAAGCTAGCAAAGGCATGCAAGGCATTAATGTGAAACCCTATCAAAAAGTGTCAAACAACAGATTTCAGATTTTTCCTAGCTTTGTTTACATGTGAGTACAACACTCAACAAGTTTCACCACAAAAGGAGCTATAACTTAATTATTAAAAATACCACAAGAAACTCCTATTTAAACAAGAAATAATTATAACTTCACATTCAGGCTTCCAAAAATCATGATAAATTTATCAGAGCCTACACATATCATAAGTAAGAACACCCTAAATTTGCATGGTCAGCAGATCAATAGATTTCAAGATATAATTACCTCCTAAAAATCCAAGATTAATTTATATCTAATTATTTCCACAAAAACATGGCATGTTTCATATTTTTATTAAAAACTAGACTCACGCTGGAACCTAACAAAATTGGAACCATGTCATTTGGATCTATAAAACTCGAGATATGGATTTTACAAAAACAGCACAGGCTCTGCAAAACAGTGAATCAGAGGGGTGTGAGAGGGAGAGGCTGACACCCTGGACCCGCGCGTCAGAGAGATAGAGACAGGGGAGATGCTTGTCGCCGGCGAAGCTCAACGACGACGAGGTCTCGGCCGGATCCAAGGGCATCTACGTGTTCCTCTCATCAAGGCGACTCTGTTGACCTACTTTACCCGCGCTCTACTGGACCCTAGGGTGCTCGTCGTCGGGAATGGCGGAGCGGCGGCGCTGCGCGGCGTTACGCCAGCGGATCCATGCAATGGCGACGCGGTAGAGCTTCACACCGAGCATCATTGAACCAAGGGAAAGCGATAGGAACAAGAATGAAGGAAAATGGTGGAGCAGAGAGGCCTGGCCACGTTGCCGGTGAGCTCGGGCGGAACTCCGGCGAGGGAGAACGGCTCGGAGCTCGGCAATGCCGCCTTACCCGTGCTCGACCGTGGCCAAGGAGGTGACGTCGAGGTAAAGGACGTCGAGGCAGAGCTCTGGGCAGGTTGGCTTGGCCGGAGGCGCGGTGAAACAGCCGGAGAAGCTCGCCGAAACGCGGTGGAGCTCGCCGTGGACAAAGGCGGACGCAATGTGGCGCTCCGGAAGGGCGAATGGCGCGTCTGAGGCGTCCACTCAGTGCGTGGCGTCTTGTGGACGACGTCGGGGCTGACAGGAGGGACCGTCGACGGCGTACGGCCGACAGGTGGCCGGACACGCGGCGGCGGGTGCGTTCGAATCGGTTTCTAAATCGCTCGATTGCAGTGACTGAATCCCGAAGTTCGTCGACGTTTTACTCTCAGCTCAATCGATGGTTTTGGCTGGGCATGGTTTTGGCTGGGTTTTGATCCTCTGGCTAGAGCTATACGAGTTCTACAAGTTTGATTACAAGATCAAAGCCTAACTCGGTCTGGATTTCAATCTACAAGGCTCCCAACAACCCTACCTCGAAACTGTGTGATCCAAGACTTAGCCAAATTCGGCTAAGTGTGAAATCAGCCCTGATTTTTAGCTTGTGAGCAAATTTTGGAGGTGTTCCAAGCTTTTTCATAAAACGTCATCAACATAACTTTTGTAGCTTATGAAATTCTCTACAACTTTGTTTCAGGTGTCACAGACATGCAAGGTCTCTAACATTGCTTTCATAAAACATCTTTGAAAGGAGGTCTAGGGGGTCAAAAAGGTCATTCTAGGGTTAACCATGACTTAGGGGCATTTTTGGACAAAACCTCCAACATGAACTTTGTTCCAAATGATATTCTAAACATGATTAAAGTATTTTGGAAAATATTGCACACTTACATGTATTGGTCACCCACTAAAGTCACTCAAAACAAGCCACACAAGCAATTTAATCACATGGTACATGTAGTAAATGGCATGTGATCATGGTATGATGCTCGTGAGTGATCATGATGATGCTTATGTTGATGCAATGCTCATGGTTAACATGCAAGCTAACACTAGGAGTGTTACAGCCCTCCCCCCTTACAAAAATCTCGTCCCGAGATTTGAAAGACGTACCATTTTTCGTAGAATGGGGGATAAGTTACTTGTAAATAGTCTTCCCTTTCCCAAGTGGCATCTCTCTCGTTTTGACGATTCCACAAGACTCTAAAAAGTTTGATCACTCTCCCACGAGTAACTCGTTCCTTGACATCGAGAACTTGTACAGGCTTTTCTTCATAGGATAGGTCAGACTGCAACTTGATATCTCTTGTTTCAACTCTCTCTTCGGGCACACGAAGACACTTCTTAAGTTGAGACACGTGGAACACGGGGAAAATAGTTCTCATTTCGGGAGGTAGTTGTACTTTGTAAGCCACCTTGCCACTCTTCTCAATGATTTGGTAGGGACCCACATACCTAGGGGCAAGCTTTCTTTTAACGCTGAAGCGATTTACTCCCTTCATGGGTGATACCTTTAGGTACACAAAGTCACCTACTTCGAACTCGATTGGTTTTCTTCTTCGGTCAGTATAGCTTGTCTGTCTAGCCTAGGCGGCTCTCATGTGTTGTTGGATAACGAGAACTTGCTTTTCAGCTTCTTTGACAAAGTCAATCCCCTAGTACCTCCTTTCGCCTGGTTCGACCCAGTTTAGAGGAGTTCTACATTTGCGACCATACAAAGCTTCAAAAGGAGCCATTTGGATGCTTTCTTGATAACTATTATTGTAAGAGAATTCAGCTAACGGTAGCCACTTCTCCCATGCGCCCTTGGAAGATATCACACATGCCCTCAACATATCCTCTAAAATTTGATTCACACGCTCAGTCTGACCGGAGGTTTGAGGATGATAGGCTGAACTGCGAACCAACTTCGTACCAAGGAGTGAATGCAGATGCTCCCAAAAGCGAGCAGTGAACTGAGGACCTCTATCAGAAATAATAGTGCGAGGCACTCCGTGCAATTTAACTATCTGAGAGAAGTACAGCTCAGCATAGTCGGATGGTCGGTACATAGAATGTACGGGAATAAAATGAGCTGACTTGGTCAAACGGTCCACAATCACCCATATGGAATTGTGTCCTTTTTGAGTAAGGGGAAGTCCAACAATGAAATCCATGCTGATTTCTTCCCACTTCCAACCTGGAATCGACAAAGGTTGCAATAAACCTATAGGTTTGAGGTGAACTGCCTTTACCCTGCAGCAAGTATCACACCTAGCAACATAAGCTGCTATCTCCTTCTTCATTTTGGTCCACCAGAAACGAGGTCTCAAGTCTTGGTACATTTTGCTACTCCCCAGATGAATGGACAATTTGGAAGAATGAGCTTCATCTAGAATTTTATTGCGTAGGTCACGGTCTTTAGGTACAACTAGTCGATCGTCAAACCACAGTACACCCTTCTCATCTACCCGGAAATGCTTGGTGTCTTGCTCTTGCATTTTTCTTTTGATGTGAAAAATACCAGGATCAGACTTTTGGAGCTCTATGATTTGACTTTCTAACGAGCAGCTGACTACGATATTGTGCAGGACCACAGGATGCAATAAATTGAAGCCTTCCTCTAGAAGAGGTTTAACATGTTGTTTCCGACTGAGAGCATCGGCTACAACATTGGCCTTGCCTGGGTGATAGTGCACTTCTAAATTGTAGTCTTTTATCAACTCCAACCACCTTCTTTGTCTCATATTCAGCTCAGGTTGTGTGAAGATATATTTGAGGCTCTTATGGTCAGTGTAAATGTGACAAAGATTACCCAACAGATAATGTCTCCAGAATTTCAATGCATGTACAACTGCTGCTAACTCTAGATCATGAGTAGGGTAGTTGGCTTCATGTTTCCTCAGTTGCCAAGAAGCATAGGCAATAACTCGGCCTTCTTGCATAAGTACACAACCTAGGCCAGTGCCAGATGTATCACAAAAGACATCAAATGGCTTGTCAATGTCAGGCTGTGCTAGAACAGGAGCGGTGGTCAACAAATGGCGTAAAGTGGTGAAAGCGACTTCACACTCCTAGGACGACACAAACTTCACATCTTTTTGCAGTAGCTTGGTCATAGGCTTAGCTATTTTGGAAAAGTCTGGAATAAAGCGACGATAATATCCAGCTAGACCGAGAAAACTCCGGACTTCGTGCACTAAAGTCGGGGCCTTCCAGTCTAGAACCTCCTGCACCTTTGATGGGTCAACAGAGATACCCTCTTCGGATAAAATATGGCCTAGGAAAGGCACTTTCTTCAGCCAAAACTCATACTTGCTGAACTTGGCATAGAGCTGATGTTCTCGCAATCTAGTGAGTACAATCCGAAGGTGCTCCTCATGTTCTTGTGCATTTTCAGAGTACACCAATATATCATCGATGAACACCACCACAAACTTATCTAGTTCATGCATGAACACCGAATTCATCAGGTACATGAAATGAGTAGGGGCATTAGTCAGACCAAAGGACATGACTAAATACTCATACAACCCATACCTGGTAGAGAAAGCCATTTTAGGAATGTCTTCAGGTCGAATCTTTATTTGATGATACCCCGATCTCAGATCAATCTTGGAGAATACCTTGGCCTTGGCTAATTGATCAAATAGGATATCAATGCGAGGCAATGGATACTTGTTTTTAATAGTCACGGTGTTGAGCGGACGATAGTCTACACACATACGTAGAGACTTGTCCTTCTTCTTAACGAAGAGAGCCGGACAACCCCATGGAGAAGAACTAGGCCAAATAAGACCCTTCTCTAGGAGTTCTTGCAATTGCTTTTTCAACTCTGCCAATTCATTGGGTGGCATTCGGTATGGCCTTCTAGATATAGGTGCGGTACCCGGAATTAGATCAATCTTAAACTCAATGTCTCTGTCCGGTGGCAACCCGGGCAGATCCTCTAGAAAAACATCCGGAAACTCACACACTACTAGAATCTCTGCCACAGTGAGTGGTCTGATAGCATTAGCAGTGTGACGAATGTCATCGCTCTTGGGAAGTTGGACCAAGAAGGCTTCTTTGCTATTAGGCTCTCGCAACATAACCACCCTCGTGGAGGTGTCTATTAGTACCCCATTATTTTTCATCCAATTCATTCCTAAGATAACATCTATGCCTAAGCCCGGCAAAATTACAAGATTTGCTGAAAAGTTACGACCCTCAATAGCAATATTCACATCCTTCACTAATTGGTTCGTGGAAATTTGGTTCCCAGTAGCACTAATGCAAAATTTTCCACTATCAAGGTTGATTACATGTTGCCCATGCTTAGATGCGATTGCTTGACTCATAAATGAATGCGAAGCTCCGGAATCAAAGAAGACAACTACAGGATGTTGATTGACAAGAAACATACCAGCGGTGACCGCTTCACCTTCAGGGATTTCTTCAACAGTAGTGTAGTGCACACGACCAATACGATTATTGCCTCTAGCTGCAGAATTTCTCTTAGGATAAGGGCAATCTCTCGCCCAGTGACCAACTTGTTTGCAATTGAAACAGAGACGGTTATCAGGAGGAGTCTTGGGGCTTCCTTGACCGGTAGCACCTCTTGGGAGAGCAACTGTGAAAGACTTGCGAACTCCCGTCTTCACATTTGACTTTTTCTGCGGTGGCTTGTACCTTGTCATAGCATTGGGTGGGCGATAAGCCGGTTTGCTTGTCACCGGAGCCTTGGACTGTGAGGCACCTACCTCATAGGCCCTCTTGCGGTTCTTGGATGCGGCATATACGGCATTAGAGTTCTCTTGAGTCAACGCATCACTCACGAACTCATTGAAGGTGGTACTCTTGTTACCAGCCATGTTCTTGGACAGCTTGGGTCCCAGTCCCCTCTTGAAACTTGCAAGCTTCTTGACCTCAGTATCGACAAATTCAGGAGCATAGCGAGACAGGTTATTAAAAGCATGAAGATACTCAGTCAAACTTTTAGTTCCCTGTGTCAGGTGCATGAACTCATTGTGCTTGATAGTCATTAAGCCTTGGGGAATATAGGTGTTTCTGAAAGCAGTTTTGAACTGATCCCAGGTCACAACAGCATTGGCAGGCAAGCTGGTCCTATAATGACTCCACCAGACACCTGCTTTGCCCTCCAACTGGTGGGCTGCATATTCCGCCTTTAACTCCTCAGTCACCCTCAGCAAATGGAATTTCTGCTCGAGAGTGTTCAGCCATTCATCAGCTTCCAGAGGTTCGACAGCCTCCTTGAAAAGCGGGGGCTTGGTGTCCTGGAAATCCTTGAAACTACTGTGCTGATTTGCCTCCCCACCTTGACGGACATGGCGACCACCCCGGTTCTGCTGCGCTATAGTCTGCATAGCTTCATTAAGCATTCGCTGGCCCTCAACAAGGGTTGCCAAGAGCTCAGCAAGCGTAGGCGGGGGAGGAGGTGGTGGTGGCGGCACCTCATTGTGACCGGAGCAAGTACTGCGAGCCATCTGCACAAGGCATACCAAGTGACCGTTTAGGACAACAAATATAATCGCCATGAATCCTCAATTGCTGCCATACGGAATTTAATGAAATAAATTCACATAATTAGAGGCACAATAATCCATGTACAACAAGAGAATATCATCCACGACACTTGGTTATTCTCGCGATCATTCACAGCCACAATTCACAAGGACTTAAGTCACTACAGATATTTATTTAAGCTCAACATAAACATGGAGCATCACAATTGAATGCATAGGGTTACATAGAGTCACTGCCACAACTTAAGTTTTACAGGAGGGGCACCATGGCCAAATACATAGAGTCTCAACTAGAATTCAGATTACATGTCCATTATATAAGAGATGGAAACTGATACATGATCACAGAATTATTGCTAGGCTACATATCTTCCTCAGATTCTCCTTTAGAATGATGTCATCATCCTGATCTTCCTCACTAGGAGCTTCTTCATGATTAAAAGGGGCTGGATATGGAATAGGATTTATGATATTGTTTAGGCGGTGGACATCCAACTGTAGCTTAGTAATCCTAGTGATCAGCTCTTCCTCTCTAATTTCAGCATGGAACAAGGCTCTAACTCTAGCAGCTTCTCTATTTTCCGCCAAGCGCATAGCCTCATCTCTCTCTAGTCATTTGCATCATGCAGGCTTAAGCTTCATTGCGCTCCCTAACTGCATTCTCAACTTGGTTGCGGCGGGCTTACAAGGCGGTGTGATAGTTTTGAATTTCAGCTTGTGCATCCCTAAAAGCCTTGCGGTGCTTGCGCACGCGCTTGCGCAGTTTGCGTTGCCCAACTTGAGCTTGTTGGAGCGCTAGCATGGCCTCTATATAGGTGTCCTAGCGTACATAGTGCAGCTTAAGTACCGCCAGCATGGCACTCATGGCAGGGCTAGAGCTATATCCTAGCATGGTTTCTCTCATCTCTAAAGGCTCATTTCCTATCTGAGACACAAATGTGTCAGTCACACTCACTCTAGGGATGGATCCAGCTGGGCCATTCACTAGTTCATCACCATAATCTTGGCATATCTCTAGCAAAACCTCTAGGGCTGCTACTTGGGCACCCTCCCAAGGAGTTTGGCCATCACACTCAACTATCCAACCTAGCCACTCTGGGTTATTTGGACAAGGGGGCACTATAATTTGGACATCTACCCAAGGTAATGCTCCTGCATGCTCAGACTCGGTCCAAGTGTATTTAGGTGGTTCCTCATATCCAACTGAACTTAGCACCCTCCACAACAAGGTAGGAGTGCCAAACATGTCCAGGAAAGTCTCACTTGCGTGTGGGGCTGCCATCTGTAGAAAGACCGCATTTGAGTAAGGGAGATCAATTACAAGGAAAGGTAAATAGATATATTTTCAGAATTTAATACCCAAGTAGTGCATAAGGAATGTATGAATGATTCATGATGCATGCACGTTCCATACGTCCTTTCCATTCCTAGAAGAAAATTCTAACGGTATAGTCGGTGGCATACATACGTACACTCTTTATACGCAACTACACGGTCTACACGTTTCGTTGTTAGTGTACCTGCAGAAAATTTCATTTCAGCCCAGCCCCACAATATTATATGTGCAGAAATGTAAATCCAAACATCAACAATCAAGCTAGATACTCCGATATATATTCCCAAACATATATCGCAGCACACTACCCATTTTGAATACACCCATATATACATCAAATATGTATACATGGCTGCACCAACTACCCACAATTAAGTACTTTCATATATATATGTGTGAAACATGTAAATATTCCAGTAACCACAGCTAACACTCCCCTAGACCGACGGTTGGACGGTCATGCTCTCACAGCTCACACTTACCGTAGCGTAGAGGCATATAGATCCATACATTACCACTCAAGCAAGTGGCATCCATACAATTTCACGCCGTATGGACGACGAAAGAAAACAAACAATGCTTACCATGGCGTAGAGGTATGTGATGCATTCATTACCACTTAAGTAAGTGGCATCCATATTATTGCACGCCATATGGACGACGAAAGGAAAAACCCCCATGTTAGTAATATTAAGCCACCTAGCAGTCCTTATATGGGCATAAAGGGTATGACCACTGGCATGGTATAAGTTATCAAAACATTTTAAAAAAACAGCCCTATATATAGCCTAATTTTGCCAAATTAGTTTCAGAAAACCAAATTCATTTGTTTTTAAATACATCTATAATGGTTAAATGCTTAATCTTGCTCTGATGCCAGCTGTAACATAACCGTCCAATTTATAAGACTTCAAGTGAATTAGCGACCACGGAGGTAGTCAAGCCAATGGACTTGAACCCATATAAACCCGGTAGTCCGACGAAATCTCAAAAGACCTCGATTCAACCAACATACAACCAAGATCGTACATGATCAAGCATCACCATCACAGATTACATACATTCATCACAGAACATAGTTTTTACATCACATCAGAGTTTAAAGTGGTTATTACAAACCATAGCAGTAGCGGAAACAAAGTAGTTTTGAAACAACACCAACTCAGTTTATAATACATGCCAGTTCCATGGTCAAGTCCCAACAAAAGCACAACTGAAGATAAAGGAGGTGATCACGCCCATGATCTATTCATCGTCCGCAGCTGGATGATGACAGTTAGCACAGTAGCCGTGATAAACGACATCATCTGCAACAGGGGTAAATAAAACCCTGAGTACGAGAAGGTACTCAGCTAGACTTACCCGTCATAAACCAGAAATAAAGTGACACCGAGGAGTATGCAAGGCTGATCTTTGTGGACTGGTTTGACTCACCTTTTGCGTAAAAGCTTTAGATGTAAGTTACTCATTTATAATCATTTTAGCAGCAGGTTCATTACTTAGCAACTATCCACTAGATTAGCACCTGATCTAAGCATACACTTGAGTATTTAAGCATCACAATAATAACCATATCCAGATTTTCACATAGCTATCATCATTCTCATCATAACCATTAAGTTTATTTAGTGAATTCTACGTTGCCGCTGCCCGAGTCAAGTTCTCACTATCCGGGAGAGACGGCGATTCGAATCGATTCCTATCCAGCTGGAGGGGTATTCCTAACACTCACCCAAGCATACTTCATGACGGCAGCTCGGATCACCTTTAGCACTACTCCGGACCAATTCGCGGGTCCGTACGGCGCCGCACCCCTAGGGACCGCCAATCTGCCAGGGTCAGGACTCTAACCTGACACCTCGGTCTTACGCCATTGACTCCCCGCACATCCGTGCTACCAACCGGGGTGCGCACTTAAACTGAACGGGGTATCCGGCTGGAGATGCACTCGTAGGCTTCGCGGTCGGAACGACTTATCCAGCCAACTAAGTGATAGGCATGCGTTGAACATGACACGGGGACGTACAGCGATTCGGTCCTTAAACGACACAGACGGGGATAGATTCACACCCAAGACCTCCATGCCTTGTTGCTGCACTATCGTCATCCCGCCCGGTCTCAAGTTCATTATTAGCACATGGTTATTTCCACGATAGCAAATATAGCCAACCGTGATCACCATCCACCTAACTCTCGCAGGTGACAGGAAATCACCCGGCTTCTACCGAGCTAAGCATGGCTAAGCATCAATTCGATCCTGGACCTACTTTGGTGAGGTATGAGGTGGACAATGTAGTCATTATGCAGCAAGGGTGTCATATCAATGCCTACCACTTAATGCAACAATATATATAACCATAGCCAGTTGATAGTTGAATGATGAATAATAAAATAGTAGGAGGCTTATAATGCTCCGGGGCTTGCCTTCGACGTAAGTAGAGGGACGGTGATCAGGGCACTCCGACAAGTCCTCCTCCTCCTCAGCTCCTTGAGGTAGCTCCCCTTGCTGTTCTTCCGACTCCGGCAGCTCGAACTCCAACACCGTCACGCCCTTGGGTACACCTATGTATGCATGACAAGGAGATGAATATAGAGAATGCACATATGATGCATGACGTCATGATGAAGAGCCAAAGGGACATAAAACAAGGTATAACATGAGCATAACTCCTAAGATTAAGTGAATGATGGAATAACAAGTAAATGCATACTTCTTCTCTGTTAGAGAGACTAACTAGACAAGTTAAACAAATCCTAGCTATTCCTACTCAGTCACTGGTTTAGTAGACAAACCAACCTGTCACAAGTTTCAACCATAACTTAAGCATCAGTTAACCAAACTAAGCAAGTAAGCACTTTCTGGAAAGGTTAGCCAATTGTATACAATTCACTTTTAGACATCCCAGAATGATTCCCAACCGAAATATGCTAAAACATACAAAGTTGGCTGGCTGTCCTGGAAAATCCAGAGAGCAAGCACTTTGCAGCGGCTACTTGAAATATCCATAACTTTTAAACTACTCAACCAAATGTCACGAAACTTGGACACGAAGTAGATAAGCAAGTTAGCTACAAGTTTGTTGTAGACAAGTTTCCCAGAAACTCTCATCTTCAATTTGTTCTTAAGCATTTGCTATCAGCTACACAGAAATGCTCTAGGAAAGGCATAAATAGCAAAAATAATATTTTGCACATATTGAGAATGTATCACAGGGTCAATCCAAATGCACCAGTAGGTAGAACATATCTAAGAGACACCAGAAAACATCATGGCAAGGTCTAAACTCATTTCTATCATCACCTTTTCCATTTATTTAATTATTAAGGTGATTTAATGAACATGCATTCCAAATATTCCAAAAATCCTAAGAAAATTACAGCAAGCTATTTATGCTACCATAAGATTACTGTAAAATTTCAGAATATTTGCACATACAGGTTGTGAGATACAAAAATAGCAAGCTAGCAAAGGCATGCAAGGCATAAATGTGAAACCCTATCAAAAAGTGTCAAACAACAGATTTCAGATTTTTCCTAGCTTTGTCTACATGTGAGTACAAAACTCAACAAGTTTCACCACAAAAGGAGCTATAACTTAATTATTAAAAATACCACAAGAAACTCCTATTTAAACAAGAAATAATTATAACTTCACAGTCAGGCTTCCAAAAATCATGATAAATTTATCAGAGCCTACTCATATCATAAGTAACAACACCCTAAATTTGCATGGTCAGCAGATCAATAGATTTCAAGATATAATTACCTCCTAAAAATCCAAGATTAATTTATATCTAATTATTTCCACAAAAACATGGCATGTTTCATATTTTTATTAAAAACTAGACTCACGCTGGAACCTAACAAAATTGGAACCATGTCATTTAGATCTATAAAACTCGAGATATAGATTTTACAAAAACAGCACAGACTCTACAAAACAGTGAATCAGAGGGGTGTGAGAGGGAGAGGCCGACACCCGTGACCCGCGCGTCAGAGAGACAGAGACAGGGGAGATGCTCGTCGCCGGCGAAGCTCAACGACGACGAGGTCTCGGCCGGATCCAAGGGCATCTACGTGTTTCTCTCATCAAGGCGACTCTGTTGACCTACTTTACCCGCGCTCTACTGGACCCTAGGGTGCTCGCCGTCGGGAATGGCGGAGCGGCGGTGCTGCGCGGCGTTATGCCGGCGGATCCAGGCTATGGCGACGCGGTAGAGCTTCACGCCGAGCATCAGTGAACAAAGGGAAAGCGATAGGAACAAGAATAAAGGAAAATGTTGGAGCAGAGAGGCCTGGCCACTTTGCCGGTGAGCTCGGGCGGAACTCCGATGAGGGAGAACGGCTCGGAGCTCGGCAATGCCGCCTTACCCGTGCTCGACCGTGGCCAAGGAGGTGACGTCGAGGTAGAGGACGTCAAGGCGGAGCTCTAGGCTGGTTGGCTTGGCCGGAGGCGCAGTGAAACGGCCGGAGAAGCTCGCAGAAACGCGGCGGAGCTCGCCGTGGACGAAGGCGGACGCAATGTGGCGCTCTGGAGGGGCGAATGGCGCGTCTGAGGCGTCCACTCGGTGCGTGGCGTCTTGTGGACGACGTCGGGGCTGACAGGAGGGACCGTCGATGGCGTACAGCCGATAGGTGGCCGGACACGCGGCGGCGGGTGCGTTCTGTCCGAACTGAATCGGTTTCTGAATCGCTCGATTGCAGTGACTGAATCCCGAAGTTCGTCGACGTTTTACTCTCAGCTCAATCGATGGTTTTGGCTGGGATTTGATCCTCTGGCTAGAGCTACACGAGTTCTACAAGTTTGATTACAAGATCAAAGTCTAACTTGGTCTGGATTTCAATCTACAAGGCTCCCAACAACACTACCTCGAAACTGTGTGATCCAAGACTTAGCGAAATTCGGCTAAGTGTGAAATCAGCCCTGATTTTTAGCTTGTGAGCAAATTTTGGAGGTGTTCCATGCTTTTTCATAAAAAGTCATCAACATAACTTTTGTAGCTTATGAAATTATCTACAACTTTGTTTCAGGTGTCACAGACATGCAAGGTCTCTAACATTGCGTTCATAAAACATCTTTGAAAGGAGGTCTAGGGGGTCAAAAAGGTCATTCTAGGGTTAACCATGACTTAGGGGCATTTTTGGACAAAACCTCCAACATGAACTTTGTTCCAAATGATATTCTAAACATGATTAAAGTATTTTGGAAAAGATTGCACACTTACATGTATTGGTCACCCACTAAAGTCACTCAAAAAAGCCACACAAGCAATTTAATCACATGGTACATGTAGTAAATGGCCTGTGATCATGGTATGATGCTCATGAGTGATCATGATGATGCTTATGTTGATGCAATGCTCATGGTTAACATGCAAGCTAACACTAGGAGTGTTACATGAAATAGGCAATTGCTCTTCTAAATAAATAATGAATGGGATCTGCAAGCGCACAGATTAATACCGATGTAGCATTTTAACCGGGAAGTATTCCAAGTATTGTTATTTATATTTTTACCACTGGGAAGGGATTAGCACCATCAATATTGATTATAGAATAGAATAGAGAATTGAGTATCTATCATTGCAGGTATAATTGAGAACATTTATCTAACTCTTTCATACAGGGGTAAGTGTCACATAAAAGATATATGAAGTAATGAATAGTGACAAAGATAATTAATCTGATCAGCATAACTAGCCACATAATAAATATGATAAGCACCTCAATTAGATATTCTAGAAAGGCATTAGCATAGAATTAGAACGAACTACAAGAATATTTCCTAAGTTATTCTCAACTATATAGTCTAGCATTATCATAGTTAGTGCAAATATACTTAGCAATCATTGTGAGACAAGACTACGCCCATGCATAGTGATATTAGCAAGGTAAATGAGAAACATAGCAATCACTCCCCTGTAATAATGTTGCTCTGCCAGCCCAATACACGAGAGGGGGACTATATAAGAATCAATGAAGTTGTCACTATCACGAACTACCCTGCGATCTGGCATATTGAGTACAATCGCAGATAAATACGGTATAAGCACCACGCCTACACAATATCTATCATTTACCCATGGATCCGATGGATAAACGCTATACGATCCTAAACATGTATATAGATCCAATCTAACTAAGCTAAGTATATAACTATGATAAACTAAGAACAATATAATCTTGAATATAAACAAGTAGAGCAAAGTCATAAGCAATATATTGAAGTAGGACAAAGTCATATTCATAATATTGAAGAACAAAGATGATTAGAAGAACAATTAGAGAATTACCAAGAATCCTCTTGACAGATCCGGAAACCAATCGAAGATTGACTCCTTCTTTTTCTAATCCTATGTAGCTATGCTAATCTAGATATCTAATTGATGTGGTGGCTCTAATCTTGATCAGAGGCTTCTTCTCCCTTGAGAATAATGAATTAGGGTTGAGAGGCTCTCTCCTCCAGGGGCCAGGGGTTCTGGTTTTATAGTCCCTTCAAGTGAATATGGGCCATTGGATCAAACCGACATTGATTGAAAGGTTATCCTTGATCCTTTAGGTCGGTGGAGATCTTTCCCGAAAGAGTGTCCTGATTGGAGTCCAACAGGGGGCTGGCACCCAGGTCAACTGGGCGGGCGCCCAGTGCCTGGCTCCGTTCGGCCTCCGCTTCCTTCCCGTGGCTTCTGGAGTCTTCTAGATGTAAGATAATTGCGCGGCACGATAATATCTCTATGTAATCCCGACGTGTGGGCCTTTCTTCCGTATTTCCTAATAACTCCCTACAGAAATAGACAAACACCAAAACTCGTGGAATTATATCAGATAAAACCCTAAGTCTAGATGTTGATTTCATTTGGATCCTTTTCTTTGTTTATTTGATAATTAAATTTGATACTTAAGGACCGTCAACAAACTCCCCCAAGCTTACCTATTGCTCGTCCCTGAGCAAGGATAGACTCAGCGATGGATTAGAAGTTGTTGCAATATCTTTAAAAGTTGACGGTACACATGCTTTTAAATAAGATCTCATCTCTGAGTTAGAGTAAACTGTCAATACTTAAAACTTATTCATTTTACCTTTCACCATGGGACTTGTAACCGTCACTTCTGTCTTGAGTAGTTAAAAGATAGAACAGTCTAGTCAAGTGCCATGTCTCTTATTCTTGATCAGCTATAGCTCTGGAGTTTTTGCAGATTTTCAAATAAAACTCAGAGATTCCTTGTATGACTCTCTTAAATATCTCTTTTGTGGTATTTCTGGATCCTTACCAAGGCAGTGATGGTATATGCCCTCTCTCAAAATACGTGGTATTTGTGGTATAAAGCATAGTGACATTGCCTTCTCTCTCACCCTACTCTAATAAGGCTTTTAATATCTGGAGCTCATAGGTGGGAGATAAAGTATACATACTTACAAGACATTTATTGCATAGTCAAACCATGGATCCAAAGAAACAAATCAATAAGTCAAATCAAGATGTGCATGTGTGGCGAATGAATGTGTATGGTTGTTGACGGTTCTTAAGTATTAATTTTAGTTATCAAATAAACAAGAGAAAGGACCAATATACAAACATCACCTAGAATTAGGGTTTGATCTGACAAAATTCCACAAGTTTTGTTGTTTATTTGTTTCTGCAGGGGGTTATCAGGAAATAAGGAAGAAAGGCCCACATGTCGGGATTACATAGAGATATCAACGCACCGCACAATTTTTTACCATCTAGAAGATCCAGAAGCCACGGGAAGGAAGCAGAGGCCGAACGGGGCCAGGCACTGTGCGCCCGCCCAGTTGACCTGGGCACCCGCCCCCCTCTAGACTTGGTTCGGGACTCTTTTCGCACACAACGCTCCACCGACCTAAAGGATCAAGGATAACCGTCCATCAATGTCGGTTTGATCCAATGGCTCACATTCACTTAAAGGGACTATAAAACCAGACCCCCTGGCCCCTGGAGGAGACAAGTTTATCATAGAGTTGAGGGGAGCCCTCGAAGGAAAACCTCTCCTCTAAATAAAATTTCTTTTTAGGCTTAGCAACCAATGTGAGTAGAAATAGATCTTCTAGTTTCTACTAGATTGAGAGAGATAGAGTGGAGGTGTAGATTGGAGGAAGCCCGGCCTGTCGGTGTCTACTCCAAGTTTGTACCTGCGGGATCAAGTTCTCCTAACCCGAAGCTTGCTCCTAGGATTCTTCAGTATTTCGACATCTAAATTCTAGTAAGTTCTTGTGTTATTGTTCTTTTGGTTTATGAGTTTACTTTAATCTCTTCGCGTAGAGTTTAGAGTAATCATCTCTAGCGTAGACGTGGTGTTTAGGCTAGGATACTCATAGATATTCCCTGACTAGCTGGACCATGGTAGTAGCGAGGAACGTGACATTTTGAAGTTACCTTTGTAGACCATATCTCGTTAGCAGGAAGGATAGGGTTTATAGGTGCGGGTCGAACATCCTCTGTGGTGTCTAGATTCTGTATGCTTCCCCAATAGAACACGTAGATCATCCTTACCAAGGTTAGAAAGAGATTACGGTTGTAGTCTTCTCTATTTATCACTCACATCGAGAAACATTCTTTGTTGCCTAAAGGGTTAGTAGTAATAGACCGGGTTAGTCAGATGCACTCTTTCTCCTAGTGGTAAAAAAATAAATACGATACTCTGGATAACCTCCCAGGTGAAGTGCTCACCGATATCCGTGCACTTGCGGATCCATTCCTTATTGCATTCCCAAATATCAACAAGCATTTCTAGCGCCGTTGCCGGGGAGAAAGACGGTTTGCTGAGATAACCTTGAGTCTTACTACTAGCTTGTATCTATACTTTTATCTTTTCTTATCTTTTATATTCTTTGCTTATTTTTCTTACCTTATGGAAAACCAAAATTCTAAATCGATCCATGAATCTGCAATCCCTTAAGTAACTGACCTTTTACCATGGGAGTCATCACAGCCTATCCAAACATCCTAGTATAAGTTAAGTTCTAGGTTGATTGCCAAGATTCAAAACCTATCTTTTTCGGGAAAGGAAGACGAAAACCCTTACCTTCATATCAGAGATTTTGAGCAAACATGTGATTGTCTTCGCATTGAAGGCATTTTCTGATAAAACTTTACGTTGGAAGCTTTTTCCTTTTCCTTAAGGGAGAAGCTAGACAATGGTACAATCAGAAGGTAAGTCAACAACGAGGTGAATGGGGAGTCTTACGAGCCAACTTTTGTCTAGATTTTTATTCCCTCGACCGTATCGGCGACCTTAGACTCGAAGTCCTATCTTTTAAACAAAAAGATAATGAAACTTTGGGAAAATCCTGGAAATGTTTTTCTGATCTTTTAGAATCTGGTCCAAACCTTAATCTTGAAGACCCTGTTCTTTTATTTCACTTTTTTCAAGGTCTTCAGAAAGATCATAAACAAATGCTACACACAATGTCTAGAGGTTCTTTCTTTCGCATCCCTACTGATGAAGCTAGAGTGATCCTAGATAGAATCCTAGAAGCTGAGATGGATAATATCCTTCATGATGAAACCCACGAAGCCGAAGTAGACACTCTGTCAAATTCTTCATCTACTTTAGCTATCCCAAGTTCTGAGCCATAAAAGGAAGAAATTCCACCACCGGACTTCATGCTGGATATAGAATCTGATCTTTTTGCCGATTTTGGATACATTTCAAACTATCATTATATTAACATACCCCAAAACGGCCATCTTAGCATTTGTTTTCCAACTGAATATCAATTGAGAGAGCTTATCTCAGTTATGAGTAACGAGTGGTTTTAGGAATTAGAGCTTTCCTCTGATGTGATCCGTTTGGGCACACCCTCTATAACTATACGCTGTGCTTATAATTCTGATCGATTTGATGCTCTCTATAATCTTGTTGTGGGGATCAACATCATGTCTGAATCTTTTGCACTTAAATTATTCAAAAATCTTGTCTTAACCCCCACAACAAAGGTCATAAAGGAATCTTCGGGACGATTAGTCCCCAGTCTTGGAATTATTAATGTCCTACCTCTTACAGTAGAAGGCTCCATGGTTCATTTGAATTTCTATATCTTTGATACATGGGACTTTGACCTGTTGATAGGACAAGCTTTTAGAAGACTCCTTTATGAAGGTAATACTGGAAAGCTACATATTTCTTTTGGAAAAACTTTTAAATTCCCCATAACAATTTCACACTCCTTAAATAATAAGGCCGAGTCATATCTTTTACCTGATCCTATGGAGGAAGTGAAGGCTGCATCTCTTGAGCTTTTAGATGAACCAGACTTAGAAGACGAAACTCCTTTCTTCACAGAAGAAGAAGCTGAACCTTCTAAACGTGAACCTTTAGATGAGTTTGCAGAAACACCTAGACCTCCCATAGAGCTTAAAACTTTACCACCCGATCTTATTTATGCTTTCCTAAACAATAATCCAGAGTTTCCTGTGATCATTAGTGATAAACTCACTCAGGATCAAACTCTGCGATTAATGACCATTCTTGAGAAACATCACTCAGTTTTTGGCTACTCACTCCAAGATCTTACAGGAATCAGTCCTATGATTTGCACTCATCGTATTACAACAGATCCTTCTGTTTCACCTTCTCGAGAGCCCCAACGTAGACTTAACAACACGATGAGAGAGGTAGTTAAAAAGGAAGTTATAAAGTTGCTGCATGCAGGGATTATATATCCTGTGCCGCATAGTGAGTGGGTAAGCCCAGTTCAAGTTGTGCCTAAAAAGGGAGGCATGACTGTTATTATGAATGAAAAGAACGAGCTAATTCTGCAACGCACCGTCACAGGATGGCGGATGTGCATAGACTATAGAAAACTAAATAAAGCCACGAGAAAGGATCACTTTCCTTTACCTTTTATAGATGAGATGCTAGAGTGATTAGCGAACCATTCGTTCTTTTGTTTCTTAGATGGATATTCAGGGTATCACCAGATCCTGATCCATCCTGATGATCAAAGAAAAACCACTTTTACATACCCATATGGAACTTATGCTTACCGTAGAATGTCTTTTGGGTTATGTAATGCACCAGCTTCTTTTCAAAGATGCATGATGTTTATATTTTCTGATATGATTGAAGAGATTATGGAAGTTTTCATGGATGATTTCTCTGTTTATGGAAAAACTTTTGACAGTTGTCTTGAAAACTTAGAAAAGGTTTTGCAAAGATGTGAAGAAAAGCACTTAGTCCTTAATTGGGAAAAATGTCATTTTATGGTTAGAGAAGGAATAGTGCTGGGACACCTAGTGTCTGAAAGAGGTATTGAGGTAGACAAAGCTAAAATTGAAGTAATTGAACAACTACCTCCACCTGTGAATATTAAAGGAATTCGAAGCTTTCTTGGCCATGCTGGTTTTTATCGCAGATTCATAAAAGATTTCTCATTCATTGCTAGACCACTTACTCTTTTGCTAGCCAAGGATGCTCCTTTCGAATTTGATGATGCATGTCTAACATCTTTCAATTTATTAAAGAAAGCACTCATCTCTGCACCAATCATTCAACCCCCTGATTGGTCGTTGCCTTTTGAAATTATGTGTGATGCTGTGGGGGCAGTTTTGGGACAAACTAAAAATAAGAAGCATCATGCAATTGCTTATGCCAGTAAAACTTTAATAGGAGCTCAACTTAATTATGCAACCACTGAAAAAGAGCTTCTGGCTGTTGTCTTTGCCATTGACAAACTTAGATCTTATTTAGTTGGAGCTAAAATAATTGTTTACACTGGTCATGCTGCACTAAAATATTTGCTCACTAAAAAAGATGCTAAACCTCGCCTGATTAGATGGATCTTATTACTCCAAGAATTTGACTTAGAAATAAAAGATAAAAAGGGAGTAGAAAATTCTGTTGCTGATCACTTGTCTAGAATGTATTTTAAGAGTCCACAAGAACCCCCCATCAATGATTCACTCCGGGACGACATGCTCTACGGGATTAACAGGTCTGACCCCTGGTATGCAGATATTGTTAATTTTATGGTTTCAGGGTATGTACCACCAGGAACAAACAAGAAGAAGCTTATTCAAGAAAGTCGTTCACATATATGGGATGAGCCATACCTCTTCCGAGTATGCTCTGATGGCTTACTTAGGAGATGTGTGACCACTGAGGAAGGATGGAAGATCATCGACAGATGCCATTCATCACCATATGGAGGTCACTATGGAGCATTCCGTACACATTCAAAGATCTGGCAGTGTGGATTCTACTGGCCTACAATGTATGAAGATACATAGCAATATATCAGAAGATGTGGGTCATGTCAAAGGCACGGAAACATAAACACAAGAGATGCCATGCCACTCACCAACAACCTTCAGATTGAGCTCTTGGATGTTTGGGGAATAGACTACATGGGTCCATTTCCTCCATCAAAGAAGTGTGAGTACATCTTGGTGGCAGTTGACTACGTCTCCAAGTGGGTAGAGGCATTACCTTGCAAGCATGCCGACAACATCAGTTCAAAGAGGATGTTTGAAGAAATTATATTTCCAAGATTTGGAGTTCCCAGAGTAGTGATAAGTGATGGAGGAGCACACTTCATCGACAAACGCTTCAAGCAATATCTATCAAAACATGGAATCCGTCATAACGTCGCTACCCCCTACCATCCTCAGACAAGTGGCCAAGCAGAGACTTCCAACAAACAAATCAAGAATATTCTTCAGAAGACAGTGAATGAAATGGGAACAGCATGGAGAGACAAGTTACCCGATGCACTCTGGGCGTCCCGGACAGCATACAAGACTCCAATTGGAATGTCCCCATACCAATTGGTGTACAGGAAGACTTGCCACCTACCTGTTGAACTAGAGTTCAAAGCACACTAGGCCATAAAGAGATGGAATATGGACCTAGATGTCGCTGGAAAACATAGAAGAATGCATCTATCAGAATTGGAAGAATGGCGAGAGAAAGCATATCACAATTCGAAGATCTACAAAGAAAGAGTCAAAAGGTGGCATGACAAGAGGATCAAGAAGAAGGAGTTCGCACCCGGAGATAAGGTATTACTTATTAATTCCAGGGTGAAGCTTTTCACGCATGGAAAACTCCGGAGCAAATGGGAAGGACCATTCAAGGTAACCAATTCATCGTCCCACGGAGCTATCACACTTCAAAATGACGAAGGTACGTTATTCAAGGTAAATGGTCAACATCTTAAATTATTTTTAGAGCCCAATAAAGAATTAGAAGAAATAGACGTAGTCCATTTTTACCTTCCCATGGAGAATTAGAGCCCGACCTTTTTAATCTAACATTTTTGGGTCATACATATATTTTCCTAAATAGTTTTGTATCTAGAAACACGCCCGAGGAAGCGGGTCCACAGAGGAGCCAGAGAGAGGGCGGGCGCCCAGCTCCTGTTCCCCCTCGGTCCCGATCTTCTCTGTTATGGAAAATACACTTATGGTAATCCGAATAATCCCTCAGATGGAAAGTTTCGCACGCACATCGACGGGAGTAACCAGAACAACCCTTAGAGGCACTTTTTGACCCCTATATAAACAGACCCCTGACATCAGTTTTCAAACACCAATCCACCAAGCCTTCTCTTCTTCAATTAGAGCTTGTTTAGCCCCACGCTGCTCCAATGGCCGAGAAGTTCCATGATGATTGGGAAGTCGTCCCCTTCAACCTCAACATGGAGCCTAAGGAAGACCCCGACGCCCGTGCTCTCGTCCTAGCCAACACAGAGCGATAGCTAGAAGCCATGCCATTACGCCAACGCAGCTCCGCCCAATTCTATAATGCTCAACCAATTCTCACCGCACCGCCACAACCTCTACTTCTCAAGGGATCATCATCCAAGACGAAGACCACCATCAAGGTGCCAACCGGCATGAGAATCCTTCCACCTAGACCCAATGAGAGGGTCGTTGGAGTCAAGACCAACCGGAGCGGCGAGATCAGCAGCATACGCTACACTACGGAGGAGGAAAGACCTTACTTTGAAGGGATTAGAGCAGCCAAAGTCCGTTTCATCCCTCCAAAGGCAGCCCCGAAGCACGCTCTCTATGCTTTTGAGACACCTCCCAAGCGTCGCAAGACTATAGTAGATATTGATGAGGACGTTCGCAGGCTAGACAGAGTTATCATAGACCTCCAGTCCTCGATTAATTCCCTCACTAGGCAGCTCTCTAACCACAACACCATTATACTGGGCCTTAGGCATGATCTTGCTAGTGCCAATAAGAAGATCAAGGAATTAGAGCGCCGCTAAGTTATCTAGATTAGACCTTAAGGCATGCATCTTAGTTATTTATCTTTAAATTCGGTTTATGTTTACTATTATTATCAGTTTGCTACTAGTCATTTGTAATAAATGCCTCAAGATTAATAAAGAGTATTATTATTACTACTATTATGTCTTGTGTATCTCTACTTTATTCTTGTGCAAGAAAGCAGAAAACAAGTATGGGGGTGATCCCTCGACATGCCAAACACACTTCGACTACACCACTCCACGATTCAGGTTGTAACACCCTAAAATTTGCTCCTTTCAAAATAGATGAAAATCGATTTAGTTTTGTATTTTTTTTTTGTGCTCATGAAAATATGGGAAAAAAATAATATTTTTCATTAGATTAAAGTTTATCATAAGGCTTAGCAACATGGTTGTGTATACATGTTGATGCATATGATTTTGGGTGATGTCTGCTTATTGCTCCTTTGTGGGTTGATAGTAAGAAAAATATTTAAAATACATTTAGTAGATCGATCTTCCTTATTCGACACGTATTTATCTTTTTCTACAATCAAATTCCTTGTCTCTTAGCTCAAGATTTCGGTCAGGGTCTCTCAGAATCTTTTCTTTCAAACCTAAGTCACTCGTTTGAGTTTCTCGTCCATTAAGCAATATCTACAAACTTCTCGGGTATTTTTCTAGCCTTTTCTATGAGCATAAATCTAATTTTAGATGCCCCAAATTATCTCATCATAAGTTCCAAATACTTTATTTGGATTCCTCATGTTCTATAATATCTCTGAGAATTTTTCCCAAATTTTCGAAGCTTTCGGAGTATTTTTCGTGGCTTAACTACTAATTATGAACTTTTCTAGAATTATTTTATCCATGAAAATAATTAATTTCGAAAATAATAATTTCTTCATTTTACTCAAATCCAACGTCATCATGATTCAAAGACCAAATGCTTTATTTACTAATGGGCTTTAATAATTAATTAGGCCTATTAGTAAAGATGGAGATTTCAACATCAATTAGTACCATATTGCTAATTGATGTGGATGTGACGAGTTTTTCTCCCTATATATGTACCAACTTTTTGGGTTAAGCACACACCAAAACTACCATGAGGGAAGCCCCAGGTTTAGGAATCCCTAGGTAGTAAATCAATTTTTTTCCCCTCTTTATCATCCCAGCATTGCTGATCCATCTACTATCGCTATTCTTATCACGGAGGTGGAGAATCGTTTGAGCAGCAGGTCTGGTCATCAATGCCTGCTGTCTTCTTTGGTGCTTCTCTGTTGTTGGTAAGGAACCGTGCATAACCTTGCTTTTAGTTCACGCATCTATCCTAATTCAAGCATAATCCTCATCAGCTGACTACACTAGATATCTATTTGAGCAGTCGCTGCATCTTACCATCCTGCAATCCAAAGCCAAACCAGTGGAAGGACTCAAGCCAGCTTGCTCCGTTGCATGCCGCAAGTGACATAATGATTAATGGTCAGCCCAACCTCCTTTCCAATTCAGTGATAATCACGTCACATGTTTCTGAGTTAAATAAATTAGCTACTAATTTGATTAGTGTGCATGCTACCACTTTTCTAAATTAAAAGCAAACATAGGTTCTGCGCCATGATATTTTATAAGCAAACATTAATATGATCTCCCTGGATCAAAATAAATTAAGCTTGTGACTATTTCTTTTGTAATATAAAACTCTCGACGGTAATATTATTTAGTGTGTATTAATTTACATTTTCAAAAAAAAATAAAATTAGTTTTATCTCGATTTTGTAACTCAAATATAATTTAACTTAATCTAGGTATTTCTATGAAGTATTTCCAAATGAACCCGCTCCAAAGCGTCTATCTGGTTTACGCTATTTGTTTCCGAACCGGCCCAGCACTAATCGCTCAGGAAATTACAAGTTTGCCACTGATTTTCTTTTGGTCATAAAATATTCATTTTAATTCCGTTTTGACCCATTCAAATTGCGTTAGACTCGTCTTTGAAATATCTACATGTTAGTAACACTGTTTTCTCAGTTTGAAACTTTATAATTTCGTGACTTTAATTAATTATTTTTCTATATAAAATCTTAGAAAATTCATAAATTTTCCGTTTTAGCTTCGATTTTCGTGATATTTACGTTCGTGTGATCGTAGTGATGTGTAGAATCTTTTTATAAACTTTTCATACTATTTTTATATGATTGGTGTACTGTTCTAATTGTAGCCTTGTTTGCTTCGTGTATGTTTGTTGCCGTATGTTTGTGATCAACCAGTCAGTTGGATCCTGTGAAGTGAAGTTAATACCCGAAGTTTGGAGTTGTCTGTCCGCTGTTTGATATCAAAGGTTATACCTTTTATACTAAGTACGTTATATATTTATGTATTGTCTTTTGATATTACCCCTTATTTGTAGCTATATGTGAGATTTGACTTCTAAGACTCACATATGGTGTATATCTGGTTTTATCCTTAAAATCGGGTATTACAAAGTGGTATCAAAGCAATGCTGACTGTAGGACGCAAGCCTAGTTAGAAATTTGTCGTCTTAAGGTTTTGGAATTGTCATAAAATCCTTGCTCTATAAACCTTGGTATTTTCATCCATATTATATCCCTATCCTTGCTATTTGTCTCCACCTTGTTGCTTATTTTAAAGACTTGTTCTCATCCCCACTCCTTGCTTGATATGCTTTTAGAACTTTTTCTTACCACCTTCTGGCATCGTTGGAATAGGTGTTTTAAGATATCTACCCTTACTATGAAGAGAACGATAGTATCGCAAATTGAGTGAAGTGTGCTTAGTTGGTTTGTTATTATGCTTATGCTTGATTTGGATCTTTGTAATGATTGCAATGATCTTGTGGGATTTCTCCACAATTTCATTAGTTTATAGACCTAAGGCATAAGGATTAATGAAATAAGTAGTTGGGTTTGGCTATCTCTTGTTCCTATCCCTTGCTGATTTCTGGAGCAGTCTGCGATGATTCTGGTGTACCTCAAGTTTTGATCGTGCAAAGTATATCAACTTTTTCTGGGAACAACTAAACTTCAAGATCTTTCTCTGACCGCAAGAATCACCCCCATATCTATTTTGGAATTGGAGTTATGAAAATCACAAGTTGATGCAGCTGCGCTGTCAAGAATCTGTACCAGTTTCGGTTGCTTACTGTTTTAGACATATATAACTATAGAATTTGGAAAAGTATTCTATAGAAAATTTGTAGACAATTTTCTATTCTTTCCAACGGTATAAGCTGGAACTTATTTGGATAAGTAGAACTTGAGATTATGATATTTATACTCGGATGTTTCTGTTCTGCTTCAAAATCTGGACAGATCTGGTATTTCTAATTTTTCAGCCAAGTTAAAGACAGAATCTGGGAAAACGTGGTATACGAAACTTGTAGAGAATTTCCCAACATTTTCAAAAATGTAAGGATCATCTCCAGATGAGTTAAGGAGCTCTAGATATAACTTCTGGAAGTTACTGCACCTTTGCTGAGACATTATCAGGAAGGAGATTATGTTTGGTTGTTTTACCTAAGCTTAAAGACAGAACCTAAGGAGGTCTTCTACATGAAAGTGGTAGAGAATTTCATAAGTTTTCTAACGGTATAAGCTACAACTCTATTGGATTAACATAATAAGAGTTATACTTGTTTTACTACGCTGGTGTTTTCATATCACGAGAAGATTTCAGGATACCTGTTTGTTCTCTTGCACCTAAGTTCTTTGGGATGTCAGGAGTTCTCAATCTTAGTTAACTTGTCTGAAAAACATGCAAGCTACCTTTCTTGTGCCCTAGTTGACTTTTCATAAGGGGGGTAGCCTAGTTAAAGAAGTTACAAGGAGAATGATTGGTTAATGTTGGATCATATGTTAGGATCACAAATGTTTGGTGAATTTGGTTTTGTTCCAAGGTATCAACCCACTTGGAGAATATAATTGGAGGTTTATGTCATTACTGATACTCACAGACTAAGAGTTGCGTATGAAGATCAGATGATACCAAATTCTACAAAGCTTTATGTACAAAGTGAGAGTGAAGCAACTTAACTGTGATAAACTGTGATAAAGGTACTAACAATTGGAACTTAGTCATGAAGCCAACCTTGGATCAAGAGACTCGGTACAACAAATTTTAAAGACTATATGATGTGTAGCATTTAAAAAGGTTATGAGGACTAGTCCCTAATGTCTCCCCAATCAATCTCATCTTAAGGGGGTAGCCTAGATAAGAAGGTTGCTAAATGAAGGTTCCATGCGTTCTAGTGCCTTAGTTGGAAGTATCTTTTATGCCTCTGGATGAGAAGTCAATATCATGTGTAGGTATTACCCTTGTTTGAGCTATGAGTAAAAAAAAAAACCTTATCTATACAATGTGCACTACTGAACTCTTGGAAACAATTGAGGGAGATGTTCGGAGTGACGAAAGCAATGGAATGGCTACTAAGGAGCTACTCGAGGAAGTGAATAAGGTTCAAAAGTGGAGTGTCCATGTTTCTTTGATCACCATCTTTCGAATCTCGAGGACGAGATTCATCTTAAGGGGGGTAGAATTGTAACACCCTAAAATTTGCTCCTTTCAAAATAGATGAAAATCGATTTAGTTTTGTATTTTTTTTGTGCTCATGAAAATATGGGAAAAAAATAATATTTTTCATTAGATTAAAGTTTATCATAAGGCTTAGCAACATGGTTGTGTATACATGCTGATGCATATGATTTTGGGTGATGTCTGCTTATTGCTCCTTTGTGGGTTGATAGTAAGAAAAATATTTAAAATACATTTAGTAGATCGATCTTCCTTATTCGACACGTATTTATCTTTTTCTACAATCAAATTCCTTGTCTCTTAGCTCAAGATTTCGGTCAGGGTCTCTCAGAATCTTTTCTTTCAAACCTAAGTCACTCGTTTGAGTTTCTCGTCCATTAAGCAATATCTACAAACTTCTCGGGTATTTTTCTAGCCTTTTCTATGAGCATAAATCTAATTTTAGATGCCCCAAATTATCTCATCATAAGTTCCAAATACTTTATTTGGATTCCTCATGTTCTATAATATCTCTGAGAATTTTTCCCAAATTTTCGAAGCTTTCGGAGTATTTTTCGTGGCTTAACTACTAATTATGAACTTTTCTAGAATTATTTTATCCATGAAAATAATTAATTTCGAAAATAATAATTTCTTCATTTTACTCAAATCCAACGTCATCATGATTCAAAGACCAAATGTTTTATTTACTAATGGGCTTTAATAATTAATTAGGCCTATTAGTAAAGATGGAGATTTCAACATCAATTAGTACCATATTGCTAATTGATGTGGATGTGACGAGTTTTTCTCCCTATATATGTACCAACTTTTTGGGTTAAGCACACACCAAAACTACCATGAGGGAAGCCCCAGGTTTAGGAATCCCTAGGTAGTAAATCAATTTTTTTTCCCCTCTTTATCATCCCAGCATTGCTGATCCATCTACTATCGCTATTCTTATCACGGAGGTGGAGAATCGTTTGAGCAGCAGGTCTGGTCATCAACGCCTGCTGTCTTCTTTGGTGCTTCTGTGTTGTTGGTAAGGAACCGTGCATAACCTTGCTTTTAGTTCACGTATCTATCCTAATTCAAGCATAATCCTCATCAGCTGACTACACTAGATATCTATTTGAGCAGTCGCTGCATCTTACCATCCTGCAATCCAAAGCCAAACCAGTGGAAGGACTCAAGCCAGCTTGCTCCGTTGCATGCCGCAAGTGACATAATGATTAATGGTCAGCCCAACCTCCTTTCCAATTCAGTGATAATCACGTCACATGTTTCTGAGTTAAATAAATTAGCTACTAATTTGATTAGTGTGCATGCTACCACTTTTCTAAATTAAAAGCAAACATAGGTTCTGCGCCATGATATTTTATAAGCAAACATTAATATGATCTCCCTGGATTAAAATAAATTAAGCTTGTGACTATTTCTTTTGTAATATAAAACTCTCGATGGTAATATTATTTAGTGTGTATTAATTTACATTTTCAAAAAAAAATAAAATTAGTTTTATCTCGATTTTGTAACTCAAATATAATTTAACTTAATCTAGGTATTTCTATGAAGTATTTCCAAATGAACCCGCTCCAAAGCGTCTATCTGGTTTACGCTATTTGTTTCCGAACCGGCCCAGCACTAATCGCTCAGGAAATTACAAGTTTGCCACTGATTTTCTTTTGGTCATAAAATATTCATTTTAATTCCGTTTTGACCCATTCAAACTGCGTTAGACTCGTCTTTGAAATATCTACATGTTAGTAACACTGTTTTCTCAGTTTGAAACTTTATAATTTCGTGACTTTAATTAATTATTTTTCTATATAAAATCTTAGAAAATTCATAAATTTTCCGTTTTAGCTTCGATTTTCGTGATATTTACGTTCGTGTGATCGTAGTGATGTGTAGAATCTTTTTATAAACTTTTCATACTATTTTTATATGATTGGTGTACTGTTCTAATTGTAGCCTTGTTTGCTTCGTGTATGTTTGTTGCCGTATGTTTGTGATCAACCAGTCAGTTGGATCCTGTGGAGTGAAGTTAATACCCGAAGTTTGGAGTTGTCTGTCCGCTGTTTGATATCAAAGGTTATACCTTTTATACTAAGTACGTTATATATTTATGCATTGTCTTTTGATATTACCCCTTATTTGTAGCTATATGTGAGATTTGACTTCTAAGACTCACATATGGTGTATATCTGGTTTTATCCTTAAAATCGGGTATTACACAGGTACACACTCTGCACACTTACTTTATACATACACATATCTTGGATTATGCAGAATATTGTTTCCGACATGATAAATTAACAAGATTAAAATGTTTCTAATCATGATTAATCTCACTCTCTAATATTTCCTAAAACATGCAATTATTGAAAAAATCATTTTAAAACCCTGTGTTACTTAAGTCAATATGGAATGTGAGATGGTAGAGTATGAGTTTCTTGTTCTTGATATCATTGTTGCTTGGAGAATTTATTCAAAAATTCTAGCTACCATCCTCAGTGTTTTATATGCCTACTAAAATTGGAAAAATTAATTATGATTATAAAGGCTATCTACTCTGTATTAAGTTTGTTCAAAATGAGTTAGACCCTTGTTGAGAGATTTATCATGCTCCTAAGATCAAGACATTTATTCAGAAAGATTCACTCTTCCGAAGTATTATTGCATTAGAGGCATGGGCTATGCAAAAATAAAGATAATTCGAGGAAATAAAAAGGAGCAAGTCCTCGACAACCTCGCAGAAAAAATGGACAAGTGTCCGGCAGTAGAATTAGGGGTACCTCGGTATCCACTTAAAAAAAGAAGAAAAAGAGAGAAAAGAAAGAAAATGATAGCCCATGGTCCCTCTAATAAGCAATATGCCAGTAAGAGTTGACAAAGTTTTTAATTTCCAAAGTCTTTGATCTAAGAGTATGACATTCCCCTCCTCGGATCCCGTTTTGATCAAGCAATAAATGCAAAGTAAGTATGCTTAAGAATTTTTGCAAATTAAAATAGCCTCAGTGAGATATATAAAAGATAAAGAGTGATCTGAGAGAACCTATGAGGATAAAAGGTTTGCTAACTTTCTTTTCAAAAATATATACAAAAAAAACTCCAAGTGACGGGATTAAGAAGAAAGGATCTTTACTCTTAACCATAAACTTCCCTGCCTACAGTACACAGTGGATTTTAACACCCTGCAGTATGAAGAGAATGTTTTAAAATGTTTTACCCCAGATATTGTTCTTAACCATCCTGTTCTCGAGGACGAGTAAAAGCCTAAGTATGGGGTATTTGTTGACGGTTCTTAAGTATTAATTTTAATTATCAAATAAACAAGAGAAAGGACCAATATATAAACATCACCTAGAATTAGGGTTTGATCTGACAGAATTCCACAAGTTTTGTTGTTTATCTGTTTCTGCAGGGGGTTATCAGGAAATAAGGAAGAAAGGCCCACATGTCAGGATTACATAGAGATATCAACGCACCGTGCAATTTTCTACCATCTAGAAGACTCCAGAAGCCACGGGAAGGAAGCGGAGGCCGAACGAGGCCAGGCACTGGGGGCCCGCCCAGTTGACCTGGGCGCCCACCCCCCTCTGGGCTTGGTTCGGGACTCTTTTCGCACACGACGCTCCACCGACCGAAAGGATCGAGGATAACCGTCCATCATTGTCGGTTTGATCCAATGGCTCACGTTCACTTGAAGGGACTATAAAACCAGACCCCCTGGCCCCTGGAGGAGACAAGTTTATCATAGAGTTGAGGGGAGCCCTCGAAGGAAAACCTCTCCTCTAAATAAAATTTCTTTTTAGGCTTAGCAACCAATGTGAGTAGAAATAGATCTTCTAGTTTCTACTAGATTGAGAGAGATAGAGTGGAGGTGTAGATTGAAGGAAGCCCGGCCTGTCGGTGTCTACTCCAAGTTTATACCTGCGGGATCAAGTTCTCCTAACCCGAAGCTTGCTCCTAGGATTCTTCAGTATTTCGTCTTCTAAATTCTAGTAAGTTGTTTTATTGTTCTTTTGGTTTGAGTTTACTTTAATCTCTTCGCGTAGAGTTTAGAGTAATCATCTCTAGCGTAGACGTGGTGTTTAGGCTAGGATACTCATAGATATTCCCTGACTAGATGGACCGTGGTAGTAGCGAGGAACATGACATTTCCAAGTTACCTTTGTAGACCATATCTCGTTAGCAGGAAGGATAGGGTTTATAGGTGCGGGTCGAACATCCTCTGTGGTGTCTAGATTCCGTATGCTTCCCCAATAGAACAAGTAGATCATCCTTACCAAGGTTAGAAAGAGATTACGGTTGTAGTCTTCTCTATTTATCACTCACATCGAGAAACATTCTTTGTTGCCTAAAGGGTTAATAGTAATAGACCGGGTTAGTCAGATGCACTCCTTCTCCTAGTGGTAAAAAAATAAATACGATACTCTGGATAACCTCCCGGGTGAAGTGCTCACCGATATCCGTGCGCTTGCGGATCCATTCCTTATTGCGTTCCCAAATATCAACAATGGTGATAACAATGGTGGAAGTCTAATTATACTTTTGCTCTTTGAGGGGATACATACCTCCCTTGCTTTTTGGAACTTTTTGAGGAGAATGAGATGCTCTATATCTTCTTTTTCTTTCCTCTCAGGTGGGTATCTTGTACCCCTAATTCTACTATCGGACACTTGTCCATTTTTACCTCTCGTCTCACTTTTTCTTTTCTTTCGAGGTTCCGGGCACTTGCCCCTTTTTATTTCCTCGTATCTTTTTTTTACAGCACTCATCTCTTGAGATAATATAGCAAGTGGTAGTAACAAGATAGCTTGAGCATTTATTTCACAGAGGAAAAACAAAAATGTTTTTGGCTATTCTCTCCCGGATTAGGAGTTGAATATTTTTGGGTGATTCTGGAGATAGAAATGAGTGGATATATGTGGATGATACTTCCCGACTAGAAGTAGCATATGTGAATGAACGTGCAAGTGAATCTTGATTTAACCACATGACAAGCTTCTAAGGGTCTACACAGCTTGACCACACTCAATGCTCATAAGCAGTAAAAAGTAAATGTGTGGCTCAAAATCTAGCAATCATGTATATATGGCTGTGGTAGGAATTTAAACTCTCATCATACAGGAACTCATCATGCAATATTTTGAAGATTTTAAAAGATAAAATTCTCCAGAATTCTAGCATCTCTAGGAACAGATAAACAGCAGCTCAACCTTCCCATATCATATCTGTTAACAACTTAGACTTTAGATGAGTTTTCTTCCCACAAGTTTAGATTTAGAGCAAGCTTTAAATTATAACAGTTATATCTAAACTTGACAGAAAACTTAAATTTGAAAATTAGGTAGAGCAACTATTCATCATATCCATGCTAGAGTTTTATTATTAAGATTCAGATTAGCATAGCCACTTTATTTATTTATTAAACACACTAAGCAAAAGACATATATATAAGCATAAAATCTTTATTTAGTTTTCCATAGTAATGTATATTTTAATATAGTATAAGTATAAAGATAGATAGAAATACTTAGCGGGATAAATGGGGGTGCTCTCCCCCAAGCTAAATTTTGACGTAATTTCTTTTGATGTAGCTAGTAGGTGGCAGAGGTGTATTTGAAAGTCGGCAGTATCCTGACAGCGATTAGAATGTCCTCTGTCTGCTAGTCTTCTTGATTCTTAAATTCTGTGGAGCTCAAATAGACAACAAAGCTTGTGGAGCTGATTAAGTGTTAGCATAAATATCTAGTCTTTATCATGTTGAGTCTCCTCAATAAATGTTACTCCCTATTTTTTATATTTTCATTTTATAAAGCAAAAAGAGAAATATTTATTTTATTTTTATGCCACCACAGTGTATGTACTTATGGGTTTTATGCCACTCGTATACTCACATGGGGCTTACTATTTTTAACATTTTTATTTTCTTTTTAGGATAGTATGAACATAATTAACTAAGTAAACTATTTAAATAATTGAAAGGGAAAGGATAACTACCAAGTTTACCTCTTGGCAAGGTGTTCGGTGTTCTTAAGTCCTCCGAACGGGACTCTCCGTTTTCTTCAATTGTCCTGGGATTCGTTGGGTGGCGGAGTCGGTACTTCCGGCGGTGCCTCCTCTTCGTGTATGGTTATCTTCTCTCTCCACACCTGACTCGGTGCTTCGGTCTCCTTAGGACAGTTCTGTTTAAACTGTATGTCTTCTGACCTTACTACTTCTCCTTCGTAGTCTGCCCATCCATCCTTGATGATTTGCCTCCTCTGGTTGCTGTTGCGTCGCTTTCTGACCTGCTTAGATTCTTCAACGATATAGTTAGGGTCAGTGAAATAGCGGTGTACCTTCTCTGAGGGGAAGTGCATATGGACTTCTCCAGTTCCAATGTAGATGATTGCTTTAACGGTGCTGAGGAACGGTCTTCCAAGGATGATGGG
Source organism: Sorghum bicolor (assembly GCF_000003195.3). NCBI lineage: Eukaryota > Viridiplantae > Streptophyta > Magnoliopsida > Poales > Poaceae > Sorghum > Sorghum bicolor. Next base: position 17,517,870 of record NC_012877.2, read on the forward strand.
TAGATCGTATTCATCTTCTCCCATGTCAATAACTTGAAAGTCTGTGTAGACAAAATGATCATCTATTTTGACAGGGACATCAGTTACTATTCCTTTAACCTCTCGAAATGTCTGATCTGCCATCTGGAGCTGAATATATGTTGGTTTTAAGGGCATGGTTCCGAACAAGAGCCGATAGGTGACTGCGGCCATTATGTTGACACCCGATCCGGTGTCACAAGTTGTCTTGTAGAAGTTGTATCCATTTATGGAGCAATAGATGTTTGGCATTCCTGGGTCATCCTTCTTGGTCAGAAACGATGACTTAAGTTAATGATCTTGGCCTCCATGAACTACAGTGACCATCTTAGCTGACTTGGTCCACACTTGCTTGTTCCTGTTACTCCTGTTGGTCCTCTTCCTTGATTCATGTCTGGATTGATCTGGGATTTGTGTAGTCTTGTTCTTGAAGGAAAATGTCTCCTTTCTCCCTTTGATGTAGAAACTGATCTTGGCAGCACTAGTGTAGATGACAGCTCCCGGGGTGTTCAAGAATGGCCTCCCTTAGATGATGGGTGCCCTCTCATCATTACCGGTCTCTATCACCACAAAGTCTGCTAGGGCATATAAGGTACCAACTCGGACACAGAGGTTCTTCAATATTCCTTTTGGAAAACTTATTGCCTGATCTGCAAACTGCAAACACATGGTTGTTTCTAATAAAGAATATGTAAAGAATTTTTCATAGAGTACCCTGGGTATAATGTTGACACTAGAGCCAAAGTCGCAGAGTGCTTGTGGGACGTCCACCATGCCGATGGAGATCGGGATGACGGGGCGTCCTGGATCGCCTCTCTTGACCGGCAGAAGGTCAGTAGTGAATTCAGTGACGGTGTTACTCCAATTACCTACATCAAACATGTCTACAAGATTTGCAGATTCTAATCCTTCCGGTTGTGATGGTATACCGGGGTTAGTAGCAGGAACAACAGCAGCTATTTGATTTAACTGAGATTCAATCATTTTATTAAAACTAATTTGATTCTTGATGGCAGTAGAGAAATTATCCATTCTATTATTTATATTTTCTAGCATTTTATCATTAGATGCCAATTTCTTAGATAGGTTATCCATTAGCTTTCCTTGATTAGACACTAACTCTCTCAGAGGTGGAAAATTATTATTATTGTTGTAAGAATTGTTACCTTGATAATTACCTGAGTAGTTAGGCCTCTATTGATTCCAACCTTGATTTTGTTGAGGACGGTTGTAGTAGTAGTAGTAGTAGTTGTTGTTGATGTAGTTCACATCCTCAAGCATCTCAGGGCAGTGATTGCCTGAGCGTCCAGTATCTCCACACTCCTCACAAGTCATGTGAGAGTCGTAGATGTGCATAACTTCTTTCTTGTCTCCAGCTTTATCATCGAGCTTCTTCATGAGCAGGTCTAGCTTAGCAAACAGCATGTCTACCTCCTTGAGCTGGTGCATACCTCCACCTTTCTTGCGTGTCTGGGTCCTTTCTTCATTCCAGCCTTGGTTGGACGCCATCTTCTCCACAAGAGCTGTGGCTTGTGGTATGGTGAGTGATAAGAATGCTCCTCCAGCTGCAGCATCCATGGTCTCTTGGGCATTGTTGCCGAGCCCATGATAAAACGTCTGCATTAGTAGCCAGCTCTCCATTCCATGATGGGGACATTCTAGGATGTAGTCTTGAAAGCGCTCCCATGCTTGTGGAACAGATTCATTTTATTGTTGCTAAAAACTTGTAATCTTCCCACGGAGAGCATTGGTCTTGCCCATGGGAAAGAACTTAGCTAGAAAGTTTGTTGAGCAGAGTGCCCACGTAGTATTCTTCTAATTTGTAGCGTAGAACCACTGCTTCGCTCTTCCTAACAGTGAGAATGGGAAGAGGCGAAGTAGTATAGCATCTCTGGGGACTCCTGATATGGTGAATGTGCTGCAAATTTCTAGGGATTGTTGGAGATTGTTGACACTTGCGAACACCACTTGAATACTAGGTTGTCATCCCCAGCATGGCACTAGAGTGTACTATGGTATTTATACGCACACAGATAAATCCGCAAGCGCACGGATATCGCTGTAGCTTTTACCCGGTTAAAGGTTTTATTGTATCCAGAGGGAAACGGGAGAACTGATCTACGCTCTAACTTAACCAAGATAAATAAATAGGTGTAAATAGGAAAGATAGTAGAATTGAATAAGAACAATATTAAAGGTAAGATAACAGTGAGTGATAATATGGGAATAAAGAGTAGAGCAATCTAATATATGGGCGATGGTAGCAGAATAGAGAGGATAACTATGGTTTCTCTACTTCAAAGGGGTATGTCTATGTCTGGGACGAACCACGTGATAAGAATACACCACAAATGATGCTTATCCATAGGCCGATAAACCCTACCCGTCCTGCTAACGAGAGGTGGACTACAGGGGACCAACGTAACTGTCACCTACGTGGCCTACCACACGATCCAGCTAGACAGGGGATATCCACAAGTAATCTAGGTCTAAGCACCACGCTTACACCTATACTACAACTCTAACCTATAGGGTCCTATAGATTAGAAGTACTCAAAAGAGTTATGAACCAGAACATACATGATTAGTAATTGCATAATGAATTAGAAGTAGATTACCAGAGTCATCCCATGAGCAAGTTTGATTAGAGCTTGATCATGATGAAGTACAACCGGAGGAAGAACCGACAGGCCGGCCTCTCCTCTAATCCTCCTTCGCTCTCCATCTTGCTACTATCTAGATCTACTCTAGTTTAGAGATGAGAGGAGAGCTCTCATCTCCAAACCCTAGCTTTTGCTCTATCTATGAATAATGAATAATGATCAAGGGGTGCCTCCTCTAGGGGCCAGGGGGTCTAGTTATATAGTCCCCTCAAGTGAATCTAGCCGTCGGATCAAACCGACATTGATTGAACGGTTATCCTTGATCCTTTAGGTCGGTGGAGATTGATCCCGAAAGAGAGTCCTATTTGGACTCCTGGAGAGGGCGGGCGCCCAGGTCAACTGGGCGGGCGCCCAGGGCCTGGCTCCGTTCGGCCTCTGCTTCCTTCCCGTGGCTTCTGGAGTCTTCTAGATGTAAGATAATTGCGTGGCACGTTGATATCTCTATGTAATCCTGACATGTGGGCCTTTCTTCCTTATTTCCTGATAACCCCCTGCAGAAATAGACAAACACCAAAACTTGTGGAATTCTGTCAAATAAAACCCTAAGTTTAGATGTTGGTTGTATTTGGATCCTTTTCTTTGTTTATTTGCTGATTATATTTGGTACTTAAGGACCGTCAACAACTCCCCCAAGCTTACCTCTTGCTCGTCCCTGAGCAAGGATGGACTCAAAAGTTTTTGCAGTGGTTTTATACCTTAAAGGTACTCATGCGTTCAAACAAGATCTCATCTCTAGGTTAAGGTAAACTGTTAAGATTTAAACTTACTCATATTACCTTTCACCATGGGGCTTGCAACCGTCACTTGTGTCTTGAGCAGTTAAAAGATAGAACGGTCAAGTCAACCACCATGTCTCTTGTTCTTTGATCAACTATAGCTCTGGAGTTTTTTTGCAGATTTTCAAATAAAACTCAGAGATTCCTTGTATGACTCTCTCAATTCTCTCTTTTGTGGTGTTTCTAGATCCTTACGAAGGCAGTGATGATATATGCCTTCTCTCAAAGCATGTGGTATTTTTGGTATGAGGCATAGTGATATTGCCTTCTCTCTCACCCTACTCTAACAAGGTTTTGATATCTGGAGCTCATAGGTGGGAGACAGCTAATACATACTTACAAGACATTTATTGCATAGTCAAACCATGGATCGAGAGAAACAAGTCAATAAGTCAAATCAAGATGTGCATGTGTGGCGAATGAATGGTGTATGGTGATACTGATGAAAACCATGGTGAAAGTCTAATTCTACGTTTGCTCTTTTGAGGGGATACATACCTTTCTTGCACTTTGAAGCTTTTTGAGGGGAATGAGATGCTCTATATTTTCTTTTTCTTTTCTCTCAGGTGGGTATCTTGTACCCCTAATTCTACTGTCGGATACTTGTCCATTTTTACCTCTCGTCTCACTTTTCTTTTCTTTCGAGGTTCCGGGCACTTGCCCCTTTTTTATTTCCTCGTATTTTTCTCTTCTCTCTCTCTTTTTTCTTTTAGAGCACTCACCCTCCTAGAATAATGTAGCAAGTGGTAGTAACCAAGATATCAAGAGCATTTATTTCACGGGGAATAACAGGGATAGGATAATGTTTTTGGCTATTCTCTCCCGGATAGGAGTAGAATAATTTTGGGTGAATTGGAGATGGAAATGAATGGATGTATGTAGATGCGTACTTCCGGAGTAGAAGTAGAATGTATGAGTGAACATGCAAGTGAATCTTGATTTTAACCGCATGACAAGCTCCTAAGGGTCTACACAGCTTGACCACACTCAATGCTCATAAGCAGTAAAACGTAAATGTATGGTTCATGGTCTAATAAGCATGTATATATGGTTGTGGTGGGATTTTAAACTCTCATCATACAGGAACTCATCATGCAACATTTTAAAGATTTTCAACGATAAAATTCTCCAGAATTCTAGCATCTCTAGGAACAGATAAATAACAGCTCAACCATCCCATATCGTATCCGTTAACGACTTAGACTTTAGATCAAGTACTCTTCCCACAAGTTCAGATTTTAGAGAAAATCTTAATTCATAACAGTCATACCTAAACTTGAGAGAGATTTCACTTTTGAGAACTAGTCATGGCAGAACAACTATTCATCATTTCCATGTGAGCTTATCATGAGGGTTCATAGAAAACTTTATTTATTTATTTATTTAGCAAACTAAGAAAAGATATATATATAAGCATAAAATCTTTATTTGGGTTTTTATGATTATGCATATTTTTATTATTTTAACAAAGTGTAAGTATAAACGTAGATAGAAATACTTAGCTGGATAAATGGGGGTGCTCTCCCCCAAGCTGGATTTTGACGTAATTTCTTTTGATGTAGCTAGCAGGTGGCGGAGGTGTATTTGAATGTCGGCAGCACCCTCACAGCGATTAGAATGTCCTCCGTCTGCTAGTCTTCTTTGATCCTTGAATTCTGCGGAGCTCAAATAGACAACAAAGCTTTTTGGAACTGGTTAAGTGTTAGCATAAAATCTCTTTGCCTTTATCATGTTGAGCTTCCTCTAATAAATATTACTCTCTTTGGTAGGATCATAAATTTATTTTTATATTTTCATTTCTATAGGACAAGAATATATTTATTTTATTTTTACGCCACCACAGTGAATGTACTTATGGGTTTCATGCCACGAGCATACTCACAAGGGGCTTAGTATTTTTTAACATTTTTATTTTCTTTTCAAGATAGCATGATTAACTAATAAGCTATTTAAGGAAAGTAAATAATTAGAGGGAAAAGGGAATGTAGAAAGGATAAATATGGATAACTACCGATTTTACCTTTCGGCGAGGATTCAATGTTTTAAGTCTTCTGAACAAGACTTCTCACCGTGTTCATTCTTCAGGTGCGTCATTTGATTCAGGTGTGGACCTTGACGTCTGCACCTCTTAATACGGTGTCACCCATGTTCTTCGTTTGCCCAGTAGTTCAAAGTGCGGTGTTGGCAGTATCTTGCTCAGTGTGTTTGTACTCGTAGTGTACCTGCTCATAGAGACAAGGCAGAGATCAAGTGCATGGGCCCTGTTGGTGGAAAACACCAATAGAACCAAAAGTGTATTTGTTCTTCTCTAACCTTAAGTATGGTGAGCAAGACAAAGTTGATGAATGATAAGTTCATGAGTGTAGCATTTAAAAGATTTGCCGGATCAGATCGCTCAACCTAATGGAAAGATAATCTATCTATATATATGTCTTTTTCTTTATATCTTCCCAAAGATTAAATGTGCAACATTTTAGCTCATATGACTAGGAGTGTGGGGATCAAAGATTAAGGGACTAAACATGCTGAATCAGTGGGGTTGGTTAATTTAGAGTTATGAATCATACATGTTTGTCTCTTTTATTCATATGAACGCCAAAACCAAGGAGAAGCTTATAAAAGTGATAGTCAAGTACCTTAAGGTGTTACCTTAATTGAAGAGTGATGGTACAGTCTCACTTTGTGGAAGCTTTTCTTTCTTAGCGGTTGTGCATCGTGTTTGTAGCACCCTCCATGGATCATCTCTTATGAGCTACGTCTTCCTTGTGTAAATTGTTAAACTTCATGTGTCTCTCTCTTTGTCTCTGATGTGAGTTTATCTCAGGACTTCCCAGGTCGATATTGAAAGTTTTGCTGCAGGGGTAGTCCAACAAAATATCCAATATCTACTATAGCATACTATCGGCTCAAAAATCAACCTAGACACCATGTCTAATTTGATTTAGGAGGGCATTTTAACGTAAGCACCATGCTTAATTTAAAATCCCTTGGAAGTAAGATCATCATTCCTAAACTAAGCACCATGCTTATTTAAGAGATAAATGAAACTACTCCAAACCTAGACATATACTAAAGCAAATAAAGGTAGCATGAGAGCATTTATAGATTTCTACTCAAGTGGAGATGAAGTAGTGTGATTAGTATTTAACAAATTGAGCATGTCTCAAAGGTAGGGACAACCAACATAGCAACATCGCAAAGGATGTTTTTATGTAAATTACTCCCCCAAGCTTGAATTTTGCAAAATTCAAGTTTGGACTAAATTCAATGTTGTATGATGATTGGTTGGACATACCTTGTGCTTGTCATTCATCCGATCTTCTTGCTCCAATCCTAGAAAGGTTAGTGACAAGAATACCCGAAGGAATATTTTTACAATTATCCTTATATGCTCAATACACAAGGTAATGTTACAAATAATTAAAAGCTCATGTTATGATCTGATCAGTGCTTATTTTAGGACACCAAGCTTGTCCTTGGGAAACCATCAATTTATGTCAGCGAAGTGGGTTCCCTTCCAACGCTGACTTATATCAAGATCAACTCAACGAGATCTGCAATATTTAGACATATGCATCGACAACCGCCCTTTTAAAGTTTTTATAAATAGAAAGGAAGAGGGGGTTGGAGATCTCAAATGTGGTGATGTTGGAGAGACCAATAGATTGGGAAGATGTTGCATATGAGCATGGAGCAAACGAAGTGGCTATGAAATAAATTCCATGCTCATTAATGTTATCTTCGTCTCCAATCTGAATGTTCGGAGTTTCTCCTGGATTGGTCTCACCTATGTCCTCTTCTGTAGTTGGATGAATCTCATCTTCAAAGGGAGTCAAGAACTCACCATTTGAAATTGAGCCAAAGTCAGAATCCATTAAAGCTTCTTCCTTATCCATCCATTCTACGCATTCTAGTCATTTGGAACTTGTGATCAGGAAAGGGGAGGTGTTAGAATTTTCTATATGGCTTAGCTCTCCTTCACTTGATATGTCATCCTCGACTTCTTCATAATAGGAACTAGGACATTCTCTAAGAGAACCATTATTGCGAGGATTTGAATTATCCCTGCTTGAAGGTCTCTTATGGAACCAGAAGTCTAAACCATCAGCATCTGAAAGATTTAAGGTCAGAATTCCTTCCTCCCTTGGAGAATTTTGGGGTATTGATGGTTTAGGATCGATAGCTAAAGTTTGGAATTGAAGTGGTTGTGATCTGGCTATCGAAACTTCTTCTTCTTGTCTAGGAACTGGTTCTGTCTCTTTCTAAGGGATATAAAAGCTAGGAGACTTTCCGCTCATTAAATTGATCAATTTCCAAGCTTCACTAGCGGATAGGTGGTGGAAAGATCCTCGAGAGGCCGCATGAAGGGTTTGCTTATTTTTCCTACTAATGCCCTCAAAAAAGTGAATTACAAGAACTTCTTCTTGAATAGAAAGCTCTGGGCCAGTGAGAGTAAGGTTAATAAAGCGGTCCCATGATTTGCCAAGAGATTCTTCTTCCAGTTGTCTAAAATAAAGAATTTCACGCCGAAGTTCCACCACTTTGGAGATTGGAAAATATTTAGAAAGAAAACTACTATATAACTCCTTCTAATCTCCATGAACACTCCTTACTTTGAGTTTGTACCAATGTCTAGCTTTTCCTGTTAAAGAGAACGGAAAGAGCTTCCATTTAAGGGTCTCATCGGACATGCCTTCTATGCGAAGGAGGTCACAGACTTGATAAAACTCTCTTAGGTGTGTGTATGGGTTTTCCTCACCTTCTCCTGAGAAAGGTTGTTTTTGAACAAATTCTATGTATTCGGGGTCTATCTCAAAACTAGATGCTATGATAGGCTTTGTAGATTTTGGTGGTTCAAGATGTGTGCGCATAGGTCTATGAAATTCATAGATAGACATGTTTGAATTCATGATAGACCAGAGATCAAGGATTAGATAAGAAGAAAGAATAGCAGAGATAAAGCAAAAGATAAAAGGAAAAATATATATATAAGCTAGTTCGTAGTCAACTCAGCAACCGTTTCCCCGGCAATGGCGCCAAAAATGCTTGTTGACACTTACTAACACCACTTGAATACTAGGTTGTCATCCCCAGCATGGCACTAGAGTGTACTATGGTATTTATACGCACACAGATAAATCCGCAAGCGCACGGATACCGCTGTAGCTTTTACCCGGTTAAAGGTTTTATCGTATCCATAGGGAAACGGGAGAACTGATCTACGCTCTAACTTAACCAAGATAAATAAATAGGTGTAAATAGGAAAGATAGTAGAATTGAGTGAGAACAATATTAAAGGTAAGATAACAGTGAGTGATAATATGGGAATAAAGAGTAGAGCAATCAAATATATGGGCGATGGTAGTGTTGACGGTCCTTAAGTACCAAATATAATCATCAAATAAATAAAGAAAAGGATCCAAATGCAACCAACACCCAGACTTAGGGTTTTATCTGACAGAATTCCACGAGTTCTGGTGTTTGTCTATTTCTATAGGGGGTTATCAGGAAATATGGAGGAAAGGCCCACACGTCGGGTTTACATAGAGATATTAACGTGCCACGCAATTTTCTACCATCTAGAAGACTCCAGAAGCCATGGAAACGAACGGGAGGCCGAGCAGGCTCGGGGGCAGGGCGCCCGCCCTCCCCCCTTGGGCACCCGCCCTGCTACAGTGGCCAATCACGTTCAACCTCGTGGATTATGCTCCACCGACCTAAAGGATCAAGAATTACCGTTCAATCAATGTCGGTTTGATCCGACGACCCAGATTCACTTGAGGGGACTACATAAGCAAACCCCCTGGCCCCTGGAGGAGGCACCCCTTGATCATTATTCATTATTCATAGACAGAGTAAAAGCTAGGGTTTGTAGATGAGAGCTCTCCTCTCATCTCTAAACTAGAGTAGATCTAGATAGTAGCAAGATGGAGAGCGAGGGAGGATTGGAGGAGAGGCCGGCCTGTCGGTTCTTCCTCCGGTTGTACTTTGTCATGATCAAGCTCTAATCAAGATTGCTCATGGGATGACTCTGGTAATCTACTTCTAATTTATTATGCAATTACTAATCATGTATGTTCTGGTTCACAACTCTTTTGAGTACTTTAATCTATAGGACGCTATAGGTGAGAGTTGTAGTATAGGTGTAAGCGTGGTGCTTAGACCTAGATTACTTGTGGATATCCCCTGTCTAGCCAGATCTTGTTAGCAGGACGGGTAGGGTTTATCGGCCTATGGATAAGCATCCTTTGTGGTGTATTCTTATCACGTGGTTCATCCCAGACATAGACATACCCCTTTGAAGTAGAGAAACCATAGTTATCCTCTCTATTCTACTACCATCGCCCATATACTAGATTGCTCTAATCTCTATTCCCATATTATCACTTACTGTTATCTTACCTTTAATATTGTTCTTATTCAATTCTATCATCTTTCCTATTTACACCTACCTATCTATCTAGGTTAAGTTAGAGCGTAGTTGGTTCTCTCGTTTCCCAGTGGATACGATAAAACCTTTAACCGAGTAAAAGCTATAACGGTATCCGTACGCTTGCGGATTATCTGTGTGCGTATAAATACCATAGTACACTCTAGTGCCATGCTGGGGATGACAACCTAGTACTCAAGTGGTGTTAGCAAGTGTCAACAAGCATTTTTGGCGCCGTTGCTGGGGAAACGGTTGCTGAGTTGACTACGAACTAGCTTAATCATTTTCTAAAAATAAATAAATAAATATATATATATATATATATATATATTTCCTTTTATCCTTTGCCTCATCTCTGCTATTCTTTCTTCTTATCTAATTTTTGATTTCTGGTCTATCATGAATGCAAACATGTCTATCTATGAATTTCATAGACCTCTGGGTACACATCTCGAACCACCAAAATCTTCAAAGCCTATCATAGCATCTAGTTTTGAGATAGACCCCGAATACATAGAATTTGTTCAAAAACAACCTTTCTCAGGAGAAGGTGAGGAAAACCCATACACACACCTATGAGAGTTTTATCGAGTCTATGACCTCGTTCGCATAGAAGGCATGTCCGATGAGACCCTTAAATGGAAGCTCTTTCCGTTCTCTTTAACAAGAAAAGCTAGACATTGGTACAAACTTAAAGTAAGGAGTGTTCATGGAGATTGGAAGGAGTTATATAGTAGTTTTCTTTCTAAATATTTTCCAATCTCCAAAGTGGCGGAACTTCGGCGTGGGATTCTTTCTTTTAGACAACTAGAAGAAGAATCTCTTGGCAAATCATGGGACCGTTTTATTAACCTTACTCTCACTGGCCCAAAGCTTTCTATTCCAGAAGAAGTTCTTCTAATTCACTTTTTTGAGGGCCTTAGTGGGGAAAATAAGCAAACCTTGGATACAGCCTCTAGAGGATCCTTCTATCACCTACCTACTAGTGAAGCTTGGAATTTGATTGATTTAATGAGCGGAAAGTCTCCTAGCTTTTATATCCCTGAGAAAGAGAAAGAACCAGTTCCTAGACAAGAAGAAGAAGTTTCGATAGCCAGATCACAATCACTTCAATCCCAAACTTTAGCTATCGGTCCTAAACCATCAATACCCTAAAATTCTTCAAGGGAGAAGGAATTCCGACCTTAAATCTTTCAGATACTGATGGTTTAGACTTCTGGTTCCATAAGAGACCTTCAAGCAGGGATAATTCAAATCCTTGCAATAATGGTTCTCTTAGAGAATGTCCTGGTTCCTGTTATGAAGAAGTTGAGGATGACATATCAAGTGAAGGAGAGCTAAACCATATAGAAAATTCTATCCGCTCTCCTTCCATGTTCACAAATTCTAAATCCATCCTTGACCTTAGAGACCCCTCTTATCCCTCTCCTTTTAAGTCTCATGATGATCCTAGCAATCCATCAAGACAACCAAACCATAGGAGTCATGAAGACCATAAGGATGGCATAGAAGGAGAGCTAAGCCATAGAGAAGATTCTATCAGCTCCCCTGTCTTGATCACAAGTTCTAAATGGCTGGAATGTGTAGAATGGATGGATAAGGAAGAAGCCTTAATGGATTCTATCTTTGGCTTAATTTCAAATGGTGAGTTCTTGACTCCTTTTGAAGATGAGATTCATCCAACTACAGAAGAGGACATAGGTGAGACCAATCCAGGATTAACTCCGAACATTCAGATTGGAGGCGAAGATAACATTAATGAGCATGGAATTTATTTCATAGCCACTTTGTTTACTCAATGCTCATATGCAACATCTTTCCAATCTATTGGTCTCTCCAACATCACCACATTTGAGATCTCCAACCCCCTCTTCCTTTCTATTTATAAAAACTTTAAAAGGGCGGTTGTCTATGCATATGTCTATAATAAATATTGTAGATCTCGTTGAGTTGATCTTGATATAGGTTAGCGTTGGAAGGGAAACCACTTCGCCGACATAAATTGATGGTTTCCCAAGGACAACCTTAGTGTCCTAAAATAAGCGCTGATCAGATCATAACATGAGCTTTTAATTATTTATAACATTACCTTGTGTATTGAGCATATAAGGATAATTGTAAAAATATTCCTTCGCGTATTCTTGTCACTAACCCTTCTAGGATTGGAGCAAGAAGATCGGATGAATGACAGCACAAGGTATGTCCAACCAATCATCTTACAACATTGAATTAAATTCATCCAAACTTGAATTTTGCAAAATTCAAGCTTGGGGGAGTACTTTACATCCTTTGCCATGTTGCTATGCTGGTTATCCCTACCTTTGAGACATGCTCAATTTGTTAATACTAATCACACTACTTCATCTCCACATGAGTAGATCTCTATAAATGTTGTCATGCTACCTTTGTCTATTTACTAGCAAGTTTTGGTTTGGAAGTACTCGCCATACTTCTATTGGCTTTTAAATTAAGCATGGTGCTTAGGTTAAATAGCCTTCCTTAATCTGATTAGACATGGAGTCTAGTTTGGTTACTGAACTAAAAACTGTTTGAGTAGACATTCGTATATTTTGTTGGACTAACCCCTGCAGAAAAACTTTCAATATCGATTTGGGAAGTCTTGAGATAAACTCACATCGGAGATGAAGAGAGGGACACATGAAGTTTAACAATTTACACAAGGAAGACGTAGCTCATAAGAGATGATCCATGGAGGGTGCCGCAAACACGATACACAACCGCTAAGAAAGGAAAGCTTCCACAAGGTGATACTGTACCGTCACTCTTCAAGTAAGGTTCTAGCGTTCACATTTTATAAGCTTCTCCTTGGTTCTAGCGTTCACATAAATAAAGAGACAAACATGTATGATTTATAACTCAAAATTTACCAACCCAACTGATTCAGCATGTTTAGTCCTTTAATCTTTGTTCCTAGTACTACCTCCATGATCCCACACTCCTAATCATATGAGCTAAAATGTTACACATTCAATCTTTGGAGGATATAAAGAAAAAGACATAAATATAGATAGATTATATTTCCATAAGGTTGAGCGATCTGATCTGACAAATGTTTTAAATGCTACACTCATAATCTTTTTATCCATCAACTTTGTCTTGCTCACTATGCTTAAGGTTAGAGAAGAACAAATACACTTTTGGTTCTGTTGGTGTTTTTCACCAACAGGGCCCATGCACTTGATTTCTTCCTTGTCTCTATGAGCAGGTACACTTGGAGCAAAACATAGTGGAGTTTTACAACTCTCAGATTCCACTAAGTGAAGGACCTGGATCTACGAGCACAAACACACTAAGCAGGATACTGCCAACACCACACTTTGAACTACTGGGCAAACGAAGAACATGAGTGACACCGTATTAAGAGGTGCAGACGTCAAGGTCCACACCTGAATCAAATGACGCACCTGAAGAATGAACACGGTGAGAAGTCTTGTTCAGAAGACTTAAAACATTGAACCCTCGCCGAAAGGTAAAATCGGTAGTTATCCATATTTATCCTTTTTGCATTCCCTTTTCCCTTTAATTACTTACTTTCCTTAAATAGCTTATTAGTTAATCATGCTATCTTGAAAAGAAAATAAAAATGTTAAAAATACTAAGCCCCATGTGAGTATGCTCGTGGCATAAAACCCATAAGTACATTCACTGTGGTGGCGTAAAAATAAAATAAATATATTCCTGTCCTATAGAAATTAAAATATAAAAATAAATTTATGATCCTACCAAAGAGAGTAATATTTATTAGAGGAAGCTCAACATGACAAAGGCAAAGAGATTTTATGCTAACAGTTCCACAAAGCTTCGTTGTCTATTTGAGCTCCGCAGAATTCAAGGATCAAAGAAGACTAGGAGACGGAGGACATCCTAATCGCTGTCAGAGTGCTGCCGACATTCAAATACACCTCCGCCACTAGTTAACTACATCAGAAGAAATTACGTCAAAATCCAGCTTGGGGGAGAGCACCCCCATTTATCCAGCTAAGTGTTTCTACGCATGTTTATACTTTACTCAAATAATAAAAAAATGCATAATCATAAAAAACCCAAATAAAGGTTTTATGCTTATATATATATCTTTGCTTAGTTTGCTAAATAAATAAATAAAGTTTGCTACGAACCCTCATGATAAGCTCTCACATGGAAATGATGAATAGTTGCTCTGCCATGACTAGTCCTCAAAATTGAATTCTCTCTCAAGTTTAGGCATGATTGCTATGAATTAAGATTTGCTCTAAACCTAAACTTGTGGGAAGAGTACTTGATCTAAAGTCTAAGTCGTTAACGGATATGATATGGGAAGGTTGAGCTGCTGTTTATCTGTTCCTAGAGATGCTAGAATTCTGGAGAATTTTATCTTTAAATCTTTAAAATATTGCATGATGAGTTCCTGTATGATGAGAGTTTAAATTCCTACCACAGCTATATATACATGCTTGCTAGACTTTGAGCCACACATTTACTTTACTACTTATGAGCATTGATTGTGGTCAAGCTGTGTAGACCCTTAGGAGCTTGTCATGTGGTTAAAATCAAGATTCACTTGCACGTTCACTCATACATGCTACTTCTACTATGGAAGTACGCATCCACATACATCCACTCATTTCCATCTCCAGATTCACCCAAAATTATTCTACTCCTATCCAAGAGAGAATAGCCAAAAAGATTATCCTATCCCTGTTATTCCCCGTGAAATAAATGCTCCAGATATTTTGGTTACTACCACTTGCTATATTATTCTAGGAGGGTGAGTGCTCTGAAAAAAAAGAAGAAAAAAATACGAGGAAATAAAAAGAGGCAAGTGCCCGGAACCTCGAAGAAAAGAAAAAGTGAGACGACAGATAAAAATAGACAAGTGTCCGACAGTAGAATTAGGGGTACAAGATAGCCACCTGAGAGAAAAGAAAAAGAAAATATAGAGCATCTCATTCCTCTCAAAAACCTTCAAAGTGCAAGAAACGTATGTATCCCCTCAAAAGAGCAAAAGTAGAATTAGACTTCCACCATTGTTACCACCATACACCATTCATTCGCCACACATGCACATCTTGATTTGACTTATTGACTTGTTTCTCTGGATCCATAGTCTGACTATGCAATAAATGTCTTGTAAGTATGTATTAGCTGTCTCCCACCTATGAGCTCCAGATATCAAAATCTTTTTAGAGTAAGGTGAGAGAGAAGGCAATATCACTATGCCTCATACCCAAAATACCACATACTTTGAAAGAAGGCATATACCATTACTGGCTTGGAAAGGATCCAGAAATACCACAAAAGAGAGATTTGAGAGAATCATACAAGGAATCTTTGAGTTTTATTTGAAAACCTGCAAAAACTCCAGAGCTATAGTTGATCAAAGAACAAGAGACATGGTGCTTGACTTGACCGTTCTATCTTTTAACTGCTCAAGACACAAGTGACGGTTGCAAGCCCCATGGTGGAAGGTAATATGAGTAAGTTTAAATCTTAACAGTTTACCTTAACCTAGAAATGAGATCTTGTTTGAACGCATGTATACCTTTAAGGCATGAAACCACTGCAGAAACTCTTGAGTCCATCCTTGCTCAGAGACGAGCCAGAGGTAAGCTTGGGGGAGTTGTTGACGGTCCTTAAGTACCAAATATAAGCTTGTTTCTCTGTGTGCGTATAAATACCATAGTACACTCTAGTGCCATGCTGGGGATGACAAACTAGTATTCAAGTGGTGATAGCAAGTGTCAACAGGTAGCAGAATAGAGAGGATAACTATGGTTTCTCTACTTCAAAGGGGTATGTCTATGTCTGGGACGAACCATGTGATAAGAATACACTACAAATGATGCTTATCCATAGGCCAATAAACCCTACCCGTCCTGCTAACAAGAGGTGGACTACAGGGGACCAACGTAACTGTCACCTACGCGGCCTACCACACGATCCAGCTAGATAGGAGATATCCACAAGTAATCTAGGTCTAAGCACCACGCTTACACCTATACTACAACTCTAACCTATAGGGTCCTATAGATTAGAAGTACTCAAAAGAGTTGTGAACCAGAACATACATGATTAGTAATTGCATAATGAATTAGAAGTAGATTACCAGAGTCATCCCATGAGCAAGCTTGATTAGAGCTTGATCATGACGAAGTACAACCGGAGGAAGAACTGACATGTCGGCCTCTCCTCTAATCCTCATTCGCTCTCCATCTGGCTACTATCTAGATCTACTCTAGTTTAGAGATGAGAGGAGAGCTCTCATCTCCAAACCCTAGCTTTTGCTCTATCTATGAATAATGAATAATGATCAAGGGGTGCCTCCTCCAGGGGCCAGGGAGTCTGGTTATATAGTCCCCTCAAGTGAATCTAGGCCGTCGGATCAAACCGACATTGATTGAACAGTTATCCTTGATCCTTTAGGTCGGTGGAGATTGATCCCAAAAGAGAGTCCTATTTGGACTCCAGGAGGGGGCGGGCGCCCAAGTCAACTGGGCGGGCACCAGGGCCTGGCTCCGTTCGGCCTCCGCTTCCTTCCCGTGGCTTCTGGAGTCTTCTAGATGTAAGATAATTGCGCGGCACGTTGATATCTCTATATAATCCCGACGTGTGGGACTTTCTTCCTTATTTCCTGATAACCCCCTGTAGAAATAGACAAACACCAAAACTCATGGAATTCTGTCAGATAAAACCCTAAGTTTAGATGTTGGTTGTATTTGGATCCTTTTCTTTGTTTATTTGCTGATTATATTTGGTACTTAAGGACCGTCAACAGAGATGAGCACTAGCATCTTCGTGCGCCTTCCCACAGAACTGGTTGGATTGCACCATGTTGATAAGTCCAGGCTTGAGCTCAAAGTTGCATCTTCGTGCGGATGTTGTCCGTAGTGGGAGGTGAGAACTCATGGATCGATTTGTTCGCCATAGCTTCGAACTCTGAAGACAAGTTCCGGTGATCTTCTTGATTGGATGAAGCTTCTTGCTGAAGTGTTGATGATCTCTTCTTGAGCTTGGTTCTTGTTTTTCTGAATAACGCTTCGGGATTGTCAACAAAATTTCCTAGAAGATGTCTTCTATTCATACATTCCCCTTCATAAGATAAAAATAGAAAAATATTGGGGTAAAACTATATGAGAGAATAGATAAGCTCAATCACATTAGTGATGCTAATGATAACTCAAAATCCATATCCATTCCTGATTAGTAATCAACCTTCCTCGGCAACGGTGCCAAAAATGCTTGTTGGGTATTCTTAACATCATTACCAAAAGTAGACTTAGTTTTCTAATTCTGATAACGGTGCCAAAAATGCCAAACCTATCTCTCATACCACTTAAGCCAAGTTGTCATCCCCAGCATGACATGAGAGACGCGGTTTTGAAATATGCAATTGCTCTTCTAAATAAATAATGAATGGGATCTGCAAGCGCACAGATTAATACCGATGTAGCATTTTAACCGGGAAGTATTCCAGGTATCGTTATTTATATTTTTACCACTGGGAAGGGATTAGCAATCATCAATTCTGATTACAGAATAGAATATGAGATTGAGTATCTATCATTGCATGTATAATTGAGAACATTTATCTAACTCTTTCATACAGGGATAAGTGTCACATAAAAGATATATGAAGTAATGAATAGTGACAAAGATAATTAATCTGATCAGTATAACTTAGCCACATATAAATATGATAAGCACCTCAATTAGATACTCTAGAAAGTCATTAGCATGGTATTAGAACGAACTACAAGAATATTTCCTAAGTTATTCTCAACTATATAGTCTAGCATTATCATAGTTAGTGCAAGCATACTTAGCAATCATTGCGAGAGAAGACTACGCCCATGCATAGTGATATTAGCAAGGTAAATGAGAAACATAGCAATCACTCCCCTGTAATAATGTTGCTCTGCCAGCCCAATACACGAGAGGGGGACTATATAAGAATCAATGAAGCTGTCACTATCACGAACTACCCCACGATCTGGCATATTGGGTACAATCGCAGATAAATACGGTATAAGCACCACGCCTACACAATATCTATCATTTACCCATGGATCCGATGAATAAACGCTATACGATCCTAAACATGTATATAGATCCAATCTAACTAAGCCAAGTATATAACTATGATAAACTAAGAACAATATAATCTTGAATATAAACAAGTAGAGCAAAGTTATAAGCAATATATTGAAGTAGAACAAAGTCATATTCATAATATTAAAGAACAAAGATGATTAGAAGAACAATTAGAAGAACAATTAGAGAATTACCAAGAATCCTCTTGACAGATCCGGAAACTAATCGAAGATTGACTCCTTCTAGTTCTAATCCTATGTAGCTATGCTAATCTAGATATCTAATTGATGTGGTGGCTCTAATCTTGATCAGAGGCTTCTTCTCCCTTGAGAATAATAAATTAGGGTTGAGAGGCTCTCTCCTCCAGGGGCCAGGGGGTCTAGTTTTATAGTCTATTCAAGTGAATATGGGCCGTTGGATCAAAGCGACATTGATTGAATGGTTATCCTTGATCCTTTAGGTCGGTGGTGATCTTTCCCGAAAGAGTGTCCTGATTGGAGTCCAACAGGGGGCGGGCGCCCAGGTCAACTTGGCGGGCGCCCAGTGCGTGGCTCCGTTCGGCCTCCGCTTCCTTTCCGTGGCTTCTGGAGTCTTGTAGATGTAAGATAATTGCGCGGCACATTGATATCTCTATGTAATCCCGACATGTGGGCCTTTCTTCCATATTTCCTGATAACCCCCTGCAGAAATAGACAAACACAAAAACTCGTGGAATTCTGTCAGATAAAACCCTAAGTCTAGATGTTGATTTCATTTGGATCCTTTTCTTTGTTTATTTGATAATTAAATTTGATACTTAAGGACCGTTAACAAGAGGCTCTCTCCTCCAGGGGCCAGGGGGTCTGGTTTTATAGTCCCTTCAAGTCAATATGGGCCGTTGGATTAAACCGACATTGATTGAATGGTTATCCTTGATCCTTTAGGTCGGTGGAGATCTTTCCCGAAAGAGAGTCTTCTTTGGACTCCAGCAGGGGGCGGGCGCCCAGGTCAACTAGGCGGGCGCCCAGTGCCTGGCCCCGTTCGGCCTCCGCTTCCTTCACGTGGCTTCTGGAGTCTTCTAGATGTAAGATAATTGCGCGGCACGTTGATATCTCTATGTAATCCCGACGTGTGGGTCTTTCTTCCATATTTCCTGATAACCCTGCAGAAATAGACAAACACCAAAACTCATGGAATTCTGTCAGATAAAACCCTAAGTCTAGATGTTGATTTCATTTGGATCCTTTTCTTTGTTTATTTGTTAATTAAATTTGATACTTAAGGACCGTCAACAAACTCCCCCAAGCTTACCTCTTGCTCGTCCCTGAGCAAGGATAATCTCAGCGATGGATCAGAAGTTGCTGCAATACTTTTTAAAATTGACGGTACACATGCTTTTAAATAAGATCTCATCTCTGAGTTAGAGTAAACTGTCAAGACTTAAAACTTACTTACTTACTTTTCACCATGGGACTTGTAACCGTCACTTCTGTCTTGAGTAATTAAAAGATAGAACGATCTAGCTAAGTGCCATGTCTCTTATTCTTGATCAGCTATAGCTCATGGAGTTTTTGCAGATTTTCAAATAAAACTCAGAGATTCCTTTGTATGACTCTCTTAGATCTCTCCTTTGTGGTATTTCTGGATCCTTACCAAGGCGGTGATGGTATATACCTTCTGTCAAAATATGTAGTATTTATGGTATAAAGCATAGTGACATTGTCTTCTCTCTCACCCTACTCTAATAAGGCTTTTAATATCTGGAGCTCATAGGTGGGAGATAAAATATACATACTTACAAGACATATATTGTATAGTCAAACCATGGATCCAAAGAAACAAATCAATAAGTCAAATCAAGATGTGCATGTGTGGCGAATGAATGGTGTATGGTGATGATGGTGATAACAATGGTGAAAGTCTAATTCTACTTTTGGTCTTTGAGGGGATACATACCTTCCTTGCTCTCTGAAACTTTGGGGAGAATGAGATGCTCTATATTTTCTTTTTCTTTCCTCTCAGATAGGTATCTTGTACCCCTAATTCTACTGTCGGACACTTGTCCATTTTTACATCTCGTCTCACTTTTTCTTTTCTTTCGAGGTTCCGGGCACTTGCCCCTTTTTATTTCCTTGTTTCTCTTTTTTCTCTCCTTTTTTTAGAGCACTCATCTCTTGATATAATATTGCAAGTGGTAGTAACAAGATAACTTGAGCATTTATTTCACAGGGGAAAAATAGAAATATTTTTGGTTATTCTCTCCCGGATTACTAGAATATTTTTGGGTGGTTGTGGAGATGGAAATGGGTGGATATATGTGGATGGTACTTCCGGAGTAGAAGTAGCATATGTGAGTGAACGTGCAACTGAATCTTGATTTAACCACATGACAAGCTCCTAAGGGTCTACACAGCTTGACCACACTCAATGCTCATAAGCAGTAAAAAGTAAATGTGTGGCTCAAAGTCTAGCAAGCATGTATATATGGCTGTGGTAGGAATTTAAACTCTCATCATACAGGAACTCATCATGCAATATTTTAAAGATTTTCAAAGATAAAATTCTGTACAATTCTAGCATCTCTAGGAACAGATAAACAGTAGCTCAACCTTCCCATATCATATCCGTTAACAACTTAGACTTCAGATCAAGTTTTCTTCCTAGGTTTAGAGCAAGCTTTAAATTATAACAGTTATGTCTAAACTTGAGAGAGAACTACAAATTTTAAAATTAGGTAGAGCAACTATTCATCATATCCATGCTAGAGTTTTATTATTAAGATTCAGATTAGCATAGCCACTTTATTTATTTATTTAACAACCTAAGCAAAAGATATATATATAAGCACAAAAATTTTTATTTGGTTTTTCATAGTTATGTATATCTATATTTTAATATAGTATAAGTATAAAGATAGATTGAAATACTTACCAGGATAAATGGGGGTGCTCTTCCCCAAGCTGAATTTTGACGTAATTTCTCTTTATGTAGCTAGCAGGTGGCAGAGGCGTATTTGAAAGTCAGCAGCATTCTGACAGCGATTAGAATGTCCTCCGTCTGCTAGTCTTCTTGATTCTTGAATTCTGTGGAGCTCAAATAGACAACAAAGCTTCGTGGAACTAATTAAGTGTTAGCATAAATATCTAGCCTTCATCATGTTGAGACTCCTCAATAAATGTTACTCTCTATCTTTATATTTTCATTTTATAAAGCAGAAAAATATTTATTTTATTTTTATGCCACCACAGTGAATGTACTTATGGGTTTTATGCCACTCGTATACTCACATGGGGCTTACTGTTTTTTAATATTTTTATTTTTTTAGGATAGTATGAACATAATTAACTAAGTAAACTATTTTAAAATAATTGAAAGGAAAGGATAACTACCAAGTTTACCTCTTGGCAAGGCGTTCGGTGTTTTTAAGTCCTCTGAACGATAGTCTCCATTTTCTCTATTGTCCTGGGATTCCTTGGGTGGCGTAGTCGGTACTTCTGGCAGTGCCTCCTCTTCATGTATAGTTATCTTCTCTTTCCACACCTGACTCAGTGCTACGGTCTCCTCTAGATAATTCTGTTTAAACTGTATGTCTTCTGACCTTACAACTTCTCCTTCATAGTCTGCCCATCCGTCCTTGATGATTTACCTTCTCTGGTTGCGGTTGCGTCGTTTTCTGACCTGCTTAGAGTCTTCAACGATATAGTTAGGGTCAGTAAAACAGCAGCGTACCTTCTCCGAGGGGAAGTGCATATGGACTTCTCCAGTTCCAATGTAGATGATTGCTTTAACGGTGCTGAGGAACGGTCTTCCAAGGATGATGGGTGGATCATACTCATCTTCTCCCATGTTAATAACCTGAAAGTCTGTGTAGACAAAATGATCGTCTATTTTGACAGGGACATCAGTTACTATTCCTTTAACCTCTCGAAATGTTTGATCTGCCATCTGTAGCTGAATGTATGTTGGTTTTAGGGGCATGGCTCCGAACAAGAGCCGATAGGTGACTGCGGCCATTATGTTGACGCCCGATCCGGTGTCACAAGTCGTCTTGTAGAAGTTGTATCCATTTATGGAGCAATAGATGCTTGGCATTCCTGGGTCGTCCTTCTTGGTCAGACACGGTGACTTAAGTTGATGATCTTGACCTCCTTGAACTGCAGTGACCATCTTAGCTGACTCGGTCCATACTTGCTTGTTCCTATTCCTCCTGTTGGTCCTCTTCCTTGATTCATGTCTGGATTGATCTGGGATTTGTGTAGTCTTGTTCTTGAAGGAAAACGTCTCCTTCCTCCCTTTGATGTAGAAACTGATCTTGGCAACACTAGCGTAGATGACAGCTCTCGAGGTGTTCAAGAATGACCTCCCTAAGATGATGGGTGCTCTCTCATCATTACCGGTCTCTATCACCACAAAATCTGCTAGGGCATACAAGGTACCAACTCGGACACAAAGGTTCATTAATATTCCTTTTGGAAAACTTATCGCCTGATCTGCAAACTGCAAACACATGGTTGTCTCTAATAAAGGATATGTAAAGAATTTTTCATAGAGTACCCTGGGTATAATGTTGACGCTGGAGCCAAAGTCACAGAGTGCTTCTGGGACGTCCACCATGCCGATGGAAATTGGGATGACGGGGCGTCCTGGATCGCCTCTCTTGACCGGCAGAAGGTCAGTAGTAACTTCAGTGACGGGGTTACTCCAGTAGTTACCTGCATTAAACATGTCTACAAGATTTGCAGATTCTAATCCTTCCGGTTGTGATGGTATACCAGGGTTAGTAGTAGGAACAGCAGCAGCTATTTGATTTAACTGAAATTCAATAATTTTATTAAAGCTAATTTGATTCATGATGGCAGTAGAGAAATTATTTATTCTGTTGTTTATATTTTCTAACATTTTATCATTAGATGCCAATTTCTTAGATAGGTTATCCATTAGCTTTCCTTGATTAGACACTAACTCTCTCAGAGGTGGAAAATTATTGTTATTGTTGTAAGAATTGTTACCTTGATAATTACCTGAGTAGTTAGGCCTCTATTGATTCCAACCTTGATTTTGTTGAGGACGGTTGTAGTAGTTGTTGCTATTATTGTTGATGTAGTTCACATCCTCAAGTATCTCAGGGCAGTGATTGCCTGAGTGTCCAGTATCTCCACATTCCTCACAAGTCATGTGAGAGTCGTAGATGTGCATAACTTCCTTCTTATCTTCAGCTCTATCATCAAGCTTCTTCATGAGCAGGTCTAGCTATGCAGACAGCATGTCTACCTCCTTGAGCTGATGCATACCTCCACCTCTCTTGCGTGTGTGGGTCCTCTCTTCATTCCAGCTTTGGTTGGACGCCATCTTCTCCACAAGAGCTGTGGCTTGTGGTATGGTGAGTGATAAGAATGCTCCTCCAGCTGCAGCATCCATGGTTTTTCGGGCACTGTTGCCGAGCCCATGATAAAACGTCTGCATCAGTAGCAAACTCTCCATTCCATGATGGGGACATTCTAGGATGTAGTCTTGGAAGCGCTCCCATGCTTCTGGAACGGATTCATCATGTTGTTGCTAAAAACTTATAATCTTCCCACGGAGAGCATTGGTCTTGCCCATGGGAAAGAACTTAGCCAGAAAGTTTGTTGAGCAGAGTGCCCACGTAGTATTCTTCTCCTTTGTAGCATAGAACCGCTGCTTTGCTCTCCCCAACAGTGAGAATGGGAAGAGGCGAAGTAGTATAGCATCTCTGGGGACTCCTGATATGGTGAATGTGTTGCAAATCTCCACGAAGTGTTAGAGATGAGCACTAGCATCTTCGTGTGCCTTCCCACAGAACTGGTTGGATTGCACTATGTTGATAAGTCCAGGCTTGAGCTTAAAGTTGCCATCGATCTCTGCAGTATATTGAAGTAAAACAAAGTCATATTCATAATATTAAAGAACAAAGATGATTAGAGAACAATTAGAAGAACAATTAGAGAATTACCAAGAATCCTCTTGACAGATCCGGAAACCAATCAAAGATTGACTCCTTCTAGTTCTAATCCTATGTAGCTATGCTAATCTAGATGTCTAATTGATGTGGTGGCTCTAGGCTTGATCAGAGGCTTCTTCTCCCTTCAGGAATATTGAATTAGGGTTGAGAGGCTCTCTCCTCCAGGGGTCAGGGGGTCTGGTTTTATAGTCCCTTCAAGTGAATATGGGTCGTTGGATCAAACCGACATTGATTGAACGGTTATCCTTGATCGTTTAGGTCGGTGGAGATCTTTCCCGAAAGAGAGTCCTGTTTGGACTCCAGGAGGGGGCGGGCGCCCAGGTCAACTGGGCGGGCCCCCAGTGCCTGGCCCCGTTCGGCCTCCGCTTCCATCCCGTGGCTTCTGGAGTCTTCTAGATATAAGATAATTGCGCGGCACGTTGATATCTCTATGTAATCCCGACGTGTGGGCCTTTCTTCCATATTTCCTCATAACCCCCTGTAGAAATATATAAACACCAAAACTCGTGGAATTCTGTCAGATAAAACCTTAAGTCTAGATGTTGATTTCATTTGGATCCTTTTCTTTGTTTATTTGTTTATTAAATTTGATACTTAAGGACCGTCATCAGCCCCCAAGGGACGCGAGGTTGGCAGAGGAGTAGCTGCCCCCTGCACGCAGGCCGATCCGCTGCTCATGGTTAACAAGTTGGGTGAACAACTCGTGCACCGAGAGCGGCTCGACGCGCAGGGAAACAGCGGACACGACCGGGTCGAATGGTTTATCCAACCCAGTCAGAATGTATGAGATCAGGTCGTCATCGTCGAGCTTCTTTCCCGCAGCCGCCATCTCATCGGCGAGAGCCTTCGTTTTACCGAAGTATTCAGTGATTGTAGACGTTCCTCTGGACGCATTGGCCAGAGCCATGCGCGTGGCGATGACTCGCGCCCGTGATTAGGCTGCATGGAGCCCTTGGATGGCAGCCCATGCGCCGGCCGCCGTTGTCTCAGAATTCACTTAACCGAAAATTTCTTTAGAGAGGCCACTCAACAGGTAGCTGAGAACCTGCTGATCTTGAGCCTTCCAGACAGCGTAGTCTGGATTTGGTGTAGATTCATCCTTGCCCTCGGCATTTTTTTTTTGTGATGGTTGGGGGTGGAGGTGTGGTGTTTGGGTTGGAGATGAGCAGCCTGAGCGCCATTGATGGCTGGGGTGACCTGGGCTTTCCAGGATTGGTAGTTGTGGCGGGTTAGTTTCTCGGAGATGGGGATGAATGCTAGGCCGAGGGAGATAGCAGTCGGAAGCGAGGATGAGGAGAAAGCCATGGAGGATCGAAGGAAAGTTCCGTAGGGATTGTTTTAGGCTGATACCATGTAAAATGATATGCGGTAACGAGTTAGCCTTTGTGGCATCACTCGGTTGCATGTTTATACTGGATGAGGAATAGCCCCCCACCGGTGGCTCTTACATGTGTCAGTTGTACAACAAGTTTAGGATGGACCAATGCTTGGTCGTTACATGCACCTGAATACACTCTAACACCACATGCTAACATTGAGTCATTCTAACCACACGTTAACATATGAATCATTCTAACACATGCACCTGGATACACTCTAACACCACATGCTAACATTGAATCATTCTAACCACGCGTTAACACATGAATCATTCTAACATCGTCAAAAACTTCAACTACCAGCAACAGACTGCGTGCGTGTCATGGATGACGGCGGCGGGCGCTAGCGCTACTATGGCAACAGCATCGGAGTCGGAATCATCGGATACCGTCGTCAGCGCCTACGACCTGCGCCGGAGCCACCACGATTTCTTCTACGGATATTTGGTAGTTCGACGCCTGCCGCGATCAGACGTCGTGGTGCAATTGCAAGAGACGACGGCGGCCAAGGCTTCTTTCACCTGAACTCCTACCACTACCAATGATCTTTCATGGGTCGGCCATATTGTTGATCTTTGCGAAATGCACAATACATCCAGAGGTCAAGTGGGGTGACGGCAGCACGTCAAAGGTACGCACACGTACTGTACGAATTCGATGACCATACTGACAACGATGACTCTTGTTGACCAACAACTACTACTATCCATGCATGATGCATGTTGCATGCAGGTGTTGCTTCATGAGATAGCTCTCGTAAAACCACGAAAGCGTTGGTGACATGCTCCACGAGATAGGCGATTGGGTGGACGAGGATGACGCCTTTGACAATTCTCACCCCGACACGCGCTCGAGAACCGCGGCAGGCTGCCGGGGGCTCTTGGGGTCCGGTCGGACCGAATTCTGGGTCCCGCAATTTTCCCACCGAGTTTGGAGACTGTTTCTCGTTGAGCCGTATGGTGTCATCCACTCTGAATTATTAAGCTGAGCCCGCTAGAACTGTTCTTCAACTTTTCGCGTGTGTGGAGAGTTGATGCTGCCACCTGACACACAGTCCACCTCAATCAACAGCCTAGCTCACTGCTGACACCTGACGCACAATCCACCTCACTCAACAGCTTAGAGCAACCTCAATGTATATGGACCAAGTAGTCCATATACATGGGGCCTACATAAGTAGTCCATAGCTATTATTATTTGCTCACAATATTCAGCCAACAAAGTAGTCTATAAGATGGGGTCCACTAGAGATTAAAAATTATTCTTTCCAACCATCTCATGTATCATGACACAAGAGAGAGAGCATAGAGAGAAAAAATAACATTTCTTTATTGCTTATGGGTAGTCCATAGGGCTATGGGTACCTTTTGTTATAGACTGCTATATGGACTATCTCCACAGTGTTTCAGCTAGCTGATAGAGAATATTTTATTTTCTATGGACTACTTTGCTACTACATTGTGGTTGCTCTTAGCTCACGAATGCACGTATACTTCCAACAAACTAAAAAAAGTCATAACTTCAAAACTAAATATCCAAATTAAATTTCGATTTCACCATCAGATTTCTTAAAATAAATCCTTCAAAACAAGATTCCACATGAATATATTTAGACAAAAAATTATTAACGAGCATTTCTCTTATGAAGATAGAACATTTTTTATTGAGTAGGGACAATGTTGATTTAAGGAACATTCCGTCTTCGTATGAAAAATATTCTCGGTTTAGAAAAACAAAATTTTTCAAACAGTAGACAATGTTCTAGGTTCAAAAAATAATAATGTTCCGTCTTTATAAGAAGAATGTTCTCGGTTTAGGTTCATAAAATTAGTATTGTAATATACGTAAAAATAAATAAATAATACAAATAGAGATCAATGAAATCCAGAGCAAAGCATATGGAAAAAATAAAAATACGTAGTAGAGAAAATTTAAAAGAATACCATATGGATACTTTTCAAACATTCTAAAATATATTATAGGACATTACATGCGAACTAAGTGAACATCACTCAATATAATATAGAACATCACAAGAAACATAATAGAACAATACATCTATACTACATGAACATCACAAAATACAATATAGAGCATTATTATATATTATGTGAACATCACATGTATACTATGCGAACATCACAAAAAAAATAACAAAACATCACATCTATACCACATGAATATAAACAAAATATAATAGAACATGTAACACATGAGTATCACATAAAATATCGTAGAACATCACATGTATACTACATGAACATCACAAAACATGATATTATAATCATGTGGATATCACAAAAAACATAGTAGAATATCACATCTATACTATATGAGCATAGAAAATAGAAAAATTAAATATAAAACATAATTAAGTAAGATAAAATCACAAAAAAAATATATGCAGAAAACCTAATGACAAAAGAGAAAATAAAAAATAAAAAAAATGAAAGGTCACACCAAACAAAAAATAAGCAAAAAAATAAATTGAAAAAAGAAAATAAGAGATAATCAGAAAATAATGGAAAAGAAAAGAAAAATAAGTTGAAGCTATAAAAAGGAAATAAGAAAAAAAAAGAAAAAGAAAAGAAACGAAAAGAAAAACAAAATAAAGAAAAAAAGTACCAAGAAAATAGAAAAGAAACAAAAACAAAAGAAAATAAACAGGTAGGAGTGAAAAGTAAAGGAAATAAAGTAAGAAAAAAGAAGAAAAAGAAAAAGAAAAAGGAAAGAAAAATAAAAATAAAAAGAAAAAAAAGAAACATACCTACTTAACTGAAGAATCGTCACGTGTGTACGTGAACCACGCCTGCCTGCTCACGTCCGCATGTGGGAATCAGGCGGGAAAACACTGCGCGGGAATCATCGGACGAGCGCTTCCGTCCGAACGTTCGGACCGGAAGAATCCCGCAGGCTGCCACGGTATCTATACCTTACATCTCAATTGTTTCCTAGCTATCACATTTTTTTAGATAATGGATAGATTATATCCGCCTTTATCTATTAACTGATAAAATCAGTCTATTTATTACAAAGTATAATCCGAGGGCACATATAAGGGCTACAAATAAAACTAGTTTACAGCCAAACAAGTGAATAACCGAAATGAAAATAAAGTTTTAACTAAACATGACCAATATATCTAGTTGACAACTATCCATTGTAACTAAACAACTACAGAGCCGACATCTCTAGATGCCATCCAACTAGGGTTAGCAGATACTTCCTCTATTCTAAATAGTAAATTATTCTAACTTTTTTGAGAGTTAAAACATCTCAAGTTTAACTAAAGTTATAGAAAAATTGCAATAAATTATGACAATAAGTAGGTATATATTATGAAAGTGTAACTAATGAAGAATGTAATGATACTCCCTCTAAACTGGTAATTCCGATCATTTTGGACAGAGTCACGGTCTCCAAAGCATAACTTTGAGTTCTTGTTTTTATAAAAAATATTTAGTGGAAAGTGTTATATGTATATTTTTATGAAAGTACTTTTCAAGACATTTATTCATATGGTTTTCATAGTCCAAACTTAAGGACTTAAAAATTATTTATGTTTTTGTAATACCCGATTTTAAGAACAATACCAGATATACACCATATGTGAGTCTTAAAGGCCAAATCTCACATATAGCTACAAGTAAGGGGTAATATCAAAAGACAATGCATAAATATATAACGTACTTAGTATAAAAGAGATAACCTTTAATAGCAAACAACGGATAGACAACTCCAAACTTCGGGTATTAACTTCTCTCTATAGGATCCAACGGACTGGTTGATCACAAGCCTAAACTTCTCGTGAAGGGTGGGGGAAATAGCAAGAGTGAGTCCATGTCGAACTCCACAAGTATAGCAACTAGATTGTATAGATCCCACAAACTCATGATCAATGTGACATAAATAATGTAGAGCATTAAACAATAAATAATGAGTATATTTAACACACAAGAATCATCACCGTCGATGCAAGAATCTCCATGGCCGCTCTTGACCGTGAGCACGGCTAGTATACTAGTTTTTAACACTCTGCAGAGGTTGTACATCTTTACCCATGAGTCATGATTTACCCTTTCGCCCGAGGTGATCAGCCTCTTAACCCACTTCCAAGAAAGGTCGGCAGGGATCACTATGAAGCCTTTCAAAAGTTCGTCTAACATGTTAAGGCCGCAAGGTTTCCTTTGCGCGTAGATATAGAGCCCCCCTTCCGATGGCACAATAACGCGCAGCCTATACACATACAGACAGAGGCCACACTATACCTAAAACGGTTCAGCCCCTCCGCCGTTTCGGGTAACCTCTAACAAGCTAGAAAAGGTCTTCATACTGAGCTAAAGCCTGAGCCATTATAGCCCTCATAGTTACACTGTTGTCCCGGTTATCACTTACAGATAAATCATCAAGTTGCTAAAAAGTCATTTTTATCATTTATTACTTAACATTAATCTAGTCACAAGATCATGGTCACAGAATATAAAACCTAAATACTATACTTGCCTTAATCCAATTGCTCTTGCTTATCCTTTTGATCCTGCTGGTCTCACTTGTCCAAGGCTATGATCTTGATCACCAAAACTGCTTTCCGACTAAACTCGATCATCAACACACAACCAACCGGAGAAAACATACACGAAGCAAACAAGGCTACAATTAGAACAGTACACCAATCATATAATAACAGTATAGAGAGTTCATAAAAAGATTCTATGCAGCGCTACGATATCATAGACGTAAAGATCATGAAAATCAGAGCTAAAACGGAGAAGTTATGAATTTTCTAAGGTTTTCTTTAGAAAAATAATTAATTAATTAGGGTCACGAAAATAAAAAGTTTCAAACTGAGAAAACAATGTTACTAACATGTATAGCTCATTAGTACGAATCCAACGCAATTTGAATGGGTCAAATCAGAGTTAAAATGAATATTTTATGGCCAAAAGAAAGTCAGTGGCAATTTTGTAAATAGTGAAAACGTATTTTTAATCGGTTAGCTGTTTGTATTTTCCAAACTGAAAGATAAAGTGATTTGGGCTTACGTTGGTGGATAGGGAGTAGGTTCACCGGCAGTGACGCTTTCTTGGAGCTACAACAGCGCCGGAGCAGCCGACGGTTCGTAGATGTCGTGTATAGGCGAGACGATGGCGATCACGTTGTAGAGAAGAAAATATAAATTTTATTTTACTACCTTAGGAATTCTCAAATTAGAGGTTTCCCATATGATAGTCTTTGATGTGCTTTGCCTAAGGGTTGGTACATATATATAGGGAGAAAAACTCCCCACCTCCACGTCAACTAGCGATATGGTACTAATTGATGTTGCAACCTCCATCTTTACTAATAGGCCTAATTAATTATTAAAGCCCATTAGTAAATAAAGACATTGACCATTGAGATCATGGGCTTAAGCGTGGGATAAAATGAAAGTTTTTATTATTTTCGAAATTAATTAATTTGGCGAATAAAATAATCCTAGAAAAGTCCAGAATTATGATTTAAGCCATGAAAAATACTCCGAAAGCTTCGAAAATTCAGGAAAAATTCTCAGAGATATTATAGAACATGGGGAACCCGAATAAAGCTTTTGGAGCTCATGAGAAGATTGTTTGGAGCATCTAAAAATTAGATCATGTTCACAGAAAAGTGAGAACAGAAGGTGAAAAAAATTCCTGAAAAAATTGTAGAGAGTGCTTGATGGACGAGGAACTAAAAGAAGTGCTTTGAGTGACAAAGAAAATATTTTAGGAAGATCCTAATAAAAATTTGAGCTTAGAAACAAGGAATTTGGTTGTAGATAAAAGATAAATACGTGCCGAATGAAGATCAATCTACTAAACGTATTTTAAATATTTTTCTTACTATGAACACATAAAGGAGCAACAAGCATGACATCAAAACATATACACCAGCATGTATGCATAATAATATTGCTAAGCCTTATGATAAATTTTAATTTAATGAAAAATATTATTTTTCCTATATTTTCATGAGCACAAAAATACAAAATTAAATAATTTTATCTATATTTCAAAAGGAGTAAATTTTAGGGTGTTACAATTCTATCCCCCTTAAGATGAATCTCGTCCTCGAGATTTGGAAGACGGTTATCAAAGAGACGTAGATTTTGAATCTTGTTCACTTTCTTGAGTAGTTATATCTTCATAGCTATGATTCCACTCTCTTACTTCAAGTAGCCTCTCAAGTATTCCTAAAATATTGACGAGACACCTAGTGTAGTAGGTACGATTCTTCTTTAAACTTATTTCTCCTATCCTTCTTAGACGCTACACATCATATAGTCTTTTAAATTTGCTGTACCGAGTCTCTTGATCCAAGGTTAGTTTCATCACTAAGTTCCAATTATTGGTACCTTTATCACAGTTAAGTTGCTTCACTCTCACACTATACATACAACTCTGTAGACTTTGGTGTCATCTGATCCTCATACACAACTCTTAATCCATGAGTATCAGTAATGACATAAACCTCCATTGGTATTAGCACACTCCAAATAGAATGATATCTTGAAACAAACCAACATACCAAGCACTTGATGTCCTTGTAGATATTCCAGTTATTAACCACTTCTTCTCCTTGTAGTTCTTTAATTGGGCTACTCCCCTTAAGAAAAGTCAACTAGGGGACCAAGAAAGGTAGCTTGCATACTTTCCAGACAAGTTAACATTGGGAACTTCTGACATCCCAAAGAACTTATGTGCAGTGGAGCAAACAGGTATCCTGAAATTTCCTCGCGATATGAAAAACATCAGCGTAGTAAAATACATATAACTCTTATTCTGTTAATTCAATAGAGTTGTAGCTTATACCATCAGAAAGCTTAAGAATTTCCCTACAACTTTCATGTAGAAAACCACCTTAAGTTCTGTCTTTAAGCTTAGGTAAAATGGCCAAACTTAAATTCCATCCTGATAATGTCTTAGCAAAGGTGCAGTAAATTCCAGAAATTATATCTCGAGCTACTTAACTCATCTGGAGATGATCCTTACATTTTTGAAAAGCTTAGGAAATCCTCTACAACTTTCGTATACCATGTTTTCCCAGATTCTGTCTTTAACTTGGCCGAAAATAGGGAATACCAAAACTGTCCAGACTTTGATACAGAACAGAAAGATCCAATTGTAAATATCATATCTCAGGTTCTACTTAGCCAAATAAGTTCCAGCTTATACCGTTGGAAAGCTTAGCAAGTTGTCTATAACTTTTCTATAGAACACTTTTTCAAATTCTATAGTTATATTTGTCTCAAACAGCAAGTTCCCGAAACTGATCCAGATTCTGGACAGCACATCTGTATCATCTTGTGATTTTTGTAACTTCCAAACCATAATAGCTATGAGGGTGATTCTTGCGGTCAGAGAAAGATCTTGAAGTTTAGTTGTTTCCACGAAAAGTTGATAGACTTTGCATGATCAAAACTTGAGATACACCAGCATTATTGTAGACTGCTCCAGAAATCAGCAAGGGATAGAAATCGGATATAACCAAACCCAACTACTTATTTCACTACTCCTTATGCCTTAGGCCTATAAACTAAATGATATTGTAGAGAAACCCCACAAAATCATTGCACTCATTATAAAGATCCAAATCAAGCATAAACATAATAACAAACCAAACCAAGCATCAAAGGTACACTCTTCAAGCATTGACTCAACTTGCGGTACTATCGTTCTCTTCCTGTTATGGGTAAAGATCCTAAAACTTATGTTTCAAAGACGCAAGAAGGGTAAGAAAAGGTTCTAATAGCATACTGAATCAAGGAGTGAAGGTGAGAACATGTACTTTTAAAATAAGCAACAAGGTGGAGACAAATAGCAAGGATAGGGATATAGTATGGATGAAAATACCAAGGTTTATAGAGCAAGGATTTTATGACAATTCCAAAACCGTAAGACGACTGATTTCTAACTAGGCTTGCGTCCTACAGTCAGCATTGCTCTGATACCACTTTGTAATACCCGATTTTAAGAACAAAACCAGATATACACCATATGTGAGTTTTAAAGGCCAAATCTCACATATAGCTACAAGTAAGGGGTAATATCAAAAGATAATGCATAAATATATAACGTACTTAGTATAAAAGAGATAACCTTTAATAGCAAACAACGGATAGACAACTCCAAACTTCGAGTATTAACTTCTCTCTACAGGATCCAACTGACTGGTTGATCACAAGCCTAAACTTCTCCTGAAGGGTGGGGGAAATAGCAAGAGTGAGTCCATGTCGAACTCCACAAGTACAACAACTAGATTGTATAGATCCCACAAACTCATGATCAATGTGACATAAGTAATGTAGAGCATTAAACAATCACTACACCACAACACTTTTATAGCGTCAGACATCTGACGCAAAATCTTTTTTTTTGCAGTTAGACGATCTGACGCTAAACATCGCCCAGAGACCATCTGACGCTAAATCTGAATTTAGCGTGCTATTATCTGACGCTGTAGGTACTTATATTCAGAGTCTAGCTATCTGACGCAAAAACAAGGTACACCGTCCACCTCTCTGACGCAAAAAATAATGGGCCCCACCCTCGCTTGCCTGTCCGCGCTTAGTTTTCTCTTTTAGAAACACTAGTACAGAGAAGCTCTAAGCTGGCGGTGGAATTTAATTTTTACAAGTGTAAAAATAAATTGACGGGCCCAACTCAAAAACTGCCCGTAGAAATCATGTATTTCTTCATCGTAATTAAATACAAGTCATATAAGATTTGTTCCATGATAAACTTTTTTATATCAATATCTAAAAGAAAAAATATACAAGACTGACATTTCTTGTAAAAATATTTGTAGCTAGCGATAGGTAGCAAAGCACGGCAGCAAAGCAAACCACCGTGCCTCTCTCTCTCGTCTCGTCTCTGCGTTGCGCCGCTCCTTAAACAAACGCCAGGAGAAGGCTGCGGCACGCGTCCCCCTCCGTCTCCAGCCTCCACCCATCTCAAAACCCTAGCAACCGCGCCTCCATCCCTACCCGAATCCCAATCCAAGCCCGATCCCCCGGCGGCGAGGACCCCTCCGCGCCGATTCGTCCACGCAGATCGGCGGGCGGGGGCAGATTCAGATTCGGGTTCGCGGTTCGCTCGGGTCGTCTCGCCGGGGTCCACCGCGGCGGTCGGGGAGCTCTTCTGGGCGCCCGCGCCGCTCACCACCAAGTCCTGGGCGGACGTCGAGGACGACGACGACGACGATTACTTCGCCACCACTGCGCCGCCGCGCCCCGTCTAGGGCACTGCCGACGAGCCCGTCAAGGAGGAGGAGGACGTCGAGGATGTTGTGCGGGCCGCCGATTTTGTTGTGGAATGTGCCTATGATGTTCTTATACCGTCATATAGGTTAATTTGTGTTTGTCTATTTTCAGATAAAAATGATTGCAGGTTTATACAAAAACAAAATGGATAGCTTCATTTATATTTGCGTACCCAGCCCAAAATGGTCTCATGTTTAGCGGAATGAAATTTTGGGATAGTTATTGTAGGTTTGCCTCTTGACTTTTTCTTTTTTTGCCTATACAATCTGCTACTTGCCAGCCTTCTTTTCTGGATGCCTCTTTTCCAACCTTATTTATATATATAGATGCTAAGGTCTGTGCTCTTTTATATCCATTTTCTTATTGTTGTATGATAAGCTGCAATTTAAACATAGCTTCTCCTTTGATGATTTGGTCATTCCAGTCAGAAAATTTTGGTCTTCTCCTGCAGGTTGTGGTCATTTAATGTTACTTTCATTTTTCATGTACCTTTTTAAGCCTTCTATATCCCCTTTCAATTTCAGTTTTCATTTGTTTTCGAAATGGAATGACTATAGTTCTCATAGATGCAGCTTTACTCATTGCTCCATATTATTTCCTCATTTCTTTTCTTTGTACAGCAAAGAATAAGGTGAAGATGGCGGACACATTTGCTATACACAGTAGATCAATACCTTCTGCTACTACTTGATGAGAATCTCCCCTATTTAACTAGATTAACAATTACTTTAGTGTTTTGCCAAATTCATCATGACTTTACTATGTGGCCTCACCTCCAATGCTATTTGCTCAATCGACGTAGCATATGGTAAATGTTACACTGCATCCTGTACACATAAGCCTCGTATATTACTAGGTACAAGCATTACAAATCTTATCTACAAATACACACCTCCATGCAACCATGTAGTAAAAAAATGAGTTTTGGCAATGTGTTTTTTCCATTAATGTCTACAACAAGAAGTACGTACTTCACATTGAGTAGACTAGCAATGGGGCTCACATTGCCAGCTACAATGATACATGCTTCAATTTGGATGTCTTCTAGGCTTTATAGTATTCAAAGTCTGAATATGAATGATTCTTTGTGCATGTACAAACTCATTTTTCTGCACTACAGAATTCTTCCAGTCAGAATGATGTGCCTATAACAGTTAGTTGCTTATGGTTGGTTCCTTTGTTCCTTGCAAGGCTTTCTGTTAATCGCTAATTAGGTTTGCACAACTATCGTGCTGTTGACTGCTAAGGACCGTTTTAGAGGCAGTTCACTTAAGAAAACCGCCTCTGAATTCTTAGAGCCAGTTCCTTTAAGTGAACCTCCTATGAATCTCTATTTTCAGGAGCAGTTGTCCTTAGTGAGCCGACGATGAAGATCCATGATTTCCAGAGGTGGTTCACTTAACAGAACTGTACCAACAAATAAGTTATCGGAGACGGTTTGCTTAGTCAACCACCCCTGAAAAACTTACTCCAGACTCTTTCTTCTTCCTCGCGACCGAGCGCAACACCTTTCGTTCTTAGCTCTCGACGGCCGAAGAGAAACGGCAAGAGGAGAGGGGGAGGTTTTGGCCTTTCAACTTTCAAACAAGTTGGAATTGTGGGGTGAGTCTCTTCAGCCATAAAGCCTATTGGAATTTTGCAGAAACATTATATTTGATTCTACGCCGAGATCTATATAGAGAGGGGGGAGCAATTTGGGCTCTAATTTGTTTTTTTATTTATTACAAGTAATTTGGGCAAAAATTTTTATTTAGTGACACGATATCTTTTCTCATGCATGCTAGCTTTTTTTCTTTACATTTATATAGGGTACTAAATATGGACCGGTCATGGATGTACAAAAAACGAAGAAACAAAGTCACCTACATACATGAATTGAATGGTTTCAGTGAAGCAGCTAAAAGACATGCTTTGATCAAGCAGACAAAGGATATATATTGACCCTGTTGTGACTATAGAAACCAAATAGTGCGCTAGGATCCAAATAAAATAAGGTCACACTTGATAAGAAGGGGTTTCATGAAGAACTACGAGATTTGGGATCATTATGGTGAGAGAAGTACGAAGGCAAGGGCTACACAAGCACCAAGAGTTCGTGGAGTTGACAATGCCCTTGTTTTCACGATGCATGATGATGTTATAAGAGAAGACTTTGATGGTGGTGGTGGTGGTGGTGGAGATGACGGTTGTGACGATGGAGGAGGATATGGTGGAGAGGATGATGATGGTGAAGTCAACAACGAAGAAAAAGAGGACTTCCTAGAAGATATGCTACTCAATATGGAAAAAGAATTACTATTGAAAGGGCTAAAAAAAACTTGGAGGGAGTAAAGAAAGCAATGAAAGAACGCTTATATCCGGAGGAACAGGGATGTGAGAAAAGATGGTCCTTGCTTTGTTTTTTGCTGGACATACTGATTTTGAAGGCTAAGTATGCATGGTCCGATAGGAGCTTCAATGACCTATTGACTCTCTGGGCTGTTGTGCTTCCTAAACCAAACTTTGTGCCCACCAACACATATCAAGCAAAGAAGCTTATCAGTCCACCTACAATGGGTGTGGAACGATTATATGCGCATCCAAACCATTGTATCCTTTATCGTGGGGTCTTCAAAGACCTAATGAATTGTCCGACGTGTGGTGCAAGTTGATACGAAAGGAACGACAACAGTATTGAGGAAGACATGGGTACTAAGTGTAGAAAAAAGAGAAAGAAGTGTGGAAAGAAAGGAGACGCTACTAAGAATGTTGAAGAAGAAAATAGCACCCTAGGAGTGCTCACGTGTTCTCTTCTTGCTCCATGAAGTGATCTTCATATTTCACAATCTTGCCAGGAAAGTCTTCCCATCCACGGTGAGGCTGGGCAGCCTGACGGTGGGCTTGGCGTCTTCTCCTATTGCGTTGCTTCCTGATCTGCTCATGGTTAACTAGTGTTCTAAATTGACAGTGTACCTTTCTGGTAGGTAGGTTGAAGTGGATATGTCCGGAACCAATGTAGATGTTGGCGTTGGCTGTGTAGAGGATTGGTCTTCCCAAGAGGATCGAGGACTCATCGTCTCCCTGCATGTCAAAAACTAGAAAATCTGCAGATATATATTGTCCTTGAATTCTTACCATGACATCCTTGACCACTCCTTCAGGGAACCTTAGTGACTGATCCGCCATCTGCCACTGAATATATGTTGGGTATAAAGGTAAATCAAATAACTCATCATATACCTATTTTGACATTATGTTGCAGCCTAATCCAGTGTCGCAGACGGCGTGAGCGAAGGTGGTGTCTTTGATTGTGCATTCAATGATTGGAACTCCTGGATCAGATCTCTTGGTTGGAAATGGCTTGGGTAGCATATGATCATTCTCTGTGTTGAGAGCAGTGATCAATTGAGTTGTCTCCGCAGGTGCATGCTTGGTCCTCCTCCATCTTCTATTGTTTCTATTATTCTTGTTCTTCGTCATTGGTTGCTATTCTTGCTCTTCTTGTTGATGAAATTACTTTGGGGCTGTAGGAGTTTTCAGGACACAGTTCTTGAATGTGAATCTCTCTTTCTTGTCCTTGATGGATAGGACGATCTTGGCATACTCTGCATAGATGATGGCTTTTGTTGTGCACAAGAATGGTCTGCCCAAATCGATGGGTGCCTTCTCATCTACTCCTGTCTCCATGACCACAAAGTAACCTAGGACATACGGTTGCCCCACTCTAATGACAACTTCTTCTAGTACTCTCTCAGGGTAGCAAATGGACTGATATGCAAGCTTAGGCATGATGTTGACACTTGCGCCAAAATCGCAGATAGTCTCTGGAAAGTTGTGGCATCCTATAGAGATAGGAACGACAGGTCTTCCAGGGTCTCCCATCTTCTCTGGTAGAGAGTGGTCAATCCACTGTACATCTGCAGGCTCAATATGATATTGGGTTGCATTGTGAATGTCAACAAGGTTAGCAGTTTCTAAATCTTCTGGTTGGCCTGGAATCTTGCCTTTTTCTAATGGAGGAACAGCAGCAACTAATTGTGATTCGAGCATTTTATTGAAACTATGCTGATTCTTTATGGCAGAAGCAAAAGTATCCATTCTAGTATGTATGTTTTTCAAAGTTTTATCATTTGATGTTAGTTTCCTAGTCATTTGATCTAGTAGTTTGGATTGACTAGTAACTAATTCTCTCAAAGGCGGAAGGTTAAAATTATTAGAATTATTACCTTGGTTGTTATCTTGGTAATTACCTTATCGGGGTTGTTGGTTCCACCCTTGATTGTTGAGGACAATAGTAGGTATTGTTGTTGATGAAGCTCACATCCTCTTGTAGCGTAGGGCAACTGACAGCTGAGTGCCCGTAGTCTCCACATTCTTCACATGTCATATAGGAATCATTGATGTGCATGACTTCCTTCTTCTCTATGTCGAGCTTCTTCATGATGAGGTCTAGCTTGGCAGTGACCATGTCAGCTTCCTTGAGATGATGGATTCCTCCTCCTTTCTTCCGAGGTTGAGTACGTTCTTCATTGCATGTTGAATTGGAGGCCATCTTCTCCAAGTGCTTTCGCGTCTGAGAGCTTAAGTGACAGGAAAGCTCCCCCGGCTACAACATCAATAAACTCACAGGTACTAGAGATGAGCCCATGATAGAAAGTCTGCATTAACAGCCACTCCTCTATCCCATGATGAGGATAGTCTTCAATGTAATTTTAGAATCTTTCCCATGCTTCAGTGAATGATTGATCATGTTGTTGTTGGAAACTTACAATCTTCCCACACAGAGCATTTGTCTTGGCTGTACGAAAGAATTTTGCTAGGAAAGCAGTCGAGCATAGGTCCCATGTATTATGTTTGTCTTCACCTAAATGCTCTTATGTTTGTTCTTCTACTTGTTCTTCAAACTCTTCTTCTAATGTTGGAGTTGGCTCCTCTAAAGAGCTAGCTTGAGCAGAAGAGGGTGTTCTTGATGGTGACTCAAATTTATCCCTTGCTTCAACAAACTTCTTCTTTCTAAGGAGTTTCTCTAGATCTTCAGTAAAGTTTTTTGGAAGAGAAAAACCATTTATTCATCACCCAACATAAGATAAGAAAATGATAACGACGAAGGGTGTACCTAATTGAGTTAGAAATCGATTGGTAATATGACTTTATCCATGTGTATATATGTTATCAATATATCCTAAGTTTATTGTGCCTTCTATTGATGGTCCTTAAATACCAAATATAATTAGTAAATAAATAGAGAAAAGGATCCAAATGTAACCAACACCCAGACTTAGGGTTTTATCTGACAGAATTCCACGAGTTTTGGTGTTTGTCTATTTTTGTAGGGGGTTATTAGGAAATATGGAGGAAAGGCCCACACGTCGGGATTACATAGAGATATTAACGTGCACTGCGATTATCCAACATCTAGAAGAGTCCAGAAGCCACAGAAACGAGCGGGAGGGCGAGCGGGCCCGGGGCAGGGTGCCCGCCCTCCCCCCTTGGGTGCTCGCCCTGGCCTGAGAGCCAATCAGGCTCCGCCTCGCAGATCATGCTCCACCGACCTAAGAGATTAAGAAAAACCGTGCGATTAAGGTCGGTTTGATCCGACGGTCCATATTCATTTGGAGGGACTATATAAGCAGCCCCCCTGGCCCCTAGAGAGGAGGACCTGAGAAGCCCTAATTCATTCATTCATCTCGGGAGAAGAAGTCTTTGATCAAGCCCTCGAGCCACCACATCAACTAGATCTCTAGTTTAGCATAGCTACATAGGATTAGAACTAGAAGGAGTCAATCTTCGATTGGTTTCCATATCTGTCAAGAGGATTCTTGGTAATTCCTCTACTGTTCTTCATTTTTTCATCATTGTTCTTCAATATTATGAATATGACTTTGTTCTACTTCAATATATTGATTATGACTTTGCTCTACTTGTTTATATTCGCAATTATATCGTCCTTAGTTTGTCATAGTTATATGCTTGGCTTAGTTAGATTGGATTTATATACATGTTTAGGATCATATAGCGTTTATCCATGTGTACAGTGGGTAAACGATAAGTATTGTGTAGGCGTGGTGTCTATACCGTATTTATCTGCGATTGTATCCTATATGCCGAATCGCGGGGTAGTTCGTGGTGGTGACAGCTCCTTTGATTCTTATATAGTCCCCCTCTCGTGTATAGGGTAGGCAGAACAACATTATTACAGGGGAGTGATTGCTATGTTTCTCATTTTCCTTGATAATATCACTATGCATGGGCGTAGTCATGTCTCGCAATGATTGACAAGTATAATTGCACTAACTATGATATGCTAGACTTTATAGTTAAGAATAACTTAGGAAATATTCTTGTAGTTCATCCTAATTCCATGCTAATGACTTGTGTTGACACTTGCTAACACCACTTGAATACTAGGTTGTCATCCCCAGCATGGCACTAGAGTGTACTATGGTATTTATACGCACACAGATAAATCCGCAAGCGCACGGATACTGTTGTAGCTTTTACCCGGTTAAAGGTTTTATCGTATCCACAGGGAAACGGAAGAACCAACTACGCTCTAACTTAACCAAGATAGATAGATAGGTGTAAATAGGAAAGATGGTAGAATTGAATAAGAACAATATTAAAGGTAAAATGATAATGGAGGAATATAGAGTAGAGCAATCTAATATATGGGTGATAATAGGAGAATAGAGAGAATAACTATGGTTTCTCTACTTCAAAAGGGTATGTGATATGACCATGCCACCAAGCAAGATGTCACAAGCTTCAAGTCAATCTACATCCACTCAAGTTTCACCTACACCGACACCAGCCCAAGTCATCGATGGACCGATTACACGTAGTCGTGCAAATAAGCTACAACAAGAGGTATATAGAAGAAGAGAAGGATAAATCGGACCTGAAGAACAGACCAGTGCAAGTTCCAGAAGAAGCCAAAAACGGACCAGTGGAAGCCAAAAACGGACTAGTGTAAAGAAATCTTCATAACTTTTTAGTCACAAAAGCTAGGAAGGTCTATGAGGACTTGTTGGAAATCTTGTCGAGTCTACTTTCTAATAAATCTAGTGGCGACCAGTTTGGATACACCATATTGCCTGCAGACCAGAATTAGTATAGACTGCTCAGAAGGTTAATAGTCTGTCATGACAGAATGTTGGTACAACTTGCCAAGTAAAACTGTACCAATCTACAATGTTTCGATGGAAAGCCCTTTGAGTCTAGTTTCACACCCAAGAAACGGTTCATCATTTGGACTTCCCAATAAGAAGTTATGGTCAGTTTATTGGAAACTGCTCTGGAGGCCAACAGTCACGCGAAGCCACTTCAGGAATCCATTCCGAGGGGACCTTTCACATTGCCTTCCCTCAGAAACTCTATTTTGTTTTCATACCTATCTAGCAGGGCTGTTGCTAGTATAAATACTCCCTAAGACTCATTGTAATCTATGACTTTTGATGATTGAAATACAGAACCCCTTTGTTCAGCTGCGTGCTAACAAATCTAGAGAGTGATCTCTACCCCTTTGCTCTTGTGATTTCCTCGTGGGATTACATAGGCGGTGGCTTCATCCGCTCCCAATTGGTGCTCCTACTCCCTTCAAGGTATTCCTTGATTGATTGTAGGCTATGTTGGTTGGTTTCTTGAGAGTGTGGTTGGGCGAATCCTCGATTCAGGTTGCCAGTTAAAGACGGTGGTTGGCTTCGAGTTTTATTTGCCAGGTTACACTAGTTATCGCTGCTTGCTGCAAGTTATCCGGCTGTTCTTCAGCTAGTTATCGGTGTTCATCCTATGTCGTGAAGATCGGGACAACGTGACACATCATCTGATATCAAAGCTTTCGTTACCACAGTAGGAATTTTATCCCTAGCTACATATATATTTTTGCTTTGTCCTATCCACCAAAAAGCCAGAAAAATATATTGCTTAGACCTTTGTTTCAATCTGTTATTTTAGTGAGTTCGGTTACGTCGCAGTCCATTAGAGTCTTTGTTTTAGTTGCTGATCATTTATCCTTCGCGTGTTCTTTGTGCCTCTTTTATATCTAAAAATCCCCACAAAAAAATCTATATAGCCTATATCATTCTTTGTGTTATCCTTGATCCTATCAAATTATAGTTTCTGGTTGTGCTTTGTTTCTATCATCAAGTTTGCAAGTATTATATCTGATCACTGTGTTTAGTTCTATATAAAAAAAGTGTGTCAAAAAAGAAAAGAAAGTGCAAAAAAAAAGTGAAGTAAAAAAAGGTAGAGAAAGGTTCAGAGAGAAAGTGTGAAAGATTAGTTGGTTTATGTGCACAAGTGCTGAAAGTTTCATATCAAGTTCTGCAACCAGTTTGCTATCTTTGTTTGGTGCAATATTTTGGTTGGGTCTGATTGCAACACTTGCAGCCCAATCATACTCC
Organism: Sorghum bicolor; assembly: GCF_000003195.3. Lineage (NCBI taxonomy): Eukaryota > Viridiplantae > Streptophyta > Magnoliopsida > Poales > Poaceae > Sorghum > Sorghum bicolor. The sequence goes on from NC_012877.2 coordinate 17,560,847, forward strand.
TTGTTTGCATCAAATCTGAATTTTCTTTGTGCGTGTGTGTGATCATTTACTTCTTTCATATCTTGTGGTCAGCGCTAGGCAGAGAACTTCTAGTTTGGATCGTTACTTAACTTTACAACAACTAGAATTTAGATTGCATTTCTTGTGTATTACTTCCCACCAAGCTCCACATAAAAACCATCGTAATCAGTACTCTCTGTTCTTGTATTCGCCTCGCCATCACTTTCAGTTGCCACCACACATTTGTTTTCCTTGTAATCTGCAGCAGAGGAATTCATAAGAGCTTCGGTGGTTAGAGAGGTGAGTTGTGAGAGCCACCAAATTTTCATATTCCACAAATACAAATTATTTGTATTCAGCTAACCTTACAGGAAGATGGGTCAAGTGGACATCAAAGATCGTGTTTCCATAGCACAATTTAATAAACTCCGACAAAGCATAGAAGAAAAGCAAGATAGGTTGACACAAGATCTTCAGAATCTTATGACTGAAATCAAAAGGCATCGTCCACCTCATGATGGTGCAAGCAACCATAGTGGAGATAGAGAAGATAGTGATGGAAGAAGAGGAGGTCGGAGGAACCGGAGGGCTGCACATGGTAAAGGAAGAAGACATAGTCGAAGAAATGATGATGAATCTGAAGCTGAGGCTGATGACAACCGCTTCCAACTCAGTTTTGGTCGCTGATGTCATAGAAGAGGCAACCATGAAGAAAATTTTGGCAAACTGAAATTTACCATGCCAAAAATTGCTGCTGAACCATCCCCGAGGAATTTCTCTGGAGGAAGCAAATCACACACAAAATTTGCTGCTGAACCGTCCATGGTGAAAAGCTCAAGTGGAGGCTCCCGATCTAATTTTTATGGTACTTTTAGTGGAAAGAACACTGCTGTCCATGGTGAAACATTCTTTGTAGCCTAAAGGGTAGTAGCAATAGATTTAGTTAGTCAGATGCACGCTTTCTCCCAGTGGTAAAAATATAAATACGATACTCTGGATAACCTCCTGGGTGAAGTGCTCACCGATATCCGTGCGCTTGCGGATCATTTCCTGATGGCGTTAACAAATATCAACAAGCATTTCTGGCGCCGTTGCCGGGGAGAAAGACGGTTTGCTGAGATAACTTTAAGTCTTGTTATTATCTTGTATTATACTTTTATACTTTTATTCTTTTATCTTTTTATTTTTTCCATCTTTATGGATAACTTAAATTCCACAACTATTATTGAATTCTTTGCACCTTCGGAGACCAGCCATAGACCATGGGAGTCAACAAGTCCTGCCCCTAATTATGATCTGTGTCCTGAGTTGATTGCAATAGGTCAAAACCAACCCTTTTCTATAGCCGAGGTCCTATCTTTTAATCAAGAAGATAATGAACTTTTAGCTACACCTAGGGAATCTTTTAATCTTTTTATAAATTCTGGTTTAAACCTAGCCCTACAAGACCATGTTTTTCCTCGATATTTTCACATTGGTCTTAATCATATAACCTTTGGTAGAGTTTTTCTTTCTTTATCTATTAGTAAAGGAAGGTATGTCTTCATTCATGGACATCCTTCTTGCACTAGTCTTCACAAAAAATTCCTAGAGATAGAGAAGGAATCATCTCCCATACAAGGAAAGGAAGTTTCAATAGCCGATTTCCAAACATTTCAATCCCATGATTCAGCTATCCATCCCATCCTTGAGCTTAATAATTTCTACTATGCTCTTTCTCTTGAACCTCCCGATAATCCTATGAATCTCTCTAGACATCCCATGCATAAGAGTCACCAAGAACACAAGAAGGATCGAGAAGAGCAACATCAATGGCTAGAGGGCATTAAAAATCCATGTGCTATCACCATTGAATGGATGGATAAAACAAACTTGAGAGACAATTCTAGAGGAATTTTAAGCATTCGTGAAAAATCATCCTTGGAGTTTGAGAATAAGAGAAACAATAGTGAGCATGGAAGTTATTTCATGAACACCTCACCAAGTCCTTGCTCATATAAAACATCTCCCCAATCAACTGGTCTCTCCAACCTTACCACATTTGAGATCTCCAACCCCCTCTTCCTTTTTATTTATAAAAACTTTAAAAGGGTGGTTGTCGATATATATGTCTATAATAAATATTGCAGATCTCGTTGAGTTGATCTTGATATAGGTCAGCGTTGGAGGGGAAACCACTTCACCGGCATAAATTGATGGTTTCCCAGGGACAAGCTTAGTGTCCTAAAACAAGCACTTATCAGATCGTAACATGAATTTCTAATTACTTGCAACATTACCTAGTGTGTTGAGCATATAAAGATAATTGTAGAAATATTCCTTCGGGTATTCTTGTCACTAACCTTTCCAGGATTGGAACAAGAAGATCGGATGAATGACAAGCACAAGTTATGTCTAACCAATCGTCATGCAACATTGAATTAAATTCATCTAAACTTGAATTTTGCAAAATTCAAGCTTGGGGGAGTATTTTACATAAAAACATCCTTTGCCATGTTGCTATGTTGGTTGTCCCTACCTTTGAGACATGCTCAATTTGTTAAATACTAATCACGCTACTTCATCTCCACTTCAGTAGATCTCTATAAATGCTCTCATGCTACCTTTATTTGCTTTAGTATATGTCTAGGTTTGGAGTAGTTTCATTTATCTCTTAATTCAGCATGGTGCTTAGTTTAGGAATGATGATCTTACTTCCAAGGGATTTTGAATTAAGCATGGTGCTTAGGTTAAAATGCCTTTCTAAATCAAATTAGACATGGTGTCTAGGTTGATTTTTGTGACGATAGTATGCTATAGTAGATATTGGATATTTTGTTAAGGAAGGCATAGCTCACAAGAGATGATCCATGGAGGGTGCCACAAACACGATGCACAACCGCTAAGAAAGGAAAGCTTCCACAAGGTGATACTGTATCATCACTCTTCAAGTAAGGTAACATCTTAAGGTACTTGACTATCTCTTTTATAAGCTTATCCTTGATTCTGGCGTTCACATAAAACAAAGAAACAGACATGTATGATTTATAACTCCAAATTAACCAACCCAACTGATTCAGCATGGTTAGTCCTTTAATCTTTGTTCCTAGTACTACCTCCATGATCCTACACTCCTAATCATATAAGCTAAAATATTGCACATTCAATCTTTGGAAGATAAAAAAAATAAACAAAACATAAAATATAGATAGATTATCTTTCCATTAGGTTAAGCCATCTGATCTGACAAATGTTTTAAATGCTACACTCATGATCTTATTATCCATCAACTTTGTCTTGCTCACTATGCTTAAGGTTAGAGAAGAACAAATACACTTTTGGTTCTGTTGGTGTTTTTCACCAACAGGGCCCATGCACTTGATCCCTGCCTTGTCTCTATGAGTAGGTACACTTCGAGCAAAACCTGAAGGAGTTTTACAACTCCCAGACTCCACCAAGTGAAGGGCTTGGATCTACGAGCACAAACACACAAGAGATACTAGACACTCAGGCAATCACTGCCCTGAGATGCTTGAGGACGTAAACTATATCAACAACAACAACTACTACAACCGTCCTCAACAAAATCAAGGTTGGAATCAACACTGGCCTAACTACTCAGAGAGGCGATCCAGGACGCCCCGTCATCCCGATCTCCATCGGCATGATGGACTTCCCAGAACCACTCTGCAACTTTGGCTCCAACGTCAACATTATGCCCAGGGTTGCAGATCGGACACTAAAGTTTCCCAAAGGGAATATTGAAGAACCTCTGCGTCCGAGTTGGTACCTTGTATGCCCCAGTGCTACCAAGATTAGTCTCTACATCAAGGGGAGGAAGGACGTTTTCCTTCAAGAACAAGACTACACAAATCTCAGAGCAATCCCGACATGAACCAAGGAAGAGGACCAACAGGAGGAACAGGAACAAGCAAATTCAGACCGAGTCAGCTAAGATGGTCACTACAGTTCAAGGAGGTCAAGATCGTCGACTTAAGTCACCGTTTCTGACCAAAAAGGATGACCCAGCTCCAGATGGCAGATCAGACATTCCAAAAGGTTGAAGGTTATTGACATGGGAGAAGACGAGTATGATACACCCATCATCCTGGAGAGACCGTTCCTCGGCACCGTTAAAGCAATCATCTACATTGGAACCGGAGAGGCCCACATGCACTTCCCCTCTCAGAAGGTACGCCGCTATTTTACTGACCTTAACTATATAGTTGAAGACTCTAAGCAGGTCAGGACAAGAAGAAGACGACGCAACCGCAACCAGATGAGGCAAATCATCAAGGACGGATAGGCAGACTACGAAGGAGAAGTGATAAGGTCTGAAGACATACAGCTTGAACAGAACTATCCTGAGGAGACTGTAGCACCGAGTTAGGAAGAGAAGATAGTTATACACGAAGAAGAGGCGCCGCCGGAACCACCGACTACGCCATCCAATGAATCTCATGACGACTAAGAAAATGGAGAGTTCCATTCGGAGGACTTAAAAACACCGAATGTCTTGCCAAAAGGTAAACTTGGTAGTTATCCTTTTCCTTTCAATTATTCAATTATAGTTCGCTTAGTTAATCACGTTCATGCTATCTTGAAAAGAAAATAAAAATGTTAAAAATAGTAAGCCCCATGTGAGTATGCTCATGGCATAAAACCCATAAGTACATTCACTGTGCTCACATAAAAATATTCTTGTCCTGTAAAAATGAGAATATAAAAATAAATTTATGATCCTACCAAAGAGAGTAATATTTATTAGAGGAAGCTCAATATGATAAAGGCAAAGAGATTTTATGCTAACACTTAACCAGTTCCACAAAGCTTTGTTGTCAATTTGAGCTCCACAGAATTCAAGGATCAAAGAAGACTAGCAGACGGAGGACATCCTAATCGCTGTCAGGGTGCTGCCGACATTCAAATACACCTCTGTCACCTGCTAGCTACATCAGAAGAAATTACGTCAAAATCCAGCTTGGGGGAGAGCACCCCCATTTATCCAGCTAAGTATTTCTACTCACGTTTATACTTTACTCAAATAATAAAAAGATGCATAATCATGAAAACCTAAATAAAAATTCCATGCTTATATTTTTGCTTAGTTTGCTAAATAAATAAATAAATAAAGTTTGATATGAACCCTCATGATAAGCTCTCACATGGAAATGATAAATAGTTGCTCTGCTATGTACCTAGTTTTCAAGCTTGAGCTCTCTCTCAAGTTTAGGCATAACTGTTATAATTTAAACCTGCTCTAAACCTGAACTTGTGGGAAGAGTACTTGATCTGAAGTCTAAGTTGTTAACGGATATGATATGGGAAGGTTAAGCTGTTGTTTATCTGTTCCTAGAGATGCTAGAATTCTGGAGAATTTTATCTTTGAAAATCTTTAAAATAACACATGATGAGTTCCTGTATGATGAGAGTTTAAAATCCTGCCACAACCATATATACATGCTTATTAGGCTATGAACCATACATTTACTTTTTACTACTTATGAGCATTGAGTGTGGTCAAGCTGTGTAGACCCTTAGGAGCTTGTCATGCGGGTAAAATCAAGATCCACTTGCACGTTCACTCACACATGCTGCTTCTACTCCGGAAGTACGCATCCACATATATCCACTCATTTCCATCTCTAGATTCACCCAAAATTATTCTACTCCTAATCCGAGAGAGAATAGCCAAAAACATTTCCCTATTTCTGTTTTTCCCTATGAAATAAATGCTCAAGATATTTTGGTTACTACCACTTGCTACATTATTCCAGGAGGGTGAGTGCTCTGACAAAAAAGAGAAAAAAAGTTAATACGAGGAAATAAAAAGGGGCAAGTGCCCGAAACCTCGAAGAAAAGAAAAAGTGTGACGAGAGGTAAAAATGGACAAGTGTCCGATAGTAGAATTAGGGGTACAAGATACCCACCTGAGAGAAAAAGAAAAAGAAAAATATAGAGCATCTCATTCTCCTCAAAAAGCTTCAAAGTGCAAGAAAGGTATGTATCCCCTAAAAAAAGCAAAAGTAGAATTAGACTTTCACCATTGTTATCACCATCATCAGCATACAGCATTCACTCGCCACATATGCATATCTTGATTTGACTTATTGACTTGTTCTTCTGGATCCATGGTTTGACTATACAATAAATGTCTTGTAAGTATGTATTATCTGTCTCCCACCTATGGGCTCCAAATATCAAAACCTTATTAGAGTAGGGTGAGAGAGAAGGCAATATCACTATGCCTCATACCAAAAAATACCACACACTTTGAGAGATGGCATATACCATTACTGCCTTGGAAAGGATCCAGAAATACCACAAAAGAGAGATTTGAGAGAGTCATACAAGGAGTCTCTTAGTTTTAATTGAAAATCTGCAAAAACTCCAGAGCTATAGCTGATCAAGAATAAGAGACATGGCGCTTGACATGACCGTTCTATTTTTTAACTGCTCAAGACACAAGTGATGTTTGCAAGCCCCATGGTGAAAGGTAAAATGAGTAAGTTTTAAGTCTTAACAGTTTACTCTAACTCAGAGATGAGATCTTGCTTGAATGCATGTGTACTTTTACGACATGAAACCACTGCAGAAACTCTTGAGTCCATCCTTGCTCAGGGACGAGCAAGACGTAAGCTTGGGGGAGTTGTTGACGGTCCTTAAGTACCAAATATAATCATCAAATAAAAAAAAGAAAAGTATCCAAATGCAACCAACACCCAGACTTAGGGTTTTATCTGACAGAATTTCATGAGTTTTTATGTTTGTCTATTTCTGTAGGGGGTTATCAGGAAATATGGAAGAAAGGCCCACACGTCGGGTTTACATAGAGATATTAACGTGCCGCGTAATTTTCTACCATCTGGAAGACTCTAGAAGCCATGGGAATGAACGGGAAGGTGATCGGGTCCGGGGGCAGGGCGCCCGCCCTCCCCCTAGGGCGCCCGCCCTAAGGTAGAGTCCAAACAGGACCCGTCTCGCGGATTACGCTCCACCGACCTAAAGGATCAAGGATAACCGTTCAATCAATGTTGGTTTTATCCGACGGCCCACGTTCACCTGAGGGGACTATATAAGCAGACCCCCTGGCCCCTGGAGGAGAACAAGTTCATCATAGAGTTGCGAGGAGCCCTCGAAGGATAACCTCTCCTCTAAATAGACTTAGGGCTTAGCATCCAATGTGAGAGTAGAATTAGTTCTTCTAAGTTCTACTAGATTGAGAGAGATAGAGTGGAGGTGTAGATCGGAGGAAGCCCGGCCTGTCGGTGTCTACTCTGAGGTTGTACCTGCGGGATCAAGTTCTCCTAACCCGAGGCTTGCTCCTAGGATTCTTCAGTAATTCGACTTCTAAATTCTAGTAAGTTCTTGTTTTATTGTTCTTTGGTTTATGAGTTTACTTTAATCTCTTCCGGTTGAGTTTAGAGTAATCATTGCTAGCGTAAACGTGGTGTTTGGGCTAGGGTACTCATAGATATCCCCTGACTAGCTAGATCGTGGTAGTAGCGAGGAACGTGACATTTCCGAGTTACCTTTGCAGCCCACATCTTGTTAGCAGGATGGGTAGGGTTTATAGGTGCGGGTCGAACATTCTTTGTGGTGTCTAGATTCCGTGAGCCTCCCCAATAGAACAGTAGATCATCCTTACCAAGGTTTGAACGAGACTACGGTTGTAGTCTTCTCTATACATCGCTCACATCGAGAAACATTCTTTGTAGCCTAAAGGGTAGTAGCAATAGATTTGGTTAGTCAGATGCACGCTTTCTCCTAGTGGTAAAAATATAAATACGATACTCTGGATAACCTCCCGGGTGAAGTGCTCACCGATATCCGTGCACTTGCGGATCATTTCCTGATGGCGTTAACAAATATCAACATATAGTAACTGATGTCCCTGTCAAAATAGACGATCATTTTGTCCATACAGATTTTCAGGTTATTGACATGGGAGAAGACGAGTACGATCCACCCATCATCCTTGGGAGACCGTTCCTCAGCACCGTTAAAGCGATCATCTACATTGGAACCGGAGAGGTCCATATGCACTTCCCCTCTGAGAAGGTACGCCGCTATTTTACTGACCCTAATTATATAGTTGAAAACTTTAAGCAGGTCAGGACAAGAAGAAGACGACGCAACCGCAACCAGAGGAGGCAAATCATCAACGACGGATGGGCAGACTACGAAGGAGAAGTAGTAAGGTCTAAAAACATACAGCTTGAACAGAACTATCCTAAGGAGACCATGGCACCGAGTCAGGTGTGGAGAGAGAAGATAGTTATACGCGAAGAGGAGGCGCCGCCGGAACCACCGACTACGCCATCTAGCAAATCCCAGGTCGATTGAGAAAACAAAGAGTCCCGTTCGGAGGACTTAAAAACACCGAACGCCTTGCCAAGAGGTAAACTTGGTAGTTATCCCTTTGCTTTCAAATCATTTACTTTTTCTTAAAAATAGCTAGTTCAAGTTAATCAGGTTCATATCATCTTAAAAAGAAAAATAAAAATGTTAAAACCAGTAAAGCCCTATGTGAGTATACAAGTGGCATAAAACCCATAAGTACATTCAGTGTGGTGGCATAAAAAAATAATAATAAAAATATTGTTCTGCTCTATAAAAATATAAAACATAAAATTGTGATCCTACTAAATAAAGTAGCATTTATTGAGGAGGCTCAACATGATAAAGGCTAGATATTTATGCTAACACTTAATCAGTTCCAGAAAGCTTTGTTGTCTATTTGAGCTCCACAGAATTTAAGGATCAAGAAGACTAGTAGACGGAGGACATTCTAATCGCTGTCAGAGTACTGCCGACATTCAAATACACCTCTGCCACCTGCTAGCTACATCAGAAGAAATTACATCAAAATTCAACTTGGGGGAGAGCACCCCCAGCTATTCCGCTAAGTATTTCTATCTTCATTTATACTTATACTATATTAAAATAAAAAATATATAACCATGAAAAAACCAAATAAAGATTTTGTGCTTATATATATATATCGGTTGCTTAGTGTGCTTAATAAATAAATGAAGTGGCTATGCTAAACTGAATCTTAATAAAACTCTAGCATGGATACTATGAATAGTTGCTCTACCTAATTTTCAAATTTGGAGTTCTCTCTCTAGTTTAGACATAATTATTATAATTTAAAGCTTGCTCTAAACCTGAACTTGTGGGAAGAGAACTTGATCTAAAGTCTAAGTTGTTAACGGATATGATATGGGAGGGTTGAGCTGTTGTTTATCTATTCCTAGAGATGCTAGAATTTTGGAGAATTTTATCTTTTTAAAATATCACATGATGAGTTCCTGAATGATGAGAGTTTAAATTCCTACCACAGCCATATATACATGCTTGCTAGACTTTGAGCCACACATTTACTTTTTACTGCTTATGAGCATTGAGTGTGGTCAAGCTGTGTAGACCCTTATGAGCTTGTCATGCAGTTAAAATCAAGATTCACTTGCACGTTCACTCACACATGCAGCTTCTACTCCGAAAGTACGCATCCACATATATCCACTCATTTCCATCTCCAGAACCACCCAAAAGTATTCTACTCCTAATCCGGGAGAGAATAGCCAAAAACATTCTCCTATTTCTGTTTTTCCTGTGAATTAAATGCTCGAGTTATCTTGGTTACTACCACTTGCTATATTATTTCAGGAGATGACTGCTCTAAAAAAAGAAAAAGGATACGAGGAAATAGAAAGGGGCATGTGCTCGGAACCTCAAAAAAAGTGAGACGAGAGGTAAAAATGGACAAGTTTCCGACAGTAGAATTAGGGGTACAAGATACCCACCTCAGAGGAAAGAAAAAGAAAATATAGAGCATCTCATTCTCCTCAAAAAGTTTCAAAAGAGCAAGAACGGTATGTATTCCCTCAAAAGAGCAAAAAGTAGAATTAGACTTTCACCATTGTTATCACCATCATCACCATACACCATTCATTCCCCACACATGCACATCTTGATTTGACTTATTAACCTCTTTCTCTGGATCCATGGCTTGACTATGCAATAAATGTCTTGTAAGTATGTATACTTCATCTCCCACCTATGAGCTCCAGATATCAAAAGGCTTATTAAAGTAGGGTGGAGAGAGAAGGCAAGTTTACTATGCTTTGAGAGAAGGCATATACCATCGCTGCCTTGGTAAGGATCCAGAAATACCACAAAAGAGAGATCTGAGAGAGTCATACAAGGAATCTCTGAGTTTTATTTGAAAATCTACAAAAAAACTCCAGAGCTATAGCTCATCAAGAATAAGAGACATGGCGCTTGACTAGACGGTTCTATCTTTTAAATACTCAAGACATAAGTGATGGTTACAAGTCCCATGGTGAAAGGTAAAATGAGTAAGTTTTAAGTCTTGACAATTTACTCTAACTCAGAGATGAGATCTCATTTGAAAGCATGTGTACCGTCAACTTTTAAAGTCATTACAATAGCTTCTGATCCATCACTGAGTCGATCCTTGCTCAGGGACGAGCAAGAGGTAAGCTTAGAGGGAGTTGTTGACGGTCCTTAAATACCAAATATAATTAGCAAATAAATAGAGAAAAGGATCCAAATGTAACCAACACACAGACTTAGGGTTTTATCTGACAGAATTCCACGAGTTTTGGTGTTTGTCTATTTCTACAGGGGGTTATCAGGAAATATGGAGGAAAGGCCCACACGTCGGGTTTACATAGAGATATTAACATGCACTGCAATTATCCAACATCTACAAGAGTCCAGAATCCACGGGAACGAGCGGGAGGCCAAGCGGGCCCGGGGGCAGGGCGCCCGCCCTCCCCCTTTATGCGCTCACCCTGGCCTGAGAGCCAATCAGGCTCCGCCTCACGGATCATGCTCCACCGACCTAAGAGATTAAGGAAAACCGTGTGATTAAGGTCGGTTTGATCCGACGGTCCATATTCATTTGGAGAGACTATATAAGCAGGCCCCCTAGACCCTAGAGAGGAGGACTTGAGAAGCCCTAATTCATTCATTCATCTCGGGAGAAGAAGTCTCTGATCAAGCCCTAGAGCCACCACATCAACTAGATCTCTAGTTTAGCATAGCTACATAGGATTAGAACTAGAAGGAGTCAATCTTCGATTGGTTTCCGGATCTGTCAAGAGGATTCTTGGTAATTCCTCTACTATTCTTCATTTGTTCATCATTGTTCTTCAATATTATGAATATGACTTTGTTCTACTTCAATATATTGATTATGACTTTGTTCTACTTGTTTATATTCGCAATTAAATTGTTCTTAGTTTGTCATAGTTATATGCTTGGCTTAGTTAGATTGGATTTATATACATGTTTAGGATTGTATAGCGTTTATCCATGTGTACAATGGGTAAATGATAAGTATTGTGTAGGCGTGGTGCATATATCGTATTTATCTGCGATTGTATCCTATATGCTGGATCATGGGGTAGTTCGTGGTGGTGACAGCTCCATGATTCTTATATAGTCCCCCTCTCGTGTATAGGGTAGGCAGAACAACATTATTACAGAGGAGTGATTGCTATGTTTCTCATTTTCCTTGATAATATCACTCTCGCAATGATTGCCAAGTATAATTGCACTAACTATGATATGCTACACTTTATAGTTAAGAATAACTTAGGAAATATTCTTGTAGTTCATCCTAATTCCATGCTAATGACTTGCTGAATATCTGTTGAGGTGCTTATCGTTATTATATGTGGCTAGTATGCTGATCAGATTAATTATCTTTGTCACCATTCAAACTTTATCTATATTTTATGTGACATTTATCCCTGTATGAAAGAGATAGATAAATGCTCTCTATTATACATGCAGTGATAGATACTCAATTCCATATTTCATTCCATAATCAACATTGATAATTAGCAATCCCTTTCGAGTGGTAAAAATATAAATAACGATACCTGAAATACTTCCCGGTTAAAATGCTACATCGGTATTAATATGTGCGCTTGCAGATCTCATTTATTATTCATTCAGAAGAGCAATTGCATATTTCAATACCGCGTCTCTCATGTCATGCTGGGGATGACAACTTGGCTTAAGTGGCATGAGGGATAGGTTCGGCATTTTTGGCACCTTTATCAGAATTAGAAAACTAAGTCTACTTTTGGTAATGACGTTAAGAATGCCCAACACCTTCCCCGGCAACGGCGCCAAAAATGCTTGTTGATATTTACTACCATCATTACTAAAAATAGAGATAAACCCTACCTCTAGCAACAACACCAGAAATGCTCAGTATATAACTAACTTGTCATTAAGCAACTAGCCACTTCTTAATTACTAACTTTCCTAAACATGAAGTAGGTTGTCATCCCTAATTATATTGCTAGGAAATTATTATAGATTCACATGTACTAATGTGACTAGGCAGAAATAAAAGATATGAATATAATTATCAACTAAATGGGTTCTGCAAGCGGACATATAATTATACTGTTGTAGCATTTTACCTAGGGAGATCATCTAGGTTGTCGATTTATATTTATACCACTGGGTAGGCTACGTGTTGAACTATAATCTATTTTATTGATAAGAAACTATATAGGATGAATAAATGATATTACCAATGTCATATAATCTACTCATAACAGGCAGAGGTCACAAGATAAATATGGATAAATATGGGTGATAGCATAATCATCAAGTATCATAATTAAGGATAATCATGAGAGCATCTACTAGTCATAATCATAGTTAGCCATTGGATAAACTAGGGTGTTAGATCTAAGGAAATTCTATAACCACATCAAGGAATGACTTTAGTTAGTGCTTATCATAGTTAACTTAACCCTATATCATAATCATATGTAAAGAGGCATCAACCAATGAGGGTATTAAGACACAAGGGTCACCTCCTTCGTGACCGTGCCCATGCTTGTCCTACGTATGGAGGATGGACTATAGAGGAACCAACATAGCTATCACCTATGCAGACTACCAAACGTCCCTGCACTTTAGGGTGCACTCACAGATAAACAAGATATCTAGACACCACGTCTACATATTGTCTACCATCTACCCAACGATCGATTAGGTAAACGCTATACGAGCAATTACATGAATTCAATAAGATCAAACCAACTATCCTAGACATATAATCAAAGTAGACAATGACTATTGCAATTAAGAACATATGAATCTATTAAGAATAAAGTCTCCCTAATATATAATGAATACAATAAAGTAAGAACTAGATCTATTACCGAACTCTTATCCTTTAGACCGACGCTATGGGCTCCAGATCCCGATGAAGAACTAGATCTCCTCTACTTCTAATCTAACTAACTAGAACTATGAACTAGAATGCTCTTGATGAACTTGAAGGCTCTTGATGCTTGATGGCTTGAGGCCTTGATGAATGAAGTTGTCTCCTCTAGTGGGGTCTACCCATGTATTTATAGTATGGTGGGATGCGCGTACACCGTAGGATCAAACCAACTTAACCAAGGGCCGAGATGACTCCTCGTAGGTGGTGGAGGAAGCTTCCAGAAGGGGTAGGCAAACCCTAGCAATAGGGGCCCGGTCGGTGCAGGGATGGGGCCGACCGGCCCCACCCGGCATGGTCTTGGCCCCTAGTTGCTTCTGGTGTCTTCTGGATCCTTCCCACGTCCCGTTCGTGATCTTTTCATGGCGGATAAGTTTCGTGTTTATTTTGCACTTGAAGCCCTCTTTTTAGCTTTTCTAGAAATAGACCCTAGAAAATACAGAATATGCATGTTGATGGTCCTTAATGCTCACATTTAACCGTCAACTAATCATGGAAAAGGATCCAAATGCAACCAACACCCAGACTTAGGGTTTTATCTGACAGAATTCCATGAGTTTTGGTGTTTGTCTATTTCTGCAGGGGGTTATCAGGAAATACGGAGGAAAGGCCCACACGTCGGGTTTACATAGAGATATTAACGTGCCGCGCAATTTTCTATCATCTAGAAGACTCTAGAAGCCACGGGAACGAATGGGAAGCCGAGAGGGCTCAGGGACAGGGCGCCCGCCCTACTCTCCTGGGCGCCCGCCCACTTCCAGAGTCCAATCAGGACACGTTTCGGGGATTATGCTCCACCGACCTAATGGATCAAGGAAAACCATGCGATTAATGTCGGTTTGATCCGACGGCCCAGATTCATCTGAAAAGACTATATAAGCAAGGCCCCCTGGCCCCTGGAGATCATACCTCTTCTACAGAACCAAAGTTAGGGTTTCAATTCTTCATCCAAGTAGAGAGGATCCCTCTAGTTCTTCTACTTCTACCTCTAGTTCATCTAGTTCTAGTTCTAGTTCGTCTAGTTCTAGTTCTAGTTCCTCTAGTTCTAGTTCTAGTTAGTTCTAGTTGTAATCTAGAAAATAGGGAGAGAGAAGAGGAGAGCGGAGGAGGAGCCGGATCTGTCGGATCTTCCTTAACATTGTACTTTTGCAGCAACTGGTTCGTTCTTCATCGTTCTCCAGGTTCTTCAATTCATAATCCGAGTTCTTTAATTACTTTTATTTACATTCAAGTTATTTACTGGATTCCCGCTTGCATCATGTGCTCTAATCTTTGCAACATTAGAGTAGTAATTAATAGATTAGATGTGGTGTTTAGTCTTGCAATTACTTGGAATTGCACCCAATCCTGCGGATTGTTGTGGTAGCCCTAGGGTAGTGACAGCCCTAATGGTCGACGTATTCCACCTCGTTCGGATCGGTGTTTGTAGGACCGTAGTCAGACCTTCCTAGCCCCCTTCTCCTCTCTTTCTGTGGTTAGTGCTCTGATGTCCCGATATAAATAATCTTTGAAGTAATTCTTGATTCTTAGATCAACTAGAGAACTCTCAGGAAACTTCCTCTCTTCCCACCAAAAATAATTATATAGTTATCCTTGGGCGATCTTGAATCTTAATTAGTACACTCACGTTCCCTGTAGAAAATCGATACTCTGGAATACTCCCGGGTGAAGGCTACATCGGTATCCGTGCGCTTGCGGATTTTTCTGTTTGCGTTTAAAATACCCAACAATGCATAACTCATGGAAATTGTCAGTTTAAACACTAGATGAGTGTGTTTTCATGTTCTCCTTTGGGTCTAAAGCTCTAATAAAAGTTGACATTATCGACGTCAACAATTACTCCTACTATGCCCTTTGATTTTTGGAATCCCTTATCATCTTGATCTTCTTCTTCTTTCTTCTGGTCGACTTCTTTATTGTCTCCCTTCTTTCTTGTATATCTGTCAATGAAGATGCGACTATCTCCAGTCATATGATTCCCATGTGGGTGCCATATGCAGTGCATATTCTTGAAGTCATCAATCTTCTTGGTCTTAGAAAATGGCTTATTTGCTTTGTCCACCATGGCCACTATGTTGTTGGGTCTCTGCTTCTTGCCCTATTGTCTGTTGCCATGGTGGTTCTGTCTGTTGAAGTTGTCTTGGTTGTTTTGATCTGAGAACCTTTCTCGAGTCTTTTCCTCTACAGCAATCATCCTTTGCACCGTGTACTTAAAGCCCTCATTACTCCATAGGTTCTCTTTGCAAATTCATGAAATTACTAGTTGGTTAGAATTCCATAGGAGAAAGCTTTGATAACCTCTTGCTCAGTGATGTCATGTACTTGGGCATGTATACTTTCAATAATTGGAAGGTTTGAACTTATAGTGTAGCTATATAAAAAGAAGTCGATTCATGAAACAAGGGAACTAGTCAGGTATTCCTACTTCCCTATACCAGGATTTAGCTCCTCCTTCTCGCCGACTTGATGAGAGCATGAGTAGTTTGGGGGTACCATGGGCATAGGTGGTCTGCTTGTGTTTTCCCTTAGTTGCTCAACTAAATTACATTGGCTTTGTTCTACCCTACTTCTTATGTTGCTGCTTTTCATCAGTCCTAATCTTTCAAAAGCAGATCTTCATTGTTTTGATTGTTCTATCTATACAAACCTATCCCGACAGGTTGTCCTGAATGAGACTTCTCGTATTGCATTCATCGAGTGGCTGACCAAAAGATGTCCTTAAGGTGTTCTTGTTCTTCATTGGGATGGGAAATAGCTTTGAGTTCTTTCACAAGTTCATGAACCTTTGTATAAGGAGAATTGTTTGTCCTTCTAGCTACTCACTTATTCTTAGCTTCTTGTTCCACCTTCTTTGTTTTGTACTTGGCTAGTTGTTGATGGTCCTTAATGCTAACATTTAACTGTCAACTAATCATGGAAAAGGACCTATATGCAACCAACATTCAAAATTAGGGTTTCATCTGACAGAATTCCACAAGTTTTGGTATTTGTCTATTTCTGTAGGGGGTTATCAGGAAATATGGAGGAAAGGCCCACACGTCACGTTTACATAGAGATATTAAGGTCTACTACAATTTTCCGTAATGAGATGGACCTAAGAAGCGATTGGACTGAAGCAGAGGCAGAACGAGGCGTGGCCCAGGGCGCCCGCCCTAGGGACCAGGGCGCCCGCCCTCCTGTGGTGCCTAATCAGGGTCCACTTCGGGGATTATGCCCCACCAACTCTAAGGATCGATGAAAATCATGCGATTAAGGTTGGTTTGATCGGATGGTGAAGAATAACGTGATGCGGATCGATGACAAGGAAATTCCTTGGGGGCTACTCTTCCTAGATCTCTTGGGGGCTACTCTTCCTAAATTTCTTGGGGGCTACTCTTCCTAGGCTATATAAGGCGCCCCCACCAGCCCCTGGATGGATATCTCTTCTACAGAATCAAAGCTAGGGTTTCAATTATTCATCCAAGTAGAGAGGATCCCTCTAGTTCATCTAGTTCTAGTTCTAGTTCATCTAGTTCTAGTTCTAGTAAGTTCTAGTTGTAATCTAGGAAATAGGGAGAGAGAAGAGGAGAGCGGAGGAGGAGCCGGATCTGTCGGATCTTCCTCAACATTGTACTTTTGCAGCAACTGGTTCGTTCTTCATCGTTCTCCAAGTTCTTCAATTCATAATTCTTGAGTTCTTTAACTACTTTTATTTACATTCAAGTTATTTATTGGATTCCCGCTTGCATCAAGTGCTCTAGTCTTTGCAACGCTAGAGTAGTAATTAATACATTAGACGTGGTGTTTACTCTTGCAATTACCTAGAACTGCACCCAATCCTGCGGATTGTTGTGGTAACCCTAGGGTAGTGACAGCCCTAACGGTCAACGTATTCCACCTCGTTTGGATCGGTGTTTGTAGGACCGTAGTCAGAGCTTTCTAGCCCCCTTCTCATCTCTTTCTGTGGTTAGTGTTCTGATGTCCCGAAATAAATAATCTTTGAAATAATTCTTGACTCTTAGGTCAACTAGAGAACTCTCAGGAAACTTCCTCTCTTCCCACCAAAAATAATTATATAGTTATCCTTGGGCGATCTTGAATCTTAATTAGTACACTCACGTTCCCTGTGGAAAATCGATACTCTAGAATACTCCCGGGTGAAAGCTACATCGGTATCCGTGCGGTTGTGGATTTTTCTGTTTGTGTTTAAAATACCCAACAAGCTTTCTGGCACCGTTGCTGGGGAACCGTAGCTGTGCTAGTTTCGTACCAAGTCGTCAGTGTATCCTTTTTCTTTTCCTTTTTTTTACCACACTCACCTTACCATTTTCACCATACCACATGGATTTCACTCCTATCTATAAATTCTTTGCTCCAAAGGGCGAGTTATTAGAGCCACCACCATCATCACATCCAATTCTTACAGATGGCTACGACCTCGGCCCTGATCTAATAGCCATAATTCAAGAGCAACCCTTCTCTAGGCAAGTAGATGAAGATCCGTACACCCACCTTAGAGAATTCGAGCAGTTGTGCTCTTGCCGATCTATTTTCGGCATGACACAAGAAACCCTTAAATGGAAATTATTTCCGTTCTCCCTTTTGGGAAGAGCAAAAAAGTGGTATGCTCATTCTGTAGGAGGCGTTAATGGAAATTGGGATGAACTTCGGGACAACTTTTGTCTCGCTTTCTTCCCACTTTTTCGAATCGCTGACCTTAGAATCAAAATTCTTACATTCAAACAAAGAGAGAAGGAAACTTTAGGAGCAGCTTGGGCTAGGTTCACAAGCCTTACCAATTCCGGTCCAAACCTTTTCCTGCCTGACCATGTACTGTACTATCACTTTTATCGTGGTCTAAACAAGGAAGCTACTCTTCACCTCGACATTGCTTCAGGAGGCTCATTCGCACACAAACTCATAGATGAGGGGAGAGCTATCCTAGAGAGAATCCTTGAAAATACCCCTTACACATGCATTTATGATGAGTTTCCTGAAGAAGAAAAAGAAGTCGAGCCTGGTCCTAAACCAAAAGATGAGGAACTTGCAACCGAGTTAGAAATTCCACCTGACCCATCTATTAATTTGGTTTTAGAGAAACCTCCTGATAAGGGAATGCAAAACCAACTAAGGGATAATGAACCCCCACCTTTAGAGCATCCCTTTGAATTTGAGGAAGATCTTTTTGAAGATTATGGAAATGCCTTAAATTTTCCTATCCAAACACGACCTCTAGCAGGTACCACTCAATCCGTTCTAAGAGTAGAATCTGTTGACATAGAACACATCAAAAGCCTTTCAGCTATTCTAAGTTATGAATGGCTAACAGAAGCATAGCTGTCTCCTGAGGTAGCTCGGATCATCACTCCTTCAACCATTCTTCTGTGCCAAATTAGAGGGTCCGCTCGGAAGGTCCACTACAATCCATATGTTGGGATAAATGTTATTTCCAAGGAGTTAGCTGACACTCTTTATCCCAACGAGTCCATAACCCCATCTCAAAAACTTTTACAAAGTCCATCTAGATTAATTCTAGAAAGCCATGGGGTATTAAGGGCGGTTCCTGTTAGAATCAAGGACTCTGGAATATGTCTAGATTTTCACATTTTTGACATACTGTAATACCCAATTTTAAGAACAAAACCAGATATGCACCATATGTGAGTTTTAGAAGCCAAATCTCACATATAGCTTCAAATAAGGGGTAATATCAAAAGACAATGCATAAATATATAACATACTTAGTATAAAAGATATAACCTTTGATAGCAAATAGCGGATAGACAACTCCAAACTTTGGGTATTAACTTCTCTCTACGGGATCCAACTGACTGGTTGATCACAAGCCTAAACTTCTCCTGAGGTTTGGGGGAAATAGCAAGAGTGAGTCCATGTCGAACTCTACAAGTATAGCAACTAGATTGTATAGCTCCCACAATCTCATGATCAATGTGACATAAATAATGTAAAGCATTAAACAATAAGCAATGAGCATATTTAACACACAAGATTCATCACCCTTAATGTAGATGTCCCCAAGGCCGCTCCTGACCGTGAGCTCGGCTAGTATACCAGTTTTACACTCTGCAGAGGTTGTACATCTTTACCCATGAGTCATGATTTACCCTTTCGCCCGAGGTGATCAGCCTCTTAACCCACTTCCAAGGAAGGTTGGCAGGGATCACTATGAAGCCTTTCAAAGGTTTCGTCTAACAAAGTAGGGCCATTAGATTCACTCGGCAGGCAGATATAGAGCCACACTTCCATGGCACATAACCCACAGCCTATACACACGGACAGAGGCCACACTATACCCAACGTGTCGAGCCATTCTTACGCCATTTAAGGTAACCGCTAACAAGCTAGAAAAAGGTCCTCATACTGGGCTAAAGCCAGAGCCATTATAGCCCTCATGGTTGCACTGTTATCCCGGGTGATCACGTACAGATAAATCATCAAGTTGCTAAAAAGTCATTTTTATTATTTATTACTTAACATTAATCTAGTCACAGGATCATGGTCGCAGAAATAAAATCCAAATGCTATACTTGCCTTAATCAAAGCTCTCCTGAGCCTGCTACTGGTCGTCAAAAACTTGATCTTGCTCACCAACGTACGGCTCACCGTCTAAACTCGATCATCGATCACACAAAGAATCGAAGAAAACATACACGAAGCAAACAAGGCTACAATTAGAACAGTACACCAAACATATAAAAACAGTATGAAAAGTTTATAAAATGATTCTACACATCGCTATGATTTCATAGACGTAAAGATCACGAAAATCGGAACTAAAAGAGAGGAGTTATGAATGTTCTAAGATCTTATATAGAAAAGTAATTAATTAAATAATATCACGAAAATAAAAAGTTTCAAACTGGGTAAACAATATTACTAACATGTGGAGCTCATTAATACGAATCTAACAAAATTTGAATGGATCAAAACGGAATTAAAATGAATATTTTATGGCTAAAACAATTTCAGTGGCAGTTTTGTAAATACAAGAAAACGTATTCTGAGCTAAGCCATGATGGTTTACGCTTTCAAAACAGGAAAGCGCATTTTACGTATACGCTTTGGACCGCGGGTTCAAATAGCAAAAACAGGGAGGGCTCTTTAACAAAAATGCGAATGAAGGGGTATGTTTTATTTTTAGCCATAGATCTTGAGATGAACGGCTTTGGGCGATCCAGGGGAGCTGGGCGGTGGCCGGCGGCGATCTCCACAGTGGAGCGCCATGGCCGGAGGGGGAGGAGCTCGCCGGAGTTCGTCACTTATGCGATTTTGGGCAAGATTTGAGAAACTAATCGCATAGGGAGCAAGAGAAGTTCAAGGGGAACAACGGGGTCGGGGAAGGCTCGGTGAAGGGGTTCGACGCGAGGAGGCGAGCGGCGGCCCTCTGCTCGTGTTCGGCGGTGTTTAGGGGGCGAGGGAGACCGATAGAGATTACAGGGACGGACTCCGGAGCTTCAAAATCATGTTGCGAAGGTCGGCACGTGGTTGCAGACGAGCTTTGAGCACCCAGGAACAAAAACCACGGCGGTGGCTCCAAATCGGAACTTGACGAGATCCAAAACGATGACTCCGGCGTTTAGAGCGGCTCTCGTGCTCGTAGATGGAAAAGAGAAGACACCGAAGGGTGCTAAAGCACTTATAGGCGCTCAGTTGGTGCTTTGCCTGCGAAATCCCTGGAGATTACAGGATTTGCTGCCTCCTAGAAGAGTCCTGGGCGGATTTGGCGCTAGGAAGAAGATAGGAAGGAGGGATGAGACGCTGCCGCGAGGGCTCGGGCTGTCGGTGACAGAAAGTGGAGGGGCCCAATCGCCATGGAGCAGAGAGGAGGGAGGCGCGCGCGCTGCAAACTGGGCCGGGGCGCGCAGCTTGGGCCGATTGTGGGAGAGAGGAGGGGGGGAATGCTGGGCCGAAAGGGGAAAAGGGGAGGTTTTCTTTTCTTTTTTTTAGTTTCCTTTTCCTTTCTTTTATTCCAAATCCATTTTCAAATCTATTTTAAAAATTACTTTGAAATACTTTTGAACTTTAGTCAAACCACTCAAGTCAACAAAAATTAATGTAAAAGCATGAATGCACAACAAGTTGCTAAGTTCTATGATAAATTTTATTTTAATGAAAAAATATTGTTTTTCCTAGGTTTCATGAGCACAAAAATTCATAAATAAATCATTTTAGCTCTATTTTCCAAGGAAATAGTTTTTAAGGTGTTACAAATCTACCCCCCTTAAAATGAATCTCGTCCTCGAGATTCGAAAGAGGCACGAATTCCGAAAGACAAGCAGGAAAATATCTTAATACTCTTTCAGCTCCACACTTGCATTCCAACTGCAAACACTTATGTCTTGGGATCACAACTTGTGAATAAAACTTCCATAAAATGTCTATTATTCGTAATTGTTCAAGGTCCATCTTGACTACCAACTTTTTGACTTATACAACTCGAAGACATGGTAACTTAGCATGGATATGCCTCCTCAGGTAGGAGTGGACCACTATGATACTCGATTCTTTTCTCTGATGGTGCGGTTAAGAAAATTTTCCACTGGGTAGCATAGATCACTCCTTTGTGTGCACATAACCATCCATTGCCAAGAACCAAAGACATATCGAGTGACTCTAGCATACTGAGGTTTACAGCAAAGTTTTCCTTGCTTTTGACCAAATTGATATTCGAACAAACCTGATCCATGGGACACTACACTCCCTGTCATTAAGTGACCAACGTCAGTAACTCAGCAAAGATAGTTGATCATAACCATAGGATATCTCCGAAGACAATTATCTTCAAGATAGTTTTAAAATGCATCATCCCATGATATCAAGGTACTACCCCCTTAAGACGAGGTTGATTGGGGGACACTAGGGACTAGTTCTCCTATCCTTTTTGTACACTACAGATCATAGTCCTTTACTTTTGTCGTACTGAGTGTCTTAATCCAAGGTTACGTTCCTCACTAAGTTCCAATTATCGGTACCTTTATCATAGTTAAGTTGCTTCACTCTCGCATCCCAATTATAACTTCATAAACTTTGGTGTCATCTAATCCTCATAAACATAACTCTCAATCCATGAGTATCAGCAATGACATATATCTCCATTAATATTCTCTAAATTAGATGATATCCTGAATCAAAACTAATTTACCAAGCACTTGTGATCTTCACTTATGATCTAACATTATCCAATTTTTCTCTATGTAACTTCTTTAATTAGGCTACCCCCCTTAAAAGGGTCAACTAGGGGACACAAGAAAGTTAGCTTGCATATTTTCCAGACAAGTTAACTAACATTGAGAACTTCTGACATTCCAAAGAACTTATGTGCAATGGAGCAAACAGGTATCCTGAAATTTCCTCGCGATATGAAAAACATCAGCGTAGTAAAACACATATAACTCTTATTCTGTTAATCCAATAGAGTTTTAGCTTATACCGTTAGAAAGCTTATGAATTTCCCTACAACTTTTATGTAGAAAACCTCCTTAGGTTCTGTATTTAAGCTTAAGTAAAATAGCCAAACTTAAATTCCATCCTGACAATGTCTCAGCAAAGATGCAGTAACTTCCAGAAGTTATATCTCGAGCTACTTAACTCATCTGGAGATGATCCATACATTTTTGAAAAGCCTAGGAAATCCACTACAACTTTTGTATACCACGTTTTCCCAGATTCTGTCATTAACTTGGCCGAAAATAGGAAATGCTAGATCTGTCCAGATTTTGAAACAGAACAGAAACATCCAAGTGTAAATGTCATATCTCAGGTTCTACTTATCCAAATGAGTTCCAGCTTATACTTTTAGAAAGCTTAGAAAATTGTATACAACTTTTATATAGAACACCTTTCTAAATTCTATAGCTATATTTGTCTCAAACAGTAAGCAACCAAAACTGATCCAGCTTCTTGACAACACAGTTGTATCATCTTGTGATTTTTGTAACTTCCAAACCATAACAGCTATGAGGGTGATTCTTGCGGTCAGAGAAAGATCTTGAAGTCTAGTTGTTCCCAGAAAAAGTTGATAGACTTTGCACGATCAAACTTGAGATACACCAGAACCATTGCAGACTGCTCCAGAAATCAGCAAAGGATAGAAACGGGATATAACCAAACCCAACTACTTATTTCACTAATTCTTATACCTTAGACCTATAAACTAATGAAATTGTGAAGAAACTCACAAGATCATTACACTCATTACAAAGATCCAAATCAAGCATAAGCATAATGACAAACCAACTAAGCATTAAAGGTTCAAACTTCACTCAACTTGCAATACTATCGTTCTCTTCAAAGTAAAGGTAAAGATCCTAAAACTCCTCTTCAAAAGACACAAGAAGATGATAAGGGAAGGTTCTAAAAGCATACCAACTCAAGGAGTGAAGGTGAGAACAAGGACTTTTAAAATAAGCAACAAGGTAGAGACAAATAGCAAGGATAGGGATATAGTACGGATAAAAATACCAAGGTTTATAGAGCAAGGATTTTATGACAATTCCAAAACCTTAAGACAACCATTTTCTAACTAGGCTTGTGTCCTACAGTCAGCATTGCTCTGATACCACTTTGTAATTTCCGATTTTAAGAACAAAACAAGATATGCACCATATGTGATTTTTAGAAGCCACATCTCACATATAGCTACAAATAAGGGGTTATATCAAAAGACAATGCATAAATATATAACATACTTAGTATAAAAGATATAACCTTTGATAGCAAACAGCGGATAGACAACTCCAAACTTTGGGTATTAACTTCTCTCTATAGGATCCAACTGACTGGTTGATCACAAGCCTAAACTTCTCCTGAGGTTTGGGGGAAATAGCAAGAATGAGTCCATGTCGAACTCCACAAGTATAGCAACTAGATTGTATAGCTCCCACAATCTCATAATCAATGTGACATAAATAATGTAAAGCATTAAACAATAAGCAATGAGCATATTTAACATGCAAGATTCATCACCCTTAATGTAGATGTCCCCAAGGCCGCTCCTGACCGTGAGCTCGGCTAGTATACCAGTTTTACACTCTGCAGAGGTTGTACATCTTTACCCATGAGTCATGATTTACCCTTTCGCCTGAGGTGATCAGCCTCTTAACCCACTTCCAAGGAAGGTCGGCAGGGATCACTATGAAGCCTTTCAAAGGTTTCGTCTAACAAGTTAGGGCCATAAGATTCACTCGGCAGACAGATATAGAGCCCCCCTTCCATGGCACATAACCCACAGCCTATACACACGGACAGAGGCCACACTATACCCAACGTGTCTAGCCATTCTTACGCCATTTAAGAGGTAACCGCTAGCAAGCTAGAAAAAGGTCCTCATACTGGGCTAAAGCCAGAGCCATTATAGCCCTCATGGTTGCACTGTTATCTCGGATGATCACGTACAGATAAATCATCAAGTTGCTAAAAAGTCATTTTTATTATTTATTACTTAACATTAATCTTGTCACAGGATCATGGTCACAGAAATAAAATCCAAATGCTATACTTGCCTTAATCAAAGCTCTCCTGAGCCTGCTGCTGGTCGTCAAAAACTTGATCTTGCTCACCAACGTACGGCTCACAGTCTAAACTCGATCATCGATCACACAAACAATCGAAGAAAACATACACGAAGCAAACAAGGCTACAATTAGAACAGTACACCAAACATATAAAAACAGTATGAAAAGTTTATAAAATGATTCTACGCATCGCTACGATTTCATAGACGTAAAGATCACGAAAATCGGAATTAAAACGGAGGAGTTATGAATTTTCTAAGATCTTATATAGAAAAGTAATTAATTAAATAATATCACGAAAATAAAAAGTTTCAAACTGGGTAAACAATATTACTAACATGTGGAGCTCATTAATACAAATCTAACAAAATTTGAATGGATCAAAACAGAATTAAAATGAATATTTTATGGCTAAAACAATTTCAGTGGCAGTTTTGTAAATACAAAAAAACGTATTTTGAGCTAAGCCGTGATGGTTTACGCTTTCAAAACAGGAAAGCGCATTTTACGTATATGCTTTGGACCGCGGGTTCAAATAGCGAAAACAGGGAGGGCTCTTTAACAAAAATGCGAATGAAGGGGTATGTTTTATTTTTAGCCGTAGATCTTGAGATGAACGGCTTTGGGCGATCCAGGGAAGCTGGGCGGTGGCCGGCGGCGATCTCCACGGTGGAGCGCCATTGCCGGAGGGGGAGGAGCTCGCCGGAGTTCGTCACTTATGCGATTTCGGGAAATATTTGAGAAACTAATCGCACAGGGAGCAAGAGAAGTTCAAGGGGAACTCACCCAGGGGCACAAACAGGGTCGGGGAAGGCTCGGTGAAGGGGTTCGACGCGAGGAGGCGAGCGGCGGCCCTCTGCTCGTGTTCTGCGGTGTTTAGGGGGCGAGGGAGACCAATAGAGATTACAAGGACGGACTCCGGAGCTTCAAAATCACGTTGCGAAGGTCGGCACGTGGTTGCAGACGAGCTTTGAGCACCTAGGAACAAAAACCGCGGCGGTGGCTCCAAATCGGAACTTGACGACATCCAGAACGATGACTCCAGCGTTTAGAGCGGCTCTCGTCTTGTAGATGGAAAAGAGAAGACACCGAGGGGTGCTAAAGCACTTATAGGCGCTCAGTTGGTGCTTTGCCTGCGAAATCCCTGGAGATTACGGGATTTGCTGCCTCCTAGAAGAGTCCTGGGCGGATTTGGCGCTAGGAAGAAGATAGGAAGGAGGGATGAGACGCTGCCGCATGGGCCCGGGCTGTCGGTGACAGAAAGTGGAGGGGCCCAATCGCCAGGGAGCAGAGAGGAGGGAGGCGCGCGTGCTGCAAACTGGGCCGGGGCGCGCAGCTTGGGCCGATTGTGGGAGAGAGGAGGGGGGAAATGCTGGGCCGAAAGGGGAAAAGGGGAGGTTTTCTTTTCTTTTTTAGTTTCCTTTTCCTTTCTTTTATTCCAAATCCATTTTCAAATCTATTTTAAAAATTACTTTGAAATACTTTTGAACTTTAGTCAAACCACTCAAGTCAACAAAAATTAATGCAAAAGCATGAATGCACAACAAGTTGGTAAGTCCTATGATAAATTTTATTTTAATGAAAAAAAATTATTTTTCCTAGGTTTCATGAGCACAAAAATTCATAAATAAATCATTTTAGCTCTATTTTCCAAGGAAACAGTTTTTAGGGTGTTACACATACCGGAGATTCCTCTCTTGATTGGCAGACCAATCATGAAACTTCTACAAGAACAACCACAACGAGGTCATTTAGACTTCAAGGTTTGGAATTCCACTATTGTTGTTCCTCTTGCTAGATCAATTAACACGATAGTGGAACCCAAACTTGAACCAGATCCTATTGAGGAGATCTTAATGCTAACTCAAGAGGAGATGGCCCAACCATTCTTTAATCATGAACACTTTGTTCAAGAATAAGAAGAGTTGGTAGAACCCGTTGAGCTAGACAAAAATGAACAACCTTCACCTCCTTCGATAGAGTTAAAACTTCTTCCTTCTGGCCTTAGATATGTCTTTTTGCACAACAACCCAAAAACTCCAGTAATTATCAGTGACAAGCTTTCCGATTATGAAACACAACAACTTGTCACTGTTCTTGAAAGGCATAGATCAGCATTTGGCTACTCTCTCGAAGATCTCACGGGCATTAGTCCCATTCTCTGCACTCATCGTATCCCTATTGATCCCAATTTTACACCTTTAAGGGAACCACAATGGAGACTTAACAATGCTATGCGAGAGGTTGTTAAGAAAGAGGTCCTCAAACTCTATCATGCTGGGATTATTTATCCTGTGCCACATAGTGAGTGGGTTAGCCCTGTCCAAGTAGTGCCAAAGAAAGGAGGAATGACGGTCGTTAGGAATGAGAAGAATGAACTCATCCCTCAACGAATTGTCACTTGGTGGCGTATGTGTATTGACTATCGAAAACTCAACAAGGCTACAAAGAAAGATCACTTTCTGTTACCCTTCATTGATGAAATGTTGGAACGGCTTGCAAACCACTCTTTCTTCTGTTTCCTTGATGGTTATTCTGGATATCACCAAATCCCAATCCACCAAGATGACCAAGAAAAGACTACCTTTACATGCCCGTATGGAACTTATGCATACCGACGAATGTCGTTCGGATTGTGCAATGCTCCAGCTTGTTTCCAACAGTGCATGATGTCTATTTTCTCAGACATGATTGAGAAGATCATGGAGGTTTTCATGGATGATTTTACCGTCTATGGCAAAACCTTCGATCATTGTTTGGAGAATTTAGATAGAGTCTTGCAGCGATGTGAAGAAAAGCACTTCATCCTGAACTGGGAGAAATGCCATTTTATGGTTCAGGAAGGAATAGTGCTAGGACATAAAGTGTCCGAACGTGGTATAGAGGTGGACAAAGCAAAGATTGAAGTTATTGAAAAACTTCCACCTCCCACGAATGTGAAAGGAATCCGTAGCTTTTTGGGACATGCAGGGTTCTATAGACGCTTTATCAAGAACTTCTCTCAAATTGCTAGACCCCTGACTAGTCTCCTAGCTAAGGATGCACCTTTCATCTTTAGTGATGAGTGTCATGAATCTTTTCAAACTCTTAAGAAAGCACTCATCTCAGCCCCGATTATCCAACCACCTGATTGGAATCTTCCTTTTGAGATCATGTGTGATGCTAGCGATTTTGCGGTTGGTGCCGTTTTAGGACAAACTAAGGATAAAAAGCATTATGCCATATCCTATGCTAGCAAAACCATGTCTGGACCACAGCTCAATTACACTACAACTGAAGAAGTGCTTTTGGCTGTTGTCTTTGCTATAGACAAGTTTAGATCTTACTTAGTGAAGGCAAAGATAATCATCTATTCAGACCATGCTGCTCTCAAGTACCTCCTCACTAAGAAAGATGCTAAGCCTCGTCTAATTCGATGGATTCTTCTACTCTAAGACTTTGACATAGAAAGCCAAGATAGGAAGGGAGTAGAGAATTCCGTAGCCGACCACTTATCTAGGCTTCAATATAAGGAAACACATGATGAGCTTCCCATAAATGACTACCTAAGGGATGACTCCCTGCTTAAGATAACACATGCTGATCCATGGTATGCAGACATCATAAACTTTATAGTAAAAGGCTATGTCCCACCTGGTACAAACAAAAGGAAGTTGCTTCACGATAGTCGTTTCCACCTTTGGGATGAGCCATATCTTTTTTGAGTCTGCGCTGATGGACTCTTGAGAAGGTGTGTTCCTATGGCTGAGGCTACTCAAATTATGGAAAGATGCCATGCCTCGCCATATGGAGGACACTATGGAGCATTCCAGACACATGCTAAAATTTTGCAAAGTGGCTTTTCTGGCAACCAATGTATGAAGATACAAAGGACTTTGTCAGGAGATGCCACCGATGTCAAAAACATGGGAATATCAACTCACGAAATGAAATGCCTCTCACAAATAATCTTCAAGTAGAACTTTTCGATGTATGGGGCATTGATTTCATGGGGCCATTTCCTATGTCCAGGAATTGTGAGTATATCTTAGTAGCTGTGGACTACGTGTCCAAATGGGTAGAAGCCCTACCTTGTCGATCAGCTGATTCTAAACATGCCAAGAGAATGTTCCATGAAGTAATCTTTCCTCGCTTTGGTATACCCCGGATAGTTATAAGCGATGGAGGTTCCCACTTCATCGACAAAATCTTCCGAAAGTACCTAGCCGATCATGGAGTTCGACACTACGTTACAACACCATACCATCCTCAGACTAGCGGTCAAGCCAAAACATCTAACAAACAAATCAAAAATATTTTACAAAAGACCGTAGATGAGATGGGTAAGGGGTGGAAGGACAAACTTCCTGATGCACTTTGGGCATATAGAACTGCATTCAAAACACCCATAGGCATGTCACCTTATCAACTTGTATATGGAAAAACTTGTCATTTGCCTGTGGAAGTAGAGTTTAAGGCTCATTGGGCACTCAAGAAATGGAACATGGATCTCCACCTCGCTAGCGAGAATCGTCTGATGCAACTATCTGAGCTAGAAGAATGGAGAGAGAAAGCCTACCACAATTCAAGGATCTATAAAGAGAGAACAAAACGATGGCATGATAAGAGAATCAAGCACAAGGAGTTTAAGCCCGAAGATAACGTTCTACTATTCAATTCAAGAGTTAAGCTCATTGGGTATGGTAAGCTACGAAGTAAGTGGGATGGACCATACAAGGTTATTGACACTTCAACTCATGGAGCCATTACCATCCAAGACGACATAGGTAACACTTTTAAGGTAAATGGTCAATGCTTGAAAATCTATCTCGAGCCACAAAACAACCTGGTAGGGGAACTTGATGTGATTGAGTTCATAGAATTCTCACATTAAGCTTTTATAAGCTCTAGACAATTACCTAACCCTTAACATGCTCCACGAGTTTTGTTGTCTATTTGGGTTGTGCAGGATTTTGAGGCTCAAGAAGAGTGAGACCGAACATGCAAGCCACAAGAGTGAACGACTATGTCAACATCCAGCTTAGGGGAGGCACCCCCACGTGTATCTAGATAATTATTACTTTTCTTTCTTGGTTTTATTTACTAGTATTTGGAAATAAATAAAAAAGTGCATAACCATGAAACCAAACAAAGTTTTTCTTTTGAGTAATATACAATAGTTTTGTGTACTCCTAAGTTTTAAATAAAATAAAAAGAAAGTTTGATCCAAGTCTAGGTAATTGACAAACATGATATGAAAAGGTCTGAGCTACTATTTAACTTGTTCCAAGTTTCGCTAGAGTTCTGGAGATTTTATCTTTTGAAAATCTAAAAATTCAAAAAAAATGAGATCCTGTTTGACATAATACCTAGAGTCTTATAAGATATAAATATTAAAACTGTGGGCACTTGCTTTGTTCAAGCCATTGTTAATTCTTGTAGTTTTGGTTGAGAGAATTATCATGCTCCAAAGATCAAGATCTTTTTGTTTTAAAAATATAAAAGATTCACTCTTCCAAAGTATTATTGCGTTAGAGGCATGAGACTATGCAAAAATTTGATTCGAAAAAAAAGAGTGAGACGAGAGGTAAAAATGGACAAGTGTCCGAAGTAGAATTAGGGGTACAAAGATACCCACCTGAGTGGAAAAAAATGGACACATGTCCGATAGTAGAATTAGGGGTACTTGGTGCCCACTTGAAAAAAAGAGAAGAAAAAAGAGAGAGAGAGACTGAAAAAAAAGAAAGAAAAAAATGATAGCCCATGGTCCCTCTCATAAGCAATATGCCAGTAAGAGATGACAAACTTTTCAAAAAGGTCAAAGGTCTTGATCTAGGAGTATGACATTCCTCTCTCTTGCTCCGAGCATTGACATAGCAAAATGCAAAGTAAGCATGCTAAAACTTTTAAAGCTCTACTTATATATCTTTCGAGAAGAAGGCAAATGCCTCAGTTTTATTTTGGAAACTTACAAAAAACTCCAGAACAAAGGTAAGACATAAGAACTTGAGACATAGTGCTTGACTTGATCGTTCTGTTTTTCAATCACTTAAGACCTTAGTGATAACTTAAAAACCCTGTAGTAAGAGGCATAAAAGTAACCCCTGTTTTCTTGTTGATTTTAGCTTTGCTCAGGGACGAGCAAAGGTTAAGCTTGGGGGAACTTGTTGACAGTCCTTAATGCTCACATTTAACCGTCAACTAATCATGGAAAAGGACCTATATGCAACCAACATTCAAAATTAGGGTTCCATCTCACAGAATTCCACGAGTTTTGGTGTTTGTCTATTTCTACAGGGGGTTATCAGGAAATATGGAGGAAAGGCCCACACGTCACGTTTACATAGAGATATTAAGGCCTGCTACAATTTTCTGTAATGAGATGGACCTAAGAAGCGATTGGACCGAAGCAGAGGCAGAACGGGGCCTGGCCCAGGGTGCCCGCCCTAGGGACCACGGCGCCCGCCCTCCTGTGGTGCCCAATCAGGGTCCACTTCAGGGATTATGCCCCACCGACTCTAAGGATCGAGGAAAATCACGCGATTAAGGTTGGTTTGATCGGATGGTGGAGAATAACGTGACGCGGATCGATGACGTGGAAATTCCTTGGGGGCTACTCTTCCTAGATTTCTTGGGGGCTACTCTTCCTAGGCTATATAAGGCGAGCCCACCAGCCCCTGGAGGGATATCTCTTCTACAGAATCAAAGCTAGGGTTTCAATTATTCATCCAAGTAGAGAGGATCCCTCTAGTTCATCTAGTTCTAGTTCTAGTTCATCTAGTTCTAGTTCTAGTTAGTTCTAGTTGTAATCTAGAAAATAGGGAGAGAGAAGAGGAGAGCGGAGGAGGAGTCGGATCTGTCGGATCTTCCTCAACATTGTACTTTTGCAGCAACCGGTTCGTTCTTCATCGTTCTCCAAGTTCTTCAATTCATAATTTCTGAGTTCTTTAATTACTTTTATTTACATTCAAGTTATTTATTGGATTCCCGCTTGCATCAAGTGCTCTAGTCTTTGCAACGCTAGAGTAGTAATTAATACATTAGACGTGGTGTTTAGTCTTGCAATTACCTGGAATTGCACCCAATCCTGTGGATTGTTGTGGTAACCCTAGGGTAGTGACAGCCCTAACGGTCGACGCAGTGTTTGTAGGACCGTAGTCAGAGCTTCCTAGCCCCCTTCTCATCTCTTTCTGTGGTTAGTGTTCTAATGTCCCGAAATAAATAATCTTTGAAGTAATTCTTGATTCTTAGATCAACTAGAGAACTCTCAGAAAACTTCCTCTCTTCCCACCAAAAATAATTATATAGTTATTCTTGGGCAATCTTGAATCTTAATTAGTACACTCACGTTTCCTGTGGAAAATCGATACTCTGCAATACTCCTGGGTGAAAGCTACATCAGTATCCGTGCGCTTGCGGATTTTTCTGTTTGCGTTTAAAATACCCAACACTTGTGTAGACTCAAACTTAGCCCATGCTTCTTGCATTGCCTTGCTTGGTGCTGGCGTCCTTGTTTTAACTTTTTCTTTCTCTCTCTCATTCACCTTTGGTCTTCAGCTTCGCTCTCATTCCCTTGAATTTGTGGTGATATATTGGACTCTGATTCATCTGATGACATGATCTTAGGTACTTCTAGAAAGGCAATGGTGATTAGGGATGGCAAATCTTGAGTACATCTCAGCTACGAAAAGCATTACTCCCTCTAGAGTTTTTGAGAACTTCAGTGGCACCTAGGGAGTCATAAAGTGAATCTCCTTCTTGGTATGGTAGGACCATTGCTGTGTCAACTAGCTGGGTGCTGCCATCTTCAGTAATAGAACCAGACCAGTGGATGATGGAATCCTGTGATGTCACTATCTACACGAGTCTTTCTTGAGCTCCTGTCAACAGTACCCTTCACATTGGACTGGTTGAATCTTGAAGTAGTGCTTGATAAGAGGTAGCCGCATTGGAGAGCCCTAGGATCTTGCTTCTCGATGAATCTTCAAAAGATTGTGTGTTGAGCTATTTTCTGGAGTCCTAGTCGAGAAGAACCTAGAATGGTGAGTTGCTTCTAAGGCCTCTGAAACTTTGATGAGATAGCTTTGGAGCTTGCCATCACCATCCGCCTCGCAGATCTAGGATCTAAAAATTAAGACTGATTCCACTAGGAAGATCATGTTGTCAAGATCCATCCATCGAGTTCTCGAATGCAAATATGTTGAAAGCCCATACCTGGGACCCTAGTTGTCGATGTTTTACCACCAATAGCCTACCACGAGGGTACCCTAGACAGTTGTTCGAGCTTTTTCATATGCTAAAACTCACTAGTTAACGCAAGATACAATTGATTTTATACTAGTTTGGGTCCATGAGATCGAATTCGAGTAATAGCCTTTACATCCAGTTCCGCGTTAGCTTTTCTATTGGATTTATTATATGAAGTTGCTTGTTGTTACAAGGGGTGCCCTTAGCCTCTCTTTATATCAGCAGACTAGTTGGATTCAAAGATATTGTTCTAAGTTTAATATAGAAGGTACTTTCTATAAAAAATTGGCTAATCCAGCCTATTCTACTCGGAGTCGGAGTTGTGCCTCGTCATGTTCCTTTGTGGAGTCATGGGCCAGGTCGAGGCCCACTTTGCAGTATCCTCCCGTGAGGAACCCTATAGGCCCATACCAATAGTTGACATCTACCTTACTTGAATGAGCAAGGTTATATTTGTAGTGGTAGCAGTAACGCATTGAGTATACTCCAAAATGTATAATACTAGCCCAATATATAGAATCCAGGCTGCACTATCTGAAAATTTAATTCAAACCTGATTTGCATTTTCCTTTTTCTTTGTCATATTACATTTTTAGGTTGTTGATGACTTTAATGGAGCCTCTATGTTTCTTTTCCTTTTCCTTTGACATATATAATCTGCAGCTCACTTGCTAGTTGCTACTGACCTTGTAAAATATTTGTAGCAAACACTCGGTGATGCTTTTGTATAGTTGGTCTGAGAGAGGCCACAGTCCGCTCCCTACTAATCTTGTATAATGTTACTACCCAACGCTCTGTGTCACTTTTATGTTAACATTGAACCTTACCATCTACGAAGCCTGGTAACCATCAAAACTCCAGATCATATGTAATATTTTGAATATATACTATACTTGCTGCATTGTACTTAAGCCTATTAAAAAATCATGTTTCCTGCATTCATAACTATCATGTATTCCAGATCTATTATCACTAGCACGCAGGGGCGCGCATTTGCTACTAGTGTGTAGTAATAGAATGGATCCATTGCTGCTATTAGTTGTACGTGAGATTTGGATTGCTAGAGCCACATCTCTACATCTCTACAACTAAAATGTTTGGACTCCTATTGTCCACAGCCCGTGCGATGGGGCTCGCTCGCTCCCTGTGTGTACGATCCCCGCGTGGTGGACCCAGACGCCCGCACGCATTGTCCACTATCCCGACAGCTTGCTTCCCCAGGCGCATGCTGGCATGTTCCCTCGTGTGTGGACCAATGCTCCCTCCTCCCTTTCCCGTCCGGTCCTCTTCCTCCCGTCCGCTCGTCGCACAGGCGCCACGCCACCGCCTCCTCACTCCCTGCTGCACACAGCACCCCGACGGAGTGCCGTGGGATTCACCTCGACGGAGGATCTGGTTTTTCCTCGCTGCCCTATCTTGAGCCAGCTGCGAGGGTCCACGGGCCAGCGGCCTCCCCTTCTTCTCCTGATCTGTTCATCGATCTGTTCGTTGGGGGAGAGCACGCGCGACCGCCCTGCCTTCTTCTCCGCTTGATCGAAGGCGCTGCCGCTGCCTGCTGAGGTGATCCGTAACCCAAAGCCAGACCTCCTCGTCATGACCCGAAGCCCCAAGGCAAGATCCCCTGTTCTCCCCCCTCCCCAACGCTCTCCAATGCTCCTCTCTCCTTTTCTCTTAGTCATCTTTCTCCTCCATACTCCTTTAGTCCGTCCTCCTCAGCCAAATTGCCTACTTATATTGTTGTTGTTTTATTTTTTTTCCATAAGGGAGAGTATGTGCAGGTAGGTTATTTTAAATTCAGTAGCTTCAGTTCTTGCTTTATTAACAGTATAAATTTAGGACCACCTGCTCTACTAATGCTTGACTGGGGCAAACAATTATAGAATTTGCTTTCTGTACCTACAAATCCATTGCCTTCAGATTGGAGGTTTCAAATTTGCTTTCTTTACCTGCAGATCTAGTAACCAGTTTGTTACTGCCCACATCCAGAAAGTGATCCACACCGCTAGAAACCACAAGCAAGGCAAAGTTCTGTTATCTGCAAAATTCTTTTTTTCTCAAATTTAGTTTCAAGATTTTATCAACCTGAAACTGAGAACTCAAGATGCTTTGGTGCTGTTTAGAATACTCAATGGTTTTGAGTTTCATATTGCATTGGCAATCAACTTTAAACCCTGCTAAGGACTTTATTTTCTGAAGCACCAACGTGTGCTTAACTGTTTCTGAAGCCACTATGCAGTAGCAGATAAGTTTGATGAGGTTAAGGTGCTCAGAAACTGCTTGTGTACTTGAAATCAGATTTATCTATAGAAAAAACATTGAATTGCTACTGTTTTGTTATATACCATTTCAAAATAAGTTTTTATTTTTGGTACGTGTCAAACAGTTTGCATGAAAGATTTATTTGGTTTTTTTTCATATGGTCGATTTAGGGACTGCATGTGATTCTTAGAAGCTGCAAAGTGCATGTTTCATATCCTTTATGCAAATGCAAGATGAGATTTGCTGCCTGTCATAACCTCAAAAAAATAAGACTTCGATTGATGGACTTATTATCATTAAGAACATAACCTTTTCTTGACTCAAAAGTACTAAATTAACCTACTTCCAGAAAAATTCTTGCTGAACTCACCACATGTTGCTTATTTTATTTTTTGATTGACGAGAGCATGTTTAGGAAAAGTTTGTTATATTTTCGTCATTTCAAAAGCTAAGATTTTTAAGTATTCAAAAAAGATCGAAGCATTAGCTAGCTTCAATGGTATGTTTCTATTGTACTGATTCGTTTTGTTTTCATTATCATGCTAAATTGATTTTCCTATTCTTCAGGAAATATAAATCTATGAAGGCTACTCTTTTGTAATAAATGAGGATATGAAAACATGATAGCTTTATATATTCAATGCTATCCTGTGAATGAATCAGTAAGA
This sequence comes from Sorghum bicolor, assembly GCF_000003195.3. NCBI lineage: Eukaryota > Viridiplantae > Streptophyta > Magnoliopsida > Poales > Poaceae > Sorghum > Sorghum bicolor. Next base: position 17,596,777 of record NC_012877.2, read on the forward strand.
AAGCATTTATAATCTATAATACAAAACCAAATGTTACAAGAATGAGTTTATTGGACCTAAATATGAAAAAAGGTTTTGATTTGCTCTAAATTTGGGAACGGAATGAGGTTTCAGAATTTGTCCAAGCTAATCACATCAGTAGCTTGGTGATTAGTGTAGTAGAGCAGCCAATTCGACTAAAGTGATGTACTAATATTGTTTAGTGTACGGCATCTCACTTTCAACAGAGTTATTCTTCTTCTTGAGTAGCTTGGCATATATTAACATTTGGAAGATATGAGATAATTGATGCCTTGAAATATTCCTTTCATTTATTTTTATCTCTTCAACTTATTCAGGTCCTTATTCAGTCTATTTTATATCCATGTTGGTATATAATGGATAACCAAGTTTAAGCTTCCACAGCCTTTGCTATTGCACTGTTCTGAGCAGCTTGAATCCCTGCGAACAGCACCACCATCTTCCTTGTAGTATCAATCGTGATCTATCACCTGTTTAGGTAACTTGCTTGCTCACCTCCTATTTAACAATATACCAATGTGTCTTGTGCTTGTGTTTTAGGCAAAGGTAAACATCAGGAGCATAGGCGCAGGCAGCCAGCGCAAGCTAGGGCGGTATGTCTATCTTCCTCACAGCAACATCCACTGCTACGAGGGGCTGTACTTTGTCGTTGGATGATCCAACAGTCCTAGGCAATTGCATGCCTTTGATTGTTTGGTTATTGGAACAGGAATGGGAAAGGGATCAGACATCAGACCAGCAAGGTATAGGATCAAATTAATTTATTATATTATCATTCTATTCTATCAATTCAGATTGCAATTCTCCTCCTTCGCACGTGATGATGTGATGCATAGGCATAGCAACCATTTAGAGTTCAGAGTTCGTGCAAGTTGCCAAGTTAGTGTCATCTCTAATGAATCTCCCTGTGCTGTTTCATTAACAAAGATGAAAACTTGACCTAGCTTGCGTCTTTCACTATGGACAAACACCAAAGCATTCAGCCTATCAAAACTCGACAATATTCGATCTTTGACTACCAGTTCAGAATGTGGCAAAATAGTTTTAGTCTTTGACTACCAGTTCAGAACCCGATTTTTGTTTGTTTCAATTTATTGAATTTTGTAGGGAATTCAATCTACCAGTTTAGAACATGGCAAAATAGTTTCTAGAGGTGATGATCAGCACTCTATCATAGTCTAGGATAAGCAGATTTTCAACCTTTTGGAATAAATAAAGGGTCACGAAGCACTGTTAAGGTTCTTACATTTTGCTGTAGATTTATTTTAATGTCTTCATTGCCTCTCATTAGTAACTAAGAAACATGTTCCGTTCAATATCAATATAGGTTAGATCTGTCCCTACGCACAAAAAGAAGGTTAATTCTGTACGGATGCTCTCATGATGGGACTGTGAAGATGTGGGATAGTGAAAATTTAGATCTTTGTGAACCAAGCTATAGCTGGAACTTTTTATTAATAAACACAATGTTTATCAAAGTAAACTTTTCATCATAATGAAATATCTCAGAAATCTCATGCTAACAATTCAGAGCTTCGATCTACTTTGCAAATTCAGAGTGGTCCAAAATTTAGAGTTCAACTAAATATGTATGGTGACTTATGGATCAGTTATAAATACTGTAGTGAGACGGAATGACACCTGTGGAATTAAATCAACATCTTTTATGACCCCAAACATGCTATGACCTCATCCTTTCATGTGCCTTACATAGGATGAGTTCAGTTCAAATTCAGTTAACAACTGAACATAACGACTGCCACAAAACCCCATGGTCATGGCTCATGCTCATGCTTGATGGCAATCATATGTTAGGACACACACACACACACACATATCAGATAATTATATTCCCTAGCAAGAGGGTAGCCTGCAGCAAAATAGGGAAAATGATATATAGTGAGGGCATTGCACATACAAAACTTACTCTAATCTGTTTAATCAATGGTATGTCAATTCACTGTTCATATATGTTATATTCAATGCTTATGTAATATTGATTGGAACACCATGATTGCAATATGTATTGCCTTTAAAAAAGGAGTATAGCACACGCTTATACATATTTGTTATCGTGGTATTATGTGTTTCCGTTGCAACGCACAGGCATTTACCTAGTTACCAAAAAAGTTTGTTCACTCTCCCTTTTGTCCGCACATACAACTTTCCGTTACCTACTAGAATCACCACAGTCATAAACAGTGCATGCAAATACATGGATGGGAGATATAATATTTTCATTGGACATGGTTTTATGTGAAGCTAACAGTAGTTTGGAAAAACTGTAGTGCGTCCATTGACAAACAAAAGATAAAATAGCGCCTTTGGTTCATAAGTAATATTAAGATTATCATGTTGACATTCATCAATAAGGCACGCTTTATTAAGATTAGGTTTCTTATGTTCTCGTATTACAGATTCATGTTCTCTTGTTCGGGAACCATAAATAACATAAAAGATATCTTTAATTGTTATTAACCTCCATGGCTCCCATAGTTACTGAACTCTAGCATTTGATTGGAAAATCTGACCTTCTGTGGCTCAGGGCTTCATGTAAATACAAGGTTTTAGTCTTCATGTAGTCGATTGTATTCTTTGTCCGGAAGGTGAGATGGTACCACTTGCGTCCTTGCAAGCACCCCTTATCTGATCTCGTCTTCTCATTCTTTCAGAGTACTTTGTAATATCAAGGCTAGCAGTGTTTCTTCCTCCAAAAGCAAACTCCAACTTGTCCAGGTCAAATATGTCAGCCAATATCCTCTGGCTATCTGAGTTGTTGCTATAAACAAATTTCACTTTGTCGTACAACATTGGCTCGATGAAGTGTTTTACTATCTGCAGAAAGAGCAAGCATTTCATACATCTTGCCGACATATATATTCACTAAAACTCATCAATCTTTACATAAAAGGATTGATACTGCCTTGCTTAAGTCATATCATGGTCATAGAAAAGCGTAAAGGTAGCTATCATGTTTAGTTGGAATACCAACTACCATATGATGATTTTAGTAGTACATTGATAATATGCTTCTTATCATGATGAAATGTTTTGAATGACGTAGTGTAAATTAGTAGATAAAAGTCACAATAAATTATTAGTAAAAGTCAAAGATGGCTAACAATTTACATTCTTAAAAACCACAAACTTTTAGAAAAAGAGTATTGCCTTCGTTCAAAATTATAAGACACTTTGACTTTTTTTGGTACATCCATTTTACTTTGTATGTAGATGCAACTTATGTCGATCTAGATATATAGCAAAGTGGATGTATCGAAAAAGTCAAAGAGACTTATAATTTAGAACAAATAATTTTGTATACAAATAAGTTGATATATGAGTACCTTCCAAAAAGATTCAAATATCTTTGGCGGATTACAGAGAATTGCTGCTCCAATCAACCCTGGATAATAGTTTTGAATTATGTGCAACGATTCTCGGGTTTCCCACAATGGTGTAGTTGATAGTGTCCAACCATGGAAATCACAAATCCAAACAACGTTCTTTTCTTGTGCGTCTTTCGAGCTCAATGCCAAGATCTCAAGGTTATACACAAGTTGTTTTATATGTTCCTTTGTTGAAGTTAAGCTCTGTAAAAAATGGGAGAATTTCAGTAAATGTGATCGATGCATAAAATGAGGTACGTGCATACAATAAAGTTGAAGTTGATTCATATCCTGTTCAGGAACAAGATAAGCTATTGTGATTCTGAATTTAAGATTCCTATACTTGAGAATGGAAACATATGTGGACTCCTACTTGCATCAGATCTTGTGGCCTATATATGTATAAATATCTAGGTGAATAGTGACTACAAACCTTGTCACCAAGAGAAAACACAATACCACAATGAGGTAGAAGCAAAATTAGACAACTTGAGAGAATTTGAGGCTACTAAAACATAATTTTTTATTCTTGTATAGGGATAAGACTTAAGGGTACCAGGAATCTCAAGGACGCATGCTAAAAATCTCATGTTATCGAGCTATTATAGTTTTGCAATGGATTCATGTTGTCTACTCCAAATCACACATAGTAAATACTTCTACAAGATCTATGTGTCATTCATAGAATCATGCATTCTTGTATGGATCTATTATATCTTACAAAATCAGATGTTAAGCTCTTGGCTAACATATAGCTAACATATATATTTCTAGTCACTATTTAAAACTATTTGATTCACGGTTGAGAGACATGGTCTACAATATCATCCACCATTTTTGGTTTTATAATATATCTTGAGAACACATAGGCAAATTTATAACATATAACAATGAGTTTTACACATTTTTTTGAGATCAACAGTAGGCTAATGTCAATCTATATTTTCAAACTCCAGTATCGAATCCACATCACAAAAAGAGTAGTGTCAATTTTTTTAGGAAACAACCAATACAATGCATGATGTTATGTCACTATATCCACTGTAATGATATTAAATAATTATTTCATATTTTTTTGTCCATGAAGGTGGATCCAAACTGTTAAAGTTAATGTTGAACTTGTTGGATTTGGTGCCAAAGTTGTTACACCATGGTGTTACAACTCCATTCTCTATATATCAATTATTTTTTTGCCACATAAGCAAAAGTTATATATGTTGTTCCTACTCCAGGAGAAGTTACTCCCATCTTCTATAAACCATATTGCGAATGTGGCCATACTTATTTATCATTTGGAGTATGTTTATATAGTCATTTTAAGATACTCCAAATCTTACTATGTGAAAAAAATTCAAGAGACCCCATATTTTTTAATATATTAGTATAATACTATGGTAGTAGTATATAAAATAAGTATAACTATATACTCTACACATACTTACATACTTGACATACATACTGTCCTTGATGGTCTAGTATGGTTATATACTTTGTCCACTTATTCTTTGTCGGGCCATCTATACTCTAAATCTAAAGACATACACAAAGGACACTCCAGGGAGACCCAAGCACCAGTGATAAAATGTGGTGGTGAAATTTTGATTTGTCACTGATCCACATGTTATTAGTGACTAAACTAATTTTCATAACTATTGCATCAATTATTAGTGGCAAACAACAATATCTCCATAGGATGCACCTTCAGTGGTGAAGTTAGTGAAGAAACATTAATTTATCACTAATAAATAGATTAATTGTGACTAAATGTTGTGGAAAAATATTTTTATTCACTGTTTACAAGGTTAATTGTGACCAAATAATTTTTCTTACTGTTACAACATTAATCAGTGACAAAAGCACGTGTCACACATAATAAATAATTTGTGGCAAATATTGTATTATCAATATTTACTAGGTTATTTTGACTAAATATTACTCTCTAACTAGAGTATGATTTTTATTAGTGTCAAAATTTCCTCACTATTATTTCTTTAGGAACACATAAGAATAAAACCAGATAAATATATATTTGGAACTTCAACTACCATGGTGGGGATTGGCGAGCTTTGGTCGGAAAACATTGCCAGGTGCATTTGGTTCATTTTGAAAAATGGATATTGCTGTTCTTACCCGTGCTGTAGAAACTATCGGTAATTTTACTTTTACCTTTTGAAATTTAGAATTCTATCCCCATGTTTAGAAATTATAAATGAGCCACTTGTCCGGACTATTCGTTTAGCTGAAAAGTTATGGCTAAAAATACTATTCGTTAATTTATTATAAGAGAAAAATATTATTAAATGATTGATAGATTTAACAGATAAGCTCAAGTGAATAAGATGGAACTGCCCTCTATTCTGACCCCATCATCCCATCGTTTGAAGCCAAGACCACCTCAGGCTTGTATTGTTCTCATCATTACTAGCAGCAGTGGTCAGCGGCAGGCTTGTTTAGGCCTTGTTTTGATTCGATTTTTTTTTATTTTAACACTGTAGCATTTTTATTTTTATTTGATAAACATTGTTTAATTATGAAATAATTAGATATAAAAGATTCGTCTCGTAATTTACAGACAAAATGTATAATTAGTTTTTGTTTTCATTTATATTTAATGCTTCATGCATGTGCCGCAAAATTTTTTAGTTTTTGGATGAACGCCTTAGGTGCAAGTATACATGGCTATAAGGATGAAAACGGAACGGAAATATCTCGAACCGAACTGAACCGCTTTCTATATTTGATCCGATCGAATTCGTATTTTCTTGTCCGACTTTATCGTTTTCGTTTTCGTATTTTAGATGTTTTATATTTTAAATGTAAAAGTAGAAAATGGTTTTGATATTTTTCGACCGTTTTCTGCTTTTCTACTTTTAATTTGAAATATTTCGAATTCAAAATTTCGTTTAAACCGAATTTAGTTAACTGTAGGGTCACACAGCCCAATTACAAACTACTAATCATGCATCTACGTTCTTTCTACTAGTGGCTAGTTGCGTTCCCTAGCTATTATTGCTTATTCTAGACTTGTATTTATGTGTGGGCTATTGTATTAAATACCTAAGACCAAGGATCATGCACTTTTTAATTATTATATGGACTTGAATTTGATCGTGTATATACTTAGTCATGTACTTGGTACTACATATTGGTATTTCGTATTAAGTTTTCGTATATCGACCGTGTTCGACATAAATCCGATCGAATTGGTTCGTTTTCAAAATTCTCGATATTTCGTAAGTTTGTGTTCGTTTTCGTGTCCGACTTTACCATTTTCGTTTTCATTTTCGTATTTTAAATATAAAAGTAGAAAACAATTTAGGAGTTTTTCGACCGTTTTCATCCTTACATGGCTATGTAGCCCGTGGGCCGATGACACGATCCATGGCGCGGCAGTTTGGCCTTACCTGAGCAGTGGCCCGCGGCCCGGTACCAGTCATAGGATGGTGGCTGTGGCATGAGTAGTGATGAAAACGGATTGGATACGAACGAGTACTGTTGATATTATATTTGTTTTTATTTTTTTATGATATTTGGATTCGGATACGGATAGATATCGGATACAACTACGGATACAGATGTCTTGGATGTGAATACGGATAAATATATATCGAATACAGGTTCAGTCGGATGCGGATAGTGTTGATTACAAATATTGCTCCGGATATTAAGTAAAAGCAACATCTATCTATAAACATGTGTTGTAGTCATTTGACCACTCCGTGAGTCCTAATTACATCTAGATTGTACTATCTCCGTATAGGATTTAGAAGTCGTTTAAAACATCGACATGGTCTTCAAAACACAACTTTAACCTCTTATTTTTATGAAAAATATTTAGAAAAAATGTATAAATATATATTTATAAAAGTATTTTTTCAAGAAAAATCTATTTATATATTTTTGACATTTACAAACTCAATAATTTAAAAATTATTGATGATTTATATTTGTAATATTGAACTTAAATCTTATCTAAAATGACTTCTAAAACCTATACGGAGGGAGTACGTGTAGAGGTCAGGCAGGCCCACTCACGAATTAGGAACGACGTGGCTCGGCTGTTGTATACTTCATGGGCTTCGGCTTTGGGCCAACACATCCTGCTACTTGTGTTGGGCCTGTGCGAATGCGAGCAATGAAAACATAAGACAAAGCAGCATCGAGTATGCTAGTTTAGTTCCACCTCGATGCCCAGCCAGGAACACAGGAGCAGGCTTCCTATATAAGACTATGAGCACAACAGTTTGCAAGGCTTAGCAAAATTGCTAGGTTACGGTGACGTAATTAACTCCAACTCAATATAAATTTATATGTTAAATTTAAATATATATTCGGATATATTTCCAGATAATCTAAAAAAATATTGGATATCTGATATCCGGTGGATATTAATGAGATTATATTTGTATCCGCTATCCGTCAAGTATTCGAATTTATATCCGATATCCGATAGATGGTCCGGATATCCGATATAGATGTCCGTTTCAGTTTTCATGACATTCGGACCGTAGGATTTTTATCATTTTAGGCCTTGTTCAGTTCGCAAAAACTTGTGAAAAACGGCACTGCAGCACTTTCGTTTTTATTTGACAAACATTGTCCAATTATAGAGTAACTAAGCTCAAAAGATTCATCTCGCGGTTTACAGATGAACTGTGCAAATAGTTTTTGTTTTCATGTATATTTAATGCTCCATGCATGTGCCGCAAGATTCGATGTGACGGGGAATCTTGAAAAATTTTGCGAACTAAACAAGGCTTTATATCCGATATCCGATAGATGGTCCCGATATCCGATATAGATGTCCGTTTCAGTTTTCATGACCTTCGGACCGTAGGATTTTTATCAGACCATTTTCATCCATAGGCATGAGGCACAGTGCTAGTTCAGGTCAGCGCCCACGGCCACGGCTGGTACAATGCCCGCTGGACACAGCAGAAGGTGCTCGCGGCTGCTACGGTCATCTTGCGGGCGACAACACCGCCAGGCGTGCGGGCAGCAGCTCAGCGTCTGGCAGGTGGCATCGTCCCACGGGCTGTCATGCTCTCGTGCGGCCAGAGGCCTGACACGGTGGCTCATACGTTGCTCTCCAGGCCTACCGAAATTTTCGTTTGTTTTTGGATAATGTGGTATTTTTATTTTTATTTAATAATTATTATTCAATCATAGACTAACTAGATTTAAAAAATTCATCTCGTAATTTATAAACAAATTGTGCAATTAGTTTTTATTTTCGGCTATGCTCATTATTTCATACGTGTGCCGTAAGATTCGATATAACGAGAAATCTTAAAAAGTTTTTGGTTTTGGTTGAACTAAACAAGGCCTTATATTGTTTGATCATTCTCTATATTTGTCTATTCATCGGTCTCAAAAAGAGTGACGCTTTTGATTTTAGACATTGTGTTTGACCGTTCATTTTATTTAAAAAGTTTTTATAAATTAGAAAATAAATAAATATATATTAAAATATATTTAATGATAAAATAAGTCATAACAAAAAAAATAATATTTAGACAAAAAAATTGAATAAGACATATGGTCAAACAAATATTTAAAAGTAAAAAACATCAGTCTTTTTGGATGTAGGGAGTATGCTAAACGCTCAATCGTCTAATGTCTTAGTGATGATTGACAATTCAATAGCATTGTTTGGGCAAATTTGTAGATACACAACTTTTAGTGCACACTTACGTATGCATTATGTTAAGATACATAATACAAATAACATATAGAAAAGAAAAAACACCTTATAATTTAAAATAGAGTAGCACCTAATATATGTACCCATTACAACCCACCGGGTACTGAAACTGACCTTTTTTGACGTCATTATTGCGAAGACAGTTCTCCCATTGTTGTCAAGATAGTCTGGTATATACGCTCTTCGAACCTCATTCTCCATGCTAGCGAGGTCTTCCTAACATGATTTCCAAGAAGAAATATAAACTTTGTTATTACCAGTATATAACAAATACTACGCGTAATATCAAGCGATCATTTTGAGAAGTTACGTTCCCACTGAGATACATATGTAGACTAGCTACATGCACATGTGAGTAAGTTTATTGGTAAAAGGGCTGGTGTCTATGTAATGTGTTTTAGTGTTTGGTTTGTGAAATCACCTCGTGTTCGTGAGTAGGTATATCAATATTTCATTCCTTTAATATAATGATCAATCAATTTCTCATACATATACTAATTACTAGCTCGTGTGAAATGAACTTGTGATGGATCAGCTCATTATGTTCCACAAACCAAATAAGAAAAAGTGAGAAATGAGTTGACGATGGCACCTAATTCTTCAAACCATAAACACAGCTACCCCCTATGTGTTGATCTCCGAGAGCAGAGTAGTGTGTGTGCCTTGTTAACAAAGGACCGGGCTATCACAAAAAGTTAAACTGAGAAGGAGGAGTATTTTTCTAATTATTTCAGAAGAACCTCTAGAGTATTAAGATTCGAAGTATAGCAAAGATTCGAATACCCAGCAAATCTTGTCTGGCTTGTACTGACGCCTCCACTTGACAGCTTCCTTGAGAGCCTTGGTCGCTTGTTCCATGCTCCAGTTCTTTGCTCGGAGAAACCTGCGGATGGTGCCGTCCGATAAGAAGCTCGGCATCTCCGTCGGCAGGTCGCCCAGCAGCTCACGGACCTCGTCTATCTTCATGTCCAGGACTCCAGAGATTCATGTCACTTCATGTATCGACAGTACAAAATAGAGGAAACGACATTAATTAATACAGTAGTTTCTGACTGGTTACCTTTCGCTGTTGTTCCTGAGGAGACGCCTGTTTTTGTTGCTTCCCTTCATTCCTGGTCTTCAACAGAGAACTCATGGCTCTGCGATGGATATGTGGCCGGGGCTGGCTAGCTACAGAGCGCAAGATGCAGCGAAACCTGGATTGTAACTTCCCGCGGATTTATTGAGTTTCTAACGCGTCGTGGTCGTATTATTTTTTGAGGTCTGGAAGCATCGTATCGGTAGAAGCAGACGAGTGGACGACGTGATCGAAAGGGAATAGCAATACACAAACCTGGGTGGCTGGGTAGCTAGCAGCTGCTGCCGCCATAATGGTTGGACCCAGACTGGACGCGAACACTGAATGTGGTCAGCATCGCTGACCATACCCATAAATAGAATACATAAGCTAGTCAAAGGCTATCACCTAAAAATTCAAAATTTTACAAGATTCTCTATCACATCGAATCTTACGGCACATGCATAAAACATTAAATGTAGATAAAAAAAATAACTAATTGCACAATTTACTTGTAAATTACGAGACGAATTTTTTAAACCTAGTTGCTCCATGATTGGATAATGTTTTGTCAAATAAAAATGAAAGTGCTACAGTGTCAAAATCCAAAATTTTTTTGAATCTAAACAAGGCCAGAGTAGATCAAAGATGGCAAGAGAATTCGATCAGCCGGTGTTCATGTACGTTTTTTTTGACAAGAGATGTTCATGTACGTTGAAGTTATAGCAGCCAGAAACTTAGGCTTTGTTTAGTTCCGAAAAGATTTCGGATTTCGTACTGTAGCACTTTCGTTTGTTTATGACAAATATTATCTAATTATAGACTAACTAGGATCAAAAGATTCGTCTCGTGATTTCCAGCTAAACTGTATAATTAGTTTTTGCTTTCGTGTATATTTAATGTTTCATGCATGTGCCGCAAGATTCGATGTGACGGAGAATCTTGAAAACTTTTTGCTTTTGGGTGAACTAAACAAGGCCTTAGAACCAGTGAAGATATGGGAGATACACCAATTTAACGCCGACAAAATTTTTATGGTGGACAGTCATCAAAATAATTAATTACTGGATCTATCTATGTGGGATAGATGCTTTGTTGAGGAAAGGGACTCTGCCGACAAATAATATAGGGCGCTGTTGGCAACAGGACATCAACCGTGACCCCACAAATCCAAATTAAATGGAATAATAGCGAACTGATTATAGGTCAGATGGTTAGCTTTCTTATGGTAGAACCTGTATACCTAGGTTCAAGTTCTCGATTTGGCACTGGTGCTGGCATTTTGCTGGATTTATTCTAAGAGTTTACGGTGCTATGTTTAAGTAGTAGGTGACGTCTCCGTCGACAGCAAGACACTTGTGATAACTTCGTGAATCTCTAGATTTACTGCATCAATCCTTCATAGGTGCTCATCATAAGGATAGGGCTATAAGTGACTGCGTTGTACTCTCTTTGTACCTCAATTAGCTAAGGTTTTGGGCAACCTTGCCGTTTTTTCAAAGACTCGCGCTCAGAGGTCTCACCAATCGAGCTACACCAAGTTGTTGTAGAGGAAACACTCGCAGTACTATTTAATAGGGGCAAAGCACGAAAACTAATCCTTAATTAATTACTCCTTGGTTACCGCAATCATGTTCTAAACGTCAGGTAATTCAGGTACGGAGGGAGTACTGTGTAATTCTAAAAAAATAAACAAAACAATAATAGGGTTGCCGGTGATAAAGTAAATACTCCATCATTTCCAAATTATAAGGCGTTTTAACTCTTGTAAATATATTATTTTTATTATGTATCTAGAAATTATGTATATCTAAATGCGTAATGAAATTTTCTTTAAAAAAATCCTTACAAAAACTTCAAAAAAAAATCAAAGCGTCTTATAATTTGTAATGGAGGGAGTAGTCAACAGTTATGTATGTGCATCTCTTCCTAGCTGTTGAAAGGACCAAATAGTCCAAGAGTGAGATGAATTTAGCTCAAGAAATTTGAATAACAACAACCTTAGGATATGCAAATTCAATTTTAGCTACTTGCAAGGTAGTACCTACAACTAAAATAATTACACTAATGTTGTCGTTAGAAAGGTAGACACTAAACATGCCAAGTGAATCTATCAGGAAATTTGCACAACAGTTGATACAAACCCATGAGATAAGCAACTATAGTAGAGCTCATGATCACACTAGGAGAAGGGTACTTAGTGTGGAAACTAAATCTATTAATGTTAGGGATAAATATTATGGACACCCATCTAAGGATAACAAACCGTAGTCATGAACCTCGATTGTCTGAGGATAGACCCTAACCCGTAGTAAATGGACCAAGCCTCGGGGAGCTACTGTTGATGGTAGATAACTCCTAAATTTAATCGTCAACTAAACATGAAATTGGACCTATATGCAAACACCTAGTAGATATAGGGTTATCACTAACAGAATTCCACGAGTTTTGGTGAATATCTGTTTCTGCAGGGTGTCAACTGAAAACAACCAAAGATGGTCCACATATCACGTTTACATAGAGAGAACACCGCAAGCGTCAACTTTTCTATGATCTAGAAGGTTCGAGGAGGCTCCAGACCGAACGAGAGGCGAAACGGGCACGGGTGCCGGGCGGCCGCACGGAGACCCCATAGGCGCCCGCCCCACTATGGTGGCCAATAACACCCAACCTCGCGGATTCTGCCTCCACCGACTTTGTGGATTAATCTTAAGCACAGTTTAAGTCTGTTTGATCCAAGGGCTGCGGTGCTTCCTAAGGGGCTATAAATAAAGACCATGACCCCCACAGAGGCATCTCCTTCATCTTCTTCATTAGCTATCTGCATAGCAAAAACTAAGGTTTCATCAAGTAGAGAAGTAGAGGTCCCTCTAGTTCATCTAGTTCTAGTTCTAGTTCTAGTTATTTAGTTGTATCTAGATTAGAGGGAGAGAGAAGAGGAGAGAGCCAAGGAGGAGCCAGATATGTCGGATCTTCCTCAACATTGTATTTTGCAGCAACCAGTTCGTCTTTGGTTAATCTCCATGTGCTTCAATTCTATAGTTCCTAAGTTTTTATTTAACTTTCATATTTACTTTTAAGTTATTTATTGGATTATTGCTTGCATCAAGTGCTCTAGTTCTTTGATACGCTACAGTAGTAATTAATAGGTTAAGCGTGGTGCTTAGTCTTGCAATTACCTAGAAGTGCACCCAATCCAGCGTATTGTTGTGGTAGCCCCAGGATCGTGACAGTCCTGACGGCCGACGTATTCCACCATGTTCAGAGTAGTGTTGTAGGGCCGTAGACAGAGCTTCCTAGCCCCTATCTCATCTCTTTCCATGGTTAGTGTTGTGATGTCCCAAAATACATAACCTTAGAGTAAATTCTGGTTCCTAGATCAACCTATAGAACTCTCAGGAAAATTCCTCTCTTCCCTACAATATTATATATAGTTATCCTTGGGCATTCTAAAACTCAACTAGTACACTTCACGTTCCCCGTGGAAAATTGATACTTTGGAATACTCTCGGTTGAAAGCTACATCGGTATCAGTGCGCTTACGGATTTTTCTGTGTGTTTAAAATATCCAACAAGCTTTCTAGCGCCGTTTCTAGGGAACGGTAGCTGTGTTAGTTCCGAGCCAAGTTCGTCCATTTATCCTTTTTCTTTTTTACCACCTTTTTAATCACCACAATCATACCACATGGATTCCACTCCAATCTATAAATTATCCACACCAAAGCGCGAGTTCTTAAAGCCACCACAATCGTCGAAGCCAACACAGCTTCTAGCTATGAACTTCATCCTGGCTTTATAGTCATGGTTCAGGACCAATCCTTCTCTGGGCTAGAAAATGAAGATCCTCATAACCATCTTACGAAATTTGAGCAATTGTGTTCTTGCCTAACTATTGATGGCATGACACAAGAGACCCTCAAATGGAAGTTGTTTCCATTCTCCCTTTTAGGTAGAGCAAAACAATGGTATGCTCATTCCGTAAGAGGCGTCAATGGAAATTGGGATGAACTTCGAGATAAGTTTTGTCATACTTTCTTCCCTCTTTCTAAAATAGCAGCCCTTCATAGAGAAATTCTTAACTTTGAACAAAAAGAGAAGGAAACACTAGGAGCTGCTTGGGCTAGATTCATAAGCCTTACTAATTCTGGTCCAACCCATTCCTTGCCGGAAAACATCCTTTCAAAACACTTTTATCTAGGACTTAACAAGGAAGCTGCTCTACATCTCGACTCCGCTTCAAGAGGTTCATTCTTGCATAAAACCATAAATGAGGGGCAAGCCATTCTTGAGAAAACCCTTGAAAACACCCCTTACACTAGCATTTTTGATGAGTTTCCCAAAGAAGAAAAAGTAGTCGAGCCCAGCCCTAAACCACAAGATGAGGAACACACAACCGAATTAGATATTTCAATAGACTCTTCTAATAATTTGGTTGTTGAAAAACCTCCCATTGAGGGAATGCAAACTCAACTAGAGGATGATGAAAGATCCCCTTTAGAGTTTCCCTTTGAATTCAAGGAAGATATTTTTGAAGACTATGGAATTTCATTGAATTGTCTTGTCCAAGTGAGACCTCAAGAAAAGACCACTCCTATTGAACTACATTAAGAATTAATGGCTATAGAACACATTCAAAGCCTTTTGGCAGTCATGATGGCTAAGAGAAGCAGAGTTATCTCCTGAGGTAGCTCGGATCACCTTTCCATCCACCATTCTTCTATGCCAAGTTAGAGGGTCTGCTAGAAGAGTCCACTATAATCTTTCTGTCGGGATAAATATTATTTCAAAAGAGTTAGTTACAACTCTTTATCCCGGCATGTCCTTAACTCCATCTCAAAAGCTTTGGCAAGGACCATCAGGATTTATTCTTGAAAGCCATGGGGTATTAAGGACTATTCCTGTTAGAATAAAGAACTTTGGGATATGCCTAGATTTTCATATTTTTTGAGATCCCAGAGATTCCTCTCTTGATTGGTAGACCAATCATGAGACTTTGACAAGAACAAACACAACGAGGTCAACTAGATTTCAAGGTTGGGAATTCCACTATTATTGTCCCTCTTGCCCGATCTATTAACACAATAGTGGAACTTGAACCAGACCCTATTGAGGAGGTCTTAATGGTGTCTCAAGAAGAAATGGTCCAACCATTCTTTGATGAAAAACACTTCATTCACGAAGAGGAAGAGTTGGCCGAGCCCATTGAGCTAGACATAAATGAACAACCTCCACCTCCTTCAATAGAGTTGAAACCTCTTCCACCTGGACTTAGATATGTCTTTCTTCACAACAACCGTAACACTTCTGTCATCATTAGTGACAAGCTTTCTGAATATGAAACACAACACCTTATGATTGTTCTAGAAAGACATAGATTAGCCATAGTCTACTCACTCCATGATCTCAAGGGGATTAGTGTCGCTCTCTTCACACATCGTATTCCTACGGATCTCGATATCTCTCCATCAAGAGAACATCAATGTAGGCTTAACAATGATATGTGGGAAGTTGTTAAGAAAGAGGTCCTTAAGCTTTTACACGCTGGGATTATTTATCCTGTTCCACATAGTGAGCGGGTTAGCCCTGTCCAAGTTGTGCCGAAGAATGGAGGAATGACTGTTGTTGAGAATGAGAGGAATGAACTCATTCCTCAACGCATCATCACTGGGTGGAGGATGTGCATAGATTATCGAACACTTAATAAGGCTACAAAGAAAGATCACTTCCCGTTACCCTTCATCGATGAGATGTTGGAACGGCTTGAAAAGCACTCTTTCTTTTGTTTCCTTGATGGGTATTCTGGTTATCATCAAATTCTGATCCACCCTGATGACCAAAGTAAGACTACTTTCACATGCCCGTATGGAACTTACGCATACCGATGAATGCCGTTCGGATTATGTAATGTTGTAGCTTCTTTTCAATGGTGCATGATGTCTATTTTCTCTTACATGATCGAGAAAATCATGGATGACTTTACTGTCTATGGCACAACCTTTAATGATTGTCTGGAGAATCTAGACAAAGTCTTACAAAGATGCGAAGAAAATTACTTAGTCCTAAAGTGGGAAAATGCCATTTTATGGTTCGGGAAGGAATAGTGCTAGGACACAAGGTGTCCGAACATGGGATAGAAATGGATAGAGCAAAGATAGAAGTTATTGAACAACTTCCACTTTCCCACAAATGTGAAAGGAATCCGAAGCTTTCTAGGCCATGCGGGGTTCTATAGGCATTTTATCAAAAACTTTTCTCAAATCACTAGACCCCTCACTAGACTATTGGCTAAGGGTGCACCTTTCATCTTTGATAATGAGTGCTATGAATCTTTTAAAACCCTCAAACAAGCACTCATTTTAGCTCCAATCATCCAACCACCTGATTGGACGCTGCCTTTTGAGATCATGTGTGATGCTAGCGATTTTGCTGTTGGTGCCGTTCTCAGCCAAACAAAGGATAAAAAGCATTATGCTATATCCTACGCTAGCAAAACCTTGACTAGACCATAGCTCAATTATGCTACCACTAAGAAAGAGTTGTTGGCAGTTGTCTTTGCAGTAGACAAGTTTAGATCTTACTTAGTTGGAGCAAAGGTAATCATTTATTCAGACCATGCTGCTCTTAAATACCTACTCACTAAGAAAGATGCTAAACCTCGGTTGATCCGCTAGATTCTTCTACTCCAAGAGTTTGATATAGAAATAGAAGATCAAAAAAGGAGTAGAGAATTCAGTAGCCGACCACTTGTCTAGGCTTCATTTCAAGGACACACATGAGCTTCCCATCAATGACTACCTAAGAGATGATACCTTGTTCAAGATATGAGACTCCAATCCTTGGTATGCAGACATTGTGAACTTTATAGTAAAGGCTATGTCCCACCTGGTGTAAATAAAAGAAAATTAGTACATGATAGCCGTCTTCACCTATGGGATGAGCCCTATCTTTTTTGAATCTACTCCGATGGATTATTGAGAAGATGTGTCCCTATGGCTGAGGCTATTCAAATAATGGAAAGATGCCATGCCTCTCCTATGGAGTACGTTATGGAGCATTCCGAACACATGCCAAGTTTTGGCAAAGTGGTTTCTTCTATCCAACGATGTATGAAGATACAAAGGAGTTTGTTAGAAGATGCCACCGATGTTAGAAGCATAGGAATATCAACTCATGAAATGCAATGCCTCTCACAAACAATCTCCAAGTTGAACTTTTTGATGTTTGGGGCATTGATTTCATGGGCCATTCCTCGTGTCTGGGAATTGTGAGTATATCTTGGTAGCTGTGGACTATGTGTCCAAATGGGTAGAAGCACTACCATGTCGAACAATAGATTCTAAACATGCCAAGAGAATGTTCCATGAAGTGATTGTTGGGTATTCTTAACATCATTACCAAAAGTAGACTAAGTTCTCTAAATCTAGTAACGGTGCCAAAAATGCCAAACCTATCCCTCACACCACTTAAGCCAAGTTGTCATCCCCAGCATGATATGAGAGACGCGGTATTGAAATATGCAATTGCTCTTCTAAATAAATAATGAATGGGATCTGCAAGCGCACAGATTAATACCGATGTAGCATTTTAACCGGGAAGTATTCCAGGTATCGTTATTTATATTTTTACCACTGGGAAGGGATTAGCAATCATCAATATTGATTACAGAATAGAATATGAGATTGAGCATCTATCATTGCATATGTAATTGAGAACATTTATCTAACTCATTCATACAGGGATAAGTGTCACATAAAGGATATATGAAATAATGAATAGTGACAAAGATAATTAATCTGATCAGCCACATATAAATATGATAAGCACCTCAATTAGATACTCTAGAAAGTCATTAGCATGGAATTAGAACGAACTACAAGAATATTTCCTAGGTTATTCTCAACTATTGTTGACACCGTTTTTGGGCACGTGTCTAGGATGGCAGGATGAGGTGGCAGTACGATGTTTACGAGGTGAGTTGCCGATAAGAATGGTTGCCGATGAAGGAGAAGTTGAACGTGACTAAGTCTACAGGCAGTGATATGACTGTGCCGATGGCTGGATAAGAAAGTCTGCCGATGACTATGGCAAAGGGTCTGCCGATGATGCAAAGAGGGAGTCCGGGAGCTGCCGGTCGTTATGTGAGGGAGTTTCAGTTTGTCACGGGGGATAGTTTTGTTATTTCCTTAATTATTTACATCATTTTGTATACGGATTCCGTATAGTTTGGAATTCGAATTCTAATCGTTTCTCGTTGTAGCTCTTTGAGCAGGGTATAAATATAGACCCTAGGGCCTTGTAATGAGACATCTATCAATCAATCAAACACACGTTTTTACTCATATTCCAGCATCTACTTTTCGACGACTTCGTCATACTTTTTCCCTTTTATTACGAGTTCTTAGGAATTCGTCGACTTAAGCTCGGCGTGTTCTCAAGTTCCGCGTGAGTACCTCTTAGCCGTGACATCCGGGCGCATCGCTGTTGTCAGGACTAAAGTATTCGAGTTATCACCTTTGCCGATAGTAAGGTCAAATCGGCTGGCACGCCTTAACGTTTGAATCGGGTATTAGCCCTTTGTGTTTGCAGATCAGTTTTGCATCAACACATCTTTTGGCACGCTCGGTGGGACCAGATTCAAGATCAAGATCAACATGTCGATCTCTGACCTCGATCAAGAGAACGTCATCCCCGTGACGGAGGCCAATCTCAAGGATGAGCAGAAGCAAGCTATTGCCCAAGTCATGGAAGAGTTCAAGCAGCAATGCCTGAGATCTTTCAGCATAAATAGGAGCGGCGAAGTGGTCCAGAAAGATGCACTACCGGCACCACGGCAGGTTACCTTTGACGCCAATCCTGGCAAGCTTCAAGACATGGTTGACAATGCCATCAATCGAGCATTGATCAACCAAGCTGGTGTACTGTCTAATACGGTTTTCAATGCCGTGGCAAGAACTTTCAAGGAAGGACAAATCCCACCAAATTATGTGGGCCCCTCTCACCATCAGCCAACGGCACCAGAGGTCACGGCTCCATCGGATGCTTTGACGGCTGCAAGTGCACAATCTGCCGTCCCTCCAAATACATCGGGAGCTACTGGTGCACTATCTATGCTGATGACAACCAACCCACAGACTTCAATTGGGCAGCATAAACTGACGACAGATATGTTGGCATCGGCAATGCCAGGGTTGACTCTTCCTCCCAACTGGTGGGGTTACGGTATGCCTCCAGAGTTGACACCAGGAACATCACAAATAACTGACATGAGGGGCAAGACTCCTATGACATCGGCGCCTCCCAATGCGCCGGTAAACCAGAGTCCTCGGTATACCACAACTACCACCGCAAGGCCTCACACTGGAAATCCTCAAGATTCAATGCTCCAAATACCTAATGCATCGGCAGATTCAATGCTGATGCAACAGAGGTCTATGGCACAGTCAGGGTATGTCAATTCGATGATGATACCCAATTACCAATCATCGGCAGCACCTATGCCGATGAACGCTAATAATGGATGGCTTGGGCAGCAAGTCTTTCCACAATCGCCCTAGCAGAGTTATCAGACTACAGGGTTCCAGCAAGGACAGGTCTATCCCGGGTTCCAAGGTCAGGGGATTCCCAACCAGCCAATGAATTTCGTACAGCAACTCGGGGGACAGCAAATCGGTGGACAGCAGTTTGGTGGTCCGCAGATTGGAGGACAGGTGATCAATCCAATGTTCCGTGCAGATCACGTCCCGAACAGACACGTGGAGGTTCGCCACCAAGTGCCAGATCCGCAGCCGCCTCATCGGCAAGATCCCGATGCATATTGGGCCGATAAGATTGCTGAAGTAATGAGGGAACAATTTGGGATAAAACCCAAAGTCAACACTTACTCTTATCGGACACCGTATCCTCCCGCGTATGATTTGATCCCGCTTCCACATCGGTACAAGGTACCAGATTTTACAAAGTTTTCCGGGCAGGACGACACGTCAACCATGGAGCATGTCAACAGGTTCATCATTCAATGCGGAGAAGCCGGTAATAGGGACGAATTGAGGGTTCGTCTATTTTCATCATCATTGTCTGGATCGGCCTTTACTTGGTTCATATCATTACCTCCCAACTCAGTAATTACTTGGGCCAATCTGGAGAAACAATTCCACAAATACTTCTTTTCGGGGGTTCACGAGAAGAAGATCGCCGACTTGGTCAAGTTGAGACAACGTAATGAAGAGTCGGTTGAGGGTTTTGTGCAGAGGATACGAGAGGTCAAGAATAAATGCTATAGCTTGGTTCTAGATGATCGACAGCTAGCCGATTTGGCTTTCCAGGGTTTGTTGCCACATATCAGGGATAAGTATGCCTCTCAGGAGTTCGAAAGTTTAAGTCATTTGGTGCAGAGGATTTCTGATCAAGACATCAAGCCTTTCGAGCCTAAAAGAGCATGGAATAAGAAAGTGTCATTTGTCGATGAAGCAACAAGCTCAGATTCTGATGAAGAACCAGTAATCGGCTTGGCAGAGTGGGTAAAAAACAAGAAGCCGATGTTTTGTCCTTTTGGGCAGAAGGAACCAGAGAAGTTTGCTTTTGACACCGCTAAGGCTGATAGGATATTTGACTTTCTACTTCAGGAAGGTCAGATCAAACTGTCACCTAATCATGTGATCCCATCGGCAGAAGAGTTGAAGAGGATGAGATATTGCAAGTGGCATAATGCAACTTCCCATGACACCAACGAGTGCAAAGTATTCAGATAGCAGCTGCAATCGGCTATAGAGTCTGGGAGAATCAAGTTTGACAGTTCCAAAGCCCAGAAGCCGATGAAGATAGACCAACATCCTTTCCCGACAAACATGTTGGATGCTAAGGGGAAGGCTAAGGTCTTAACATCGGAGACAGCTGAGAAGAGTGCATCGGTAGATCCTCAGCATCAAGTTACTACTGCCGATGCAAGAAGTAAGGGCTTGGTCCAGGAAGGAACTAGCTCAGGAAGGCCTCCTCGGTCTGGTATCGTCATAACTCATAGAAGGCCTCGAGAAAATTGGCAACAACGGGAAGATCGGTATCGGCGCCAGCAGGAAGATTATCGACGGGAAGAAGAAAGACGCCGACAGGAGTGGAATCGGCACAGGGATCATTGGAATTGTCCATTCTTCATCCATTGTTGGGAGGAAAATATCAAGCTTCCTACTGTCAGAGACTGCCCTGAGTGCAACGGTTATGATCGGTATGATAGAACCGATCGGCGTTATCATGATGATGAACGGCGATTTAATGGGCCAATCAGAGGAAGGGCGTCAGTTCATGATCGGCTGGGGGGCAGGCTTAGCGTTCACGATCGGCTCGGTGACCATGTCCAGTATTTTCCCAGGAACCAGGAAGAGCTCGAGGAGATGGCTAATGTGGGTTCCCGATGAGTTCATATTTTGCAGAGATGCTAACACACATCGTATGGAGTCAAGGGAGAACCGACGCCCGGCAGCAAGGCAGAAACCACTTCCTCCATGGTGTCCTGAAGGATTAACCAAGACACAGAAAAGGAGATTGCAGTGTGAAAGGCAAGAGGAGCTAAGCAAGGGCGAGAACTCTGGAAGTCAGCAGCCATCAGACGCTAAGAGGGAAGGTCCATCGGCAGGGGTCAACATGGTCTTTATGTTGCCGATGGAGTTTCTTGCACCATCCAGTGATGATGAGTTGGAATTTTCTGATCAGATAGCTCAGCTGGCTCTGGATCCGATGACGGCTATCTTTGAGAAACCTGCCGATGACGAGAGACAACATCTCAAAGCTCTGTTTGTCAAAGGGAGGGTTGATGGGCAGCTAATGACCAAGATCCTAGTTGATGGAGGAGCTGCTATTAATATCATGCCGTATGCAGTATATCGGAAGCTTGGGAAAGGGGATCAGGATTTGACCAAGACCGATATGATGCTCAAAGACTTTGAAGGAAACATGTCTGCGGTTAAGGGGGCAATATGTGTGGAGTTGACCATCGGCAGCAAAACCTTGCCGACAACTTTCTTCGTCATCGGTGGAAAGGGTGCTTACAACTTATTGTAGGGAAGAGATTGGATTCATGCCAATTGTTGCATCCCATCTACAATGCACCAATGCTTGGTTCAGTGGGTAGGTGACAAAATTGAGATTGTCCCAGGAGATTCTTCTTATGTTATCGCATCGGCAGAGGCGGACACCTATGAAAGGACCAGGTGCATTTCAGGGGAAGTTTGGGAGAAAGATTTTCTCAAGGTTGCCGATTACGAGATTCCACCGATCCAAGCAGTCGGTTCTGACGACGGTTTTTAATGGATAGATTCGCCGATGATGGAAAATTAGGCCAGGGATTCACATCGGCCGATGATTTGGTAGAAGTAGATATAGGTAGTGGTGATAAGCCTAGGCCTACTTTTATTAGTGCTAAATTAGATCCTGAGTGTAAGCAACAATTGACTAGTTTGTTAAAGGAATATAAAGATTGCTTTGCTTGGGATTATACCGAGATGCCTGGTTTAGACCGATCAATTGTTGAACATCGGTTACCCATCAAGTTTGGATTTCGGCCACATCAGCAACCAGCTCACCGATGTAATCCTAACATTCTACCTGATATTAAGGCCGAAATCACCAAACTTATTGAAGCTAAGTTTATTCGGCAGTGTCGGTATGCCGAGTGGATTTCTAATGTTGTTCCGGTTTACAAGAAGAACGGGAAGCTTTGGGTGTGCATTGATTTCAGGAATCTCAATAAAGCTACGCCGATGGATGGATACCCAATGCCTGTCGCCGATCTACTGGTTGATGCTGCGGCTGGTCATCGGGTCATCAGCTTCATGGATGGTAATGCAGGTTACAATCAAATATTCATGGCGGAGGAGGATATTCCAAAAACCGCATTCAGGTGTCCTGGTCATGTTGGGCTATTTGAATGGATAGTCATGACTTTTGGGTTGAAGAATGCTGGTGCTACTTATCAAAGGGCTATGAATTTTATATTTCATGAGTTCATCGGCAAACTCGTGGAGATTTATATTGATGATGTGGTGGTTAAGTCTGGAGATTTCTCAAAGCATCTTGCCGATTTACAAAAAGTGTTAGAGTGCACAAGGAAGCATGGATTAAAGATGAATCCCAACAAGTGTGCATTTGGTGTATCGGCAGGGCAGTTTCTTGGTTTCATGGTACATCAAAGGGGTATTGAAATTAGTCGAAGACCATTGATGCCATCAATAAAATAGTGGCCCCTACCAACAAAACCGAGCTCCAATCCTTGATCGGCAAGGTAAATTTTATCAGGAGATTTATATCTAATCTGTCTGGTAAGATTCGTGCTTTCAGTCCTCTTCTTAAATTGAAAACCGATCAAGAGTTTATTTGGGGAGAAGAACAGCAGTTGGCTCTGGATGAAATCAAGAAGTATCTAGTAAATCCTCCAGTTCTAGTTCCACCTCAACAAGGGAAGCCCTTCAGATTGTATTTATCTACCGATGGATCGGTTATCGGTTCAGCTTTAGTTCAAGAATTTGAAGGGAAAGAAAGGGTAATTTATTATTTGAGTAGGAGGTTGATTGATGCTGAAACCAGGTATTCGGCCATTGAGAAACTATGCTTATGCTTATATTTTTCATGTATCAAGCTGAGACATTACCTGTTATCGGCCGAATGCACTGTTGTTCGCAAAGATGACGTGGTCCGATACATGCTATCTATGCCGATTATGAGTGGTAGGATCGGTAAATGGATTTTAGCGCTGTCGGAGTTCGATTTGCGTTACGAATCGGCTAAGGCAGTCAAAGGGCAGATTATGACCGATTTTGTGACTCAGCATTGCGGTATAGTGGAAACCTTGGAAATTGTACCCTGGACGCTCTTCTTTGATGGATCTACCTGTGACCGGGGGGCAGGAATCGGCATTGTATTAGTTTCCCCTAAGGGGAGGAAGTATGAGTTTTCCTTGCCGATTGTTGCCACATCAACAAATAATCAGGCTGAGTATCAGGCTCTGATCAAGGGATTGGAGTTATTAAGAGAAGTTCGTGCTGATGCTGTTGAAATATTTGGGGATTCTATGTTGGTTATAAATCCATTGGCCGGAAGCTATGAATGCCGAAGTGAAGTTCTCATAACTTA
Organism: Sorghum bicolor; assembly: GCF_000003195.3. Lineage (NCBI taxonomy): Eukaryota > Viridiplantae > Streptophyta > Magnoliopsida > Poales > Poaceae > Sorghum > Sorghum bicolor. Next base: position 17,621,063 of record NC_012877.2, read on the forward strand.
TTTCGAGAGAAGTATGCAACTGTTAAAGGAATTCAAGGATTTCCGATTAGAGCATGTTCCCCGATTGCATAATGAAGACGCCAATCGGTTAGCTCAGCATGCCTCGGGATATCAGCCAATGATTAATGCAATATCGGCAGTCGGTGCCGGTGATTGGAGGAAAGAAATTATTGATTATCTAAAAGATCCATCGAAAAAAGTTGAAAGACGGGTTCGATTTCAAGCAACCAAGTATGTGCTCCTTGAAAATGAATTGTATTATCGAACTATCGACGGAATTCTTCTCCGATGCTTGGGTGATGATGAAGCTAGAAGTTTGATGGGGGAAATCCATGAAGGAGTGTGTGGAGCGCATCAGTCGGCTTTTAAGATGAAATGGATGATTCGAAGGAATGGATATTTTTGGCCAACCATACTTGAGGATTGTTTTAAATATTTCAAGGGATGTCAAGGTTGTCAAAAGTTTGGTAATATTCAGAGAGCACCCGCATCGGCTATGAATGCTATAATAAAGCCTTGGCCGTTCCGGGGATGGGCTATCGATCTAATCGGCCAGATTTATCCACCATCTAGCAAAGGGCATAAGTTCATTCTAGTTGCCACTGATTATTTCACCAAGTGGGTTGAAGCTATTCCTTTGAAGAAAGTCACATCGGCCAATATGATTGATTTTGTGAAGGAACATATTATTTACCGATTTGGGATCCCTCAAACAATTACTACCGATCAGGGCACTATGTTCACATTGGGGGAGTTCGATGAATTCGCAATCGGTATGGGGATCAAAGTGTTGAATTCTTCTCCTTATTATGCTCAAGCCAATGTGCAGGCCGAAGCATCTAACAAAGGAATTATCAAGCTTATTAAACGAAAGATCGAAGAAAATCCTAAGCGGTGGCATACATTATTAAATGAAGCATTGTGGTCTTATCGGATGGCTTGTCATGGATCAACTAAGGTTTCACCCTATCAATTGGTGTATGGACATGATGCGGTGTTGCCTTGGGAAATTAAGGCTGGATCTAGGCGATTATCTTTTCAAGATCGATTAACTGCCGACGATTATGCCACTTTGATGACCGATGAATTGGATGATCTAGCAGGGCATCGGTTAAAAGCTTTAATGAGTATAGAAGAAAATAAGAAGAGAGTTGCTAGATGGTATGATAAGAAAGTGAAGGCTAAAGAGTTTGCCGATGGGGATTTCGTATGGAAATTAATTTTACCAATTGGGACCAAAAGTTCGAAGTTTGGAAAGTGGTCTCCTAATTGGGAGGGTCCTTATCGGATAAGTCGATCGGCTCCTGGTAATGCCTACATTCTAGAAACCCTCGAAGGAATTGAATTTCCCAGAGCATTAAACGGCAAATATTTAAAGAAGTACTACCCCAGTATATGGGTCGATGCATAGAAGTTTAGGTGCCGATAACACTCCTATCGGCTGGATCCAAATGTTTAGGGACAAGACTTGGTGTTTCAAAAGTTTAGGTGCCGATAACAGTCCTATCGGCTAGACTAAAAGCTGAGGAAGCAGGAAAGCGCAGATAGAATGCCGATGGAAACTCTATGTGTTAAGCAGCGTCTGGATTGCCGATATAGCGCGTAGCCGAATTTGGTTGGCTGCTTCTATCTCCTTGATGTCATCATCGGCAGAACCTTCTATCGGCTTCAGCTTCTTCTTCAGTTGAAGTGCCTTGCGACCATGAGCATTTCGCTCGTGCTCAAGAAGCCTGATGGTCTCTGGCAATTGGCTCTCTTCCTGTTGGGCTTGGGACAGAGCGTTCTCCACTTCCTTGAGCTCCGCCAACAGAGATTCTTTTCTTACCGATAGATCGGATATCTTCTGCTTCAGTGTGTCTCCAGAAGATCTCAGGATACCGATGTTCTTGTGCTTCTCATCGGTCAAAAGCTTCTCTTTCCTCATTTCATCGGAGAGTTGAGTCTGAGCGGCTCTATCGGCAAGACGCCGAGAAGCTCTCTGGTACTGCAGCTAGCGACTCTCTAGATGAGCGGCTTGGAACAGGATTTCTTCAACGTCGGCTGGGATTTGGCCTCTGAGAGTTCTGAACAGGGTCTTGGTAGGGTCGGAATCATCAACCAATTGCGCTGTGTCCTGGTGAAGGAGAGCTGACAATTCTTCCAGCCTGACCCTGATCTCTGCCGATGTGATGCCGACTGTCTGAGAAGAGCTTGCTTCTTCACCTTCTTCTTCAGAGAGATCGATGGCGAAGGAGAACAGGCTATCGGGAGAATCTTGTTCCTGGGAGGGAAAGTAAAATTAGCTCATATTCAGAGAATCGGCAAATAATGCTAACGGTAAACGGTGACTTACTTGCTTCAAGGCGATCTCTTGTCTTTGACTGAGAAGTGCTGACGGAGCTGCAGGCTGATCGGCCAAAGATGCCGATGGAACTAAAGGTTGATCGGCTGAGATTGCCGATGGAACGATATCAACTGAAAGAAGACAAGAGGAGTTATGAGACTAAATGAGAATAAGTTCATCGGTAGCGATATTGTTAAAGTATGTTACCTGGAGGAGGAACAACGGTTGTCTGAATCGGGAGAACTGCCGATGGTATAACTGGACCCACCGGGCCAGTTGTTTGTTCACCCATGTCAGCTGATGTATCTTCTGTTTGAGATCCTTCCTGCTGGGGTTCTTCTATCAGTGGTGCTTCCTGCATAGGTGGGGGAGATGGTGCTTGCTGTGGCTGGGCTTCTGGAGAAGAAGGAGAAGACTCCACCGGAATTGGAGACACCGGAGGAGGAGGGGGAGTTGCTACCTTCTGGCGCTTTGTTCCAGTCTTAGCACCTGTGGTGCCCTTTCTCTTTGGTTGGCTAGACTGGGGGGCATCGGCACTTTCACGCCTGGCTTTTGCCGATACGCCGGTTTGCTGCAATAACGAACAAGAGTTTATAAGCGTAAATATGGCCGATATAAAGATAGTCAGCATAAAGGAAAAGATTTGACAGATTGCCTTGAAAGCCCGCGCCAGAGTGAGGGTAGCTACCGTTGGTGATGTCTGGGTTCTCCTGGTGGTGACTTTCCTGAGACGCACACCCCGATGCACAATGGAAGCCAGGGTGGGAGCATTGTGGCCGATGGAAGAAATCAGGCCTGATGGAAACAAGTCGATCGGCTTGCCGCTCCTGCTAACCGATGGGGGGATGTTGTCAACCTGCAAAAAGAATACAAGGGTAAGCTACCGATGGAAATAGTATTGAGAAAATGAAACATTGGTTTGAGTTACTTACAGTGTCATCGGGAACTTCGTATTCGGAGTCAATCATGCCGCGGTATGAAAGTGCCGATCTGCAAAATAGATGCTCTTTCCATTCTGCCCACCATAACTTGTATGCCTGAGTGATAAAAGCAGCCGGAACCCATTCTGACAGATCTACATCTGTATCGGCGTTTGGTGGTAGTTGGGCTACTCGAATCCACTCAAGGAGGTTGTTGATGGTTTCTCTGGGTTTTATCACATCGGCATAAGGAAGTGCAATCGGCAACTGGCCGAAAGCTAACTGGCGAGCTAATGCCGATGGATTGTAAAATTCATAAGTCTGAGGTGAGGTTTTTGTGCTACCAAAGAAATTCACTGGAATGATTCTGGGAGTTACAATTGCCATCTTCGCTTCATTATCCCTGTCGAGAGCTTCATCAAATGGATTGAAGGTCTGAGGGAGCATGCTATCTAGGTCATCATAAGCCAACCATGGTCGTTCGTCTCTGGCCAAACCCTCATACAGAGTCTGGAAGAATCGGCCGATTTGATCCGGATTACTCCCTGAACCAGGTAGAACGATGACAGCTTCGCCAAAGTTCAAGGGGGCACGCGTTGCCGATTCCTCTTCACCCAACACATGGTTTTCGGCTATATCTCTTGGGAAGTGCTGTGTGAACAAGTTGAAATCAAGGCGCTTATGTAGGTGCAGATTGAGCCACATATTAATAAACCACCAGGGGCCTCCCAAGTTGCTGATGGACTGGCCAAGCAGAAGTTTCTGGGCTACCTGATGAAGAAGATGGTAAACAGCGCCAAGCAAGTATTGGCCGAGAGGAAATTGGCCACCGTTAGCCAGTCTTTCTGCTGCCGATAGATAGACGGAAGTCGGCCCTGCCGATCGACCACAGAATACAAACTTGTCCAGCCACATGTTCAGAAAGGTGGTTTGTTCCTTTATGGTAACAGATCCTTTCCCACGGTACTTCTGGATGTACCCTGACCAACCGCCGATAGCGCGAGTCTCCACCTTGGCACTAGGGGCAGTATCAAAAAAATGGGTGCTATCGGCAGAAGATATGTCTAGACTAGTAAGCATGGCTACATCGGCAAGGGTAGGAGAAGCAGGGCCGTGGCCAAAGGCAAAAGCATTAAGGGTGTGTGACCAAAAGTAGGATGCAGCTATCAGCAGTGACTCATTCCTATGCATATCGGCGATAGACAACCTAATGCATTGGGCTAGTTTCCATTCGCCCCACTGAACTTCATAAGAATTGCTGACTCTCAAGAACCAGTCTTTCCACCCTACGGTAGGGCTAGGCCAAGAGCGGAAGGAATCTTTCCACAAATCTAACGAAAAATTTTCAGTTCTGAAGGGGATCCTGTTGGTTTCTGCGTTAATGAGTTCGGTTGGATCTGGATCTCGTAGAGGACCGAGACATTAGAGGTGTGGTTGATCAGTGGGGATGACAATTTTATTGGACAATTCCTAGTGATTTTTGGGAATAAAAATAAATACAAAGAGGAAAGAAAAGGGAGATATTCAGTAAAATGAATTGCGAATGAACAGGGATATGAAGGAAAAATACAGGAGACGGGGTGGAGATTTGACCTCAGGGACGACGAAGCCGACGGCCATCTTGCTGCGAAGAGAGCGTTTGGGGGCGCCGGAGTTGATGAAGAGGAGTACTTGTCGAAGATCTTGGGAGTTTTGGATGGCGCCGCCGCTGGAAAAGTAAAGTTGGGTAGTAGAATGGTGTGATGGGGAAGGAGTACCCGAGAAGGGACTATTTATAGGACAAAATGGGCAAGGGCAAATCTGACTTATCTCTTTGCCGCATCCGAGAAATCCGAGGGTACTCAGGTGGATATGGTAACTGTTCGCACGATAATCTAGGGATTGTGTAGGTGATTTGATGGGAAGCGATCATTATCTGAAGATATTTTACTATGCAAGATCTCCTGGTCGGTCCATCGGCAACGTTCTATAACGGTCATATTGCCGATGGGCGGATAGAGGGGAAGTGACCGTTTGTGCGAATATCCTGGTCAGAACATCGGCAGATCTTTGTAACGGTATTATTGCCAATGTACGGTTGAGAAGAAATGCCCGTTTAGGAAGTTGGGGATTTCGAGGAATCTGCGGAGGAATAGGATCAGAGTTGTTCAGATTGAGGTTGTCGGTTACCGATTAGGAGCATTAATTGCGGGAGAAGGCATCATTACTGCAGAGAATTTCGGAGCATTAGTAGTTTTATACTCCGAAACTGGGGGGCATGTGTTGACACCGTTTTTGGGCACGTGTCTAGGATGGCAGGATGAGGTGGCAGTACGATGTTTACGAGGTGAGTTGCCGATAAGGATGGTTGCCGATGAAGGAGAAGTTGAACGTGACTAAGTCTACAGGCAGTGATATGACTGTGCCGATGGCTGGATAAGAAAGTCTGCCGATGACTATGGCAAAGGGTCTGCCGATGATGCAAAGAGGGAGTCCGGGAGCTGCCGGTCGTTATGTGAGGGAGTTTCAGTTTGTCACGGGGGATAGTTTTGTTATTTCCTTAATTATTTACATCGTTTTGTATACGGATTCCGTATAGTTTGGAATTCGAATTCTAATCGTTTCTGGTTGTAGCTCTTTGAGCAGGGTATAAATATAGACCCTAGGGCCTTGTAATGAGACATCTATCAATCAATCAAACACACGTTTTTACTCATATTCCAGCATCTACTTTTCGACGACTTCGTCATACTTTTTCCCTTTTATTACGAGTTCTTAGGAATTCGTCGACTTAAGCTCGGCGTGTTCTCAAGTTCCGCGTGAGTACCTCTTAGCCGTGACATCCGGGCGCATCGCTGTTGTCAGGACTAAAGTATTCGAGTTATCACCTTTGCCGATGGTAAGGTCAAATCGGCTGGCACGCCTTAACGTTTGAATCGGGTATTAGCCCTTTGTGTTTGCAGATCAGTTTTGCATCAACAACTATATAGTCTAGCATTATCATAGTTAGTGCAAGCACACTTAGCAATCATTGTGAGACAAGACTACGCCCATGCATAGTGATATTAGCAAGGTAAATGAGAAACATAGCAATCACTCCCCTGTAATAATATTGCTCTGCCAGCCCAATACACGAGAGGGGGACTATATAAGAATCAATGAAGCTGTCACTATCACGAACTACCCCACGATCTGGCATATTGGGTACAATCGCAGATAAATACGGTATAAGCACCACGCCTACACAATATCTATCATTTACCCATGGATCCGATGGATAAACGCTATACGATCCTAAGCATGTATATAGATCCAATCTAACTAAGCCAAGTACATAACTATGATAAACTAAGAACAATATAATCTTGAATATAAGCAAGTAGAGCAAAGTCATAAGCAATATATTGAAGTAGAACAAAGTCATATTCATAATATTGAAGAACAAAGATAATTAGAAGAACAGTTAGAAGCACAATTAGAGAATTACCAAGAATCCTCTTGACAGATCCGGAAACCAATCGAAGATTGACTCCTTCTAGTTCTAATCCTATGTAGCTATGCTAATATAGATATCTAATTGATGTGGTGGCTCTAATCTTGATCAGAGGCTTCTTCTCCCTTGAGAATAATGAATTAGGGTTGAGAGGCTCTCTCCTCCAGGGGCCAGGGGGTCTGGTTTTATAGTCCCTTCAAGTGAATATGGGCCGTTGGATCAAACCGACATAGATAGTATGGTTTAGATTCATCCTTTAGGTCGGTGGAGATCTCCCACGAAGCAGAGTCCTGATTGGACTTAGGGAGGGGGCGGGCGCCCAGAGGGACAGGGCGGGCGCCCTGCCTCTGGCCCCGTTTCGTCTCCGCTTCGGTCTCGTGGCTTCTGGAGTCTTCTAGATGTAAGATAATTGCGCAGCACATTAATATCTCTATGTAATCCCGACGTGTGGGCCTTTCTTCCGTATTTCCTGATAACCCCCTGCATAAATAGACAAACACCAAAACTCGTGGAATTCTGTCAGATAAAACCCTAAGTCTAGATGTTGATTTCATTTGGATCCTTTTCTTTGTTTATTTGATAATTAAATTTGATACTTAAGGATCGTCAACAAACTCCCCCAAGCTTACCTCTTGCTCGTCCCTGAGCAAGGATAGACTCAGTAATGGATCAGAAGTTGTTGCAATATCTTTTAAAAATTGATGGTACACATGCTTTTAAATAAGATCTCATCTCTGAGTTAGAGTAAACTGTCAAGACTTAAAACTTACTTACTTTACCTTTCACCATGGAACTTGTAACCGTCACTTCTGTCTTGAGTAGTTAAAAGATAGAACAGTCTAGTCAAGTGCCATGTCTCTTATTCTTGATCAGCTATAGCTCTGAAGTTTTTGTAGATTTTCAAATAAAACTCAGAGATTCCTTGTATGACTCTCTCAGATCTCTCTTTTGTGGTATTTCTGGATCCTTACCAAGGTAGTGATGGTATATGCCTTCTCTCAATAAGTATGTGGTATTTGTGGTATAAGGCATAGTGACATTGCCTTCTTCCTCACCCTGCTCTAATAAGGCTTTAATATCTGGAGCTCATAGGTGGGAGATATAGTATACATACTTACAAGACAAGTATTGCATAGTCAAACCATGGATCCAAAGAAACAAGTCAATAAGTTTAATCAAGATGTGCATGTGTGGCGAATGAATGGTGTATGGTGATGATGGTGGTAACAATGGTGGAAGTATAATTCTACTTTGCTCTTTGAGGGGATACATACCTTCCTTGCTTTTTGAAACTTTATGAAAGGAGAATGAGATGCTCTATATTTTTCTTTTCTCTCAGGTGGGTATCTTGTACCCCTAATTCTACTGTCGGACACTTGTCCATTTTTACCTCTCGTCTCACTTTTTCTTTTCTTTCGAGGTTCCGAGCACTTGCTCCTTTTTATTTCCTCGTATCTCTCTCTTTTTTTAGAGCACTCATCTCTTGAGATAATATAGCAAGTGGTAGTAACAAGATAACTTGAGCATTTATTTCACAAGGGAAAAACAGAAATATTTTTGGTTATTCCCTCCCGGATTAGGAGTAGAATATTTTTTTGGTGGTTCTGGAGATGGAAATGGATGGATATATGTGGATGGTACTTCCGGAGTAGAAGTAGCATGTATGAGTGAACGTGCAAGTGAAATCTTGATTTAACCAGATGACAAGCTCCTAGGGGTCTACACAGCTTGACCACACTCAATGCTCATAAGCAGTAAATAGTAAATGTGTGGCTCAAAGTCTAGCAAGCATGTATATATGGCTGTGGTAGGAATTTAAACTCTCATCATATAGGAACTCATCATGCAACATTTTAAAGATTTTCAAAGATAAAATTCTCCATAATTCTAGCATCTCTAGGAATAGATAAACAGCAGCCCAACCTTCCCATATCGTATCCGTTAACAACTTAGACTTCAAATCAAGTTTTCATCCCACAAGTTTAGGTCTAGAGCAAGCTTTAAATTATAACAGTTGTTGACACCGTTTTTGGGCACGTGTCTAGGATGGCAGGATAAGGTGGCAGTACGATGTTTACAAAGTGGGTTGCCGATGAGGATGGTTGCTGATGAGGGAGAAGTTGAACGTGACTAAGTCCACAGGCAGTAATATGGTGCCGATGGCTAGATAAGAAAGTCTGCCGATGACTATGGCAAAGGGTCTGCCGATGATGCAAAGAGGGAGTCCGGAAGCTGCCGGTCGTTATGTGGAGGAGTTTCGGTTTGTCACGAGGGATAGTTTTGTTATTTCCTTAATTATTTGCATCGTTTTGTATACGGATTCCGTGTAATTTGGAATTCGAATTCTAATCGTGTCTGGTCGTAGCTCTTTGAGCAGGGTATAAATATAGACCCTAGGGCCTTGTAATAAAAAATCAATCAATGAATCAAACACACGTTTTTACTCATATTCCAGCATTTACTTTTCGACGACTTCGTCATACTTTTTCTTTTTGTTACGAGTTCTTAGGAATTCGTCGACTTAAGCTCGGCGTGTTCTCAAGTTCCGTGTGAGTACCTCTTAGCCGTGACATCCGGGCGCATCGCTGTTGTCAGGACTAAAGTATTCGAGTTATCACCTTTGCCGATAGCAAGGTCAAATCGGCTGGCACGCCTTAACATTTGAATCGGGTATTAGCCCTTTGTGTTTGCAGACCAGTTTTGCATCAACACATCTTTTGGCACGCCCAGTGGGACAGGATTCAAGATCAAGATCAACATGTCGATCTCTGACCTCGATCAAGAGAACGTCATCCCCGTGACGGAGGCCAACCTCAAGGATGAGCAGAAGCAAGCTTTTGCCCAAGCCATGGAAGAGTTCAAGCAGCAATGCCTGAGGTCTTTCAGCATAAACAGGAGCGGCGAAGTGGTCCAGAAAGATGCACTGCCGGCACCACGGCAGGTTACCTTTGACGCCAATCCTGGCAAGCTTCAAGATATGGTTGACAATGCCATCAATCGAGCGTTGATTAACCAAGCTGGTGTACTGTCTAATACGGTTTTCAATGCCGTGGCAAGAACTTTCAAGGAAGGACAAATCCCACCAGATTATGTGGGCCCCTCCCATCATCAGCCAACGGCACCAGAGGTCACGGCTCCATCGGCTGCCTTGACGACTGCAAGTGCACAATCTGCCGTCCCTCCAAGTACATCAGGGACTACTGGCGCACTATCTATGCCGATGACAACCAACCCACAAATTTCAGTTGGGCAGCATAAACTGACAACAGATATGTTGGCATCGGCAATGTCAGGGTTGACTCTTCCTCCCAACTGGTGGGGTTACGGTATGCCTCCAGAGTTGACACCGGGAACATCACAAATAACTGACATGAGGGGCAAAACTCCTATGACATCGGCACCTCCCAATGCGCCGGTGAACCAGAGTCCTCGGTATACCACAACTACTACTGCAAGGCCTCACACTGGAAATCCTCAAGATTCAATGTTCCAGATGCCCAACGCATCGGCAGAGTCAATGCTGATGCAACAGAGGTCTATGGCCCAGTCGGGGTATGTCAATTCAACGACAGTACCCAATTACCAATCATCGGCAGCACCTATGCCGATGAACGCTAATAATGGATGGCTTGGACAGCAAGCCTTTCCACAATCGCCCCAGCAGAGTTACCAGACTACAGGGTTCCAGCAAGGGCAGGTCTATCCCGGGTTCCAAGGTCAGGGGATTCCCAACCAGCCAATGAATTTTGGACAGCAACTCGGGGGACAGCCAATCGGTGGACAGCAGTTTGGTGGTCCGCAGATTGGAGGACAGGTGATCAATACAATGTTCCGTGCAGATCACGTCCCGAACAGACACGTGGAGGTTCGCCACCAAGTGCCAGATCCGCAGCCGCCTCATCGGCAAGATGCCGATGCATATTGGGCCGATAAGATTGCTGAAGTAATGAGGGAACAATTTGGGATAAAACCCAAAGTCAACACTTATTCTTATCGGACACCGTATCCTCCCGCGTATGATTTGATCCCGCTTCCACATCGGTACAAGGTACCGGATTTTACAAAGTTTTCCGGGCAGGACGACACGTCAACCATGGAGCATGTCAACAGGTTCATCATTCAATGTGGAGAGGCTGGTAACAGGGACGAATTGAGGGTTCGTCTATTTTCATCATCATTGTCTGGATCGGCCTTTACTTGGTTCATATCATTACCTCCCAACTCAGTAATTACTTGGGCCTATCTAGAGAAGCAATTCCACAAATACTTCTTCTCGGGGGTTCATGAGAAGAAGATCACCGACTTGGTCAAGTTGAGGCAACGTAATGATGAGTCGGTTGAGGGTTTTGTGCAGAGGATACGAGAGGTCAAGAATAAATGCTATAGCTTGGTTCTGGATGATCGGCAGCTAGCCGATTTGGCTTTCCAGGGTTTGTTGCCACATATCAGGGATAAGTATGCCTCTCAGGAGTTCGAAAGTTTAAGTCATTTGGTGCAGAGGATTTCTGATCAAGACATCAAGCCTTTCGAGCCTAAAAGAGCATGGAATAGGAAAGTGTCATTTGTCGATGAAGCAACAAGCTCAGATTCTGATGAAGAACCAGTAATCGGCTTGGCAGAGTGGGTAAAAAACAAGAAGCCGATGTCTTGTCCTTTTGGGCAGAAGGAACCAGAGAAGTTTTCTTTTGACACCGCTAAGGCTGATAGGATATTTGACTTTCTACTTCAGGAAGGTCAGATCAAACTGTCACCTAACCATGTGATCCCATCGGCAGAAGAGTTGAAGAGGATGAGATATTGCAAGTGGCATAATGCAACTTCCCATGACACCAACGAGTGCAAAGTATTCAGACAGCAGCTGCAATCGGCTATAGAGTCAGGGAGAATCAAGTTTGACAGTTCCAAAGCCCAGAAGCCGATGAAGATAGACCAACATCCTTTCCCGACAAACATGTTGGATGCTAAGGGGAAGGCTAAGGTCTTAACATCGGAGACAGCTGAGAAGAGTGCATCGGTAGATCCTCAGCATCAAGTTACTACTGCCGATGCAAGAAGTAAGGGCTTGGTCCAGGAAGGAACTAGCTCAGGAAGGCCTCCTCGGTCTGGTATCGTCATAACTCATAGAAGGCCTCGAGAAAATTGGCAACAACGGGAAGATCGGTATCGGCGCCAGCAGGAAGATTATCGACGGGAAGAAGAAAGACGCCGACAGGAGTGGAATCGGCACAGGGATCATTGGAATTGTCCATTCTTCATCCATTGTTGGGAGGAAAATATCAAGCTTCCTACTGTCAGAGACTGCCCTGAGTGCAACGGTTATGATCGGTACGATGGGATCGATCGGCATTATCATGATGATGAACGGCGATTTAATGGGCCGATCAGAGGAAGGGTGTCAGTTCATGACCGGCTGGGGGGCAGATTTAGTGGGCACGACAGACTTAGTGACCGTGTCCAGTATTTTCCCAGGAACCAAGAAGAGCTCGAGGAAATGGCTGATGCGCGGGTTCCTGATGAATTCATATTTTGCAGGGATGCTAACACACATCGTATGGAGTCAAGGGAGAACCGACGCCCGACGGCAAGGCAAAGGCCACTTCCTCCATGGTGCCCTGGAGGATTAACCAAGACACAGAAAAGGAGATTGCAACGTGAAAGGCAAGAAGAGCTAAACAAGGGAGAGAACTCTGGAAGTCGGCAGCCGTCAGACACTAAGAGGGAAGGTCCATCGGCAGGCGTCAACATGGTCTTCATGTTGCCGATGGAGTTTCTTGCACCAGCCAGTGATGATGAGTTGGAATTTTCTGATCAGATAGCTCAGTTGGCTCTGGATCCGATGATGGCTATCTTTGAGAAACCTACCGATGACGAGAGGCAGCATCTTAAAGCTCTGTTCCTCAAAGGAAGGGTTGATGGGCAGCCAATGACCAAGATCCTAGTTGATGGTGGAGCTGCTATTAATATTATGCCATATGCAGTATATCGGAAGCTTGGGAAAGGGGATCAAGATTTGACCAAGACCGATATGATGCTCAAAGACTTTGAAGGAAACGTGTCTCCAGTCAAGGGGGCGATATGTGCAGAGTTGACCATCGGCAGCAAAACCTTGCCGACAACTTTTTTCGTGATCAGCGAAAAAGGTGCTTACAACTTATTATTGGGAAGAGATTGGATTCATGCCAATTGTTGTATCCCATCTACAATGCATCAATGCTTGGTTCAGTGGGTAGGTGACAAGATTGAGATTGTCCCAGGAGATTCTTCTTATGTTATCGCATCGGCAGAAGCGGATACTTACGAAAGGACCAGGTGCATTTCAGGAGAAGTTTGGGAGAAAGATTTTCTCAAAGTTGTCGATTATGAGATTCCACCGATCCAAGCAGTCGGTTCTGATGACGGTTTTTAATGGATAGATTCGCCGATGATGGAAAATTAGGCCAGGGATTCACATCGGCCGATGATTTGGTAGAAGTAGATATAGGTAGTGGTGATAAGCCTAGGCCTACTTTTATTAGTGCTAAATTAGATCCTGAGAGTAAGCAACAATTGACTAGTTTGTTAAAGGAATATAAAGATTGCTTTGCTTGGGATTATACCGAGATGCCTGGTTTAGACCGATCAATTGTTGAACATCGGTTACCCATCAAGTCTGGATTTCGGCCACATCAGCAACCAGCCCGCCGATGTAATCCTAACATTCTACCTGATATTAAGGCCGAAATCACCAAACTTATTGAAGCTAAGTTTATTCGGCAGTGTCGGTATGCCGAGTGGATTTCCAATGTTGTTCCGGTTTACAAGAAGAACGGGAAGCTTCGGGTGTGCATTGATTTCAGGAATCTCAATAAAGCTACGCCGATGGATGGATACCCAATGCCTGTCGCCGATCTACTGGTTGATGCTGCGGCTGGTCATCAGGTCATCAGCTTCATGGATGGTAATGCAGGTTACAATCAAATATTCATGGCGGAGGAGGATATTCCGAAAACCGCATTCAGGTGTCCTGGTCATGTTGGGCTATTGGAATGGATAGTCATGACTTTTGGGTTGAAGAATGCTGGTGCTACTTATCAAAGGGCTATGAATTTTATATTTCATGAGTTCATCGGCAAGCTCGTGGAGATTTATATTGATGATGTGGTGGTTAAGTCTGGAGATTTCTCAAAGCATCTTGCCGATTTACAAAAAGTGTTAGAGTGCACAAGGAAGCATGGATTGAAGATGAATCCCAACAAGTGTGCATTTGGTGTATCGGCAGGGCAGTTTCTTGGTTTCATGGTACATCAGAGGGGTATTGAAATTAGTCGAAGATCTATTGATGCCATCAATAAAATAGTGGCCCCTACCAACAAAACCGAGCTTCAATCCTTGATCGGCAAGGTAAATTTTATCAGGAGATTTATATCAAATTTGTCTGGTAGGATTCGTGCTTTCAGTCCTCTTCTTAAATTGAAAGCCGATCAAGAGTTTATTTGGGGAGAAGAACAGCAGTTGGCTCTGGATGAAATCAAGAAGTATCTAGTAAATCCTCCAGTTCTAGTTCCACCTCAACAAGGGAAGCCCTTCAGATTGTATTTATCTACCGATGGATCGGTTATCGGTTCAGCTTTAGTTCAAGAATTTGAAGGGAAAGAAAGGGTAATTTATTATTTGAGTAGGAGGTTGATTGATGCTGAAACCAGGTATTCGGCCATTGAGAAACTATGCTTATGCCTATATTTTTCATGTATCAAGCTGAGACATTACCTGTTATCGGCCGAATGCACTGTTGTTTGCAAAGATGACGTGGTCCGATACATGCTATCTATGCCGATTATGAGTGGTAGGATCGGTAAATGGATTTTAGCGCTGTCGGAGTTCGATTTGCGTTACGAATCGGCTAAGGCAGTCAAAGGGCAGATTATGGCCGATTTTGTGAGTCAGCATTGCGGTCTAGTGGAAACCTTGGAAATTGTACCCTGGACGCTCTTCTTTGATGGATCTACCTGTGACCGGGGGGCAGGAATCGACATTGTATTAGTTTCCCCTAAGGGGAGGAAGTATGAGTTTTCCTTGCCGATTGTTGCCACATCAACAAATAATCAGGCTGAGTATCAGGCTCTGATCAAGGGATTGGAGTTGTTAAGAGAAGTTCGTGCTGATGCTGTTGAAATATTCGGGGATTCTATGTTGGTTATAAATCAATTGGCCGGAAGCTATGAATGCCGAAGTGAAGTTCTCATAACTTATTTCGAGAGAAGTATGCAACTGTTAAAGGAATTCAAGGATTTCCGATTGGAGCATGTTCCCCGATTGCATAATGAAGACGCTAATCGGTTAGCTCAGCATGCCTCGGGATATCAGCCAATGATTAATGCGACATCGGCAGTCGGTGCCGGTGATTGGAGGAAAGAAATTATTGATTATCTAAAAGATCCATCCAAAAAAGTTGAAAGACGGGTTCGATTTCAAGCAACCAAGTATGTGCTCCTTGAAAATGAATTGTATTATCGAACTATCGACGGAATTCTTCTCCGATGCTTGGGTGATGATGAAGCTAGAAGTTTGATGGGGGAAATCCATGAAGGAGTGTGTGGAGCGCATCAGTCAGCTTTTAAGATGAAGTGGATGATTCGAAGGAATGGATATTTTTGGCCAACCATACTTGAAGATTGTTTTAAATATTTCAAGGGATGTCAAGGTTGTCAAAAGTTTGGTAATATCCAGAGAGCACCCGCATCGGCTATGAATCCTATAATAAAGCCTTGGCCATTCCGGGGATGGGCCATCGATCTGATCGGCCAGATTTATCCACCATCTAGCAAAGGGCATAAGTTCATTCTAGTTGCCACTGACTATTTCACTAAGTGGGTTGAAGCTATTCCTTTGAAGAAAGTCACATCGGCCAATATGATTGATTTTGTGAAGGAGCATATTATTTACCGATTTGGGATTCCCCAAACGATTACTACCGATCAGGGCACCATGTTCACATCGGGGGAGTTCGATGAATTCGCAATCGGTATGGGAATTAAAGTGTTGAATTCTTCTCCTTATTATGCTCAAGCCAATGGGCAGGCCGAAGCGTCTAACAAAGGAATTATCAAGCTTATTAAACGAAAGATTGAAGAAAATCCTAAGCGGTGGCATACATTATTAAATGAAGCATTGTGGTCTTATCGGATGGCTTGTCATGGATCGACCAAAGTATCACCCTATCAATTGGTGTATGGACATGATGCAGTGTTGCCTTGGGAAATTAAGGCTGGATCTAGGCGATTATCTTTTCAAGATCAATTAACTTCCGATGGTTATGCCACTTTGATGACCGATGAATTGGACGATCTAGCAGGGCATCGGTTAAAAGCTTTAATGAGTATAGAAGAAAATAAGAAGAGAGTTGCTAGATGGTATGATAAGAAAGTGAAGGCTAAAGAGTTTGCCGATGGGGATTTGGTATGGAAATTAATTTTACCAATTGGGACCAAAAGTTCGAAGTTTGGAAAGTGGTCTCCTAATTGGGAGGGTCCTTATCGGATAAGTCGATCGGCTCCTGGTAATGCCTACATTCTAGAAACCCTCGAAGGAATTGAATTTCCCAGAGCATTAAACGGCAAATATTTAAAGAAGTACTACCCCAGTATATGGGTCGATGCATAGAAGTTTAGGTACCGATAACACTCCTATCGGCTGGATCCAAATATGCTTGGGGACAAGACTTGGTGTTTCAAAAGTTTAGGTGCCGATAACAGTCCTATCGGCTAGACTAAAAGCTGAGGAAGCAGGAAAGCGCAGATACAATGCCGATGGAAACTCTATGTGTTAAGCAGCGTCTGGATTTCCGATATAGCGCGTAGCCGAATTTGGTTGGCTGCTTCTATCTCCTTGATGTCATCATCGGCAGAACCTTCTATCGGCTTCAGCTTCTTCTTCAGTTGAAGTGCCTTGCGACCATGAGCATTTCGCTCGTGCTCAAGAAGCCTCATGGTCTCTGGCAATTGGCTCTCTTCCTGTTGGGCTTGGGACAGAGCGTTCTCTACTTCCTTGAGCTCCGCCAACAGGGATTCTTTTCTTGCCGATAGATCGGATATCTTCTGCTTCAGCGCGTCTCCAGAAGATCTCAGGATACCGATGTTCTTGTGTTTCTCATCGGTCAAAAGCTTCTCTTTCCTCATTTCATCGGAGAGTTGAGTCTGAGCGGCTCTATCGGCAAGCCGCCGAGAAGCTCTTTGGTACTGCAGCTGGCGACTCTCCAGATGAGCCGCTTGGAACAGGATTTCTTCAACATCGGCTGGGATTTGGCCTCTGAGAGTTCTGAACAGGGTCTTGGTAGGGTCGGAATCATCAACCAATTGCGCTGTGTCCTGGTGAAGGAGAGCTGACAATTCTTCCAGCCTGACCCTGATCTCTGCCGATGTGATGCCGACCGTCTGAGAAGAGCTTGCTTCTTCACCTTCTTCTTTAGAGAGATCGATGGCGCAGGAGAACAGGCTATCGGGAGAATCTTGTTCCTAGGAGGGAAAGCAAAATTAGCTCATACTCAGAGAATCGGCAAATAGTGCTAACGGTAAACGGTGACTTACTTGCTTCAAGGCGATCTCTTGTCTTTGACTGAGAAGTGCTGACGGAGCTGCAGGCTGATCGGCCAAAGATGCCGATGGAGCTACAGGTTGATCGGCTGAGATTGCCGATGGAACGATATCAACTGAAAGAAGACAAAAGGAGTTATGAGACTAAATAAGAATAAGTTCATCGGTAGCGATATTGTTAAAGTATGTTACCTGGAGGAGGGACAACGGTTGTCTGAATTGGGAGAACTGCCGATGGTATAACTGGACCCACTGGGCCAGTTGTTTGTTCACCCATGTCAGCTGATGTATCTTCTGTTTGAGATCCTTCCTGTTGGGGTTCTTCTATCTGTGGTGCTTCCTGCATAGGTGGGGGGGATGGTGCTTGCTGTGGCTGGGCTTCTGGAGAAGAAGGAGAATACTCCACCGGAATTGGAGATACCGGAGGAGGAGGGGGAGTTGCTACCTTCTGGCGCTTTGTTCCAGTCTTAGCACCCGTGGTGCCCTTTCTCTTGGGTTGGCTAGACTGGGGGGCATCGGTACTCTCACACCTGGCTTTCGCCGATGCGCGGTTTGCTGCAATAATGAACAAGAGTTTATAAGCATAAATATAGCCGATATAAAGATAGTCAGCATAAAGGAAAAGATTTGACAAATTGCCTTGAAAGCCCGCGCAAGAGTGGGAGCAGCAACCGTTGGTGATGTCTGGGTTCTTCTGGTGGTGACTTTCCTGAGGCGTACACCCCGATGCACGATGGAAGCTAGAGTGGGAGCATTGTGGCCGATTGAGGAAATCGGGCCTGATGGAAACAAGTCGATCGGCCTGCCACTCCTGCTAACCAATGGAGGAATATTGTCAACCTGCAAAAGGAATACAAGGGTAAGCTGCCGATGGAGGTAATATTGAGAAAATGAAACGTTGGTTTGAGTTACTTACAGTGTCATCGGGAACTTCGTATTCGGAGTCAATCATGCCGCGGTATGAAAGTGCCGATCTGCAGAATAGATGCTCTTTCCATTCTGCCCACCATAACTTGTATGCCTGAGTGATAAAAGCAGCCGGAACCCATTCTGACAGATCTACATCTATATCGGCGTTTGGTGGTAGTTGGGCTGCTCGAGTCCACTCAAGAAGGTTGTTGATAGTTTCTCTGGGTTTTATCACATCGGCATAAGGAAGTGCAATCGGCAACTGGCCGAAAGCTAACTGGCGAGCTAATGCCGATGGATTGTAAAATTCGTAAGTTTGAGGGGAGGTTTTTGTGCTACCAAAGAAATTCACTGGAATGATTCTGGGAGTCACAATTGCCATCATCACCTCATTGTCCCTGTCGAGAGCTTCATCAAATGGATTGAAGGTCAGAGGGAGCATGCTATCTGGGTCATCATAAGCCAACCATGGTCGTTCGTCTCTGGTCAAACCCTCATACAGAGTCTGGAAGAATTGGCCGATCTGATCTGGATTACCCCCTGAACCAGGCAGAACTATGACAGCTTCGCCAAAGTTCAAGGGGGCGCGTGTTGCCGATTCCTCTTCACCCAATACATGGTTTTCAGCTATATCTCTTGGGAAACGCTGTGTGAACAGGTTGAAGTTGAGACGCTTGTGCAGATGCAGATTGAGCCACATGTTGACAAACCACCAGGGGCCTCCCAAGTTGCCAGTGGATTGGCCGAGCAGAAGTTTCTGGGCTACTTGATGGAGAAGGTGGTAAGCAGCGCCAAGCAAGTATCGGCCGAGAGGGAATCGGCCACCGTTAGCCAGTCTTTCTGCTGTCGATAGGTAGACAGAAGTCGGTCCTGCCGATCGACCACAGAATACAAACTTGTCCAGCCACATGTTCAGAAAGGTGGTTTGTTCCTTTATGGTGACAGATCCTTTCCCACGGTACTTCTGAATGTACCCCGACCAACCGCCGATAGCGCGAGTCTCCACTTTGGCACTAGGGGCAGTATCAAAAAAGTGGGTGCTATCGGCAGAAGATATATCTAGACCAGTAAGCATGGCTACATCGGCAAGAGTAGGAGAAGCAGGGCCGTGGCCAAAGGCAAAAGCATTGAGGGTGTCTGACCCAAAGTAGGATGCAGCTATCAGCAGTGACTCGTTCCTATGCATATCGGCAATGGACAATCTAATGCATTGGGCTAGATTCCTTTCGCCCCACTGAACTTCATTAGAGTTGCTGACCCTCAAGAACCAGTCTTTCCACCCTACAGTTGGGCTGGGCCAAGAGCGGAAGGTGTCCTTCCACAGATCTAAGGAAAAATTTTCGGCTCTGAAGGGGACCCTGTTGGTTTCTGCGTTGATAAGGTCAGTTGGATCTGGGTCCCCTAGAGGGCCGAGGCATTGAAGGTGTGGTTGATCGGTGGGGATGACAATTTTGTTGGACAATTCCTAGTGATTTTGGGCGTAAAAAGAAATACAAAGAGGAAAGAAAAGGAAGATGTTCAGTAAAATGAATTGCGAGTGAACAGGGATATGAAGAAAAATACAGAAGACGGGGTGGAGATTTGACCTCAGGGACGACGAACCCGACGGCCATCTTGCTGCGAAGGAAGCGTGTGAAGGCGCCGGAGTTGGTGAAGAGGGGTACTTGTCGGAGACCTTAGGAGTTTTTGGTGGCGCCGCCGCTGGAAAAGTAAAGTTGGGTAGTAGAATGGTGTGATGGGGAAGGAGTACCCAAGAAGGAACTATTTATAGGACAAAAAGGGCAAGGGCAAATCCGACTTATCTCTTTGCCGCATCCGAGAAATCCGAGGGTACTCAGGTGGATATGGTAACTGTTCGCACGGTAATCCAGGGATTGTGCAGGTGATTTGACGGGAAGCGGTCATTATCTGAAGATATTTTACTGTGCGAGATCTCCTGGTCGGTCCATCGGCAATATTCTATAACGGTCATATTGCCGATGGGCGGATAGAGGGGAAGTAACCGTTTGTGCGAATATCCTAGTCAGAACATCGGCAGATCTTTGTAACGGTATTGTTGCCGATGTACGACTGAGAAAAATGCCCGTTTAGGAAGTTGGGGATTTCGAGAAATCTGCGGAGGAATAGGATCAGAGTTGTTCAGATTGAGGTTGTCGGTTACCAGATTAGGAGCATTAATTGCTGGAAAAGGCATCATTACTGCAGAGAATTTCGGAGCATTAATAGTTTTATACTCCGAAACTGGGGGGCATGTGTTGACACCGTTTTTGGGCACGTGTCTAGGATGACAGGATAAGGTGGCAGTACGATGTTTACAAAGTGGGTTGCCGATGAGGATGGTTGCCGATGAGGGAGAAGTTGAACGTGACTAAGTCCACAGGCAGTAATATGGTGCCGATGGCTAGATAAGAAAGTCTGCCGATGACTATGGCAAAGGGTCAGCCGATGATGCAAAGAGGGAGTCCGGAAGCTGCCGGTCGTTATGTGGAGGAGTTTCGGTATGTCACGAGGGATAGTTTTGTTATTTCCTTAATTATTTGCATCGTTTTGTATACGGATTCCGTGTAATTTGGAATTCGAATTCTAATCGTGTCTGGTTGTAGCTCTTTGAGCAGGGTATAAATATAGACCCTAGGGCCTTGTAATAAAAAATCAATCAATGAATCAAACACACGTTTTTACTCATATTCCAGCATTTACTTTTCGACGACTTCGTCATACTTTTTCTTTTTGTTACGAGTTCTTAGGAATTCGTCGACTTAAGCTCGGCGTGTTCTCAAGTTCCGCGTGAGTACCTCTTAGCCGTGACATCCGGGCGCATCACTGTTGTCAGGACTAAAGTATTCGAGTTATCACCTTTGCCGATAGCAAGGTCAAATCGGCTGGCACGCCTTAACATTTGAATCGGGTATTAGCCCTTTGTGTTTGCAGACCAGTTTTGCATCAACAACAGTTATATCTAAACTTGAGAGAGAACTTCAAATTTTAAAATTTGGCAGAGCAACAATTCATCATATCCATGCTTGAGTTTTATTTAGATACAGATTAGCATAGCCACTTTATTTATTTATTAAACACACTAAGCAAAAGATATATATATATATAAGCATAAAATCTTTATTTGGTTTTCCATAGTTATATTTTAATATAGTACAAGTATAAAGATAGATAGATAGAAACACTTATCGGGATAAATGGGGGTGCTCTCCCCCAAGCTGAATTTTGACGTAATTTCTCTTGATGTAGCTAGCAGGTGGCAGAGGTGTATTTGAAAGTCAGCAGCATTCTGACAGCGATTAGAATGTCCTCCGTCTGCTAGTCTTCTTGATTCTTAAATTCTGTGGAGCTCAAATAGACAACAAAGCTTGTGGAACTGATTAAGTGTTAGCATAAATATCTAGCCTTTATCATGTTGAGACTCCTCAATAATTATTACTCCCTGTTTTTATATTTTCATTTTATAAAGCAGAAAAGAAATATTTATTTTATTTTTATGCCACCACAGTGAATGTACTTATGGGTTTTATGCCACTCGTATACTCACATGGGGCTTTACTGTTTTTCACATTTTTATTTTCTTTTTAAGATAGAATGAACATGATTAACTAAGCAAACTATTTTAAATAATTGAAAGGAAAAGGATAACTACCAAGTTTACCTCTTGGCAAGGCGTTCGGTGCTTTTAAGTCCTCCGAACGGGACTCTCCGTTTTCTTCAATTGTCCTGGGATTCGTTGGGTGGCGGAGTCAGTACTTCCGGCAGCGCCTCCTCTTCATGTATAGTAATCTTCTCTTTCCATACCTAACTCGGTGCTACGGTCTCCTCTGGATAATTCTGTTTAAACTCTACGTCTTCTGAACTTACAACTTCTCCTTCATAGTCTGCCCATCCGTCCTTGATGATTTGCCTCCTCTGGTTGCGGTTGCGTCGTTGTCTTACCTGCTTAGATTTTTCAACGATATAGTTAGGGTTAGTAAAATAGCGGCGTACCTTCTCTGAGGGGAAGTGCATATGGACTTCTCCAGTTCCAATGTAGATGATTGCTTTAACGGTGCTGAGGAACGGTCTTCCAAGGATGATGGGTGGATCGTATTCATCTTCTCCCTTGTCAATAACTTGAAAGTCTGTGTAGACAAAATGATCGTCTATTTTGACTGGGACATCAGTTACTGTTCCTTTAACTTCTCGAAACGTCTGATCTGCCATCTGGAGCTGAATGTATGTTGGTGTTAAGGGCATGGTTCCGAACAAGAGCCGATAGGTGACTGTGGCCATTATGTTGACGCCCGATCCGGTGTCGCAAAACGTCTTGTAGAAGCTGTATCCATTTATGGAGCAATAGATGCTTGGCATTCCTGGGTCGTCCTTCTTGGTCAAAAACGGTGACTTAAGTTGATGATCTTGGCCTCCATGAACTGCAGTGACCATCTTAGCTGACTCGGTCCACACTTGCTTGTTCCTGTTCCTCCTGTTGGTCCTCTTTCTTGATTCACGTCTGGGTTGATCTGGAATTTGTGTAGTCTTGTTCTTGAAGAAAAATGTCTCCTTCCTCCCTTTGATGTAGAAACTGATCTTGGCAGCACTGGCGTAGATGATAGCTCCCATGGTGTTCAAGAATGGCCTCCCAAAGATGATAGGTGCCCTCTCATCATTTCCGGTCTCTACCACTACGAAGTCTGCTGGGGCATATAAGGTACCAACTCGGACACAGAGGTTCTTCAATATTCCTTTTGGAAAACTTATCGTCTGATCTGCAAACTGCAAACACATGGTTGTCTCTAATAAAGGATATGTAAAGAATTTTTCATAGAGTACCCTGGGTATAATGTTGACGCTAGAGCCAAAGTCACAGAATGCTTCTGGGACATCCACCATGCCGATGGAGATCGGGATGACGGGGCATCCTGGATCACCTCTCCTGACCGGCAGAAGGTCAGTAGTGAATTCAGTGACGGGGTTACTCCAATTATTACCTGCATCAAACATGTCTACAAGATTTGCATATTCTAATCCTTCCGGTTGTGATGGTATACCGGGGTTAGTAGTAGGAACAGGAGCAGCTATTTGATTTAACTGAGATTCAATCATTTTATTAAATCTAATTTGATTCTTGATGGCAGTAGAAAAATTATCCATTCTATTATTTATATTTTCTAGCATTTTATCATTAGATGCCAATTTCTTAGATAGGTTATCCATTAGCTTTACTTGATTAGACACTAACTCTCTCAAAGGTGGAAAATTATTATTATTGTTGTAAGAATTGTTACCTTGATAATTACCTGAGTAGTTAGGCCTCTGTTGATTCCAACCTTGATTTTGTTGAGGACAGTTGTAGTAGTAGTTGTTGTTGTTGATGTAGTTCACATCCTCAAGTATCTCAGGGCAGTGGTTGCCTGAGTGTCCAGTGTCTCCACACTCCTCACAAGTCATGTGAGAATCGTAGATGTGCATAACCTCCTTCTTATCTCCAGCTCTATCATCGAGCTTCTTCATGAGCAGGTCTAGCTTTGCAGACAGCATGTCTACCTCCTTGAGCTGATGCATACCTCCACTTCTCTTGCATGTCTGGGTCCTCTCTTCATTGCAGCTTTGGTTGGACGCCATCTTCTCCACTAGAGCTGTGGCTTGTGGTATAGTAAGTGATAAGAATGCTCCTCCAGCTGCAGCATCCATGGTTTCTCGGGCACTGTTGCCGAGCCCATGATAAAACGTCTGCATCAATAGCCAACTCTCCATTCCATGATGGGGACATTCTAGGATGTAGTCTTGAAAGCGCTCCCATGCTTTTGGAACAGATTCATCATTTTGTTGCTGAAAACTTGTAATCTTCCCACGGAGAGCATTGGTCTTGCCCATGGGAAAGAACTTAGCCAGGAAGTTTGTTGAGCAGAGTGCCCACATAGTATTCTTCTCCTTTGTAGCGTAAAACCACTGCTTCGCTCTTCCTAACAGTGAGAATGGGAAGTGGTGAAGTTGTATAGCATCTTTGGAAACTCCTGATATGGTGAATGTGTTGCATATCTCCAGGAAGTGTTGTAGATGAGCACTAGCATCTTCGTGTGCCTTCCCACAGAACTGGTTGGATTGCACCATGTTGATAAGTCTAGGCTTGAGCTCAAAGTTGCCGTCGATCTCTGCAGCAGGTCCAGTGCGGATGTTGTCCGTAGTGGGAGCTGAGAACTCGCGGATCGATTTGTTCGCCATGGCTTCGAACTCTGAAGACAAGTTCCGGTGATCTTCTTGATTGGATGAAGCTTCTTGCTGAAGTGTTGATGATCTCTTCTTGAGCTTGGCTCTTGTCTTCTTGAATAATGCTTCGGGATTGTCAACAAAATTTCCTGGAAGATGTCTTCTATTCATACATTCCCCTGCATAAGATAAAATAGAAAAATATCGGGGTAAAACTGTATGAGAGAATAGATAAGCTCAATCAAATTAGTGATGCGAATGATAACTCAAAATCTTTTTATTCCATTCCTGATTAGTAATCAACCTTCCCCGGCAACGGCGCCAAAAATGCTTGTTGGGTATTCTTAACATCATTACCAAAAGTAGACTAAGTTCTCTAAATCTGGTAACGGTGCCAAAAATGCCAAACCTATCCCTCACACCACTTAAGCCAAGTTGTCATCCCCAGCATGATATGAGAGACGCGGTATTGAAATATGCAATTGCTCTTCTAAATAAATAATGAATGGGATCTGCAAGCGCACATATTAATACCGATGTAGCATTTTAACCGGGAAGTATTCCAGGTATCGTTATTTATATTTTTACCACTGGGAAGGGATTAGCAGTCATCAATATTGATTACAGAATAGAATATGAGATTGAGCATCTATCATTGCATATGTAATTGAGAACATTTATCTAACTCATTCATACAGGGATAAGTGTCACATAAAGGATATATGAAATAATGAATAGTGACAAAGATAATTAATCTGATCAGCCACATATAAATATGATAAGCACCTCAATTAGATACTCTAGAAAGTCATTAGCATGGAATTAGAACAAACTACAAGAATATTTCCTAAGTTATTCTCAACTATATAGTCTAGCATTATCATAGTTAGTGCAAGCATACTTAGCAATCATTGTGAAACAAGACTACGCCCATGCATAGTGATATTAGCAAGGTAAATGAGAAACATAGTAATCACTCTCCTGTAATAATATTGCTCTGCTAGCCCAATACACGAGAGGGGGACTATATAAGAATCAATGAAGCTGTCACTATCACGAACTACCCCACGATCTGGCATATTGGGTACAATCGCAGATAAATACGGTATAAGCACCACGCCTACACAATATCTATCATTTACCCATGGATCCGATGGATAAACGCTATACGATCCTAAGCATGTATATAGATCCAATCTAACTAAGCCAAGTACATAACTATGATAAACTAAGAACAATATAATCTTGAATATAAGAAAGTAGAGCAAAGTCATAAGCAATATATTGAAGTAGAACAAAGTCATATTCATAATATTGAAGAACAAAGATAATTAGAAGAACAGTTAGAAGCACAATTAGAGAATTACCAAGAATCCTCTTGACAGATCTGGAAACCAATCGAAGATTGACTCCTTCTAGTTCTAATCCTATGTAGCTATGCTAATCTAGATATCTAATTGATGTGGTGGCTCTAATCTTGATCAGAGGCTTCTTCTCCCTTGAGAATAATGAATTAGGGTTGAGAGGCTCTCTCCTCCAGGGGCCAGGGGGTCTGGTTTTATAGTCCCTTCAAGTGAATATGGGCCGTTGGATCAAACCGACATAGATTTTATGGTTTAGATTCATCCTTTAGGTCGGTGGAGATCTCCCACGAAGCAGAGTCCTGATTGGACTCAGGGAGGGGGCGAGCGCCTAGGGGGACAGGGCGGGCGCCCTGCCTCTGGCCCCGTTTCGTCTCCGCTTCGGTCTCGTGGCTTCTGGAGTCTTCTAGATGTAAGATAATTGCGCAGCACGTTAATATCTCTATGTAATCCCGACGTGTGGGCCTTTCTTCCGTATTTCCTGATAACCCCCTGCAAAAATAGACAAACACCAAATCTCGTGGAATTCTGTCAGATAAAACCCTAAGTCTAGATGTTGATTTCATTTGGATCCTTTTCTTTTTTTATTTGATAATTAAATTTGATACTTAAGGATCGTCAACAGTGATATTTCCTTGTTTTGGTATACCACAAATAGTCATAAGCGATGGAGGTTCCCACTTCATCGATAAAGTCTTCTGGAAGTACCTAGCAGATCATGGAGTTCGTCATACCGTCGCAACAGCATACCATCCACAGACCAGCGGTCAAGCAGAAACATCTAACAAACAAATCAAGAATATTCTGCAAAAGACCATGGATGAATAGGGAAGGGATGGAAGGACAAACTCTCTGATGCACTGTGGGCTTATCGAACTGCTTACAAGACGCCCATAGGCATGTCACCCTATCAACTTGTATATGGGAAAACATGTCATTTGCGTGTGGAAGTAGAGTTCAAAGCTCATCGGGCAATCAAGAAATGGAATATGGATCTCCACCTAGCTGGTAAGAATCGTTAGATGCAATTATCTGAGTTAGAGGAGTGGAGAGAAAAGGCCTATCATAGCTCTAAGATATACAAAGAGAGAACGAAAAGATGGCATGATAAGAGAATCAAGCACAAGGAGTTTAACCCTAGAGACAAAGTTCTACTATTTAATTCAAGAGTTAAGCTCTTTGGACATGGTAAATTACGTAGTAAGTGCGATGGACCATATAAGGTCATCAATACTTCAACCCATGGGGCCATTACCATTCAAGACGATGCAGGTAACACTTTTAAGGTAAATGAACAACACTTGAAGATTTATCTTGAGCCACAAATTAATTCGGTAGAGGAATTTGATGTCATCGAGTTCATTGAAGTCTTACATTAATACTCAATCAACCTAGGCTCTAGACAACTAATGCATAAACACTTAACTCTTAACATGCTCCATGAGTTTTGTTGTCTATTCGAGTTCCACGGGATTTTGGAGGACCGAGGAGAGAAAACTTAAAATGCCAGCCAGTGGATTGAAAGACTATATCAACATTTAGCTTGGGGGAGAGGCATGCCCCATGTGTATCCAGGTAAGTACCCTTACACTCTTGTTGACACCATTTTTGGACACGTATCTTCGGACGCGTATCTGGGAATTAGGAAAATATAGATCGGCAGGTGAAAGAGTGGTGACTGTTTATCAAGGAGGTTACCGATGGGAATTGATGCCGATGGCTAAAAAGCAGAATGTGGTCAAGACTAGGGATGGTGATTGATCTATGCCGATGACTGATACTAGTGGTTGCCGATGCCGATGGAAGGTGGTTTGCCGATTGCCAATGACAATAGGGGGAGGCGCAGGAGTTGCTGACAGGATGGTGGCGGTGTGCCGATTGCTTGTGGTAGATAGATTAATGTTTTCCATAGCTGTTAGAGTTCGTTTTGTGTGCGGATTCCGTTCAATTTGGAATTAGAGTCCTAGTCGTGTCTGGTTGTAATTCTTCTGGGCAGGGTATAAATGTAGACCCTGTAGCAATGTAATGAACAACACAATCAATCAAACACAAGTTTTTACATCTATTCTAGCATCTACTTTTTCGATGACTTCGTCAACTCGCATACTTTCTTTTTACCTATGAGTTCTTAGGAATTCATCGAGTCAATCTCGGTGAGTTCTCAAGTTCCGCGTGAATACCTCTTGGCCATGACATCCGGGCGCATCACTGTTATCGGGACCAAAGTATTCGAGTTATCATCTTTGTCGATTATAAGGTCAAATCGGCTGGCATGCCTTAACGTTGAATTGGGTATTAGCCCTTTGTGTTTGCAGATCTAGTTTTGCACCAACACATCTTTTGGCACGCCCAGTGAGACTGACTCAGATTCATCATCAAGATCAACATGTCAAACACTGATTTCGACTTGGAGAACGTTATCCCCGTGACGGAAGCCAATCTCAGAGATGAACAAAAGCAAGCTATGGCAAAAGCTATGGAGGACGACAAGGAGCTATGCTTGAAATCCTTCAGTATCAACAGGAGCGGCGAGGTGATCCAAAAGGAAGCATTGCCGATGCCTTGGCAAATCACATTTGAAGCTAATCGTGGTAAACTACAAGAGATGGTTGACAATGCTATCAATCGTGCTCTAATCAATCAATCCAGTGTGCTGTCCAATACAGTTTTCAATGCTGTGGCTAGAACTTTCAAAGAAGCACAAGTACCACTAGCTTATGTGGGCCCGGCCTATCATCAGCCAGGATCATCATCGGTTACGGCTCCATCAGCTACTCAGGCCATTACGGGTACGGAAGTTACTTCTCCTCCAAGCACATTAGGGATGACTAATGGGCAATCTACACCGATGACGACTAATCCATCAATATCAGAGGGACAAGTTCAACTTGCCACAGATCTATTGGCATCGACAATGTCAGGGTCTGTGTTCAAGAATTGCCAAGTTACTCCCAACTAGTGGGGATATGGTATGCCCCCGGACTTTGTTGCAAATAGTTCTGGGACATCTCAAGTGGTTGACATCACAGGCAAGGCTCCTATGGCATCGGCACCCCCAGTATCGCCGATGACTCAGAATCCCCAGTATTCTACAACTAGCACTGCAAGGCCTTTTACTAGGAATTCTCAGATGCCAACGTTCTAGATGCCAAATACAACGGCGGATCCACTGCCGACGTATGAAAGGTTTATGACACAGCCAGGGTATGTCAATACAATGATGATGCCCAATTATCAACCATCGGCAGGGCCTACGCCGATGAATGTTAACAATGGATGGACAGGGCAGTTTGTCTTTCCATAAATATCTCAGCAGAATCATCAGGCTATGGGATTTCAGCAGGGACCAATGCAACTTGGGTTTCAGAATCAAGGATTGGTCAATCAGCCGATGAACCTTGCTCAGCAAGCTGGTGGCCAACAGGCGGTGGCTAATGCTATGTTCTCTGGAGATCGTGCACCACAGAGACACATAGAAGCTTATCAGCAGGTCCCAGATCCACAACCCGCTCATCAGCAAGATGTCAATGCCTATTGGGCTGATAAGATAGCTGAAGTGATGAGAGATCAGTTTGGGATAAAACCCAAAGTCAACACTTATTCTTATCGGACACCGTATCCTCCTGCATATGACTTGATTCCACTTCCAAATCGGTACAAGGTGCCGGATTTCACCAAGTTCTCTGGACAGGATGACACGTCAACCATGGGACATGTTAACAGGTTCATCATCCAGTGTGGGAAGGCTGCTAATAGAGATGAGTTAAGGGTTCGTTTATTCTCATCATCTTTGTCTGGATCGGCCTTTACTTGGTTTATTTCATTACCTCCCAACTCAGTGATTACCTGGGCCGATCTAGAAAAGCAATTCCATAAATACTTCTTTTCTGGAGTTCATGAGAAGAAGATTACCGATTTAGTCAGGCTAAAGCAGCACAATGATGAATCGGTTGAAAGTTTTGTGCAAAGGTTGGGAGATGTTAAGAATAAATGCTATAGTCTGGTTCTGGATAATCGGCAGCTAGCTGATTTGGCTTTCCAAGAATTATTGCCACATATCAAAGATAAGTATGCATCTCTAGAGTTTGAAAGTTTAAGTCATTTGGTGCAGAGGATTTCTGACCAAGATATCAAAGCTTTTGAACCTATGAGAGCATGGAATAAAAAGGTGTCATTTGTTGATGTGGCAACAAGCTCAGATTCTTATGAAGAACCAGTCATCAGCTTGGCAGAATGGGTAGAAAAATAAGAAGCCGATGTCTTGCCCTTTTGGGCATAAGGAGCCAGAAAAGTTTGCATTTAACATCACCAAAGCTGATAGGATATTTGACTTTCTGCTTGAGGAAGGGTAGATTAAATGGTCGCCTAACTATGTAATTCCGTCGGCTGAAGAATTAAAGAAGATCAAGTATTGCAAGTGGCATAATGCAATGTCTCATAGTACAAATGAATGCAAAGTATTCAGACAGCAGTTGCAATCGGCCATAGAGTCTGGGAGGATCAAGTTCGACAGCACCAAAGCTCAAAAGCCGATGAAAATCGACCAGCATCCTTTCCCCACAAATATGTTGGATGCTAAGGGAAAGACCAAAGTCTTGACGTTAGAAGAAGCTCAGAGAAGCGCATTGGTAGATCCTCAACATCAGATCACTGCCGATGACGCCAAGGGCAAAGGTTTAATCCAGGAGGGCACTAGTTCTGGAAGACCTCCTTGGTCTGGCATTGTGATCACCCATAGGAGACATCGGGAAACCTGGCAGCAGCGTGAAGATCGGTATCGTTGCTAAGAGGAAGATCGTCGCCGAGAAGAAGAAAGACGCCGACAAGACTGGAATCGACATAAAGATCATTGGAATTGCTCGTTCTTCATCCACTGTTGGGAGAAAAACATCAAGCTACCAACTGTTAGAGATTGCCCTGAGTGTAACGGTTATAATTGGTATGATAGACCAAATCGGCAGTATCAGAACAATGATCGGTGTTTTGATGGGCCGATTAGAGGAAGGACATCAGTTCATGATCGGCTGGGGGCAGGCTCAGTGTGCATGATAGGCTTGGTGAATGTGTTGGCTATTTTCCAAGAAACCAAGAGGAGCTTGAGGAGATGGCGGATGCGCGAGTTCCCGATGAGTTCATATTTTGCAGAGATGCTAATACTTATCGGGTGGAAACAAGGGAAAACCGTCGTCAATCGGTAAGGCAACCACAACTTCCACCATGGTGTCCAGAAGGGTTGACAAGGACACAGAAGAGGAGGTTGCAACGGGAGCGACAAGAAGAATTGAGTAGGGGAGAGAATTCTGCCAAGTCTAGAGATCGGCAGCAGTCAGATCCTAAGGGAAAAGACCCATCGACAGATGTTAATATGGTGTTTATGTTGCCAATGGAATTTCTTGCACCTTTCAGTGATGATGAGGAGATAGATTTCCCTGATCAGATAGCTCAGTTAGCTCTTGACCCGATGACAACTATTTTTGAAAACCCTGCTGATGCTGAGAGGCAGCACCTTAAAGCTCTATTTGTCAAAGGTAGGGTTGATGGGCAGCCGATGACCAAGATACTTGTTGATGGTGGGGCTACTATCAATATTATGCCATATGCAGTCTATCGGAAGCTTGGAAAAGGGGATCAAGATTTAACCAAGACCGATATGATGTTAAAGGATTTTGAAGGAAATGTGTCTCCAGTCAAGGGAGCCATATGCGTTGAGTTGACCATCGGCAGCAAGACCTTGCCGACAACTTTCTTTGTCATCAGTGGAAAGGGTGCTTATAATTTGCTGTTGGAGAGAGATTGGATTCATGCCAATTGTTGCATTCCATCTACAATGCACCAATGCTTGGTTCAGTGGGTAGGTGACAAGATTGAAATCGTCCCAAGAGATTCTTCATATGTTATTGCATCGGCAGATACTTATGAAAAGACCAGGTGTATTTAAGGAGAAGTTTGGGAGAAGGATTTTCTCAAAGTTGCTGATTATGAAATTCCACCGATCCAAGCAGTCGGTTCTGATGAAGGGTTTTAATGGATAGGTTCACCGATGATGGAAAATTAGGCCAAGGGTTTACATCGGTCGATGATTTAGTAGAAGTAGATATAGGTAGTGGTGATAGGCCAAAGCCTACTTTTATTAGTGCTAATTTAGATTTTGAGTGTAAACAACAGTTGACCGATTTGTTAAAGGAATATAAATATTGCTTTGCTTGGGATTATACCGAGATGCCTGGTTTAGACCGATCGATTGTTGAACATCGGTTGCCTAACAAGTCTGGGTTTCGGCCACATAGCAGCCAGCACGCTGATGCAATTCTAATATCCTACCTGATATTAAGGCTGAAATAACTAAACTTATTGAAGCTAAATTTATTCGGCAATGTCGTTATGCCGAGTGGATTTCCAATGTTGTTCCGGTTTACAAGAAGAACGGGAAACTGTGTCTGCATTGACTTTAGGAATCTTAATAAGGCTACGCCGATGGATGGTTACCCAATGCTGGTTGCGATTTATTAGTTGACGCTGCAGCTGGACATCGGATCATTAGCTTTATGGATGGCAATGCAGGATACAATCAAATATTTGTGGCTGAGGAAGATATTCCCAAGACTGCATTTAGATGTCCTGGTCATGTTGGATTGTTTGAATGGATAGTCATGACCTTTGGTTTGAAGAATGCTGGTGCTACTTATCAGAGGGCTTTGAATTTTATCTTTCATGAGTTCATCGGCAAGATAGTTGAAATTTATATCGATGACGTGGTGGTTAAGTGTGGATATTTCACAAAGCATCTTGCTGATCTGCGAGAAGTGCTGGAGTGCACAAGGAAGCATGGTTTAAAGATGAATCCTAATAAATGTGCATTTGGCGTGTCGGCAGGACAATTTTTTGGTTTCATGGTGCATCAGAGAGAGATTGAAATTAGTAGGAGATCTATTGATGCCATCAACAAGATAGTTGCTCCCACCAATAAGACTGAACTTCAATCACTGATCGACAAGATAAATTTCATCAGACGATTTATATCTAATTTGTCTGGTAAGATTTGTGCTTTTAGTCCTTTGCTTAAGTTGAAAGCCGATCAAGAGTTCGTGTGGGGGAAAGAGAAACAGTTAGCGTTGGATGAAATCAATAATTATTTAACAAATCCTCCAGTTCTGATTCCACCTCAGCAAGTAAAGCCTTTCAAATTATATTTGTCTACCGATGGGATGGTCATTGGTTCAGCTCTAATTCAAGAATTTGAAGGGAAGGAGCGTGTGATTTATTATCTAAGTAGAAGACTGGTGGATGCTGAGACAAGGTATTCGGCAATTGAAAAGTTGTGTTTATGTTTATACTTTTCTTGTATCAAATTAAGGCACTATTTGCTGTCGGCCGAATGCTGTGTTATATGCAAAAATGATGTCGATACATGTTATCTATGCTGATTATGAGTGGTAGAATCTGCAAGTGGATTTTGGCATTGTCGGAATTGGATCTACGCTATGAATCGGCTAAAGCGGTTAAAGGGCAGATTATGGCCGATTTTGTGACTCAGCATTGCGGTGTGGTGAATGCCTTGGAAATTGTTCCTTGGACGCTCTTCTTTGATGGATCGACATGCGACTGAGGGGCAGGAATCGGTATAGTACTAATTTCTCCTCGAGGAAAGAAGTATGAGTTTTCTTTGCCGATTGTTGCCACGTCAACAAATAATCAAGCTGAGTACCAAGCTCTGATCAAAGGGTTGGTATTATTGAAGGAAGTTCATGCTGATGCTGTTGAAATCTTCGGCGATTCTATGCTTGTTATAAATCAACTAGTCGGAAATTATGAATGTCGAAGTGAGGTTTTAATAACCTACCATGAGAAGTGCATACAATTGTTGAAAGAATTCAAGGATTTCCGGTTGGAGCATATTCCTCAGTTACATAATGAGGAAGCTAACCGATTGGCTCAGCATGCTTCGGGATATCAACCCATCTTGGGCGTATTATCGGCAATCAATGCCGATGATTGGAGAGGGGAGATTGTTGATTATTCAAAAGATCCATCCAGGAAGGTTGAGAGGCGTGTTAGGTTTCAAGCAACAAAGTATGTACTCCTCGAAGGAGAGTTGTATTATCGGACAATAGATGGAGTTTGGCTTAAATGTTTGAGTAATGATGAGGCTAGAAGCTTGATGGGTGAGATCCATGAAGGAGTGTGTGGAGCACATCAGTCGGTTTTTAAGATGAAGTGGATGATTAGGAGAAACAGATATTATTGGCCGACTATACTTGAGGATTGCTTTAAATATTTCAAAGGATGTCAAGGATGTTAGAAGTTTGGCAATATTCAAAGGGCACCCACATCGGCCATGAATCCTATTATTAAGCCTTGGCCGTTCCGGGGATGGGCTATTGATCTAATCGGCTAGATTTATCCGCCATCAAGCAAGGGGCACAAGTTCATTTTGGTTGCCACTGACTATTTTACTAAATGGGTTGAAGCTATTCCTTTGAAGAAAGTAACATCGGCTAACATGATTGATTTCGTGAAAGAACATATTGTTTACCAATTTGGTATTCCTCAAACAATCACTACCGATCAGGGTACTATGTTCACATCAGGAGAGTTTGATGAATTTGCAATCGGTATGGGGATTAAAGTATTGAATTCTTCTCCTTACTATGCTCAAGCCAATGGACAAGCCGAAGCGTCTAATAAAGGGATTATTAAGCTCATCAAGCGAAAGATTGAAGAAAATCCTAGAAGATGGCACACATTATTGAATGAAGCTTTGTGGTCATATCGGATGGCGTGTCATGGATCGACCAAAGTTTCGCCCTATGAGTCGGTATATGGACACGATGCAGTGCTACCATGGGAATTAGGACTGGATCTAGACGAGTGTCTTTTCAAGATCAATTGACTGCCGATGATTATGCAATTTTAATGAAAGATGAGTTGGATGATTTGGCAGAGCATCGGTTGAGAGCTTTGATGAGTATAGAAGAAAATAAAAAGTGAGTTGCTAAATGGTATGACAAAAAGGTAAAAGTTAAGGAGTTTGCCGATGGAGATTCGGTATGGAAATTGATTCTACCGATTGGGACTAAGAGTTCAAAATTTGGAAAATGGTCTCCTAATTGGGAAGGTCCTTATCGGGTAAACCGGTCTGCTCCTGACAACGCTTATATTTTAGAAACTCTCGAAGCAGTTGAGTTTCCCAAAGCATTAAATGGAAAATATTTAAAGAAGTATTACCCAAGCATCTGGATCGATGCATAAAAGTTCAAATGCCGATAACACTCCTATCGGCTGGATGAAATGTATCTAAGATCATATATGATGTTTTAAGGTGCCGATAACAGTCCTATCGGCTAGACCAGAATGATAAAAGTTTCTAAGGACAGTGCTTGCCGATGAAAAGCTCATAGGTTCAGCAAACCTTGGATAGTTGATATGGCGCGTAGTCGAATGTGGTTGGCCTCTTCTATCTCCCGGATATCCTCATCGGCAGAACCCTCTACCGGCTTCAGCTTCTTTTTCATCTGCAGTGCCTTACAAGCCCAGGTGTTTCGTTCTTGCTGAAGAGTCTTGAGCATCTCAGGCAGCTGGCTTTCTTCTTACTGAGCTTGGGTCAGAGCTTCTTCTACTTGTTTGAGCTCAGCTAGCAGGGCTTCCCCTCTTACTGATAGGTCGGAGATCTTTTTGTTTCAGTGTATCTCCCAAGGACTGCAGAATACCGATGCTTTTGTGCTTCTCATCGGCAATATGCTTTACTTGCATTACTTTCTCTAAGAGTTGGGCGTAAGTGGCTCTATCGGCAAGACGCTGGGTAGCCTTCTGCTATTGGAGCTGGCGGCTCTCTAAGTGTGCAGCCTGGAATAGAATTTCTTCTGCATGGGCTGGGATCTGGCCTTGAAGAGTCTTGAATAAAGCTTTGGTTGGATCGGAATCATCTACTAACTAGGTAGTGTCTTGATGCAACAGAGACAGTAGGTTTTCTAGCTTAGCTTTAATCTCTGTCGATGAGATTCCTATTGCTTGAGAGGAGCTCGCTTCTTCACCTTCGTCATCGGAGATGTCGATAGCAAAGGAGAATAAGCTGTCTGGAGAGTCTTGTTCCTAAAAAAGGAATAGAGATAAGTTATCTGATAATCGAATGTTGATAATAAAGGGTGAAGATTAGAAACTTACTTGCTTCAGAGTGATTTCGCGCCTTTGACGAGTGGATGCGGCCGGTACTATAGGTTGATCGGCTGGAGTTGCCGATAGAACAATGTCAACTGAGAAATTACAAGGTTAATTATAATTTGTAAAAATAAATCCATCAATGATAATTTTGTGGCCAGTACTTTACCTTGAGGGGGTGCAGTGCTTGTTTGTTCTGGAGGAACAACCGATGATATAATCAGAACCGCTGGATCAGCAGTTTGCTCAAGTACATCGGCTAGTGCTTCTTGTGGCTGAGGTGCTGGTTGAGGAGGGTATGGTACTTTCTGTGTCTGGATTTCTGGTGAAGAGGGGGATGATTCCACATGAATCGGTGACACTGGACGAGGAGGAGAAGATGGTGCTGTCCTCTGGCGCTTTTGTTGCGACTTGGTGCTCTTGGGGCCTTTTCTCTTGATCTAGCTAGGCTGGGGGGCATCGGCACTTGTTTGGGCGCTTCTAGTCTTTGCCGATTTGCCAGTTTGCTGTTACAACAATCAAGATTTCATGAGTAAAAGTGTGAAAGAGTATTGATGAAATTTTATTGGAAAAATAAAAGTTACCGATGAAGTTCCCGTGGCAGTCGATGTACCCTGAAAAGGTTGTGTGAGTACGAGACAAGATCAGTATAAGCAAAAGAAATTAAGAGTCTACCTTGAAAGCCTGTGCCAGAGTGGCAGGGGCAACCGATGGAGAGGTCTTCGACTGCTTGGTGGTCGTCTTCTTGAAGCGTACGTTCCGATGCGCCAGGGCTGCTAAACTTGGTGCGTTATGACCGATCAAAGAGATTGGACCTGATGGAAGGAGTTCGATCGGTCTTCCACTCCTGCTGACTGTCGGGGCTGGATTGTCGACCTGTTAAAATGAAAACAAGTAAGTTACCGATAGGAACAGAAGTGATAAAGGAACTAAGATTTCGGTCGAAGACTTACAGTGTTATCAGGAACTTTATAGTTGGGATCGATCATGCCACGATATGTCAGAGCTGATCTGTTGAACAAGTGTTCCTTCCATTCTTCCCACCACTGTTTATACATCTAGGTAATGAAGAGGGCCGGAATCCAAGCCGATAAATCGATATATGACGTATCGGCATTTGGTTGAAGCTCGGCTATCCTTATCCATTCGAGTCCGCTGGTTATAGTTTCCCTTGGCTTCACCGCATCGGCATAACAAAGTCTAATCGGCAGCTGCCCAAAAGCCAGTTGACGAGCTAGTGCCGATGGGCTATAAAATTCATAAGTGGGGTTGGAGTTCTTCCCACTGCCGAAAGTATTCACTGGAATGGCTGTTAACGGTCCTTAAGTACTAAATTTAACCATCAACTAAACATGGAAAAGGATCAATATGCACCAAACATCTAGAATTAGGGTTTTATCTGACAGAATTCCACGAGCTTTGGTGTTTGTCTATTTCTGTAGGGGTTTATCAGAAAATATGGAGAGAAGGCCCACATGTCATGTTTACAACGAGATAATTACGTGCTGCGCAATTTTCATTAATCTAGAAGAGTCCAGAAGCCACGGGAACGAACGGGAGACCGGACGGGCCCAGGGGTAGGGCGCCCGCCCTCCCCCCTTGGGCGCCCACCCTGGCCTCGGGGCCAATCAGAATTAATCTCCTAGATTATGCTCCACCGACCTAAAGGATCAAGGAAAACCGTGAGATCAATGTCGGTTTGATCTGACAGCCCAAATTCACTTGAAAGGACTATATAATCAATGCCTCTCCATCCCGGGGGAGGGAGGAGAAATCATTATCAGAGGTAGCCATCAAAGTTAGGGTTTAGAACTTCTCTCCCACAGAGAATTAGAATTAGCTACTCCCTAATCCTTCAAGTTTAGAGGATTGATTAGATAGGAATTAGAGAAGTAGAGCACTACGCTCTGGATTTGAATCTTCGTTAATAAAGATTGGTATTATTTCATATCTTTCTCTACTACTTTGTTCTAATTGCATTATGTCTCTATTTGTTATGCTCTTAGTTTGCTCTAGTTCTATATTTGATATAGTTAAGATTGATAAGGAGTTTATGCATAAGTTTGCAAAGCGCTTAGCTCTTAACACGTGGGAGTTAAGTGGTAGATCATATGTAGGCGTGGTGCTTAGATATTATTTACCTACAAATGTATCCTATTGGCCGGGTTGTGTGGTAGTTCACGATAGTGATAGCTTCGTTGATTCTTATATAGTCCACCCTCCATTGATAGGACACGCAGAATTTGTATTGCGGAGTAAGTCTTGCGATGCTCTGATTTACTTTAGCAATGTTCCTTATACATGAATGAAGAGTCTTTTATGCTATATATGATCTTGTAGATAACTAGAGTAGATTGTGACTTAGTAGATAGTAGATAACTTAGAATCCATTCTCTAGCTAATCCGACGTCATCTTACATATATGAGGAGTAGTCTATTTTCTAATCGCTGTGTTATTTACCCATTAGCTTATATTTCATTATCATTATTATTATGGCTTACCCCCTGCCAAAGTAAGTGACTGTGTGACGAGTTCCTCATTAGTAATCATGTTCTTGCAAGTTTATCTCTAGTCTATGCCTTGATAGATTTTATTTATCTCCCTTGTGATTAAGCAAAATTATAAATAACGATACCTGGAATACTTATCCTGGTGAAATGCTACAATGAGGTGTTTTATCTGTGCGCTTGCGGATAGAATAGATTATTTTCTAGAGAGCCTTTACATTTATAAATACCTTTGTACACTCTGGCACCATGCTGGGGATGACAACCTAGTATCCAAGTGGTGTTAGTAAGTGTCAACAAGCATTTCTGGTGTCGTTGCCGGGGAACAAAACGCAAAAAGGGAAACACATAGG
Organism: Sorghum bicolor; assembly: GCF_000003195.3. NCBI lineage: Eukaryota > Viridiplantae > Streptophyta > Magnoliopsida > Poales > Poaceae > Sorghum > Sorghum bicolor. Next base: position 17,659,824 of record NC_012877.2, read on the forward strand.
AACGGTAAGGAAAGTCAGGAAATTAGTCAAGGTTATTCACACAAAATATTAGACTAGACTATAGAGAAATAATTGCATAAAACAGCTACTAAGTGAGAAATCATAACAAGGCACCTCTGCTTTGGCAGGTTCACCCTTTTGTTTTTCTATGTTTATATTTTTATACAAGGTATATCAAGATTGACTTTGGTACATTCAACTCTTCATCATCAGAACCAAAGCAATCAAGAAAGAAGAAGGTACCTACCAATTGCTGAAGCTATGGCACAAAAGACCTTGTAAGAATTCTCTGCTCCGAGTCTTGAGAACATTCCAACTGGTCCAAGATTTGCAGTAGAAGAAGGATCATCTGAGTTTGAGCTCAAGTCAAGCCTCATCAATTTGGTACAAGCTACACAATTCAGTGGAAAGGCACAGGAAGATGCTAGTGCACACTTGCAGAATTTCTTAGAGATTGGAAGCACAATCCGCATCAATAGAGTCGACAAAGACGTCATACTGCTTCGCCTCTTGCCGTTCTCACTAGAAGGGAAGGCGAGGAAGTGGTTCTACACTCATCAAGATAACATCAACAACTGGATGAACTTGTCAGATGCCTTTCTATCAAAGTTTTTCCCAATGGGCAAGACAGCTGCCTTAAGAGGAAATATTGTCGGTTTCCAACAGCAGAAAACAGAAACCATTTCAGAAGCATGGGAGCGTTTTCAAGGATACATATCAGATTGTCCTCACCATGGAATGGCCACATGGTTACTTATACAGACCTTCTACCATGGATTAACCCAGAAGGTTCGTGAGTGCCTAGATGCATCTGCTAAGGGATCATTCTTGGAGCTTACAATTGGAAAAGCAGAGATCCTTTTGGATAAGATAGCAGAAAACCAAAGCTGGTTCCAAGATGAAGCTCAACAATGTCATCAAACTAAAGAAATACCAGAAGAAGTAAATGCATTATCAACCAAGATGGAAAAATTGCTCCATTGGATTGACTAGAGGGCCAAGTTCAAAGAAGATCAAAGGGCCATTGAGACAGCATACAAATATCAACGTACCTCGAGTCAACCCAATAGCAAAGGTATGAATTCAGGTAATACTTTCAAGCAACTTTCATTAAAAGAGATAATTGCTCAACAAATAAAAACTAATGATGAAGTTAAACAAAGGCTAGATACAAATGGATCATCTCTAGAAGATATACACAATAAAATGGATTTTCTATCAAATGCCTTTGATGAGCAAAACACTCTCAATAAAAGGTAGAGCTTAAATTAATAAAGCTAGCTGCTACATTGCATGTTGCCACTAACATTGAGCATGTAAAGAACATAACTACTAGAGGAGGCAAAGCCACCAGGGATCCCCCATACCTAGAAGAGAAACAAAGAACATCAGCACTAGTGCAACCAGCAGTGATAGAAGAAGAAAGCCCAGTTGAAGCAGAAGATCTACTACAACCACCAAGAACTGGAGAAATGAGGAAAGATTTTTACGACACCAACTATCTGCCATTTCCCAGAAGGTACAGAGGACTGCAGTGGGATGAGCAGTTTGGTAAGTTTGTAGAGGTCATTCAGAAATTATATGTCAACATACCTCTACTCGATGCCATACAGGTACCTACATATGCAAAGTACATAAGAGATATTCTTAACAAGAAGAGACCACTGCCCACCACTGAGGTTATCAAGCTGACAGAAGAATGTAGTGCGGCCATCCTCAACAAACCACCAAGGAAGAAGAAGGATCCAGGATGCCCCACTATTGATTGCTCGATCGGAAACCAACACTTCAACAATGCACTTTGTGATCTCGGAGCAAGTGTCAGTGTGATGCCAGCATCAGTCTACGAGAAGCTTGAGCATATGACCCTAGAACCAACATCAATGTGCCTACAACTAGCAGATCAATCAGTTCGACACCCGTTGGGTATCGCCGAAAACATTCCAGTCAAGATCAGAGATTTCCTTGTGCTAGTAGACTTCGTGGTACTGGACATGAGTCCTGACTCAAAAGTGTCCATCATCCTTGGATGGCCATTTCTGAGCACTGCCAATGCTCACATCGATGTTGGGAAAAGAGAAATCAAGTTCAACATAAACAGAAAAGAAGAACACTTCACATTCAAGCCCAGACCAGAGAGAGACTCTACAGTGAAGGAAGTTCATGAAGAAGAACCACTGAAGACACCATCTTCGGAGGAAGGTAATTCAGAAGATTAAAATATTTGGAAGTCCAGCTTGGGGGACCTAAAAATCCCAAACCCTCGCCGGGAGGTAAATCGGTATTTATCCGCATCATTAATTCTCTCATATTTAATTCTTGCATTAGTCATATTTATTCATAGCATTATTACAATAATCAAAAGCCCCATATAAATAATATTTATGGTGTGTAACAATGCATATTTATTAATTATTGTGGAGGCACAAAAATATTTTCCATTATCATTTCAATAAGTTTCAATTCTCATAGATTTTCCTGCATTATATTTAATTACAGTAACCTTCTAGAAGCATGACCCACACTCCTTGGGTCCCACATGTCATACACCACACCTCACACACATCCCATCACATTATTTGATCCACCAACATAACTCCACTCACCAGCACTTTTCCACCGACCAAACACCACCCATGAACTATTATTATGCGTAAGAGCCAAGCAAAGGAGGGAGTGGAGAAAAGGCAGCCAGGATGGCCACCAAAGGTGGGCGCCCGCCCACCTACAAAGGGTGCCCGCCCTGTCCCCCTTTCCTCCTATAAATTGCCACTTCCTACCTCCAACTTCTTCAGACAAGCATTCCAGAAAACCACGCAAGTTTCAGTTTCCAGAGAAGGAGCTCTTGTAGTGAAGTGAGAAGGAGAGTAGAGAGGAAGAGAAGAGTGGAAGAGAGGTTGGTAGTCTCTGAGTGAGAGAATAAGGTTCACCAAGTAAGTAGTGATCCCGCTGTCCAGAGCGGAAGTAAACGTTGTTTAGGGGGAGGTACTACCAAAATAAAAACTTGTCTTAAACGACTAACCCCTGGACTACTAACATTTCGGACAGCTGACCACTAACATTTTCTCTCACATTTTCCACTAGTTGTGTGTGTGTCAAATTTTGTCTATAGGATGTTCAAGAAGGTAAAGAACGCAGGGAAGGCCCTCAAGAAAATTGGTACGAGGAGCTCGTCCCGACACTCCTCGCACCAGTCAGAGATGAGCATTGACCCGACGCCCCCGCAAGCTCCATCATCTTCATCTGATCAGCAAGTCAAGGTCCTCCTCAAGATAGGAGACCTTGGACTGAAGACCCGCAGGGAAAAGGAAGTTTACCAGCAGCTAAAGAATAAGGATTTCATTCACACTGTTGGGTATTCTTAACATCATTACCAAAAGTAGACAGTTTTCTAATTCTAGTAACGGTGCCAAAAATGCCAAACCTATCCCTCATACCACTTAAGCCAAGTTGTCATCCCCAGCATGACATGAGAGACGCGGTATTGAAATATGCAATTGCTCTTCTAAATAAATAATGAATGAGATCTGCAAGCGCACAGATTAATACCGATGTAGCATTTTAACCGGGAAGTATTCCAGGTATCGTTATTTATATTTTTACCACTGGGAAGGGATTAACAATCATCAATATTGATTAAATAATTGAATATGAGATTGGGTATCTATCATTGCATATATAATTGAGAACATTGTATCTAATTCTTTCATACAGGGGTAAGTGTCACATAAAGGATATATAAAGTAATGAATAGTGACAAAGATAATTAATCTGATCAGCATAACTTAGCCACATAATAAATATGATAAGCACCTCAATTAGATACTCTAGAAAGTCATTAGCATGGTATTAGAACGAACTACAAGAATATTCCCTAAGTTATTCTTAACTATATAGTCTAGCATTATCATAGTTAGTGCAAGCATACTTAGCAATCATTGTGAGACAAGACTACGCCCATGCATAGTGATATTAGCAAGGTAAATGAGAAACATAGCAATCACTCCCCTGTAATAATGTTGCTCTGCCAGCCCAATACACAAGAGGGGGACTATATAAGAATCAATGAAGCTGTCACTATCACGAACTACCCCACGATCTGGCATATTGGGTACAATCGCAGATAAATACGGTATAAGCACCACGCCTATACAATATCTATCATTTACCCATGGATCCGATGGATAAACGCTATACGATCCTAAACATGTATATAGATCCAATCTAACTAAGCCAAGTATATAACTATGATAAACTAAGAACAATATAATCTTGAATATAAACAAGTGGAGCAAAGTCATAAGCAATATATTGAAGTAGAACAAAGTCATATTCATAATATTGAAGAACAAAGATGATTAGAAAAACAATTAGAAGCACAATTAGAGAATTACCAAGAATCCTCTTGACAGATCCGGAAACCAATCAAAGATTGAATCCTTCTAGTTCTAATCCTATGTAGCTATGCTAATCTAGATATCTAATTGATGTGGTGGCTCTAATCTTGATCAGAGGCTTCTTCTCCCTTGAGGAATAATGAATTAGGGTTGAGAGGCTCTCTCCTCCAGGGGCCAGGGGGTCTGGTTTTATAGTCCCTTCAAGTGAATATGGGCCGTTGGATCAAACCGACATTGATTGAACGGTTATCCTTGATCCTTTAGGTCGGTGGAGATCTTTCCCGAGAGAAAGTCCTGATTGGACTCAGAGAGGGGGCGGGCGCCCAGGGCAACTGGGTGGGCGCCCAGTGCCTGGCCCCGTTCGGCCTCCGCTTCCTTCCTGTGGCTTCTAGAGTCTTCTAGATGTAAGATAATTGCGCGGCACGTTAATATCTCTATGTAATCCCGACGTGTGGGCCTTTCTTCCGTATGTCCTGATAACCCCCTGCAGAAATAGACAAACACGAAAACTTGTGGAATTCTGTCAGATAAAACCCTAAGTCTAGATGTTGATTTCATTTGGATCCTTTTCTTTGTTTATTTGATAATTGAATTTGATACTTAAGGACCGTCAACAAACTCCCCCAAGCTTACCTCTTGCTCGTCCCTGAGCAAGGATAGATTACAAGTTGCTGCAATAATTAAAAATTGACGGTACACATGCTTTTTAAATAAAGTCTCATCTCTGAGTTAGAGTAAACTGTCAAGACTTAAAACTTACTTACTTTACCTTCACCATGGGACATGTAACCGTCACTTCTGTCTTGAGTAGTTAAAAGATAGAATAGTCTAGTCAAGTGCCATGTCTCTTATTCTTGATCAGCTATAGCTCTGGAGTTTTTGCAGATTTTCATATAAAACTCAGAGATTCCTTGTATGACTCTCTCATATCTCTCTTTTGTGGTATTTTTGGATCCTTACCAAGGCAGTGATGGTATATGCCTTCTCTCAAAATATGTGGCATTTATGGTATAAAGCATAGTGACATTGTCTTCTCTCTCACCCTACTCTAATAAGGCTTTAATATCTGGAGCTCATAGGTGGGAGATAAAGTATACATACTTACAAGACATTTATTGTATAGTCAAACTATGGATCCAAAGAAACAAATCAATAAGCCAAATCAAGATGTGCATGTGTGGCGAATGAATGGTGTATGGTGATGATGGTGATAATAATGGTGAAAGTCTAATTCTACTTTTGCTCTTTTGAGGGGATACATACCTTCCTTGCTTTCTGAAACTTTATGAGGAGAATGAGATGCTCTTCTTTTTCTTTCCTCTCAGGTGGGTATCTTGTACCCCTAATTCTACTGTCAGACACTTGTCCATTTTTACCTCTCGTCTTACTTTTTCTTTTCTTTCGAGGTTACGGGCACTTGCCCCTTTTTATTTCCTCGTATACTTTTTTTCTTTCTTCTTTTTTTTAGAGCACTCATCTCTTGAGATAATATAGCAAGTGGTAGTAACAAGATAACTTGAGCATTTATTTCACAAGGGAAAAACATAAATGTTTTTGGCTATTCTCTCCCGGATTAGGAGTAGAATATTTTTGGGTGATTCTGGTGATGGAAATGGGTGGATATATGTGGATGGTACTTCCGGAGTAGAAGCAACATATGTGAGTGAACGTGCAAGTGAAATCTTGATTTAACCACATGACAAGCTCCTAAGGGTCTACACAACTTGACCACACTCAATGCTCATAAGCAGTAAAAAGTAAATGTGTCGCTCAAAGTCTAGCAAGCATGTATATATGGCTGTGGTAGGACTTTAAACTCTCATCATACAGGAACTCATCATGCAATATTTTAAAGATTTTTTAAAGATAAAATTCTCCAGAATTCTAGCATCTATAGGAACAGATAAACAGCAGCTCAACCTTCCCATATCATATCCGTTAACAACTTAGACTTCAGATCAAGTTTTCTTCCCACAAGTTCAGGTTTAGAGCAAGCTTTAAATTATAACAGTTATGTCTAAACTTGAGAGAGAACTTCATATTTTTTAAAAATTAAGCAGAGCAACTATTCATCATATCCATGCTAGAGTTTATTATTAAGATTAAGATTCGCATAGCCACTTTATTTATTTATTAAACACACTAAGCAAAAGACATATATATAAGCACAAAATCTTTATTTGGTTTTTCATGTTTATGTATATTTATAGTATATGTATAAAGATAGATAGAAATACTTATCGGGATAAATGAGGGTGCTGTCCCCCAAGCTGATTTTTGACGTAATTTCTCTTGATGTAGCTAGCAGGTGGCAGAGGTGTATTTGAAAGTTAGCAGCATTCTAACAGCGATTAGAATGTCCTCCGTCTGCTAGTCTTCTTGATTCTTAAATCATGTGGAGCTCAAATAGACAACAAAGCTTTGTGGAACTGATTAAGTGTTAGCATAAATATCTAGCCTTTATCATGTTGAGTCTCCTCAATAAATGTTACTCCCTATTTTTATATTTCCATTTTATAAGGCAGAAAATAAATATTTATTTTATTTTTATGCCACCACAGTGAATGTACTTATGGGTTTTATGCCACTCGTATACTCACATGGGGCTTACTATTTTTTAACATTTTTATTTTCTTTTTAGGATAGTACGAACATAATTAACTAAGCAAACTATTTGAAATAATTGAAAGGGAAAGGATAACTACCAAGTTTACCTCTTGGCAAGGCGTTCTGTGTTTTTAAGTCCTCCGAACGGGACTCTCCTCTTTTTCAATTGTCCTAGGATTTGTTGGGTGGCGTAGTCGGTACTTCCGGCAGCGCCTCCTCTTCATGCATAGTTATCTTCTCTTTCCACACCTGACTTGGTGCTATGGTCTCCTCAGGATAGTTCTGTTTAAATTCTACGTCTTCTGACCTTACCACTTCTCCTTCGTAGTCTGCCCATCCGTCCTTGATGATTTGCCTCCTCTGGTTGCGGTTGCGTCGTTTTCTTACCTGCTTAGATTCTTCAAAGATATAGTTAGGGTCAGTAAAATAACGGCGTACCTTCTCTGAGGGGAAGTGCATATGGACTTCTCCGGTTCCAATGTAGATGATTGCTTTAACGGTGGTAAGGAACGGTCTTCCAAGGATGATGGGTGGATCGTATTCATCTTCTCCCATGTCAATAACCTGAAAGTCTGTGTAGACAAAATGATCGTCTATTTTGACTGGGACATCAGTTACTGTTCCTTTAACTTCTCGAAATGTCTGATCTGCCATCTGGAGCTGAATGTGTGTTGGTTTTAGGGGCATGGTTCCGAACAAGAGCCGTTAGGTGACTGCGGCCATTAGCTGAATGTGTGTTGGTTTTAGGGGCATGGTTCCGAACAAGAGCCGATAGGTGACTGCGGCCATTATGTTGACGCCCGATCCGGTGTCACAAGTAGTCTTGTAGAAGTTGTATCCATTTATGGAGCAATAGATGCTTGGCATTCCTAGGTCGTCCTTCTTGGTCAAAAATGGTGACTTAAGTTGATGATCTTGACCTCCATGAACTGCAGTGACCATCTTAGCTGACTCGGTCCACACTTGCTTGTTCCTGTTCCTCCTGTTGGTCCTCTTCCTTGATTCACGTCTGGATTGATCTAGGATTTGTGTAGTCTTGTTCTTGAAGAAAAACGTCTCCTTCTTCCCTTTGATGTAGAAACTGATCTTGGCAGCACTAGCGTAGATGATAGCTCCCGAGGTGTTCAAGAATGGCCTCCCTAAGATGATGGGTGCTCTCTCATCATTACCGGTCTCTATCACCACGAAGTCTGCTAGGGCATACAAGGTACCAACTCGGACACAAAGGTTCTTCAATATTCCTTTGGGGAAACTTAATGCCTGATCTACAAACTGCAAACACATGGTTGTTTCTAATAAAGGATATGTAAAGAATTTTTCATAGAGTACCCTGGGTATAATGTTGACACTAGAGCCAAAGTCACAGAGTGCTTCTGGGACATCCACCATGCCGATGGAGATCAGGATGACGGGGCGTCCTGGATCACCTCTCTTGACCGGCAGAAGGTCAGTAGTGAATTCAGTGACGGGGTTACTCCAGTTATTACCTGCATCAAACATGTCTACAAGATTTGCAGATTCTAATCTTTCCGGTTGTGATGGTATACCGGGGTTAGTAGTAGGAACAGCAACAACTATTTGATTTAATTGAGATTCAATCATTTTATTAAAGCTAATTTGATTCTTGATGGCAGTAGAGAAATTATCCATTCTATTATTTATATTTTCTAGCATTTTATCATTAGATGCCAATTTCTTAGATAGGTTATCCATTAGCTTTCCTTGATTAGACACTAACTCTCTCAGAGGTGGAAAATTATTATTATTGTTGTAAGAATTGTTACCTTGATAATTACCTGAGTAGTTAGGCCTCTGTTGATTCCAACCTTGATTTTGTTGAGGACGGTTGTAGTAGTTGTTGTTGTTCTTGATGTAGTTCACATCCTCAAGCATCTCAGGGCAGTGTTTGCCTGAGTGTCTAGTATCTCCACACTCCTCACAAGTCATGTGAGAGTCGTAGATGTGCATAACTTCTTTCTTATCTCCAGCTTTATCATCGAGCTTCTTCATGAGCAGGTCTAGCTTTGCAAACAGCATGTTTACCTCCTTGAGCTGATGCATACCTCCACCTCTCTTGCGTGTCTGGGTCCTTTCTTCATTCCAGCCTTGGTTGGACGCCATCTTTTCCACAAGAGCTGTGGCTTGTGATATGGTAAGTGATAGGAATGCTCCTCCAGCTGCAGCATCCATGGTTTCTCGGGCACTGTTGCCGAGTCCATGATAAAACGTCTGCATCAGTAGCCAACTCTCCATTCCATGACTGGGACATTCTAGGATGTAGTCTTGGAAGCGCTCCCATGCTTCTGGAACAGATTCATCATTTTGTTGCTGAAAACTTGTAATCTTCCCACGAAGAGCATTGGTCTTGCCCATGGGAAAGAACTTAGCCAGGAAGTTTGTTGAGCAGGGTGCCCACGTAGTATTCTTCTCCTTTGTAGCGTAGAACCACTACTTCGCTCTTCCTAACAGTGAGAATGGGAAGAGGCAAAGTAGTATAGCATCTATAGAAACTCATGATATGGTAAATGTGTTGCAAATCTCTAGGAAGTGTTGGAGATGAGCACTAGCATCTTCATGTGCCTTCCCACAGAACTGGTTGGATTGCACCATGTTGATAAGTCCAGGTTTGAGCTCAAAGTTGCCATCGATCTCTGTAGCAGGTCCAGTGCGGATGTTGTCTACAGTGGGAGCTGAGAACTCGCGGATTGATTTGTTCGCCATGGCTTCGAACTCTGAAGACAAGTTCCGGTGATCTTCTTTATTGGATGAAGCTTCTTGCTGAAGTGTTGATGATCTCTTCTTGAGCTTGGCTCTTGTTTTCCTGAACAAGGCTTCGAGATTGTCAACAAAATTTCCTGGAAGATGTCTTCTATTCATACATTCCTCGGCATAAGATAAGAATAGAAAATATCGGGGTAAAACTGTATGAGAGAATTGATAAGCTCAATCATATTAGTGATGCGAATGATAACTCAAAATCCTATATTCATTCCTGATTAGTAATCAACCTTCCCCGGCAACGGCGCCAAAAATGTTTGTTGGGTATTCTTAACATCATTACCAAAAGTAGATAGTTTTCTAATTCTAGTAACGGTGCCAAAAATGTCAAACCTATCCCTCATACCACTTAAGCCAAGTTGTCATCCCCAGCATGACATGAGAGACGCGGTATTGAAATATGCAATTGCTCTTCTAAATAAATAATAAATGAGATCTGCAAGCGCACAGATTAATACCGATGTAGCATTTTAACCGGGAAGTATTCCAGGTATCGTTATTTATATTTTTACCACTGGGAAGGGATTAACAATCATCAATATTGATTACAGAATTGAATATGAGATTGAGTATCTATCATTGCATATATAATTGAGAATATTGTATCTAATTCTTTCATACAGGGGTAAGTGTCACATAAAGGATATATAAAGTAATGAATAGTGACAAAGATAATTAAACTGATCAGCATAACTTAGCCAGATAATAAATATGATCAGCACCTCAATTAGATACTCTAGAAAGTCATTAGCATGGTATTAGAACGAACTACAAGAATATTTCCTAAGTTATTCTCAACTATATAGTCTAGTATTATCATAGTTAGTGCAAGCATACTTAGCAATCATTGTGAGACAAGACTACGCTCATGCATAGTGATATTAGCAAGGTAAATGAGAAACATAGCAATCACTCCTCTGTAATAATGTTGCTCTGCCAGCCCAATACACGAGAGGGGGACTATATAAGAATCAATGAAGCTGTCACTATCACGAACTACCCCACGATCTGGCATATTGGGTACAATCGCAGATAAATACGGTATAAGCACCACGCCTACACAATATCTATCATTTACCCATGGATCTGATGGATAAACGCTATACGATCCTAAACATGTATATAGATCCAATTTAACTAAGCCAAGTATATAACTATGATAAACTAAGAACAATATAATCTTGAATATAAACAAGTGGAACAAAGTCATAAGCAATATATTGAAGTAGAACAAAGTCATATTCGTAATATTGAAGAACAAAGATGATTAGAAAAACAATTAGAAGCACAATTAGAGAATTACCAAGAATCCTCTTGACAGATCCGGAAACCAATCGAAGATTGAATCCTTCTAGTTCTAATCCTATGTAGCTATGCTAATCTAGATATCTAATTGATGTGGTGGCTCTAATCTTGATCAGAGGCTTTTTCTCACTTGAGGAATAATGAATTAGGGTTGAGAGGCTCTCTCCTCCAGGGGCCAGGGGGTCTTGTTTTATAGTCCCTTCAAGTGAATATGGGCCGTTGGATCAAACCGACATTGATTGAACGGTTATCCTTGATCCTTTAGGTCGGTGGAGATCTTTCCCGAGAGAGAGTCCTGATTGGACTCAGAGAGGGGGCGGGCGCCCAGTGCAACTGGGCGGGCGCCCAGTGCCTAGCCCCGTTCGGCCTCCGCTTCGTTCCCGTGGCTTCTGGAGTCTTCTAGATGTAAGATAATTGCGCGGCACGTTAATATCTCTATGTAATCCCGACGTGTGGGCCTTTCTTCCGTATTTCCTGATAACCCCCTACAGAAATAGACAAACACCAAAACTCGTAGAATTCTGTCAGATAAAACCCTAAGTCTAGATGTTGATTTCATTTGGATCCTTTTCTTTGTTTACTTGATAATTGAATTTGATACTTAAGGACCGTCAACACACACCCCCACTCTTGATCCTATCTTGCTACAAGAAACAGGTATGGATACTGAATTCGATTTGATTTTTCAGATGGTGGGATGGACGAATTTTTGGAACATAACTGAGCTGGGTTCCCGTCTTGTCACCCTTGAATTTCTTTGTACTTTACAATATTATGAGGGGGGGATTGCCTTTCGGATGTTCAAACAGGACATTATGTTGTCTTGGAGAGAACTGAGCGACCATCTCGGTTTCTCTTCAAGATGCATCGTGGACATTGACTCCGAGTTACCCAATTTTGAGAGACACCGGTTCTGGAGAGAGATATATAGAGATGAGTTTTATAGTCAAGCCCGAACCAGTGATATGAAACACCCCACTCTTAGGATATTCCACAAATGGCTTGGGTACAATCTTTTCCATCATGATGATATTAGAAAAGTAAGAGTAGGAGATTTACAACTTCTATATGCTGCTATAAATAAAGTACCCACTTCATCTGTTACACTTTAGGTTTCTCATTGGCTTAGTATACCTAGTCTTCAGGGACCTGTAGCATGTACTTCACTTATCACTCATCTAGCCTCTAGTCTTCATTTACTAGAAAACTCATCATTGGAATTCATAGATGAGTTACGGATTTATCATGGCTATGACACATTTAGGCAAGCTTGGATGTTGAAAAAAGAGGGGAACATAATGTATATTTTATATGATCATAAATGCAAGATTCGGTTACCTAACCCGAACCTTGGCCTCTATGTTGTCCAAAATTATTTGATTGAGATTGCAGTGACACCGGTAAACCAGAGAGCTCCACAACGAGTGGCATCTGAAAGGATGACGACCCATCGAGAACGCACCTGATATGAAGCTGATCCCGGGCCGCAAGAAGTAGCGCACCTGCATTTTTGTGACTACAACCCCCGAGTCCTTCGGGGCCCATGGGTTCGACATGCTCAACCACAAGAGCCAACTCAGGAGACATGGCCGAAGAGCCAAGATCACCAGTGGACAAACCCGCTTTTCCATACGGCCAGGTACTCCACTGATCCATTTGGAGCTTCAGGGTCTCGACCTCCACCCCAATTCGATGCAGGACGATACTCCGACGCCTCTTATGCTTTCACGAACGACTACTACCAAGAGGCCGACGCTTTCTTCACCCGTACCGACAACACCCTCCTCGACATCTAGAATACGCAAGCAGAACATGGAAGACTCCTGGAACAACAACAAAAATGGAGCCAGGACCACGCCACTGCAGTACAAGAACTGAGACAAGACACCACGACAATGAACGACAACATCACCACCATGATGCGATTCTGGAACATTGGGTAAGACCGACAACCCCATCCAGCTTGGGGGAGTTCCTCCCCGTTTTATCAAGTAAGTTTTTATTTTGCTCTTCTTATTTATTCTTTTCTATTTTAATATTTTATCTTAAAAAGAAAAACTTAGAAAACCCAATAAATATTTTCTTGCTTTAATTTATTGCATTTTATAAACATGAAAACAAAATAAAAAGAGTATGTAGATAAGTGTGCTTTATTTTCCTGCTAAGTTTAAATCTCTAAAAAAATAAAAAGACCAAAAAGATGCATGATCGTAGTGATGAACAATTGCTCTGTTTGCTTACTTTCAAGTACCTAGCTTTTATATTAGAGTTCTTCCAGGAATTACTAAAACTAAAATTTACTATCTATAGGAAGCATGAACCTAAAATCAAAGTCTAGGTAAGAGAAGGACATGATATAAAGTTTGAGCTACTGTTTATCTTGTTCCTACTACACTAAGTTCTGGAGATTTATTTTAAACTTGCAAATCATATGATGAGTTCCTAGCATGACAAAAATTCCTACCACAACCATACTTGCTATAACATCTATTGCTACTATATTTCACATTAAGTTTGATCGAGCTATGTAGACCCTTAGGAGCTTTTCATGTGGTTAAATTAAGATATTCACTTGCACAAATCTACTACACCATTCACCACCATTCATTAAAATTGCTAAAAATATTATCACTCACTATCCCAAATGTTGTTATTCTCTCTCTAAAAAGATTCAATGCAGAAGAGGCATGGGTTATGCAAAAATATACGAGGAAATAAAAAGGGGCAAGTGCCCGGAACCTCGAAAAGAAAGAAAAAGAGTGAGACGAGAGGTAAAAATGGACAAGTGTCTGGAGTAGAATTAGGGGTACAAAGATGCCCACTTGAGCGGAAAAAATAGACAAGTGTCCGACACTAGAATTAGGGGTGTCTACTACCCACCTGAAAAAAAGAGAGAAAAAGATAGCCGATGTTCTCCCAAAGCAAAGATCAAAGAAGAGGAGAGATAGCAATATGAGGAGCAATGAGAAGTAAGTTTTATTATCACTTATACATTTTTACCATCACTATTATTTACTCCACCACACATGCACATCCTGATTTAATTATATGCTGAGTTCCTTTGGATCCATGGCTCGATTAGACAACATATGTATGAGCTGTTTTTCACTCCTATGAGCTCCACTAAAATATTCCATTAGCTATAGGCAAGTGACATTTTTGGTAAGGATCCACAAATACCACATATAGAGAGGCTTGAGAGAATCATTGCTGGGAACTCTGAGTTTTATTTTTTAAAACTTACACAAAACTCTAGAACAAAGGTGAAGTATAGACAGGAGGAATAGTGCTTGCCTTAATTATTTTGTCTTTCAATTACTTAAGACTTAAGTGCAGGTACTAAACTTCATGACACTTCACTCTAATGTGGAAGAATTTTATATGAAAGCATGTGTGCCTGTCAGGAAAGAAAACATGAAAGCAACTCCTGATCCATCTGAGTTTAGCTGTTTGCTTAGGGACGAGCAAAGGGTAAGCTTGGGGGAGTTTGTTGACGGTCCTTAAGTACTAAATTTAACCATCAACTAAACATGGAAAAGGATCAATATGCACCAAACATCTAGAATTAGGGTTTTATCTGACAGAATTCCACGAGCTTTGGTGTTTGTCTATTTCTGCAGGGGGTTATCAGAAAATATGGAGAGAAGGTCCACATGTCATGTTTACAACGAGATAATTACGTGCCGCGCAATTTTCCTTAATCTAGAAGAGTCCAGAAGCCACGGGAACGAACGGGAGACCGGACGGGCCCGGGGGTAGGGCGCCCGCCCTCCCCCCTTGGGCGCCCGCCCTGGCCTCAGGGCCAATCAGAATCAATCTCCTAGATTATGCTCCACCGACCTAAAGGATCAAGGAAAACCATGCGATCAATGTCGGTTTGATCCGACGGCCCAAATTCACTTGAAAGGACTATATAATCAAGGCCTCTCCACCCCAGGGGGAGGGAGGAGAAATCATTATCAGAGGTGGCCATCAAAGTTAGGGTTTAGAACTTCTCTCCCACAGAGAATTAGAATTAGCTACTCCCTAATCCTTCAAGTTTAGAGGATTGATTAGATAGGAATTAGAGAAGTAGAGCACTACGCTCTAGATTCGGATCTTCGTTAATAAAGGTTGGTATTATTTCATATCTTTCTCTACTACTTTGTTCTAATTGCATTATGTCTCTATTTATTATGCTCTTAGTTTGCTCTAGTTCTATATTTGATATTGTTATGATTGATAATAAGTTTATGTATAAGTTTGCAAAGTGCTTAGCTCTTAACACGTGGGAGTTAAGTGGTAGATCATATGTAGGCGTGGTGCTTAGATATTATTTACCTGCAAATGTATCCTATTGGCCGGGTTGTGTGGTAGTTCGCGATAGTGATAGCTTCGTTGATTCTTATATAGTCCACCCTTCGTTGATAGGACAGGCAGAATTTGTATTGCGGAGTAAGTCTTGCGATGCTCTGATTTACTTTAGCAATGTTCCTTATACATGAATGAAGAGTCTTTTATGCTATATATGATCTTGTAGATAACTAGAGTAGATTGTGACTTAGTAGATAGTAGATAACTTAGAATCCATTCTCTAGCTAATTTGACGTCACCTTACATATATGAGGAGTAGTCTATTTTCTAATCGCTGTGTTATTTACCCATGAGCTTATATTTCATTATCATTATTATTATGGCTTACCCCCTGCCAAAGTAAGTGACTGTGTGACGAGTTCCTCATTAGTAATCATGTTCTTGCAAGTTTATCTCTAGTCTATGCCTTGATAGATTTTATTTATCTCCCTTGTTCTCTTAAGCAAAATTATAAATAACGATACCTAGAATACTTATCCTGGTGAAATGCTACAATGAGGTGTTTTATCTGTGCACTTGCGGATAGAATAGATTATTTTCTAGAGAGCCTTTACATTTATAAATACCTTTGTACACTCTGGCACCATGCTGGGGATGACAACCTAGTATCTAAGTGGTGTTAGTAAGTGTCAACAATGGCCCTTGGTGTGATGATTGTCATCATCAAATCGGTATCTTTGTTGAGAGCGTCATCAAAAGGGTGGAAGGTCAGCGGGAATCTGGTTTCTGGATCTTCATAAGGCATCCATGCCCGCTGATCCTTGGGAAGACCATCGTATAGAGTCTAGAAGAATCGGCTGACTTGGTCTTCGTTGCCACCAGTGCCGGGTAGGACTATAGCAGCCTCACCGTAGTTCAAGGGTGGGCGAGTTGCCGATTCTTCGTCGCCCAGTTCATAGTCTTCGGTGATATCTCTGGGGAATCGTTGTGCAAAAAGGTCGAAACGAAGACGTTTGTGCATGTGGACATTAAGCCACATGTTGATGAACCACCATGGACCTCCTAGGTTGCCGATGGGTTGGCCAAACAAGAGCTTCTCAGCCACTTGATGGAGAAGGTGATAGGCAGAACCAAGCAAATATCGGCCGAGAGGAAATCGGCCGCCATCGGCCAGTCTTTCTGCTGCCGATAAGTAGACAGAGGTTCGTCCTACTGATCGGCCACAAAAGACGAACTTGTCTAACCACATCTTCAGGAAAACAACATGTTCCCTTTGACCGACTGGTCCTGTCCTCTGGTACTTCTGGATGTATCCTGACCAACCGCCGATGTTGCGGATTTCTACTTTGCGCTCGGGTTTGTGGTCGTATGAATGGCTATCATCGGCAGATGATATGTCTAAGCCAGTGAGCATGAGCACATCGGCAAGAGTGAGGGAAGCAGGGCCGTGACCAAACAAAAAAGCATCGAAAGTATTTGACCAGAAGTATGAAGCAGCTATCAATAGCGATTCATTTCTTTCCATATCGGCAATGGATGACCTGATACACTGGTCTAGTTTACGCTCGCCCCATTGGACTTCGTTTGAGTTGCCAACTCTCAAAAACCAATCTCTCCATCCCTTAGTAGAACTGGGCCAAGATCGGAAGGTGTCTTTCCACAGATCTAAGGAGAAATTCTCAGCTCTAAAGGGGATTCTATTTGTCTCTGCGTTGATCAGATCGGTAGGATCCGGGTTACTCAATGGCCCAGTACATTGAAAGTGGGGTTGATCGGCGGGAACCACAATTTTATCGGCCAATTCCTGAAGGTTTGAAGGTTGAAAGAAAAAGAATGAAATAAAGTATTCAATAAATAGATTTGCGGAAGTTAAAAGTTTGGCAAAGGAAAGAGAAGATGGGAGAGAATTGACCTCAGGGACAGTGAAGTTAACAGCCATTTCTTCCTAGAGAAGAAGAAGATCGACGACTTAAAGGATTGCTGGGGCTCGCTGAAGTTCTTGGACTTCTCGAACAATGCCGCCGCTAGGAAGATGAGTTTGAAGATGCAGAATGATAAGGTGGAGAAAGAGTGCCGAAGAAGTAAGTATTTATAGGATAAAGAGAGTAGGGGCATTTCTGACTTATCCCTTTGCCGTATCCGTGAAAATCGAGGGTGCTCAGGTGGATATGGTAACTGTTCGCACGGTAATCAAGGGATTGTGCAGATGATTTGACAGTAAGCGGTCATAATTTTGGGAGACATTTTACTGTGCAAGATCTCCTGGTCGGTTCATCGGCAGTTCGCTCTAACGGAAACGTTGCCGATGAACGAATATTTAGGAGATTCGGTTCGAGGAGTTGGGAGACTCGAGGTGCGTGCTGGAGAACCGAGCTAAGGTTGTTCAGATTTGGTAATTAATTACTGTCAGGTGGGAGTAATTGCGGAAAGGCATCATTACTGAAGAGAATTTTGGAGCATTAATGATTTTATACTCCGAAATTTGGGGGCTTGTGTTGACACCGTTTTTGGACACATATCTTTGGACGCGTATCTGGGAATTAGTAAAATATAGATCGGCAGGTGAAAGAGTGGTGACTGTTTATCAAGGAGGTTACCGATGGGAATTGATGCCGATGGCTAAAAAGCAGAATGTGGCCAAGACTAGGGATGGTGATTGATCTATGCCAATGACTAATACTAGTGGTTGCCGATGACGATGGAAGGTGGTTTGCCGATTGCCGATGACAACAGGGGGAGGCGCAGGAGTTGCTGACAGGATGGTGGCGGTGTGCCGATTGCTCGTGGTAGATAGATTAATGTTTTCCATAGCTGTTAGAGTTTGTTTTGTGTGCAGATTCTGTTCAATTTGGAATTAGAGTCCTAGTCATGTCTGGTTGTAATTCTTCTAGGCAGGTTGTAAATGTAGACCCTGTAGCAATGTAATGAACAACACAATCAATCAAACGCAAGTTTTACATCTATTCTAGCATCTACTTTTTCGACGACTTCGTCAACTCGCATATTTTCTTTTTACCTACGAGTTCTTAGGAATTCATCGAGTCAATCTCGATGAGTTCTCAAGTTTCACGTGAATACCTCTTGGCCGTGACATCCGAGCGCATCGCTGTTGTCGGGACCAAAGTATTTGAGTTACCACCTTTGTCGATTATAAGGTCAAACCGGCTGGCACACCTTAATGTTGAATCGGGTATTAGCCCTTTGTGTTTGCAGATGTACTTTTGCACCAACAACTCTTAAAAGTTTTCTTTTCCTAAATACAATAAATAAAAAAAATAGTGAGCACATGAAGGTTCACACTTATCCTATTGAGTGTTTGATCTATATTCTCTTATTTCATAATAGTGTGTGCTAGTATAAAAAGTTTGCCTTTCTATTTAAATAAATGATCACTGGATGGAAATGATGAATAGTTGCTCTACCGTAATTCCTTGCAAGTACCTAGGTTTCAACCTTGTACTCTCCTGAGTTTTAGACACAACTATTTAGTCTTAAGATTTTGCTCTGAGCCTAAAACTTATGGGTAGCGAATGCTTGATTTAAGTCTAGGTAGTTGATGAATATGATATGGGAAGGTTTTGAGTTGCTATTAATCTTGCTCCTAGAGATGCTAGAGTTCTGGAGAATTTAATTTTAAAATCTTAAATTGCTACATGATGAGTTCCTTTAGGATAAGAGTTTAAAATGCCTACCACAGCCAAATACTCATGCTTACTAGAATAGGAAACCTTTCCACTTATATTTCAACTAATAAGCATTGAGGTTAGTTAAGCTGTGTAGACCCTAAGGAACTAGTCATGCAGTTAAAGTCAATATTATGTGCTCTCCATCCATTGATTTTAGCTACTTATATCCTCAGAAGTATGCAACCACTTACATCCACCACATTCACTATGTGCTACTTCTGTTCCTAGAAGTACCACCCACATATATGCACTACACTCTGTGCTATTTCTATCCTAGAGATACGCACCTATGCTACTCCTACCCTAGGAGTACGCATTCACCCATTCACGTTCCACATCCACTTAGAAAATGTTCTACTCCTACAGTGGGAGAAGGCACCCAAAAATATTCATTATGTCTTATTCTACTTATCTAATAAAGCTCTAGTTATTCCAGTTGATACTCCCTATTGTTATCGATGTATTAAAAGGATTGGCTGATCTTTAAAAAAAAAGAAAATAAAGTGGACACAAGTCCCAAACGAAAAGAAAGACAACCAAGTCCTTATTTTTAGATTAGGGAGGTATGTTATCCCCAAGGAGCAATTGTAGAATTAGATATTCACCATCAGTTATCACCCCTCATTATCACCATCATTCTTATCATTCACTTCATTCATTGCACTCACATGCACATATGACTTGATTATATAATTAGTTTCACTGGATCCATGGTTTAACTATGCAACACATGCAAGTAGGTTTGAATTGTCTTTCCCACCTATGAGCTCCAGATAAGCCTATTAGAAGTAGGGTGAGAGAGAGAAGCCACACTTTCCACTTGCCTTGGAGAGGATCCAAAAATATCACATATGAAAGACTGGAAAGTATCATACAAGGAACTCTGAGTTTTATTTGAAAACATTGCAAAAAAAACTCCGGAATAATAGTTGATCAAAAGGGCAAGAAACATAGCGCTCAACTTAACTGTTCTGTCTTTCAATTGCTCAAGACCTAACTGATAGCTATAAGTCCCATGGTGAATGGTAATATGAGTGAGTCTTGAGTCAGAATAGTTCACTCTAATTCAAAGGCGAGTATTTGTTTGAACGCATGTCTACTTGTGAGGCGTGAAAGTATTGTAGCAACTCCTGATCCATCAGTGAGTTTATCTTTGCTCACGGACGAGCAAAAGGTAAGCTTGGGGGAGTTTGTTGACGGTAGATAACTCATAATTTGAATCGTCAAGTAAACATTTAAATGGACCTATATGCAAACACCTAGTAGATATAGGGTTACACTAACAGAATTCCACGAGTTTTAGTGAATATCTTTTTCTGCAGGGTGATAGCTAAAAATAACCGAAGATGGTCCACATGTCAGGTTTACATAGAGAGAACACCGCAAACGTTAACTTTTCTATGATCTAGAATGTTCGAGGAGGCTCCAGACCAAACGGGAGGTGAAACAGACATGGGTGCCAGACTGCCACCCGGAGACCCCTTGGGCGCCCTCTCCACTATGGTGGCCAATCACAGTGAACCTCGCGGATTCTGCCTCCACCGACTTTGAGGATTAATCTTAAGCGTACATTTAAGTCGGTTCGATCCAAGGGCTGTGTTGCTTCCTAGGGGGCTATGAATAAAGACCGTGACCCCCTAGAGGCATGTCCTTCATCTTCTTCATTAGCTATCTCCACAGCAAAACTAGGGTTTCATCATGTAGAGAAGTAGAGGTCCCTCTAGTTCATCAAGTTCTAGTTCTAGTTCTAGTTCATCTAGTTCTAGTTCTAGTTACCTAGTTGTATCTAGATTAGAGGGAGAGAGAAGAGGAGAGAGCCAAGGAGGAGCTGGATCTGTAGGATCTTCCTCAACATTATATTTTTGCAGAAACCAAATCATCTTCGGTTAATCTCCAGGTACTTCAATTCTATAATTCCTAGGCTCTCATTTAACTTTAATATTTACTTTTAAGTTATTTATTGGATTCTTGCTTGCATCAAGTGCTCTAGTTCTTTGATACACTAGAGTAATAATTAATAGGTTAGACGTGGTGCTTAGTCTTGCAATTACCTAGAATTGCACCCAATCCAGCATATTGTTGTGGTAGCCCTAGAGTTGTGATAGTCCTGACAGCCGACATATTCCACCATGTTCAAATTGGTGTTGTAGGACCATAGTCAGAGCTTCCTAGCCCCTATCTCATCTCTTTCCGTGGTTAGTGTTCCGATGTCCCGAAATACATAACCATAGAGTAAATTCTGATTCCTAGATCAACCTATAGAACTCTTAAGAAAATTCCTCTCTTCCCTACAAGATTATATATAGTTATCCTTGGGCGTTCTAAAACTCAACTAGTACACTTCACGTTCCATGTGGAAAATTGATACCTAGGAATACTCCCGGGTGAAAGCTACATTGGTATCCGTGCGCTTGTAGATTTTTCTATGTGCATTTAAAATACTCAACAGCTACCACGCTCTGCCTCAGGCTTCTGACCTAGGACCAACCATAACAGGGTCTCTAGGGATCTTGTTTCACCTCACCCGAGTGGGAGAAAGGCTCCTGACCCCCTAACCGCTTTGTCGTTGCGCCTGAGGGGATAACCATGAGCTTCGGGCGAGACGGAAAAGGCCCTGAGTCCCACAACATCAACAATCCCTTGAGACAAAGATGGTGTTGACACCTCTAACACCACTTAAGCTAGGTTGTCATCCCTAGCATGATGTAAAGGTGCTAGTATTAAATGTATATGCTTTTCTAGAAAATGAATAAGGGATCAGCAAGCGCGTAGATAATACCAATGTAGCATTTTAACCGGAAGTAATCCAAGTATCGTTATTTATATTTTTACCATTGGGAAGGGAATGCTTTGGATAATGCACAATGAGCACTGCATGTGATCATGGAGAGCTTAACCATGTCTTTATCTATCTCTCATGCAGGGTTAGTGTCACATAAGATAAATAATATGAATGTGAATGATAAGTGACAAAGGATAACTGAGAGCACATAGCCACATATAAGTATGATAATCATCTCAATAGAGTACTCTAAGTCTATAACACTAGCATAGATTATGATGATCTACAAGAATAAATCCTAAGTATTCTAACTATAATATCAATGATTGGTGCAATTATGCATAGTCATATTACCAAGGAAACCCTATAATAGTGGTGTTCTACAGTCCTTATACTTGGGAGGAGGACTACGTAGGACTCAACAGGACTGTCACTCCCACGATCTACCTCACAATCCGGACTATAAGGGGTAATCATAGATAAATATGGTCTAGGCACCTCACCGACACAATATCTACCACTCACCCATTGGCCCAATGAGCAAGCGTTATACGATCCTATGCATAAATATAATTCTAATCTAACTACGCTAAGCATATAATCAAAGTAGACTAATAATAATATAATTGAGAACATAAGCAAATAGAATAAAGTCAATTCTGATATAGTCAAATAGATCAAAGACATATTCATAATAGCAAGAACTAAGATGAATACTACGATGAATAATAAGAAATTACCAAGAACGAAGATAGATCCAGACTTCAAGTTTGGCTTGACTCCTTCTATATCCATTTCTATATAGCTATGCTAAAGTACTATGGAGCTTTAATTAAGATGGTGGCTCTAAGGCTTCTCTGAATTCTCTCGATGACATGATAGAATGAATTCCTCCCTTCTGGGAGGGTCAGGCTTGTATTCACAGCCCTCTAGGAAGCACGATAGGCCTCGGATCAAACCGACCTTGATGGATGGCCAAGATTACTCCTCAAAGGCGGTGGAGGCAGGATCCGCGAGACTCACCCTCATTGGTTGAGGGGGTCTGGCGGCTGACCCTAGCCTTGGGCACTCGCACCTGGCTCTCTGCCAGAGGGCCCCCACTTCGTAGGGTTGCCTCCTTGAGTCTTCTAGAGTACTTCTGAGTTACCGACGTGGTCTTCTCTCTATGTAAATCCAACATGTGTACCTTCTTTTCTTCTTATTCCAATAACCCCCGCAAAAATATACAATTACCAAAACTCGTGGAATTCTGTTAGTGTAAACCCCTATAGCTAGATGATATTCTGGTTTAAGTCCTTTCTCATGTTATTTTGACGATTAAAAACAGGACTTATCTACTGCTAACAAACTCCCTCAAGCTTACCTTTTGCTCGTCCCTGAGCAAAGATAGACTCAGTGATGGATCAGGAATTGCTACAATGCTTTCACGCCTCACAAGTACACATGCGTTCAAATAAGGACTCTCCTGTGGATTAGAGTGGACTATTCTGACTCAATACATACCCATATTACCTTTCACCATGGGGCTTATAGCCTTCACTCAGGTCTTGAGCAGATGAAAGACAGAACAGTTAAGTTGAACACTATGTTTCTCACTCTTTGATCAACTTGTCGGTGTTTTCCCCACGGGAGGTCACACCAACGAGTAAATTTGTATGCGTGCTCCCTTTTCCAGATGGTGATGCAAGAAGACACAAAGATTTATCCTCGTTCGGGCAAGAGAAGGCCCTATGTCCAGCGGGGGAGGGAAGTTTGTATTATCTTGCACCCAAGTGCTTGTACAGGGGCGAATACAAGTGCGTATGAATTAGGATGGAGTATGGAGACTCTTCTACGTGTGGGCCTTGTGTTATCACTCCCAGGTCTCCCCTTTTATAGTTCCAAGGAGAGACCTAGGGTACATGTATAGGTGACAGAGTAGGGATCGATAGAGGCATGGCGCGCTGACCTACTCGAGGCCTCCGTACCGGTGTGGTCTCGAGCCGTCCCGTCCCGGTAGCTTGATGATGATTACACGTGCCCTTATATCCCGCTCTGCACGCCGTCTTGGGCTGGTTTGTCCGTTGCATGCCTGTACGTCATGGCGGCTGACACGTCAGAGTGGTGGTAGTTCCGTCAGTCGACGCCCAACCCTTCCCCAAGAAGGGAACATGTCCAGTCGAGGGTCGGATGCCATGTAGTGCCCTGCCATCCTGAGTATTGACTTTTGGCGTCTCGAGGGGGTCCTGACTAGACGTTCCATCCTGGTTTCCCGCGTCCTGACACGCTCTGGGTCATTTGGTGGGGAAGGCTGCAAAAAGAATGACGGGACGGGTGCCTGTTCCCCATCACGCTTCCCGTGACTAGCGTGTTAGGTGGGAAAGCGACAGGCGCATTAAATGCCCGGGTTCTCGTGCGCGCGTCAGGCGGCGGGCGATGTCCTTGCGCTCGACGCCTCCTGGTTCGCTCGAGCCCATTTTCGTATTTGACGGTAGTTGACGCTCGACCCCTGAGCGGTTCGCTCGACGCCTTTTCCGTCTTCGAGGCTGCGGCCATCGATGACTGTATATATGGCTGATTAGAACATCGAGTTGAGGGCCTCGATTTGCGTAAGGGTAATCTCGTTATATGCATCAGTTAGGATACCCCTTACTGATACCCTCGACAGTAGCCCCCGAGTCTCCATTTGAGCGCTGGCGCTCGAGTGGAGGCTGTGTTCTTAGGTCGAATTTCCGTGGGGGCGCACGAGCGACCCCAAGGGGGTAGCCCCCGAGCCCTTGGAGGAGTTTTTGACTCCTTCAAGGGTTATGTTGCCTAATTCGCAGAAACGCTGTCGACACCAGTGGTGGAAGGTTCTGATTGGCTCGTTTTGTGCGGATGTTTTGACGTACTCTCGATAGAGCGAGCGTCATCCACCCCAAATTGAGTTCCTAGCGGGTAGTCCAAGTGAGAACCTGTGCCCCTTTCGAGGGGGTCAGCTGTAGCCCAGAGGCTTTCTCATAAAGCGGGGCCGACGTGGTCGGGGATACTGATCTCGTTCGATAGTGCCCAGCGGCTCGATGCCTCCCGTCGGTGGGATTCCTCTCGACTGTATCGACCCTACCTTGGACATCCCCAGCAAGTCTTCAAGGCAGGCCTCGATTTTCGACCACTCGCTGGGGATCCCTGACTCTGGTGCTCGAGATCGGCTGTCGAACCCTTTCGGTGGGTCAGCCTGCGACCTCTCGAGGCTTTCATGGGTGCGTTCCTTGGCTTACAAGGGAAGGAAGAGACCGTGGCGGTTCGCCTTTTTGCCTGTTGGGCGCACCTTTTCAGGCGGGAGCCGTTGCGACTTGGTTCCGGCGCGGAATTCGGAGCGTCCCATCTGTGAGGAGGAAAAAGGACAGTTAGGCGGCGCCTTTATGGGGGGGTTACCTCTTTTATCGGATCTGTCCGTTGGTGGACCGCGGCCTATAAATATCCCGTGGTATCGCCGACGTTCTTCCTTCCGCCTTCCGCCCTCTTGCCTTTGCTCTCTTGCTGTCTGAGTTCTTTGGCCATCTTACGCGCGCGCACCCTCGAGCGGTAGCGAATCCGCCATCCTTCCGGTCAAGATGCCTGTGAGACTCGTCGCCGCCGACGACTGGCGCCCGTTGTAGATGACGGAGCGCCGGTTGCTAGAGCTTGAGAGGGAGGGACTCCTGCGCCACCGCACCTCGCTATCGTCGTCGGAGTGGATTGCGCCGCCAGCGGACCACAGGGAGCCCTAGCCGCCCGAGGGCTACGTGGTGTCGTTCGCCAAGTTCCACCGCCATGGCCTGGGCGCTCCTCCGAGCCGCTTTATGCGGGCGCTCTGCCTCCATTATGGGGTGGAGCTCCAGCACTTCTCCCCAAATGCCATCACCGTCGTGGCGGTCTTTGCCGCGGTGTGTGAGGGCTATCTGGGGATGATGCCCCACTGGGAGTTGTGGCTCCACCTCTATAGGGGCGAGCTCTTCAACGCCCCCACCGGGACCACCGGCGCGAGGAAGCCTGTGCGGGCGGGATGCCTCAACCTCGTGCTGAAGACGGGGAAGACGGATAGGCCGCGCGAGTACATCCCAGTGGGATTCTCGACTAACCATGCCGGCTGGGACTCCCAGTGGTTTTATCTGCGGAACGACGACAATCTCCTACCCGCTTACACCGGTCGCCTGATCACGGAGCGTCCAGCGGACTGGACATACGGCGTCGTCCAAGCTCATCAGTCGCGGCTCAACCCGCTCCTCGACGCCATGAAGAAGCTTCGCTTGGAGGGCCTGTTCGCCGCTCTCGTCCTCTCGGCCGTCCATCATCGAAGGGTTCTGCCATTGATGTCTCGTCTGCTGAGGATGGACGAGATGGGCCCAAGCGTCTCGTCCCAGGACCTCGAGGCGTGCCGGATGTCCAACGAGGCTCCAGCGGACGATGAGGTCGCGGCCCGGGTCAGGGCGA
Organism: Sorghum bicolor; assembly: GCF_000003195.3. Taxonomy (NCBI): domain Eukaryota; kingdom Viridiplantae; phylum Streptophyta; class Magnoliopsida; order Poales; family Poaceae; genus Sorghum; species Sorghum bicolor. Next base: position 17,686,103 of record NC_012877.2, read on the forward strand.
CCAACGCCGGCGATTTTAAGACGGAGCATGTTAACGGCTTCCCCATGAGGCCTGATGCGGGATCGATCGATCTGGTATGTTCTTTTCTCGTACACAGCTCCGATTTTGGATTTCTTTCGATCCCTTCTTAAGCCTATCTTTGTTCTAGGAGGGACGGATTGATGTCCGGTCCTCGAGGCCTCTAGTAAAGGAGGAGGAGGCCGACCGTGACAAACGGCGCCAGTCCGCCGAGAAACTGAAGTCCGCCAAGGACTCTGAGAAGAAAGGAAAGAAGAAGAAGAATCTCGACCACCAAGCGCTAGAGGCGCGTCGAGCCAAGTCTAGGCAGAGGGGGGAGCCTGAAGAAGAATCCCCCAGTGAGGATGACGGTGGAGACGACGATGGTGATAGCGACAACTCCGAGGGGATGGCATCTCGTCTTGACCGGATCCTCGAGGGTCCTCCTCGAGGCGATGTCGACGCCCCGCAGGCTGGAGCACCGAAAGAAGGCCCGAGCGGATCTCATCGCACCCGCGCGGACACACCTCCCGCGCCTGCGCCAAGTCGGGCCGTTTCGCACCATCAACCTCCCCCCGCACCCAAGACGGGTGGTCGGGCTAAGACCCAGGTGACGGGGCCGCTGACCCGCGGTCGCGCCGCGGCCTCTGAGAAGGGAGAGACCGGCCGTCGGAGCGCCAGTCCCGGCGCCCGCCATGTGGAAGTCACTGGGCCAAGGCCTGCGCCTGCTCTCGAGGGGCCCGGGGCCTTGACGCGGGGTGGCTCGAGGCCCATCGGTCGAGGCACCGGCAGGCGAGCCGTACTTCCTGTGGGGTAAGTTCTTCGACGTTGCGATTTTTATTCTCCTGATTCTTTGCGTTTTCTCGTATAACGGTCTTCTTTATGTCCGTCCCTCTTTCCTCAGATTGAAGCGGACGCTTGAGCAGGCCCAGCCTTCGATGGCAAAACGGCTCAAGGTGGGAGCGGCCTCCAAGGACTCAGGTTAGCAGCTTATTCGTGGGATTTGTGTCGTCCTTACGTCGGTCATCATAGCAGCTGACTTTTGTTTTTCGTTGTACAGGCTCCTCCGACCCTCAGCTGCCGACCGGCACCGAGAGTGCCCCACCCCGTCCCCCAGCGGGTGATCCTGCCCCGTCGCCGCCAAAACAAACCGAGGCGCCCCGGCCCCAAGTGCAGGATGGAGACCCCGAGCCTCCCCAATCGGGGGTCGAGGGGGATCCCATTACCATCAGTGATGGTTCTGGCGGCAACGGGACCTCGAGGGACGCCCATCTTATCGACGGACGCCCTGGCCTGCCGGGCTTCGCTCCATCGAGGAGCAGAAGAAGAAAGAAGAGGAGGAGCATGAGCAGGAGATGCGGCGGCAGCTGCAGGAGCAGGACCGCCGACAAGAGCCGCAGGAGCTTGAGGAGCAACAGCAGCAGCAGCAGGGGGGCCAAGAAGAAGGACCGCTAGAGCCCCCCGCCCCTCACAGTCCGCCCCAACCTATACCACCGGCGCCGCAAGAGCCCGGAGACTAGGAAGAGGATTTGCCGGTTTTTGGCCCTCCGACCCCGGCGTGCCTCCGTCCCGGGGCGCCCGCCGCGATCCCAGCAGAGTCGGGGCGGGCGGACGGTGTGGTGGCGCTTCCCTGCATGATACGCACCCCCGTCGACCCCGATTCTGAGATCAAGAGGACGATCTACGGCATAGACGGAATTGCCCCGGGATTCCTCCGGGAATGTCGGGCGTGGGAGGACCGCATTCCTACTGAAGAGGACGAGATCGGGACATCGGGGAGTAAAGACGGCACCTGGAAGACGGTGGACGACGACGGGTGGTTCCCTTCCCTCGTCAACCTGTTCCTGCGCCATGGGGGATCCCTCGAGGCCGTCGAGGATCTCATTCGCGGCGTCAAGGCGTGGGCTGACCAGGAGATGGAAAACTGGTGCCCCGATCGGATCCGCATCCGGGCTTCCACCGATCCGTTTGAGCCCAACATCTTCCTGGACGATCGGAAGGAGGCCGAGAAGTGGGAACACGTCGAGGAGCTCCGCCTTTGGATGAAGCATGTGGTGGGGCTCCTATCTGACGTCATCAATAACGGGCTTGGGCCGGCCTACTTTGTAAGTGTTTTTCGGTCCCTAATCCTCATGGAGTTTTTGGTTTTGTGTTCTAACTGTTCGACCACCGGTTCGCAGGACATGAAAGAGACCTCCCGTATCAAATCGAGCTTCATCCATGCCACGAGAGGCGGCTGGGAGCAGCTCCCCCTCCTCAAGGACCAACTCCTCGTGTCGCAGGAGAAACTCCTCAAGGCTTATAAAGAGCTCATAGCGCTCGAGGAGGAGAAGAAGGTGAGGGAGGCTGCCCTAGTCGAGGCTCGAGAGGCCTCAAGGAAGGCGACGGAAGAGGCCTTGCTGCTGAGGGAGCGGGCTCTGACAGTCGAAGAGGCTGCGTCTAAAGCCCGGGAGGAGGTCCTGTCTTACAAGAACGTCGTTGCAGACCTGGACAAGGAGAAGGGCCTCCTCAAGACTGACCTGGACTCCATCCGAGAATCCTTCCGGAGGATAAAGGTGGAGTATGTGGACAGCGAGGTCGCCAGGGGCGCCGCAGAGGAGGCAAAGATGAAGGCCCTCGAAGACCTCGAGGCGGAGCGAGTTCGATCCTGCAGCCTCTCTGACGACGTCGATCGTCTAAAGGGGGAGCTGTTGGAGAAGAATGGAGCCATTGCTCAGGCTGGCAAGGCGATCGAGGATCTTCGTGTCGCCAACACTGAGCTGGCATGCTCCAACAGAGAGATCGAGAGGGCCAACACCAAATTAGTTGGTGAGAACACAGCCCTGGAGGAGAGCATCCGTGGTACGTTTCTATTGTCGGATTTCCTTTTCGGGGTGTGCTTGTTTTCTTTCTAAAGTTTTTGCATTGGCATTCATAGGGCTTAAGGATGAGCTCTTGGCCACCCAAGTCAAAGCTCACAGCGCCAAGGCCCAGCTCGAGGCGGAGGTTGCTTTGAACCGTTGAGTGTGGACGGCGATAAGCGATCTCTCGACTTCTTGGGAGGTCGAGCCCATGGACGAGTCGAAGGAGGGAGCTCGAGGCGACGCACTCGTCGACCAGCTGTGCTACTTAGGCGCGACGCTGAGGGATCGGGTGCGGGATGCCCTCCATATCGGGGTAAAGCGGCAATGGCGGTTGTCTGCTCAGGCTTTTCCTACGACATGGAGGTGGTGTCCCACGGCTTTGTCACTGACATTTCCAAGACCGACGCGGAGAACGAAGAAGGGCTCCATGCCTTGATCGACGACGCAGAGGTTCCTGGGGAGAGGTTGGCTAAGCTGTTTGAGCCCGAGGTACTTCCCCCTGAGACTAGCTCAGGCACAGGCGAGGGTGGTGAGGACCGTGATGCAGACTAAGGCCTGCGAGCCTGCTATGGGTGCTTGGGCCCTTTGTATAGTACTTTGTTAATTTGTATTTATGTAATATTTTTTAAGTGGTTGTAAAATGTTTGTCTGTCTTTCCTCTCGAGGTTCCTTTATTCCTTTTTGCGCCTATTTTTGTTTTTCTCACTTGGTCTTTTGTTTGAGGCGGTCTCGATTGCCTCAAGGGTGAGGGGGCGAGTAGAGTTTCCATAGCCCAAGGGCGTAGGAGTTCTCAGGCTCGTCGCTTCTCGGGCCTTAAGGGGGGCTCGAGTTACCTTTACTACTCAACCGTACGAGATTACCGATAGGAACAAAAGGATTACTTGGTTTTTTCGACATTTGGGGGGGTCACCCCCCTTGCTAGCCCCCGAGGGGGTATCGACTATGATGGGTCATTGTCGATACTCCCTTCTAACGTTGAGACTTTGTGAAAAGGTAAGTCGCTCGAGGGAAAGACTTTATTTATTCATGCATTCGTTTACAAGGCCTTGGTACAGAATGTACGCAGGAACATAAAGCTTTGAAATTCTAGGGGTAGAATCGACGTAGCTGTTCTATGTTCCACGCGTTGGTGAAGATCGCCCCCTTTTCGTCCGCGAGCTTGTATGTCCCTGGCTTCAAGACCTCGGCCACCACGTATGGGCCCTCCCAAGGTGGAGTCAACTTGTGGCGTCCTTGATTGCTTTGCCGCCGTCGTAGGACAAGGTCGCCCACGTTTAAGTCCATCTTGCGCACGTGTTTGTCGTGGTAGCGTCGAAGTTTCTGCTGGTATCTAGCAGAGTTGAGGAGGGCCATATCTCGAGCCTCCTCGAGCTGGTCGACCGCATTCTCTTGAGTCTCCTTATTTGATTGCTCATTGTACGCTTTGAGTCGAGGGGATCCATACTCGAGGTCCGTTGGGAGCACGGCCTCGGAGCCATAGACCATGAAGAATGGGGTGTATTTTGTGGCCCTGCTTGGCGTTGTCCTTAGGCTCCATAGGACCGAGGAAAGTTCTTCGACCCATTTCTTGCCAAATTTCTTCAAGCGATTGTAGATCCTTGGTTTGAGTCCATGTAAAATCATGCCGTTGGCACGCTCGACCTGGCCGTTAGTTCAAGGGTGGGCCACTGCAGACCAGTTCACACGGATATGATGCTGATCGCAGAAGTCCAAGAACTTTTTGCCGGTGAACTGAGTGCCGTTGTCGGTGATGATGACGTTGGGAATCCCAAACCGGTGGATGATGTCAGAGAAGAAAAGGACAGCCTACTCGGAGCGGATGTTGGTGATGGGTCGAGCCTCGATCCATTTAGAGAATTTGTCGATGGCCACCAGCAAGTGGGTGTACCCTCCTTTTGCCTTTTGTAGAGGCCCTACTAAGTTGAGCCCCCACACCGCAAACGGCCATGTGATGGGGATCATCTGAAGAGCGTGGGCGGGCACATGCGTCCGTTTAGAGAATTTGTCGATGGCCACCAGCAAGTGGGTGTACCCTCCTTTTGCCTTTTGTAGAGGCCCTACTAAGTTGAGCCCCCACACCGCAAACGGCCATGTGATGGGGATCATCTGAAGAGCGTGGGCGGGCAGATGCGTCTGTTTGGCGTAGAACTGACACCCATGGCACGAGCGCACGAGCTCGATGGCATCGGCTACGGCCGTTAGCCAGTAGAAGCCTTGTCGGAAGGCATTCCCTACGAGGGTCCGTGGAGCAGCATGGTGGCCACAAGCCCCCGAGTGTAGGTCCTCGAGGAGTTTCCGGCCTTCTTCCACGGTGATGCAACGTTGCAAGAACCCCATCGGGCTTCGTCGATATAGCTCATTGTCCTCGCCATAGATTACATATGACTTGGCCCGTCGAGCGATACGGCGGGCCTCGGATGGATCTTCTGGCAACTCGCAGCGGATTAGGCAGTCGAAGAACGGCGTGCGCCAGTCAAACGGTCGACCGGGCCACTGTTCCACGTCCATTACTTCAGCCGCCATTAGTAGTGCTTCGACGTTGTCGGCCTGCTGGGCTGGAGCGACTTCGACACCAGCCCCCGAGCCCAAGTCGACGGATGGCTCATGTAGATCTCTTGAGAACGCGTCGGGTGGGATCGTGCCTCGAGTCGACGCGATCTTGGCGAGTTCGTCGGCTGCCTCGTTGTAGCGTCAAGCGACGTGGACGAGCTTGAGGCCGTGGAACTTGTCCTCGAGTCGACGGACCTTCTTGCAGTACGCCTCCATTTTCGGGTCGTGGTAGTTCGAGGCTTTCATTACTTGGTCGATGACGAGCTGGGAGTCGCCACGAACGTCGAGGCGTCGAACTCCAAGCTCGATGGCGATCTTCAGATCGTTAACAAGGGCCTCGTACTCTGCAACATTGTTGGACGCGGCAAAATGTATCCTAATGACGTACCTCATATGAACGCCTGTTGACACCAGAAGTGGCAAACGGTTATACCGCAAGCGTACGGTAGTCAATGTAGCCTTCACCGGGAGTATTCCAGGTATCGTGATTTCCACGGGGAACGCGAAGTGAATTAACTAGGCTTTAGATCGTTAGGTGATGATCAAAGGGTCTAGGATAATGGGGTAGAGAGGTCTAACTAGTATTAATGCCTGGTCTTGGTAATTAAGTATAGTCAAGGTTTTTCACCTAACTCTTTACTGAGGGCAATACCCGAAAAGGAGGATTGAGTTAACGAAGTTTTTCACCTCCTCGTCTCCTAAGCGACTACCCTGCTCAGCCCAACTATTATTTGCAACTTGCCTACAACAGATGCGAGGAACTTTCCGCCTGGCGAGGACTGTCACTCTCACACTAGGTGTCTACACAACTGCGACAAGGAGTCCACACTGGCAAGAAGTAGTCTAGACACCTCGTCTAAACTAGCTCTTGCTGCCCTAAGCTTAGCTAAAGCTAAGAGCACTCAAGATCAAGCAATGTGCCAGTAAAGGATTCTTATACTTAAAGTACCAGACCAAATATTAAATACTAGAAAAGACTCAGAAGTAAGACTTACAAGAAGACCTGCTTCCGCTGAGGTGCTCCGCGAAGAAGACTCCCGACAGGCCGGGACTCCTCCTTGGAACTCACTCTCTACTCACTATGATATCACTAAGCTACTAAAGTAGTTTACTCCTAAGATACATGACTCTTAAGTGAAGGAATAGGGGGGTATTTATAGTGGGAGATGGAGTAGGGGCTACTCCGGTGCCACGTCAGCGATCCGCGTCATCTTCATCATGCACCATTGGATCAAACCGACTTCACAACCGCCATCTGATCAACGGTAGAGGCAAACTAACATGTGCAACATGTGGGCAAGGTCGGTGGGAGGCCAACCGACCCTGGAACCGCCATGAAGTGGGGTCGCCCGACCCCAATTCTATGGGGTTAGGGTGTCAGCCCTGTCCTACATGTCTTCCTCTTCATGACTATAATGTTGTCTTGGTTACTGGTGTCACTGATCTTTAGTTATTCACCCCTTCTTAGTGTTTGGACCCTTGAAAAGTACCTGTTCTTACTCCTGCAACCAAATAGTAGCATGTACATGTGGAACTAGGTTATATGTACCTATATTACTACTTTGTTTGGTTGTTTTCTCCCAAAATGAGTCTTATGTTGACGGTTATGATAGTAGAAAACATGGTATAAATACCGTCAACAAGACCCCCCACACTTGAGTCTTTGCTCGTCCTCGAGTAAAGGTTAAAAATGAGTGATCAATGGTTTCTAACTTAAGATAGTAGTGAGCATAAAATGCTAGTTCGAACATAGTTCATCCAAATGGGTTTTTGTGTAAGTGTCTAGCATATATCCTTCAGAGGTTGAGAAAAGGAACAACTCTCAGAACAAGATCAAATTCCGATTTCATATTCTTGGTACTTAGAGTTTTTATGACACTTTTTAAAATAAGTCACATAGTTCAATCCTACTCCTCATTTAGCGCTCTAGATCACTCAAAGTTTTTTTTTAGTAGTCCTCACCAAGGCATGAATGCCAACTTGTTTCATCCTATAACTATAGGCTTATATGGGGCTTGGTAGGGACAAACAAGGTAGCATACTCTACTTTGCAAATATTGTTAAGTCAAAAACAAGGATCCAAAGAGAGGAGTGTCATAGTCATAGATCAAGATGTGCAAGTGTGTTATATGGTGGACTAGGTTGCTCCTTTATTTGCTACACTCTCTCTACTTGTATATTGAGACATGGCTAGATTTTCTTTTTCTTCGAGCTTTATGTGCTCAATTTTTTTTTTATACTTCATGGACTTGCACATGTCCATTTTTTCTTTTTCTTTTATTTTGCCAAGCCTTTTATGTCTCATTTTCTAAACAATATTTAGAGAGGTGTTCTAACACTTAGAGTATGGAGCAACCTATTTAGTGGATGCACAATACATGTGGTTGCGTACTTCCAGTGTAGAAGCAGCATATATATATGTGGTGTGTATGTGATCTTGATCTTGTGACTATGATACAACTCTCACTAGGGTCAACAAGGTTTTGACAAAACTCATTACAAAAGCAGGTTGCATTTCATAAAATGGTTACTTGAATATCTAAGTGTATGGCTTTTGGTGGGAATTTCTTGCTAATGAGGAGTAAATGATACTATGGTTTTGTGATATTTTTGAAACAAATCTCTAAGTACCTTGAATAGAAATGTTATGAATTCTTAGCCAAGAGTTATATCACTTTCATCAACAACTTAGTCAATATGGTTCCTATAGATTTTTACCCATGAGGATGAACAATTGTAAGAACTATACTTTATGTCACAATTTCTCTTAAATCATGAACCAGTTCACTTTTTATTTTGCAAACAAGTTTAAACTATCAAATTTTATTTTAATTGTGACACAAAGTTAAAGAATTGGACAGACTGAGAGGGGGAAGAGTTAGCAAACCGGGCAGGAAAGATGTGTTTCGTCGTATAGAAGCTTCCTGGTGGGCCCAGGGCTCTATGGAGGGGTCGGCCGACCCCACCTGGAGGTTCCTGGCCCTGCCACTCGATTCTACGTCCCTCGGGAAGTCTTTCTGCACTTGTGTCGTTTCCTTTTGCCATAGAAAGGGGGTTGGGCGACCCCCTCATCGCGCCTGTTTTTGGTGCCATGACGTGCCAAGGTGTATGCAGTGTTGTTCCATGCTCACGGCAGTTCAGAGATGAAGTTGGGGGGTCGGGCGACCCCCCCACACTTGCAGTTTTCGTGCAGCTGAACTTAAAACAGAGAGAGACGATCAAATGCAGATGTCCTGCTGGTGGCAACACACCAGCAGGACCAAAAACGACTCCATTAAATCAAATTTCAATTGTATAGGCACTTTTACATTGCGAAATTCAAAGTGACAAATTGAAAAATAAAATTGAGTAATCAAACCTAAATAATCAAATAGTGCCTAAACTAACTAATTTATTTAGGGAGATGGAGGTTTGAGGAGATCCTCCCGCCCAATTGCTTGCGCCAAACGCTTGATTTTAGCGCTGGTGCTAATGCGCAGGTGGCGGAAGTGATCTTCTAACTCAAGATTCTCCATCCTGAGCTCCGACACTGTCTCCTCTAAGATCCTATTTTTCTTTCTAAGGCTAGCTGTGACTTCCAGGAGCTTCTCGATGTCGCCTTTTTCTGGATCTTCTTCGTATTTGCCAGGCGCACCGTTGATCGGAGGTGGATCCATCTTCCGCCGGATGGATGGACTTGCTGACGAGTCAAAGGACTCCTGCAACTCCATCTTTTCCTTAGAGTTCAGCGGCGGGATCAGCACCTTCCCCTTTCCCGGCCCACCGCCCACCACTTGGTGGTTCCTCCAAAAGGTTGGGGTGGACGGCGAGTAGGAAGAGGTGTGGATCGTGTCGGAGGAGATGGTGATGGCCTGCTTGGTGGCCATCGGCGCCTTCTCCCGCAGCGCAAGTTGGCCCGTGGTAGGTCGAACCGGCGTTACGGCTCGAGCAGGGGACTTGCCGATGACCCTGCGCGGAGTGAGCGAACGAGATGCCGACGCGGAGCGCTGCGTCACCCGGGGCGAGGTCGGGCGACCCCTCTTGGGGTCGGGCGACCCCCACATGGGGCCCGTCGGCCCTCCAGCCGGCGGCACCATGGCTAGTGGTTCAGGCTCCAGCACGTTGACGGCTAGGGCAAGCTCCAGGCTCTCAGTTAGAGACCTTTGCGGACGTGGGGAGTTGGAGCGAATGGCTTGGTTGGAAGATTTAGTTGGAGGAGCCATGGAGATGAATCTCTTGGCAAGGAATGGAGGCTAGGAGAGTCTGGTTCGAGGTGAAGATGAGAAGGAATGAATTGAGAGGAGGAAGAAGAAGAAGAGGGGGGATAAATAGATGTGTTTGGAGCCTGAGAGTTTGAATTTTGAAAAGGAGCGTCGTGGAACGTTTGAGGGACGATCCGAGACTCCAGGGGATTTCAAACCTCAAAATATTGGGGTCGGGCGACCCCTATATTTCAGGATTTTGAATTTTGAATTTCAGCACCGAACTCTATTCATTCCCCTCTTTCTAAACCTATCCCCCCTTGGGCCAAAACCCCTAGAAGAGGGGTCGGCCGACCCCCATTTGGGGTGTTCGGCGGCCCAACTTTGATCCTACGTCATCTAAAACCCTTTACAAACCTATTTCAAAACAAAAAGGAACTAAATATATTGATTTAGCAATTATTTAAACAAAAAGGGGGTAAAAAGAAGGACATGTGGATTTTAAGACTTTGTGTCAGATTCAAATTCTATCATATCAACTTCTTCTTCTAAAGGTTCATGTTCATGGAAAACTTTAAGACGATGACCATTTACCTTAAAGGTGTTGCCGTCGTCGTCCCGCAGCGTTACCGCTCCATGAGTCGCGGCGTCAACAACGAAGAATGGTCCTTCCCATTTGCTCCTTAGCTTTCCATGGCCAAATAACTTGACCCTTGAGTTGAACATGAGAACCTTATCCCCAGGATGAAATTCCTTTTGCTTGATCCTTTTATCATGCCATCTTTTTGTTCTCTCTTTGTAGATCCTGGCATTGTGATAGGCTTTATCTCTCCATTCTTCTAGTTCGGAGATTTGGAGCTTTCTATTTCTTCCGGCCGAGGGCAAATCCATGTTCCATTTCTTGATTGCCCAGTGAGCTCTATGCTCTAGCTCTACCGGTAGATGGCATGTCTTACCGTAGACAAGTTGGTATGGTGTCATACCAATTGGGGTCTTGTATGCGGTCCTATATGCCCAAAGTGCATCTGGTAGATGGCTTTTCCAGCCGGTTCCCATCTTAGTGACAGTCTTCTGCAGAATGTTCTTGATTTGTTTGTTAGATGTTTCTGCTTGTCCGCTCGTTTGAGGGTGATAGGGTGTTCCAATGTTGTGCCTTATCCCCACTTCAGCTAAGAACCGTCGGAATCTTCTGTCAATGAAGTGGCTCCCTCCATCACTGATAACTAGTCTGGGGGTGCCGAAGCGTGGAAATATGACTTCCTTGAACATCTTTATCGAATGTGTAGAGTCGGCTGCTCTGCAGGGCATTGCTTCGACCCACTTGGACACATAGTCTACTGCCACTAGGATGTACTCACACCCTTGTGACAAAGGGAATGGCCCCATGTAGTCTATGCCCCAAGCATCGAATATCTCGACTTGTAAGTTGTTTGTGAGTGGCATTACATCACGAGTATTGATGTTCCCATACTTCTGACACCTTGCACATCTCCTCACGAAGTTCTTTGTATCTTCGTACATGGTAGGCCAGTAGAATCCACTCTGCCATATCTTGGCATGGGTCCTGAATGCTCCATAGTGGCCTCCGTACTCTGCCCCATGGCATTTTTCCATTATTTTTACTGCTTCGTCCATGGGAACACATCTCCTGAGTATGCCATCTTGACAGACTCTGTAGAGGTAAGGATCGTCCCATAGGTGCACCCTACTCTCTTTAACAAGCTTCTTCTTGTCTACCCCAGATGGTATGTATCCGGACGCCAGGTAGTTGACTATGTTTGCATACCATGGGTAGGCTTCTGAAACTCGGAGGAGTGTGTCGTCTCGAAGGTAGTCGTTGATAGGTGGATCCTGTTTATCCTCGATTTGCATCCTAGACAAGTGATCGGCTACCGAGTTTTCTACTCCCTTTTTATCTCTAATTTCTAAGTCAAATTCTTGGAGTAGTAGGATCCATCTTATTAATCTTGGTTTAGCATCTTTTTTAGTGAGCAAGTATTTTAGAGCTGCGTGATCGGAGTAAACAATCACCTTTGCTCCAACTAAATAAGATCTAAACTTGTCTATAGCAAACACTACAGCCAACAGTTCTTTTTCAGTTGTTGCATAATTCAGCTGTGGTCCTGTTAGTGTTTTGCTAGCATAAGATATTGCGTGATGCTTCTTATCTTTAGTCTGTCCTAAGACAGCACCTACAGCGTAATCACTAGCATCACACATTATCTCAAAAGGTAGCGACCAATCAGGGGGTTGAATGATTGGTGCAGAGATAAGTGCTTTCTTAAGATAGTAAAAGGAATCCAAGCACTCATCATTAAAATCAAAGGGTGCATCCTTAGCTAACAGGTTTGTTAAAGGTCTAGCAATTTGAGAGAAATCTTGTATGAACCTTCTATAAAAGCCTGCATGGCCAAGAAAGCTACGGACGCCCCTAACATTTGTGGGAGGAGGGAGCTGTTCTATAACTTCAATTTTAGCTCTATCTACCTCTATCCCACGTTCGGACACTCTATGTCCTAACACTATCCCTTCTCGAACCATAAAATGGCACTTTTCCCAGTTCAAGATCAAGTGCTTCTCTTGGCACCTTTGTAAGACTCGGTCCAGGTTCTTTAGGCAATCATCAAAAGTTTTCCCATAGACGGAGAAGTCGTCCATGAAAACTTCCATGATTTCCTCGATCATATCGGAGAAGATGGACATCATGCACCTTTGAAAAGAGGCAGGAGCATTGCATAGGCCAAAAGACATGCGCCTATATGCATATGTTCCGTAGGGGCATGTGAATGTAGTCTTACTTTGGTCGTCGGGATGGATTGGGATTTGATGGTAACCCGAATACCCATCAAGGAAGCAGAAGAAAGAGTGTTTGGCTAACCGTTCCAGCATCTCATCGATGAATGGCAACGGAAAGTGGTCTTTCTTAGTGGCCTTGTTAAGTTTTCGGTAGTCTATGCACATTCTCCATCCCGTGACAGTCCGTTGAGGAATGAGTTCATTGTTGTCATTTTTAACGACCGTCATTCCTCCTTTCTTAGGAACTACTTGAACGGGGCTGACCCATTCACTGTTCGGAACAGGGTAGATTATGCCCGCATGCAATAGTTTTAAGACCTCTTTCTTCACAACTTCTCTCATCGCATTATTTAGCCTTCTCTGAGGCTCCCTGGAAGGTATAGCATCGGGTTCGATAGGGATGCGATGAGTGCAGAGTGCAGGACTAATTCCCTTAAGGTCTTCTAACGAGTATCCTAAGACAGAGCGGCGTTCTTCTAAGACGATGATGAGTTTGGTGACTTCTTCTTTTGTCAGTTGATCACTAATGATTACCGGAGTCTCTCTATCACCATTAAGGAAGGCGTACTTAAGTCCAGAGGGAAGTGGCTTAAGTTCTATAGAGGGTTTTGGTGGTGGTTTAGATTCATCCAAGTCTAATGGTTCTTCTAATTTGTTCTCTTCTTCTTGGATGAAGTTTTCGGCGTCTTCTTCTAAGTCAGGCTGAGAAGCGTCCAGAAGAGATGCCGACATCACCTCCTTTATTGGGTCAGGCTCGGGCGGGGTCTCGGCTTTAGAATTAATAGAGCCGGCAAAAGGCATAGAAAGGTCTAAGCCCTTCCCGAGGTTACCCTTGAGACGCCCTTCATGACATCCATTTAGGAACCTCATGATGGGGTGCCCGATTAACAAGTCAACTTCTTTCATATCAAAGATAAAGAAGTTTAGCAGAATGTTGACTTTGTTAATGGAGACAGGAATATTCTGCGCAATCCCACAACTCTCGACCATTTCCCCAGAGGGTAATTTAAGAAATTTGCTGGTCGGGGTTAATGGTTCCTCGCCTAGGAGTGTCAGTACTAATGATTTGGACATTAGGCTTACTCCTACAGCAGGGTCATAAAGGGATTCTATAGGAGTGGAGTTTATGACACAGGGAATGGGTGTAAAACTCGAGAGAAGTTTGATGACATCAGATGATGTCTCAGCTTCTCTAACCCATTCATTACTCATAATAGCCGTGAGTTCTTGGGCAGTTGCCCTGAGGTAACCAGCCTCAAGATGAGCTGGGATATGGCTATTCGGAGCTCTGCGTGCTGTAGATCTCCTTTGCACAGGTTGATTCGAGACATTGCCAAAATCGGCAAATAGATCAGTCTCGATGTTAAGTGGGTAATCCAAGGGATGAATTACTTCTTCCCTTGGAGGTGCTTGTGGTATTGGTTCAGGTTCGACAGCTTGGGTTGCGGCTAAAGGAGTTTTGGCTGTCGAAGGTTCATCCCTAGGAGTTCGATCTTCCTCAGGAGCTTCAATATGATCATCAGTGTAAGGGGTATTCTCGAGAATAGTCCCAAGAATGGCCTTACCTTCACTGATAGGTAAATGAAGGAATGCTCCCTTGGAGGCTAAATCAAGGAATTGTGCGGATTGTTGGCTAAGTCCGAGGTAAAAATGTTGCATAAGAATTGGCTCGGTTATACCTAAGTCTGGGCCAGATGATGTTAAGTCGGTGAGACGCGCCCAGGCCGCACCTAGAGCCTCCTTCCCTTCTTGCTTGAAGTCTAGGACTTCTCTACGGAGACGAGCTATTCTAGAGATGGGAAAGTAGGTGAGGCAGAATTTGGCTTGCAGCTTTTCCCATTCTCCTCCTACACTACCTACATAGCGAGTGTACCACCGTCTGGCCTTTCCCGTCAAAGAGAACGGAAAGAGCTTCCACTTGAGGGTAACTCGCCTCATCCCTTGGATGTGGATGCATGAACAAAGTTGTTTGAAATCTCGTAGGTGTGTGTAAGGATTTTCATCTCCTTCTCCCGAAAAGGGATTCTCCTGAACCATCGCTATGAGACTCGGGCGAAGCTCATAGTGACAGGCCAAAATCGCTTTTGATGAACTCGCTGGCTCCAACTCAGCGCCCGTTGGAGCAGCGTAATCGAAGAGGGTTGTTTGATCCATTTGGATATGTGTATAAAGTTTTAAATCAAACAAAGATAACTTAACGATTTTTTTTGTCCTAGTTAAAACAGCTACCGTTCCCCGGCAACGGCGCCAGAAAGCTTGTTGACACCAGAAGTGGCAAACGGTTATACCGCAAGCGTACGGTAGTCAATGTAGCCTTCACCGGGAGTATTCCAGGTATCGTGATTTCCACGGGGAACGCGAAGTGAATTAACTAGGCTTTAGATCGTTAGGTGATGATCAAAGGGTCTAGGATAATGGGGTAGAGAGGTCTAACTAGTATTAATGCCTGGTCTTGGTAATTAAGTATAGTCAAGGTTTTTCACCTAACTCTTTACTGAGGGCGATACCCGAAAAGGAGGATTGAGTTAACGAAGTTTTTCACCTCCTCGTCTCCTAAGCAACTACCCTGCTCAGCCCAACTATTATTTGCAACTTGCCTACAACAGATGCGAGGAACTTTCCGCCTAGCGAGGACTGTCACTCTCACACTAGGTGTCTACACAACTGCGACAAGGAGTCCACACTGGCAAGAAGTAGTCTAGACACCACGTCTAAACTAGCTCTTGCTGCCCTAAGCTTAGCTAAAGCTAAGAGCACTCAAGATCAAGCAATGTGTCAGTAAAGGATTCTTATACTTAAAGTACCAGACCAAATATTAAATACTAGAAAAGACTCAGAAGTAAGACTTACAAGAAGACCTGCTTCCGCTGAGGTGCTCCGCGAAGAAGACTCCCGACAGGCCGGGACTCCTCCTTGGAACTCCTCACTCTCTACTCACTATGATATCACTAAGCTACTAAAGTAGTTTACTCCTAAGATACATGACTCTTAAGTGAAGGAATAGGGGGGTATTTATAGTGGGAGATGGAGTAGGGGCTACTCCGGTGCCACGTCAGCGATCCGCGTCATCTTCATCATGCACCATTGGATCAAACCGACTTCACAACCGCCATCTGATCAATGGTAGAGGCAAACTAACATGTGCAACATGTGGGCAAGGTCGGTGGGAGGCCAACCGACCCTGGAACCGCCATGAAGTGGGGTCGCCCGACCCCAATTCTATGGGGTTAGGGTGTCAGCCCTGTCCTACATGTCTTCCTCTTCATGACTATAATGTTGTCTTGGTTACTGGTGTCACTGATCTTTAGTTATTCACCCCTTCTTAGTGTTTGGACCCTTGAAAAGTACCTGTTCTTACTCCTGCAACCAAATAGTAGCATGTACATGTGGAACTAGGTTATATGTACCTATATTACTACTTTGTTTGGTTGTTTTCTCCCAAAATGAGTCTTATGTTGACGGTTATGATAGTAGAAAACATGGTATAAATACCGTCAACAACGCCCAGGGGCGAAATGAGCAGCAGGCCGGCCCCAGCTCCCGTATTCATGAGAGACCCGTCGAAATACATCGTCCATAGCTCCGACTGAACCTGAGTCGGGGGAAGCTGGGAGTCTGTCCATTCCGCGATGAAATCCACCAGGGCTTGTGACTTGATAGACTTGCGAGGCGCATAAGTGAGAGTCTCACTCATGAGCTCGACCGACCATTTGGCTATTCTTCCCGTTTCCTCCCTGCTTTGGATTATCTCGCCCAGGGGGAAGGACGAGACCACTGTGATAGGGTGGCCAAGGAAATAGTGTTGTAGCTTGCGTCAGGCGAGGATTACGGTGTAGATCAGCTTCTGGATTTGGGAGTAACGCGCCTTGGTCTCCGAGAGCACCTCGCCGACGAAATAAACCGGCCTCTAGATTGGCAACGCATACCCCTCCTCCTGCCTCTCGACCACCACAGCCGCACTGACGACCTGGGTGGTCGAGGCAACGTAAAGGAGCAGTGGTTCTGCAGGTTGAGGTGAGACCAGGACTGGTGCTCAGGTCAGTGTTTTCTTCAAGTTTTCGAGGGCTTCCTTCGCCTCGGGGGTCCAAGAGAAACGCTCGACCTTCTTCAGAAGTCGATACAGCGGCAACGCCTTTTCTCCTAACCTCGAGATGAAACGACTCAGCGCCGCTAAACATCCCGTGACTCTCTCCACGCCCTTGATGTCTCGAATCGGCCCCATTCTTGTGATGGCCGCGACTTTCTCGGAGTTGGCTTCGATCCCGCGCTGGGAAACGATGTATCCCAGGAGCATGCCTCGAGGCACGCCGAAAACGCATTTCTCAAGGTTGAGCTTGATCTGGTTGGCGCGTAAGCAGCTGAAAGCAATCTCGAGGTCCTAGATCAGGTCTCCCCGTTGCTTTGACTTGACAACGATGTCGTCGACATAGGCCTCGACTGTCGACCCTATGTGCTTGCCAAACACATGGAGCATGCAGCGCTGGTATGTGGCTCCCGCGTTCCGAAGCCCGAACGGCATGGTTACATAGCAATACATCCCAAAAGGTGTGATGAAAGACGTCGCGAGCTGGTCGGACTCTTTCATTTTTATTTGATGGTAACCAAAATATGCATCAAGGAAAGAAAGGGTTTCACATCCCACAGTAGAATCAACAATTTGATCGATACGTGGTAATGGAAAGGGAACTTTCGGACATGCTTTATTTAAACTCGTATAATCGACACACATCCTCATTTTCCCATTCTTTTTCTTAACTAGAATAGGGTTTGCTAACTAGTCGGGATGGTGAACCTCCTTGATGAATCCGGCCGTCAAAATCTTGTGGACCTCCTCGCCAATGATCTTGTGCTTCTCCTCGTCGAATCGGCGCAACCGCTGCTTCACTGGCTTCGAACCAGCTCGAATTTCCAAGGAGTGCTCGGCGACTTCCCTCGGTATGCCTGGCATATCCGAGGGACTCCATGCAAACATATCGGCGTTCGCACGGAGATAGTCGACGAGCACAGCTTCCTATTTGGGGTCGAGGTCGGCGCTGATTGTCAGCACCTTGCCGTCAGTGTTGTTAGGGTCGAGCGGGATCTTCTTGGTTCCTTCTGCTGGCTCGAAGCTGCCCGCGTGGCGCTTGGGCTCTGGAGCCTCAGCGGCCAGGGCCTCGAGCTTCGAGACGAGCTCGGTGGAATTCTCGACCGCCTCCCCATACTCGACGCACTCGACGTCGCACTCGTAAGCATGCTCGAAGGAGGAGCTGACGGTGATGACGCCTTTGGGACCGGGCATCTTCAGCTTCAAGTAGGTGTAGTTGGGTATAGCCATGAATTTGGCGTAGCCCGGGCGCCCGATGATGGCGTGGTACGTGCCCCGGAACCCAACCACCTCAAAGGTGAGGGTTTCCTTTCTGAAGTTGGCCGCCGTTCCAAAGCAGACCGGTAGGTTGATTCGACCCACCGGCAGTGCCTTCTTCCCTGGCACGACGCCATGGAAACCGCCGGCGTTTGGTTGGAGCCGCCCCGTGTCGATGCCGAGGAGGTCCAGGGTCTCGAGGTAGATGATGTTGAGGCTGCTGCCGTGGTCCATCAGCACCTTTGAAAGCCGGGTGTTGACGATGATGGGGTCGACGACGAGTGGGTAGACGCCTGGGGCGGCTACCTTGTCTGGGTGGTCCTCTCGATCGAAGGTGATGGGGTGCTCGACCAGCTGAGGTACTGGGGCACCGCCATTCTTGCTGCGAAGACCTCACGGCGCTCCCTCTTGCGCTTCCTTGTGGTCAACTACGTCGAGGGGCCACCATAGATCATGTAACAGTCGTGGACGGCTAGGAAGCCGTCGTCGTCTTTGTTGTCCTCCTTGTTGCCGCCCTTCTCCTTCTTTGGGTCGTCGCGCGCGTCCTTTTTGAACCCCAGACCGTCGAAATGCTTTTTCAGCATATGACAGTCCTTGAGCTTGTGGTTGGCTCCTCCCTTATGGTAAGGGCATGGCTCCTCTAACATCTTATCGAAGATGCCTCCATCTGGAGAGCCTCGAGGCCTCTTGCGTTCCATGGCGGCGACGAGATCGTCGTCGAAGTCTTCCCGCTGGAACTGCCGCGCTTTCTGCTTCTTCTTGTCCTTCTTGGGCCCCCGACTGGGGGTCCCATCTTCATCGGTGGGCTGCTTGCCTTTCCTTCCTTCACAACTGAAGAAGGCACCGACCGCTTCCTCCCCTGCTGCGTAATTTGCCACTACGTCCATCAGCTCATCGACGGTCTGAGGGCGATTCCGACCCAACTCCCGCACCAAGTCTCGACTGGTGGTACCAGAGACAAAGGCCAGGATGACGTCGTGGTCGGGGATATGCGGTATCTCGGTGCGCTGCTTCGAGAAGCGTCGAGCGTACTCTCGAAGAGTTTCTCCTGACTTCTGTTTGCACTTGCTGAGGTCCCACGAGTTCCCAGGCCATATGTAGGTCCCTTTGAAATTACCCTCGAAAACCCAAACCAAATCGACCCAGTCGTGGATCTGATCGGCTGGAAGTTCCTCGAGCCACCGACGGGCGGTGTCGGAGAGGAAGACCGGTAGCTGTCTGATGATGGCTCGATCATCTCCTCGAGCGCCTCCTAGGTGACAGGCCAGCCTAAAATCGGCCAGCCACAACTCTGGTTTGGTTTCACCGTTGTACTTTGCGATGCTGGTCGGGGTCGGAACGGACTGGGCAGGGGCGTGCTGCGGATTGCCCTGCTGAACACCCGTGGGCCTGGTGGCTCAGGGGCCATCCGGTCCTCATCGTTGTCGTACCTCCCACCGCGATGTGCGCTGTAGCCGCGCTCTTCCGCGTCACCATGCCGACGGTGTCGATTCTCTTCAATGTCGCGTCGTGCGTCGTGTCGATGTTGGTTATCGACGGGGAGGACGAGCGTGGTCTTTTTTGCTCAGGGGGGTGGCTGTTGATGGACCGACACCTCGTTTTTGTTTTGGGCTGGCTCATCGCGCTTTTCAGTGGCAGCTCCTCGACGTCGTGAAGCCGAGCTTTCGGCTTGTTGAACTGCCGCCACTTGGAGCAGAGTCTGTACCTCGTCTCGAATGCGTCGAGCTTGGGAGTTCGATGGTTCTGGCATGTTGCGCAGCAGCATTGTCACTGCCACTACATTCTGGCCTGGTCGAGGGAAACGGCTGACGGGCTGTTCTGGCTCTGCATCTCTGACGATTTGCCGGTGTACCTCTCGAGCTCGTCTACGGACACTTCCACCAGGCGGGTAAGGCAAGTCTTGCTCGAGGATTTGCTCGAGCAGGACAAGGCGCTCACGATCCTCGTCAAGCTTTTTCTTGAGTTCTCGTAGCTGCGCAAGTTGTGCGGCCCTGTCTTCCTGTGGAAGTGGGTCGACCTGTCCGTCGTTCCCAGGCGTCCTGGGGTCTTCTCTTGCTGCAAGGGCTCGACCGCCGGCAGCCGCGTCCTGCGTCTCGTCGGTAGTTTCTACCGCCCTGTCGACGTGATAGCATTCCCTAGTAGGGTCGTAGCTATCGGCCTCGGAGTCAGAGTCCGGCTCGGCAGCGTAGAAACATCCACGTCCCTCCTCCAGCAGCCGCTGCCTGAGTGAGGTGATCTGTATCGCCCAGGGCCTAGGCGTCGGAGGCCTCGTACCTGGGAGAAATCTGGCAGCTCGGACGTCGGCTGCTGTGCTTCCGAGTCACGTGGGAGGACCATTGCTCTCCCTACGTACGTCTGGGTGTTTGGGCATATCGCCTGGCGAGCGACGCCGCGGCGTTGTCCAATCCGAATGGCAGCGCCCTTTGTGGAGTGAACAACCCATATGGAAGTAACCTAGCAACGGGGGAGAGCGCACGGGGCGCGTCACCTCTTGTTGTTGTGCGATGCTGGGCCGGCATGCCCACGGTTCCGGCACGCTGCGCTGTCGGCTCCTGTGTCACCTCCTGCCTAGCGCGAACTGCCGGTCGTGACGGGGCAGAGGGGTGACGATGATGCTGTCCACGCCTCTTCTTGGGCGGGGAGGCGTGGTGTCGAGGGCGTCTCGGGGCCCTCAACCGTGCTGGCGCAACGCGGGCTCCTCCCGGTCCTTTGTTCGAGAGCAAGATCATGTCATAGCCGGAGCCAGTCGACATGAACTCAAGACTCCCGAACCAAATCACCGTGGAGCATGGAATTGGCGAAGCAAGGGTGGCCATCTGGAAAGGAGTGGAAAATCGATGAAAAACACGCAGGACCCCTACCTGGCGCGCCAACTATCGGTGTTTTCCCCACGGGGGGTCACACCAACGAGTAAATTTGTATGCGTGCTCCCTTTTCCAGATGGTGATGCAAGAAGACACAAAGATTTATCCTGGTTCGGGCAAGAGAAGGCCCTACGTCCAGCGGGGGAGGGAAGTTTGTATTATCTTGCACCTAAGTGCTTGTACAGGGCCGAATACAAGTGCGTATGAATTAGGATGGAGTATGGAGACTCTTCTACGTGTGCGTCTTGTTTTATCACTCCCGGGTCTCCCCTTTTATAGTTCCAAGGAGAGACCTTGGGTACATGTATAGGTGACCTAGTAGGGATCGATAGAGGCATGGCGCGCTGACCTACTTGAGGCCTCCGTACCGGTGTGGTCTCGAGCCATCCCGTCCTGGTAGCTTGATGATGATTACGCGTGCCCTTATATCCGACTCTACACGCCGTCTTGGGCCGGTTTGTCCGTTGCATGCCTGTACGTCATGGCGGCTGACACGTCAGAGTGGTGGCAGTGCCATCAGTCGACGCCCAACCCTTCCCCAGGAAGGGAACATGTCCGGTCGAGGGTCGGATGCCATGTAGCGCCTTGCCATCCTGAGTATTGACTTTTGGCGTCTCGGGGGGATCCTGACTAGACGTTCCATCCTGGTTTCCCGCGTCCTGACACGCTCTGGGTCATTTGGTGGGGAAGGCTGCAAAAAGAATGACGGGACGGGAGCCTGTTCCCCATCACGCTTCCCGTGACTAGCGTGTTAGGTGGGAACGCGACAGGCGCATTAAATGCCCGGGTTCTCGTGTGCGCGTTAGGTGGCAGCCGATGTCCTTGCGCTCGATGCTTCCTGGTTCGCTCGAGCCCATTTCCGTATTCGACGGTAGTTGACGCTCGACCCCTGAGCGGTTCGCTCGACGCCTTTTCCGTCTTCGAGGCTGTGGCCGTCGATGACTGTATATATGGCTGATTAGAACGTCGAATTGAGGGCCTCGATTTGTGTAAGGGTTGTCAAGGGTATCAACAAGGGGTACCCTCACCAATGCGTACAACGAGACCATCCGTACATAAAACTAGCTCCTCGATTCGACGCTCCGTCCGCACACACGCGCGGCCATCGACGACCGCAGCCTCGAAGACGCAAATAGCATCGAGCGAATTGATCAGGGCTCGAGCGACAACTGCCGTCGAATACGGAAGCGGGCTCGAGCGAACCGAGAGGCGTCGAGCGCAAGGACATTGTCCGCCGCCGAACCAATCCAAGACGGCGCGCAGAGCAGAATGCAGGGGCACGCGTAATCATCACTAGGCCATCAAGATGGGACGGTTCGAAGCCATGCCGGTACGGAAGCCTCGAGTAGGTCCGCGCTCCATGCTGCTATCGACCCCTACTCTGACACCTACACATGTACCCTAGGTCTCCCCTTGGAACTATAAAAGGAGAGACCCGGGAATAGACACAGAAAAGAGACAACACGACACCCATACGCAGTAGAACTCACACACTTCATACCACTCTTGTATTCACCCCTGTACAAGCACTTCGGTGCAACATAATACAAACTCTCTCCCCCCCGCTAGACGTAGGGCCTTCTCTTGCCCGAACCAGGATAAATCTCTGTGTCTTCTTGCATCACCATCTGGGAAAGGGAGCACGCATACAAATTTACTCGTTGGTGTGACCCCCGGTGGGGAAAACACCGACAGTTGGCGCGCCAGGTAGGGGTCCTGCGTGTTTTTCATCGGTTTCCCACTCCTTTCCAGATGGCAGCTCTTGCCTCGCTGATTCCACGCTCCACGGTGATTTGGTTTGGGAGTCTCGAGTTCATGTCCACGGGCTCCGGCTACGACATGATCTTGCTCTCAGTCAAAGGACCGGGAGGAGCCCGTGTTGCGCCAGCACGGTTGTGGGCCCCGAGACGCCCTCGCCACCACGCCTCCCCACCCAAGAAGAGGCGTGGACAACACCACCGCCGTCCCTCTGCCTCATCACGACCAGCAACTCGTGCGAGGTAGGAGGCGGACCGCGAGCCGGCGATACCATGTGCCGGAGCTGCGGACACGACGGCTCAGCACCACGCGACAACGGGAGGGGACGCGTCTCGCGCAACCTCTCCCACTGCTGCTAAGCTACTTCCACACGGGTTGTTCACTCCAAGAAGGGCACTGCCATTCGGATTGGACAACGCCGCGGCATCGCTCGCCAGAACAATATGCCCAGATGCTCAGACGTATGTAGAGAGACCAATGGTCCTCCCTCGTGACTCCGAGACACTACGGCCGACGTCCGAACTGCCGGATCTCTCCCGGGTGCGAGGCCTCCGCCGCTTAGGCCCTGGGCGATACGAGATCATCTCACTTAGGCAACGACTGCTGGAGGAGGGACGCAGATGCTTCTACGCTGCCGAGCCAGACTCCGACTCCGAGACTGATAGCTACGACCCTACGAGGGAGTGCTATCACATCGACGGGGCAGTAGAAACTACCGACGAGACGCGAGATGCTGCTGCGGGCGGTCGAGCCCCCGCCGCGCGAGAAGACCCCAGAACGCCAGGGAATGACGGATAGGTCGACCCCCCTCCACAGGAAGACAAAGCTGCACAGCTAGCGCAGCTGCGAGAGCTCAAGATGAAGCTCGACGAAGACCGAGAGCACCTCGTTCTGCTTGAGCAAATCCTTGAGCAAGACTTGCCGTATCCGCCAGGCAGAAGTGTTCGCAGACGAGCTCGAGAGGTACATCGACAGACGAGCAAATCCTTGAGCCCTGTAGGTCTGAAGGAGCTTCTCCTGCCCGAGCGCTATGAGGTCTTTGTAGGTCTGAAGGAGCTTCTCCTGCGACTCGAGGAGCTGATCCTTGAGGAGGGGGAGCTGCTCCCAGCCACCTCTCGTGGCATGAATGAAACTAGACTTGATGCGGGAGATCTCTTTCATATCCTGCGAACCAAGGATCGAACAGTTAGAGCACAAAACCGAAAATCTCCATGAGGATTGAAGATCGAAAGGAAACTTACGAAATAAGCCGGCCCGAGCCCGTTGTTGATAACGTCTGCGAGGAGCCCCACCACATGCTTCATCCAAAGACGGAGCTCCTCGATGTGTTCCCACTTCTCCGCCTCCTTCCAATCGTCCAGGAAGATGTTAGGCTCGGACGGGTCGTGGGAGGCCCAGATGCGGATACGATCAGGGCACCAGTGCTCCATCTCCCGGTCGGCCCGCGCCTTTACGCCGCGGATGAGGTCCTCGATGGTCTCGAGGGAGCCCCCATGGTGCAGGAACAGGTCGACGAGTCATGGGAACCGCCCGTCATCATCCACCGTCTTCCAGGTACCGTCCTTGGTCCCCGATGTCCCGATCTCATCCTCCTCAGAAGGAAAGTGGTCCTCCCATGCCCGACGCTCCCGGAGGAACCCTGGGGCAATACCGTCCATGCCGTAGATCGTCCTCTTGATCTCGGACTCGGGGTCGGTGGGAGTGCGCATCATGCAGGCGAGCGCCACCACTCCATCTGCTCGCCCCGGCTCTGCCCGGATCACGGCAGGTGCCCCCGGGAGGAGCCATGCTGGGGTCGGGGGGGCGTACACCGGCAGATCCTCTTCTTGCTCACCGGGCTCTTGCGGCTCCGGCGGCGCCGGCTGAGCCGGACCTTGGGGCGGGGGTTCGAGCAGTCCCTCCCCTTGGCGCCCCTGCTGCTGCTGTTGCTCCTGCTGTTGTTGCTGCTCCTGCTGCTGCTGCTCCTGCTACTGCTGCTGATGTTGCTGCTGCTGCTGCTGCTGCTGCTGCTGCTGCTGCTGATGTTGCTCCTGCCGCCGCTGCTGCTGCTCCTGCTGCTGTTGCTGTCGCTGCTGCTGATGCTGTTGTTGCGCCTCATGCTCCTGCGGCTGCCGCACCGCCTCACGCTCCCGCTGTTCATCCTCCTCCCTCTTCTTCTTCTGCTCCTCGAGGGTACGGAGGCCGGCGGGCCAGGGAGTCGATCCTTCAACGTGAGGGGTCGACGTTTCCTCCTCCATAGGGCGGACACCCCCAGACGCTTCGTTACCATCAGACGTATCGCTGATGGTGATGGGTTCTCCCTCGACCCCCAATCGAGGGGACTCGGGGGCTCCCTCTGACGCTTGTGGCCGGGGCGTCACATCACAAGTCGGCGGCGACGGAATAGGCGCGGGACGAGACGGAGCCCTCTCGACGCCGGCTGGAGGTTGGGAACTGGAGGAGCCTACAAAACAAAGGGTAAGGGTCATACGTTATAATAACCGACACAAGAACATCGCAAGGCCCAGAAATAAACTACAAACCTGGTTCCTTGGAGACGGCTCCCGTTTTGAGCCTCTTAGCCATGGACGGCTGGGCCTGCTCGATGGTCCGCTTTAGCCTGAGAAAAGAACGGCATATGAGGAAACGCAGGGGAGTAGAAAGACAAAAGCCACAGCATCGAGAAGACTTACCCCACAGGGAGAACAGCTTGCCTCCCTCCGCCCCGACCGGCGGGCCTCGAGCCTCCCCGCGTCAGGGCTCCAGGCCCCTCGAGGGCAGGCGCTGGCCTAGGTGCGTCAGTTCCCGCCTGGCGGACGCCGGGACTGGCACTCCTGCGGCCGACCTCTCCTTTCTCGGAGGCCGCTGCGCGACCATGAGTCAGTGGCCCCGTCGCTTGGGGCCTGGCATGACCGCTCCCCGAGCGCCGGGGGAGGGCGCGGCGCGACTTGACTGACCTTGGGCGCGGGAGGGGTATCGGCGCGAGGACGGTGGGATCCGCCTGGGCCCCCCGTCGGAGCTTCCGCCCGAAGAGCGTCGACATCGCCTTGAGATGGACCCCCGAGGATCCGGTCAAGACGAGATGCCATCCCCTCGGAGTCCTCACTGTCCTCGTCATCATCGTCTTCTTTCTCACTGGGGGACTCTTCCTCCGGCTCTCCCCTCTGCCTGGATTTGGACCGGCGCGCCTCTAAGGCTTGCCGGTCGAGGTTTTTCTTCTTCTCCCCCTTCTTCTTAGAGTCCTTGACGAACTTCGACTTCTCGGCGGACCGGCGCCGCGCGTCGCGGTCGACTTCGTCCTCCCTCACCGGGGGCCTCGAGGATCGAACGTCGATCCGCCCCTGCCACCGTAAAAAGTAAACTTAGAAAAAGGGGGTGGAAAAGGAACCCAGAGTCAAGGCTACCCACGAGGAAGAAAACATACCAGATCGACCGAGCCTTCATCAGGCCTCATGGGGAAGCCGTTGACGTGCTGCGACTTGAAGTCGCCGGCGATGGCCGCCCTGACCCGGGCGGCGACTTCATCATCCGCCAGAGCCACGTTGGACATCCGGCAAGCTTCGAGATCCCGGGACGAGACGCCCGGCCCCATTTCGTCCATCCTCAACGGCCGAGACATCAGGGGAAGGACCCTCCGACGATGGACGGCCGAGAGGACGAGAGCGGCGGACAGGCCCTCCAGGCGCAGCTTCTTCATGGCGTCGAGGAGGGGGTCGAGCCGCGACTGGTGCTCCTGGACGACGCCATACGTCCAGTTGTCCGGGCGCTGCGAGATCAGACGGCCCGTGTAGGCGGGGAAGAGACCGTCGTCGTTTCTCAGATAGAACCACTGGGAGTCCCACCCAGCATGGTTCGATGACAGCCCCACCGGGATGTACTCGTGCGGCCTTTCCTTCTTCTTCGTCTTCAACACCAGGTTGAGGCATCCGGCCCGCACGGGTTTCCTCACGCCGGTGGTTCCAGTGGGGGCGTTGAAAAGTTCGCCCCTGTAGAGTTGGAGCCATAGATCCCAATGGGGCATCATCCCCAGATAGCCCTCACACACCGCGGCGAAGACCGCCACGACGGTGATGGCGTTCGGGGAAAAATGCTGGAGCTCCACTCCATAGTGGAAGCAGAGGGCCCGCATAAAGCGACTCGGGGGAGCACCCAAGCCATGGCGGTGGAACTTGGCGAATGACACCACATAGCCCTCGGGTGGCTGGGGCTCCCTGTGACTCGCCGGTGGCGCGATCCACTCCGGCGAAGACTGCGAAGTGCGGCGGCGCAAGAGCCCTTCATTCTCGAGCTCTAGCTGACGGCGGTCCGTCATCAACGACGGACGCTAGTCGTCGGCGGCAACAAGCCTCACAGGCATCTTGGTTGGAAGGATGGTGGATTCGCTACCGCTCGAGGGGCGCACGCGCGTATGGAGGAAGCAAGAGAGCAAAAGCAGCAAGAAGACGAAGGCGAGAGGACGGAAGAGGAGAGAAAGAATGGAGCAACGCCACGGCGTATTTATAGATAGCGGCCAACCAACGGATAGATCCGATAAATGAGGTAACTCCCCCCATAAATGCGCCGTCTAACGGTCCTTTCTCTCCTAACAGGCCGGACGCTCCGAATTCCCCGCCGATACAGTGTCGCAACGTCACTTACCTCAAAAGGTGCGCCCAACGGGCAGAAAGACGAACCGGCACGGCAGCTTCCTTACTTCGTAAGCCAAGGTATGCGCCCACGATAGTCTCGAGAGGTCGATGGCTGGCCCGTCGAAAGGGTTCGACAGCCGATCTCGAGCATCAAGAGTCAGGGATCCCCAGCGAGTGGTCGAAAATCGAGGCCCGCCTCGAGGACTCGCTGGCGATGTCCAAGGTAGGGTCGAGATAGTCGAGAGGAATCCCCCCGAAGGGAGGCATCGAGCCGCTGGACTCTATCGAATGAGACCGGTATCCCCGACCACGCCGACCCTGCTTTATGAGGACGCCTCCGGGCTACAGCTGACCCCCTCGAAAGGGGCACAGGTTCTCACTTGGACTACCCGCAAGGAACTCAATCTGGGGTGGAAGACGCTCGCTCTATCGAGGGTACGCCGAAACCCCTACGCAAGGCAAAGCCGAACAGAACCTTCCACCATGGGTGTTGACAGTGTCTCCGCAAATTTGGCAAAATAACCCTCGAAGGAGTTAAATACTCCCTCGAGGGCTCGGGGGCTACCAAGCTCGACCGTAAAAGCGAAAGTCTCCACTCGAGCGCCAGCGCTCGAATGAAGACTCGGGGGCTACTGTCGAGGGTATCAACAAGGGGTACCCTCACCAATGCGTACAACGAGACCATCCGTACATAAAACTAGCTCCTCGATTCGACGCTCCGTCCGCACACATGCGCGGCCATCGATGACCGCAGCCTCGAAGACGCAAATAGCGTCGAGCGAATCGATCAGGGCTCGAGCGACAACTGCCGTCGAATACGGAAGCGGGCTCGAGCGAACCGAGAGGCGTCGAGCGCAAGGACACTGTCCGCCGCTTGACGCGCGCACGAGAGCCAGGGCATTTAATGCACCTGACGCTTCCCCACCTAACACACGGGTCACGGGAGGCGTGATAGGGAACAGGCTACTGTCCCATCGTTCTTTTTGCAGCTTTCCCGCCGAACGACCCAGGGCGTGTCAGGACGCGGGAAACAAGGATGGAACGTCTAATCAGGACCCCCTCGAGACACCCAAGGTCAGCGCTCCAGATATCGACACCTCGTACGGCGTCCGACCCTCGACTTCACCAGGCTCCTTCCTGGAGACGAGTCGGGGGTCGACTGACCACGCCGTAACCGCTCCGCCGGATTTGCCGCCGAGCCATATAAGCGTGCATCCGCCGAACCAATCCAAGACGGCGCGCAGAGCAGAATGCAGGGGCACGCGTAACCATCACTAGGCCATCAAGATGGGACGGTTCGAAGCCATGCCGGTACGGAAGCCTCGAGTAGGTCAGCGCTCCATGCTGCTATCGACCCCTACTCTGACACCTACACATGTACCCTAGGTCTCCCCTTGGAACTATAAAAGGAGAGACCCGGGAATAGACACAGAAAAGAGACAACACGACACCCATACGGAGTAGAACTCACACACTTCATACCACGCTTGTATTCACCCCTGTACAAGCACTTCGGTGCAAGATAATACAAACTCTCTCCCCCCCGCTGGACGTAGGGCCTTCTCTTGCCCGAACCAGGATAAATCTCTGTGTCTTCTTGCATCACCATCTGGGAAAGGGAGCACGCATACAAATTTACTCGTTGGTGTGACCCCCGGTGGGGAAAACACCGACAAGGGTATTCTCGTTATGTGCATCAGGTAGGATACCCCTTACTGATACCCTCGACACAACTATTGTTCTAGAATTTTGCAAGATTTTCAAAAAAAAACTCAAAGATTCGTTGTATGACCCTTTCAAGTCTCTCATTTGTGGTATTTATGGATCCTCTCCAAGGCAAGTGTAAAGTATGCCTTCTCTCTCACCCTACTTCTAAGAGGCTTATGTGGAGCTTATAGGTCGGAGAGACAACTCAAACCTACTTGCATGTATTGCATAGTTAAACCATGGATCCAGAGAAACAGTCACACAATCAAGTCATATGTGCATGTGAGTGCAATGAATGAAATGAGTGATAAGAATGATGGTGATAATGAGGGGTGATGACTGATGGTGAAAATCTAATTCTACAATTGCTCCTTGGGGATAACATACTTCCCTAACCTAAAAATAAGGACTTGGCTGCTTTTTTTTTCTTTTTTGGGACTTTTGTTCTCTTTCTTTTATTTTCTCTTTTTTTTGAATAACCAATCCTTTTAATGCACTAATAGTAGTAGGGATTGTCAACTGAAATAACTGGAGCTTTATTGGATAAGTAGAAAAAGATATAATGGAAATGAATATTTTTAGGTGTCCTTTCTTAGTGTAGGAGTAGAACATTTTCTGAGTGGATAAGGAATGGATGAATGCGTACTCCTAGGATAGGAACAGCAGAAGTGCGTGTCTTCATGATAGAAACATCATAGTGTGTAGTGCGTATCTGTGGATGGTACTTCTAGGAACAGAATTATCACAGGGAGAATGTGTAGTGGACGTAAGTGGTTGCATACTTCTGAGGACAGAAGTAGCTAGGATCAATGGATGGAGAACACATAATATTGACTTTAACCACATGGCTAGTTCCTTAGGGTCAATACAGCTTAACTACCCTCAATGCTTATTGGATGGAATATAAGTGGGAGGATTTCCTAATCTAGTAAGCATGAGTATTTGGCTTTTGTAGGACTTTTGAACTCTTGTCATAAAGGAACTGATCATGTAGCAATTTAAGATTTTCAAATTAAATTCTCCAGAACTCTAGCATCTCTAGGAGTAAGATTGACATCAGCTCAAAACCTTCCCATATCATATCTGTCAGCTACCTAGATTTAGATCAAGTATTTGCTACCCACAAGTTTCAGGCTCGAAGCAAAATCTTAAGTCTAAACAGTTGTGACCAAAACTCGAGAAAGTACAAGGTTGAAAATTAGGTACTTGCAAGGAATTACAGCAGAGCAACTATTCATCATCTCGTTTAAGAGTTTGTTCTAGGGGTTCATTTTACCAATAGATCCATTAAGAGCTCTCCTTAGGTAGCAAAACTAATTATGAAAAATAAGTAAAGAAATTTTTATTGGGTTTCTAAGGATATTCATCTTTTTAATTTTATCTTATCACAATGTACTGGAAATAAATAGATGAGCAAGGAATACTTAGCTCGGTATATGTGGGTGCTCTTCCCCAACCTGGATGTTGACATGGTCTGCTGAGGTTGCTGGCGGTTAGTGAAGGCATACTGATCCTCCTAGAGTGTAGTAGATACTTGTTAGAAACAACACTTGATATGGATAGTACTCTGACAGGGGGTAGGATGTCCTTCTGCCTATTAGCTCTTCTTGATCCTTCAAAGCCTGTGAAGCTCAAATAGACAACAAAGCTTGTGGAACTGATTAAGCGTTAGTGATAAACCTCTAAGCTTTGGGAGTCTAGAACTTTCCTATACCCTCTTGTCTTTTAGCAGGATCAATATATTGTTATACCTTTTATATTTATGGTATGCAGATAGGAAAATCAATATGCTGAAATTTATTTTTATGCCACCACAGTAGATGAGTGTGTGGGCTGTTGCATCACACATTAAGTACATGGGGCTTAGCATTTTTCTAGATGCAATGCAAAACATTTTTTATTTTCTTTTTCTAATGCAAAAATAAAGTAAAGTAAAGATGCAACTAGTAATGCAGTTAAAAATTAAATATGCTAAAGGAAAATGCAGATAAGTACCAAGTTACCTCTTGGCGTGGCGTTCGGCGGATTTAAGTCCTCCAAATAGGACCTTCTTGATTGCTCAATGATTGAGGGGCGCATTGGACGACGCCACAGTTGATATGTCCTTTGTATGATTTAATTCTGACTTTACCTTTGGTTTCCATACATGCCTTGCAGGTGTTGGTGACTTGGAGGAGAGTGTCTCTAGAATCATATCTCTTCTTCTGCTGGTACCTCCTCCTTGACGGTGTTTTCCTGGTTAGGGTATCGATCTTTGAATCTTGAAACCTCTCCTTCATAGTCAGCCTATCCGACTACAACAATCTTCTTCTTGCTACAGGTACGCTGCCTTGTCCTTGACCTATTCTTCTTGGGCTCCTCATCAATTATATAATCACTATTGAAATGGTGGCGTACCTTTTTTGAGGGGAATTTGAAATTGATCTCCCCTGTTCCAATGTAAATGATGGCCTTGGTATTGTTGAGGAACGATCTTCCTAGAATGATGGGTGGATCATACTCATCTTCACCCATAATAATGACTAGGAAGATAGTGGGTTGTAGTGGTCGTCAATCTGGATAGGGATGTCTTTGACTATCCCTTCCATGAATCGAAAGGACTGGTCCACCATCTGCAGCTGCGCATAGGTGCGGTCCATAGGCATAGTACCATATAGAAATTCAGAGGTTATGTTGGCCATTAGGTTGACGCTTAATTTGGTGTCACAGATAGTTTTGTAGAAGTAACATCTATTAATGGAGCATAGAATAGTTGAGACACCTAGGTCGTCCTTCTTGATGAGGTGTTGTGACTTGAGCAGGTGGTCATACTTCGTATGGATTGTGGTGACCATCCTTACTATCTCC
The DNA here is from genome assembly GCF_000003195.3 of Sorghum bicolor. NCBI lineage: Eukaryota > Viridiplantae > Streptophyta > Magnoliopsida > Poales > Poaceae > Sorghum > Sorghum bicolor. Next base: position 17,717,594 of record NC_012877.2, read on the forward strand.
ATCTTCAGGGCCTTCTTCTTACCCTTATTCTTGGTCTTGGACTACTTCTTGCTCTTGTTCTTACCATTAATGGTTTCCTTTTGTGCAGGGAATGACATTGCCCTATTCTTGAAAGAAAAGACTTCTCTCTTGCCTTTAATATTGAAAATGATCTTGGCAGTGCTGGAGTAGATAATGGCTTTGGTAGTGTTTAAGAATGGTCATCCCATAATGATGGACGATCTCTCATTAGTACCAGTGTTCACTACCATGAAATCTATAGGTACGTACAAGTTGCCTACTCACATGCAGATCTCTTCCAGGATTCCCATGGGCTAGCAGAGTGATTGGTATGCAAGCTGCAAACACATGGTTCTATATGATAAAGGACAATTGAATAGTTTTTCATATATCACCTTAGGCATAATGTTGGCACTTGCACCGAAGTCACAGATTGCCTCACTGAAGTTTGTACTTCTAATGGAGATTGGAACAACCGGTCTCCCTAGATCGCCTTTCTTGATTGGCACAGTCGAGTCAATCGATGCTCCTCTCGGAGGGTCACTCCAGTAGCTTCCTGCATGAAATATGTCTACAAGATTTGAGTTTCTAATTCTCTTGGTTGTCTCATAATCTTACCTTGGTCATTGGCAAAAGCAAAGTAAGCTGTTGTAACTGAGATTCTAGCATCTTATTAAAGCCGACCTGATTCTTAATAGCATTGGATAAACTTTCCATTCTAATGTGAACTAATTCTAAAGTTTTATCATTAGATGCTAATATCTTAGATTGGCTATCCATTAACTTGCCCTAATTAAGCACTAACTCAGATCTTCAGCTTCTTGAGACAACTTCATCTGCTGTCCCCAATCTTGAGATGGTCTGAGTATATCAAGTATGTTTAAATACTTATTCTCATCTAGTGATAACTTTTTACGAACAATAATTAACTTATTCTCATATAGGAACAAGTTTGTTCACCTTATTTGCCATTCTCCTTAGATGAATATCTTGATGAAGACATAATCTTGATCCCAGAAGATACATCTCCAGTTATACCTGATCATATCAAAGCCCAACTACAAAGGTTGGTCACTCATTTGGAGCTGGACATTTCAGTCTTAATTCAAGATGCAGGATCTATCAGGGAAATCTTCAATCAAATCAAGGATGATCTTCCTTCCTCTTGAAACAGATGATCTAGCTAGCGGCATTTCTGGAAGGCCATGGCCCCAAGTTCTTTAGTGCTCAATCTAGATTGGCTGCACGAGAACATTCAGCTGCTGCTGAAGGCCAATGCATCCAAGAAACCTTATCAGTCAAGAAGGCAGTTGATCTTCTCAAAGAATCTCCTGCTGAGATCAACAAATATCTAGCTGCTCTTAATGAAGAAAGAACACTTCTGTTAGCCAAACTAAAGATTGTCGATGACACAATCAAGTAGGAGGAAGAAGATTTATCCAAGATCCCTGAATCTTTAGCTAATCAGAAGAAAAACATGGCAAACCTAAAGACCAAACTAGACAAGATCATGCAGGAGAAGAAAGCCAAGATTCTACGATTAGTTGAAGAAGATCAACAACAAATAGCCAAAGTAGATAGCATTAGGCTTTCGGCTTTGAAATCCATTAAGTCTGCTTTGAATATGTAATCCACTTTATACTTTGTAATCTCCTAGACTTAATTTCACTTGCTTAGATTCGATTTGCTTTCTTCAGTGATCATATAATTCTGTTGAAACCTTACCAGCAGTATGAACCGAATCTGGGTAAGTCAGAATTCCATCGACAAAGCTAGCCAATCCATTACTTAAGCTTTTCACGACCACAGTTAAGTCGATTAGCTATCCTCTGTTGCCCACATTCCTAAGATAACAGAAATATTTTATCTTTAGCCGATCCACTCACCCTGAATTAAAGGAACCGTTCTTAAGATAGCCGATTCACTCCCCTCAAGGGATTAACTGTACAGAAGCCCTTAGGGTAACAGCACGCAACCATCAGACTCGCATCTTCATCTTTTCAATCTCCAAGTCTTTTGACTTCTCTTAAAAGCCCTAACTATTCGCAATGGCGGGTAGCAAAGGCAAACGTCTAGTATCACCCTCTTCTTCTGAAGAGGTGAACTCTGTGCAGCGTAGGCGCTTGAACATGTCACTTAGTCAATGTAGTTCTCATTTGATCTCATTCTGAACAACTACTCATCCTCTATTTTCTTGCAGCCCTGCTCCCCTAGTTGATCTTGGGGCAGCCCCTAGCCACCCTATTCGTGAAGCATTGGTGTCCACCCTACCTCGGGTGGCAGTGGCCTTTGAGGAGGCCGCTACGAACAAGGAGGCCACAGCGAGCCAAGCGGCCTCAGAGCCGGTTGGCCATGAAGATGCCGCTGGCTACGATGCTGTCTTCAGCCATGAAGACGCCTGGGGTTTTCTCCAGTGTCTTAGAGTAGCCCAGGACCTCTACTCCGAGGAGTGCAAGAGGTCCCACTACCTCTATGAGCAGCTCAACGCTCTAGAGGTGGTGTTAGAGAACACCGAGGGATCCTTGGCCCAAACCAAGGAACGATTAGCAGAGTCAGACTCTGCCATCATCAATAAGTTCATCCTCCCTACATTTTCTTCAGTTGATCAACTAATTTTGCTAATAAGTCTTTTTGTCGATCATAGGGCTCCAAGAGCAGTTTAACACCCTCTCTCCTGCCATCAACGCAGTCACCAAAATAGTGAACGTGCGTGGGGAGACCTAGGTAGAGCGCCTCTAGGATGTGCCTAACCGCATCCAGGAAGTTGCTCTCCACGGCGTCTGCTCAGGAGCAGTAGGCGCACTGGTAGCAGCCCAGCTCTATCATGGAGCCTAGCTCTCGGAGCATCTGGCTTTGGACTTCGTTGAGGAGTGGAATGATGAAGATTTCGACGAGCTGGTGGAGGAGTTTGCCCCCTGCGCTAATTCAATAGTGCAGGTCTCATCAGCCGTAGACATGAGCACCCATGTCTTTGACGATGAGGATTAGTTTAAGTTTTTTTTTTATTTTTTATAGCTGATGTAAAAACTCCCCCCAATGAATCAAGAATACTGCCCTCGAGGCAGTTTTATCTCAATCAGTTTTACTCATCCTTTGTCTTATTATTTCTTTGACATTGCCCATCGAGACAATCTAGCACATCTCTAAATCAACAAAACCTTTTTGTGTTCTTGATTGTTGCACTAAAGGCGATACTTATCGTATCGGCTATATAAATCACAAATCTAAATTTTATATCAAAGGTGACATTTACTCCATCAAATAACTTAACTATCAAGATCCTTTAAATTTTTGCTCTGAACACGATACTATTGTATCAGCTATTTCCAATCACCTAATACTTCTGAATTTGTTGTACTGAAGGCGATACTTAATGTATCAGCTATCTAAACACCCTTCTAACTGACTTGATCAACTAAAGTAAATGAACCTAGACATTAGGGTAATATTTCTTAAAATATTTTCCATTAATAGCTCTGAAATATTCTCTTCCTTCCAGGGTTTCATAGAAATAAGCATTCCCAGGAGCAACTCTAGTAATCCGATATGGTCCTTCCCAATTAGGGGACATATACCAAATCTACTATCTTTAGATCCAATTGGCAAAATTACCTTCCAAACTAGGTCACCCTCACTGAATCTTCTTTCTCGTACTTTCTGATTATAGAATTTAGCAATTTTGATCTTCTTAGCCCTGATATTCTCTAAGGCTTTTAGCCGATGAAAATTCATATCATCTAAATTATCCATCATAAGATTTTTATAATCATCGGCTATCAATTTGTCTGACTATGATATCCTTCGAGATCCTAAGCTAATCTCCCATGGCAACACACCTTCATGCCCATAAACTAATTCATAAGGTGAACACTTAGTCGATCCATGACAAGCCATCCTATAAAACCAAAGAGTTTCACTGAGAATTGAATGCCACTTTCTGGGATTTTCTTTGATCTTTTTCTTGATGATCTTAATGAGAATATGATTAGAAGCTTTAGCTTGTCCATTAGCTTGGGCATAGTAAGGAGATGAATTGATCAACTTAAAACCTATACTGGCTGCAAAATCATCAAATTCCTTGGATGTAAACATTTTCCCTTGATCAATTGTAATAGTCTGAGTAACCCCAAATATATAAATAATATGCTCTCAGATAAACTCAATCATATTAGTCGATGAGGCCACCTTCAAAGGAATAGCTTCCACCCATTTGGTAAAATAATCTGTAGCCACCAATACAAATTTATGCCCCTTACTTGATGATGGAAATATCTGACTAGTAAGATCTATTCCCCTAACCTCTAAATGGCCATAGTTTTGCAATAGGATTCATAGCTGATGCTAGAGATTTTTGAATATTACCAAACTTCTGGCATTCTTGACATCCTTCATAATATTTGAAACAATCTTCCAACATGGTCGGCCAGAAATAACCTGCCTCCTAATCACCCACTTCATCTTATGAGTAGATTGATGGGCACCACAAACTCCCTCATGAATATTTCCCATCGAAACCTTAGCTTCTTCTTGGTTAAGACACTTGAGAGGCACACCATCAACTATTCTATGGTATAGCTGATCATCAAGGAGAACAGATCTAAGAGCTTTATACCTCAATTTCCTGGATACTTGTTGTGATGGATTCTTCAAATATTCAATAATATTTTTCCTCCAATCTCCTTCATCAACAACTTCATCAGCTAAGACTTCAACAATTTGCTGATACCCAGAAGCACTTTGAGCTAACCGATTGGCTTCTTGATTCTGATTCCTAGGAATATGCTTCATAATAACAGGAGAAAAAGAATTAAGATGTTCTCAACATTCTTCATAATATTTTCTTATTATTTGCATTCATATAGGCCGAGCAATTGATTAATCACCACCTAAGAATTACCAAATATTTCAACATACTCAGCCTCTACTTCATGTAGAAGTTTAATACCTCTAAGGATAGCTTCATACTCTGCTTGATTATTAGTAGATGTCGGTTTTATAGCTATAGCATATTCAAAACTCATCCCTTGTGGAAAAATCAACACAATACCGACACCTCCTCCTTGTTTGCAAGTAGATACATCAAAGAATAGAGCCCAAGAGGTCAATTCTAACAATGTCACTTCCCCTTCTCGATGATGAGTAATGAAGTCAGCTATGGCTTGACCTTTGACTGCTTTAACCGATTCATAACTTAAATCAAATTCTGATAATGCAAGAATCCACTTACCAATTCTCCCATTCAAGATAAGCATAGACAAATATGTTTAATCACATCAAACTTGGACACCACTATGAACTCAAAAGATAACAAATAACGTCGATGTTTAGTGCATGAAAAATATAAGCATAAACATAGCTTCTCAATAGGAGAGTATCTGGTCTCTGGATCCAATAATCTTCTTAAGTAGAAAATTACTCTTTCTTTTCCTTCAAATTCTTGCATTAAAGCCGATCCAATAGTATTATAACAGAACCGTCCAAATTATAAGAGATTAAGCCTAATTGTGACCATTTGCACAGTCGAACCATCGAGCTTAAGCCCATATAATCCCGGTAGTCCATGAAATCTCAAGGGATTTCAAACCTTTCCGCGCACGCAACCAAGATTTTAATAAGTTTAGCAGTCACCATCCATAAGTTACATAGAGTTCACATCATTCCTGAAGTTACATCAGAGTTCAAATATAGTTATTACAAACCATGTTTAAATGTACCAGAAGCATTTCAGTTTTTGGAAATCACACACACTTAGTTCATTATAGTGCCAAAGTCTAATCATTCCCACAAAAGCATAAGATGAGGTAAGAGTGACCATGCCCTTGGTCTAGTCATCATCCATCGCTGGGAACAAGAAATTGATGCAATACCCATAAAACATCTGCCCATCTGCAAAAAACATGGGAATAGAATCTTGAGTACAAGAATATACTCAGCTAGACTTACCTGCCATAAACCAAAAATAAATGACTCCAAGGATCATGTAATGTTGTATAGTGGGGTAGCTTGACATACTTTGCGCAAAAGCTTAAGCTACTAATTATGTAACCCCTTTCTTTTATTTAGCTCAAGTTAAGTAACATTACCTGTCATCTAGGTTAGCACCTATGCTATAGCAAACAGTTGATTCAATATTATAGTACCAAATCACATAGCATTCTCAATTTCATCATATACCATAACCATAGTGTTTCATAGTCCTTACTACGAGGACAAAGCTCAAGTCAAGTGCTCACCATCTAGGAGCGACGGTGATTCGAATCGATTCCTAACTAGCTGGTGATTTATTTCCCACACAAACCACACTCACTGATCAAGTGAGCTACAGGTCACCATGTTACACTATCTAGGACCAATTCGCAGGTTTGGCAGGCACTACCCGTACCTGAGGACCGTTCTGGCGACCGACATATCCAAGGTATAAGAAGGTTGCACGTTGTGCCCTCGTCGTTCTCCTCAACCATCACCAATATAGCACATGACGGCTCAACTCCTAGCCCGGATAGTGTTCAGGCTTCACGATTGGAACAACTTATCCTTCCAGTTATGTGTGGGGCTTGTGTTCAACATGACAAGAGGGCCGTCAACGATCGGTCCTTAATCGACACAGGCAGAACCACTATGGTCCAACGCCCCCATAAGACGCTACCCGGTCTCAACTTACTTTCCCACACTTGGTTACTTCCCATGTTAGCAACAAACAACTACACCTTTTGGTATCTACATATTTCTCATAGACTTCGAGCCTACACTACATAGGAGAAGTTAAGTAGACATGTGGTAATCCTAGGTATAATAATGCATCAACGGTGTCAAGCAACTTATATAACTTAATGCAACACGACAACCGTCATGATATATCAATATATGTTAGCAGAAAATTAGGGAGTCTTAGAATGCTCTGGGTCTTGCCTTTCTCAAAGCAGCTAGGACGGTGATTGGGGCACTCTTGAAGCTCTTCTTCCGGCTCATGTCCTTCTAGAAGCTCCTGCACTGGGTTCTCCTCCTACTAGGACCTCGGGCAGTACCTCATTCTCCTGCGAGCCTGTGTGATGCGTATGCATAAGTGAGTAGAGGTGCATGATGCTCGTGGTGCGAAATCATGCAGATGATATTTAGCTGATCATGACATGACATAACTTTTATGGAATAAGTGCATACTTCTTCTCCGGTAGAGAAGAGCTTATGACATTACTAAAAACGATACAACTCCTACCACTAGTGAACATCATCCAAGAACATGTAACCTAAGTAAACCATCTGTTGCATTCTCTTCTACAAGTCACTAGCAAACCAGCAAGCCAATATAGTACTTCAAAGATACACCAAACTTAATTAATCATATTTCCATGCTTAGGAATTATCTAATTATTTATTAACTACTAGGCCTATAACAGCAACATACATTTCTAACTTGCAATGAATTCTACAAAAATTACAGTAGGTTACAGAGGACAAGTTAAGCCTACCATAAAATTTTCATGGCATTTGGGCAAGTATCATGGCCCACACAAAAATCATAATTATATTAACATGCATGATGAAAAATACCCTACATGTGCAAAAGTGTCGAACAACAGATTTCATATTTTTCTAAATTACTTACTAACATAAGTAAGGTCCACAAAAATTTTCAGACTAATTGTTATACAGATTATTTATTAAAAATAATAAACCATTGACATGCAACCATTTAATTCACCATAAATCATTTTATATAGTAAATATTCATTCTCACATGTTTCCCAGAAGCTATACAGTCATACAAATCGACCAAAATAGGAACCACATTTTTCTGGTATATATTATATTTTCTATGCATTTCCTAAGAAATCAGCAATTCCATGAATTAAATAAATCTACCCAGAAAATATATTCAATCATAACATGCAATTACATCAAACTATAGATCTGCAATTGTAGAGCATAACAAAGTTTGTTTCACCATTTTTGGAGCCCTACAACTCAAGATATGAATTTATAAAGGATTAAATCATTTCTGGAAAATCATTTCTGAAGTTCTTTTTCAAAACTCGCGCTGGAAAATGCTAACGACACCCGAATTCGCACCCAGGGGTGGCCCCCCACGGCTAAAAGTGGGCCCGTGGCCCCACTTCTCATCTTCCCCATTGAGAGGAAGGATCCCGGTGAAGGGATCTCGCCAACGGCGGGTCCTCTAGTGAAACCGAGCCATCGGTAGATTCTTCCCGTTGAGGCGAACACATTGGTGCTAGATCTGAGGCCCGGCGGGCTCTGCTCGAGGCTCGCCATCGAGCATGGCGGACACGGCGGCGCTGCTCACCGTGGTCTGGCCATCTCCAACGAGTAGAGCGCAGGCTAGAGGGTGGAAAGGACTTGTGAGGTTTAGGTGAAGCTAATGCGCTTGAAAATGAGGCGAAAGGAGGGGAGGAAACGAGTCGACCACGTGAGCCGGGGGCTCGCCATCGAGCAGCCTTTCTCTGGCGAGGTGTCGCAGCCATGGTGAGACTTACCGCGTCGGTTGAGCGTGCGCGCGAGGTGGAGGGAGACGAGGCGAGGCTCGATGGTATCAAACGGAAGCTTGGGCGAACGTAGCAGTCGCGGTGAGCTCAGACACTCTGCGGCAATGGCGTCCACTGTGTGCAGCTGCTACTACGCGCGAGAGAGGGCGAGAGCGAGCGAGAAGAGGCGCAAATGGGAGAGGAGAGTGAGGTGGGTGCGTTGCCAGTCCTTGTGGCCGACCAAGTGCTGGCTAAGTGCCACGTGACCGCCATGCGGTGGCCTCGGCCTGCTTGCGTCAGGCCAAGGCGACGCCGACCGCCGCTGCGTGCGTTGGCGAGGGGAGGGGGAAGGGGAGCGAGGCCGGACAAGCTTCAGCCAGTGGGCCAGAATCGAGGCGGCGGCCCGCTGGGCGCCCCTCCCTGTTGACGGTGGATATACCATAGAAATCCACATACAAAACACCGTCAACATGCCTCGGTTGCAAGGGGAAATGACATGACATGAACATATTTTATCCATAACTAGTTCCACTTGTACTCTTAGCTTGTTTATGCAGGAACAACAAATTCAAGACATTATTTGACAAAGCCAACATCAGAATCATCAAGAGGAGATCGAGGGGACAACAGGTGACACCCTGGGCCCACAGGGAGGGGGTCGCCCGACCCCTCTTTGGAGGGACCCAGGTGTGCCACCTAGTCCACCGACATAAGGGACCCCTGTGGACACTGCTGGTGGGCCCAGAGGCCCAGAAGTGGGGTCGCCCGACCCCACATCAAAGGCGGTTCCAGGGTCGGTGGCCTCCCACCGACCTTCCCCACATGTCCCACATGTTGATTTGCCCCTGCCGTTGATCAAATGGCGGTTGTCAGGTCGGTTTGATCCAAGGGTGGAGAGAAGATGTCACGCGGATCGATGACGTGGCGATGGAGTAACCCCTACTCCATCTCCCTCTATAAAAGGCAGCCTCCACCCTTCATTTCAAGTGTGCAATTCCAAGGCCAAGGGCATTACAAGTTCCAAGCATACAAGTAGAGTAGTAGTTAGTCTAGAGTGGGAGTTAGAGTCGAGTCGAGCGAAGCTCGGGGTCTCCGGAGTCGTCTTCTGGAGAGTCTGGTATAGCTCTTGTACCTTTCTACTTTTGTAAGACTTTCCTTTTATTAATATATTATTCTTACTTTACTTTACTGAGTTCTTACTTAGTGCAAGTCTTTTAGTCTTGTTGTGCATTTACTTTAGTAATATAGTTGTCTTAGTGAAGTTAGTGACCTGTAACCACTCCTGTGTGTGCATCATCGTCCTATCTTGTATAGGAGCTCTAGCTAGCTGCAACTAGTTAGAGTTGTAGGATTAAGTGTGAGCGTGGTGCTCATACTTAAGATTACCTTTGATTACCGCTGGCTTGAACGGAAAGTAGGAGCGCACTCCCTAGTAGGTGACAGATCGTGGGCGGCATTAGGTTCTCCTCACGTACAGGCTAGTTCTTAAAAGGTAAGGCGTCCATAAGCCCAATAGTCGCTTTCGGTAAGGGGTTAGGTGAAAAACCTTCTAAGCGTCTTACCAGCTCGGCTATCCCTCGCACACAGTTAGTAAGGCTCTAGCGTAGTTAAGGCAATTATCTATTAAAGTAAGTCACAGAAGTCAAGTTAGATACATAGGAGTCCTTTACTCACTCGTTGTCCTCCCACCTAGCTAACTCTACCATTTACCTTTAGCATAGGACCTTGGATTCACCACTACCCTTCCTATTCGTTATTTACCACCCTTATTCACTAGTTGATACTAGACAACTCAAGGAATCTCATTCCCCTTTTTGTTAAACACACTTAGCCGCTTTCCCTTGGGAAAATATAAATTACGATACCTTGGAATACTCCTTGGTGAAGTGCTACAGCGGTACATTCTGTGCGCTTGCGGAATTATCCAATAGTAAATAGAGTTACCCTACCAGGGCACTTCTGGCGCCGTCGCCGATATCCGGTGGTTGCGTTAAGAAGTGTCAACACTCCCCATTTTTTCTTTTGTTTGAAATTCTTTTCTTAATAGTTTTTCAAACTCCTTTTTAAGCATTTAAAAATCATTTTTGGAAGTTTCTCTAAATAAAATTCTCTACAACTTTGCTTTAAGGTGCAACTCAAAAATCCAAATAGATTTTGAATCACAAATTAAAACTGGGCATCACATGCAATTTAAAACACAACATGGCAATTTAGCATAATTAAATCCATATTTAAATTGCACATAAAATCATAGCACAAAGAAATGCTCATGGGATGAGATGCTTAAGCTTGTGAAAATTCTCATGTATGCTTTATGAAGCCCTAATGCATGCTTAACACTTAGGGTGTTACAACCCTTCCCCCCTAAAGAAATCTTGTCCCGAGATTTTGGGTTACGAACCATCTTTTATGAAATGTAGGATAAACTTCCTTTAGGTAATCCTCTGTTTCCCAAGTTGCATCTTTGTCATCATGATGACTCCACACCACTTTATAGGTTTTCACCACCTTATTCCTAGTCACACATTCTTTGGTGTCCACTATACTCACTGGTTGCTCCTTGTATCTTAGGTCAGCCTTTATTTTGACACTTCGAGGCTCAATCCTCTCTTCAGGTACTCTTAGACAATTTCTTAACTGAGACAATGAAATACTAGGAAGATTGAACTCAATTATTTGGGTAATTGTATCTTGTAGGCCACAGGGCCCTTCCGTTCTATTACCTAATAGGGTCCCATGTATCTCGGTGCAAGCTTACTTCTAACTCTAAAGCATTATACCTTTTTCATTGGTGTGACCTTGAGGTAGACATAATCACCTACAACAAACTCAAGTGGTCTTCTTCTTTTATTGGCATATCTCTTCTGATGAGATTGTGCGGCTTTCATGTGTTGCTGAATGATTTGTACCCTTTTTTCTACTTCTTCTACAAAGGCAATTCCATAGTACCTTCTTTCACCGGGTTCGACCCAATTTAATGGCATTCTACACTTTCAACCATACAAAGCTTCAAACAGAGCCATCTTATTGTTGTAGGAAAACTCAGCTAATGGTAACCATTTTCCCATGAACCCTTGGAAGATAGTGCACAGACTTGATTGAGTCTTTTAGTCTAGCCCAATGTTTGAGGATGATATGTTGTACTTCTCACTAGGCCGGTGCCTAAACTCTTGTGCATTTGTTCCTAGAAATGAGCAGTGAACTACGGACCTCGGTCCAACACGATGGTTTTGTGAATTCCATGCAACTTGACAATTTAAGCAATGCACAGGTCGGCATATTGCGGCAGCCTATACACGGCCTTGACTGGTAGAAAATGAGCTGATTTGGTTAATCGATCAACAATCACCCAAATTGATTCATTTTCCTTCCTTGTAGTCGGCAATCCTGTTATAAAATCCATGCTTATTTCTTCCCATTTCCAAACTAGAATGGACAGTGGTTGTAACAACCCTGCCAGCTTCATGTGTATGGCCTTGACTCTGCAACACGTGTCACATCGAGCCACATAAGCTGCTATTTCCTTCTTCATCTTGGTCCACCGAAAGTGCGGTCTCAGGTATTGGTACATCTTACTACTTCCCAGATGAATGGAAAGCTTTGAAAGATGTGCCTCATCCATGATCAGGTTCTTCAACTCTCGATTCTTTTGAATGACTAACCGATTTTGAAACCATAACACCCCTTGTTCATCTACTTGGAACTATGTTTTTGGGTCATCCTTGATCTTTTCCTTTATACAAAAATACCCTTGTTAGTTTTCTGACCCTCTATGACTTGGCTCTCTAGTGAACAACTGATCTGTATGTGACAGAGATCTTTGGGATGCATCAAATTGAACCCATCTTCAAACAAAGGTTGTACTAGATGACAATGTAGTTTGTGGCTCAAAGCATCTACCATGACGTTAGCCTTGCCTGGGTGATAGTGCACTTCAAGATCGTAATCATTGATCAGCTCTAACCATCTTCTTGCCTCATACTTAGCTCTGGTTGGGTGAATATGTACTTGAGACTCTTGTGATCAGTGTAAATGTGACTTATTTCCAAGCAAGTAATGCCTCTAGATCTTCAGAGCATGCACAATAACAACAAGCTCAAGATCATGCGTTGGATAGTTAACCTCATGCTTTCTTAACTGACGTGAGGCGTAGGCAATAACTCTACCTTCTTGCATAAGTACACATCCCAAACCGCTTTTTGACACATCACAAAACACATCGAAAGGCTTCTTAATATCTGGTTGTGCCAGAACAGGGGCAGTGGTCAGCAGTTTCCGTAGGGTGTGGAAAGCAACTGCACACTCCTCTATCTAGGAAAACTTGTGATCTTTCTGCAACAAATTGGTCATCAGCTTAGCTATCATGGAAAAGTCAGGGATAAAACAACGATAATACCTAGCTAGTCTAAGAAAGCTTCAAACTTCCGAGACAGAAGTTGGGGCCTTCCAGTCCATGACATCTTGTACCTTGGTTGGGTCCACTAAAATTCCTTGTTCTGATAGAATATGGTCAAGAAATAGAACTTTCTTCAACCAAAACTCAAACTTGCTAAACTTTGCATACAACTGGTGCTCACATAGTCGACTCAACATGACTCTTTAGTGCTCAGCATGGTCTTGCTCATTCCCTGAATATACTAGAATGTCATCAATGAACACCACTACAAACTTATCCAACTCAGGCATAAAGACTGAATTCATCAGATACATGAAGTATGCAGGAGCATTGGTCAGCCCAAAGGACATGAGAAGATACTCATACAACCTGTATCTGGTAGAAAAGGTGGTCTTTGGTATGTCTTGTGGTCGAATCTTGATTTGATGATACCCTGACCTTAGATCTATCTTGGAGAACACTTTTGCCTTTGATAACTGATCAAATAGGATATCAATGCGAGGTAAAGGATACTTGTTCTTGATTGTCACGACATTGAGTGGCCGATAGTCCACACACATCCGCAAGGATTGATCCTTCTTCTTCACAAACAGTACCGAACATCCCCATTTGGACGAACTCGGCCGAATCAAACCCTTGACCAGCAGTTCCTTCAGTTGGGTTTTCAATTCAGCAAGCTCGTTTGGCAGCATCTGATGTGGTCTCCTAGAGATCGGCGCTGTACCTGGTTCCAACTCGATAGCAAACTCAACCTCTCTATCTGGGGGAAGCCCAGGTAGCTCATCTAGAAAAACATCTAGAAACTCACAAACTATGGGGATTTGGGTTAACGGAACCACTTGCATAGCATAAGAGGTGCTAGCAAAGTTGAACCAGTGAGGTAGTGGTACTTGGAAAGATCCACTGCCCCAAGGTTCTTTGAGAGAAAGCATCCTCTTCTCAACATTTATAACTACATCCCACTCCTTCATCCAGTTCATGCCTATGATGACATCCAAGACCAAACCTGGCATTACCACCCGATTTACTCAAAACATTTGGTTACTTATACCCAGGGTTGCCCCTCAAACCACCTAATTTTTCAAAACATCTGCCCGTGCTAACCTGATGCGGTATCCATAATTCAACTATGTAACTGACTGATCATGTTTTTGTGTAAATGCTCGGCTCATGAATGAATGCGATGATCCATAATCAAACAAAACAACTGCAATATGTTGGTTAACAGGAAACATACTAGCTGTTACCGGTTCTCCTTCTAGGATTTCCTCCATCGAGGTGTGGTGCTTCTTCGGGTAAGGATATTCCTTAGCAAAGTGCCCAATCTTGTGGTAGTTGTGCACGGTCCCTTGCCCATAGCGTTTGCAGCAGGTGCTGCAGCTGGATTGGCTCTTGGTTTTGCTAGGGTCGTAGCCACCTTATATGGCTTTTGCTGAGTGGGTTGCCCTGTAGCTTGGTTTTCAGAATCAAGGACCAATCAATCAGCCGATGGATCTTGCTCAGCAGATCGGTGGCAAACAGGCGGTGGCTAATGCTATGTTCCCTAGAGATCGTGCACCTCAAAGGCACGTGGAAGCTTAACAGAAGGCACCAGAACCTCAACCTGTACATCGGTAGGATGCCGATGCCTATTGGGTTGATAAGATAGCAGAAGTTATGAGAGATCAATTCGGGATAAAACCAAAAGTCAATACTTACTCTTATCGGACACCGTATCCTCCTGCGTACGACTTGATTCCACATCCAAATCGGTACAAGGTGCCAGATTTCACTAAGTTCTCTGGACAAGATGACACATCAACAATGGAACATGTTAATCGGTTCATCATCCAGTGTGGAGAAGCTGCTAACAAAGATGAGTTAAGAGTTCGTTTATTCTCATCATCCTTGTCTGGATTGGCCTTTACTTGGTTTATTTCATTGCCTATAAACTCAGTAATTACTTGTGCCGATCTAGAGAAGCAGTTTCATAATGTCGAGGATATTAGTAAGGGGTACCGTAACTGATGTGCATAAGAAGAACACCCATACGCAAGTCGAGGCCTCCAACTCGACGCTCTACCCAGTCACACGTACGGTCCTCGACGGCCATGGTCTCGAAGACGGAAAGAACGTCCTGCGAATTGATTAGAGCTCGAGCACTGGCTACCGTCGAATACGGAAACAGGCTCGAGCGAATCGGGAGGCCTCGAGCGCAAGGACGCCGTCCGCCACCTGACGCGGGCACGGGAACCAGGGCATTTAATGCGCCTGTCGCATTCTCACCTAACCTGCCAGTCACGGGAAGCGTGATAGGGAACAGGCATTCGTCCCGTCATTCTTTTTGCAGCCTTCCCCACCAAACAAGCCAGAATGTGGTAGGACGCAGGGAGTGGGTCGGAACGTCTAATCAAGACCCCCCTCGAGACGCCTAAAGGTCAGCGCTCTGGTTGGCAAGGCATTATATGGCATCCGACCCTCGAGTAGACGCGTTTCCTTCCTGGGGAAGGGTTGGGCATTGACTGACAACACTACAACCACTTCGACGTATCTGCCACCGTGATGTACAAGCATGCAACAGATAAACCAGCCCAGGACGGCGTGCAGAGCAGGATATCAGGGCACGCGTAATCATCATCAAGCTACCAGGACAAGATGGCTCGAGACCACGCCGGTACGGAGACCTCGAGTAGGTCAGCGCGCCATACCCCTATCGACCCCTACTGTGATGCCTATACATGTACCCTAGGTCTCTCCTTGGAACTATAAAAGGGGAGGCCCGGGAGCGGATACAAGACACACGATACAACATCACACAACACACAACACGCACGTAGTAGAGCTTCCATACTCCATACTCCGTCTCCATCCATACCACGCTTGTATTCACCCCTGTACAAGCACTTAGGTGCAGAATAATACAAACTCTCCCCCCCGCTGGACGTAGGGCCTTCTCTTGCCCGAACCAGGATAAATCTTTGTGTCTTTTTGCATCACCATCTGGAAAAGGGAGCACGCATACAAATTTACTAGTTGGTGTGACCCCCCGGGGGCAAAACACCGACAGTTGGCGCGCCAGGTAGGGGTCCTGTGTGTTTTTCACCGATTTCCCATTCCTTTCCAGATGGCCACTCTTACTTCGCCGATTCCGCGCTCCACGGTGATTTGGTTTGGGAGTCTCGAGTTCATGTCTACTGGCTCCGGCTATGACATGATCCTGCTCTCGATCAAAGGACCGGGAGGAGCCCGCGTTGCGCCAACACGGTTGAGGGCCCCAAGACGTCCTCGCCACCACGCCTCTTCGCCCAAAAAGAGGCGTGGACAGCACCGCCATCGCCCTTCTGCCTCGTCACGACCGACAGTTCGTGCCAGGCAGGAGGTGGCACAAGAGCCGATAACCCTGCGCGCCGAAACCGCGGGTATGACGGCTCAACGCCACGAGGATCGCACGACGACAAGAGGAGACGCACCCCGCGTGCTCTCCCCCACCGCTACGCTACTTCCACATGTGTTGTTCGCCCCAAGAAGAGCGTTGCCGTTCGGTCTGGACAATGCCGCGGCGTCGCTCGCCAGGGCGATATGTCCAAACGCCTAGACGTACATGGAGAGACCAATGGTCCTCCCACGCGACACTAGAATACAGGAACGAACGTCCGAGCGGCCGGATTTCTCCCAGGTACGAGGCCTCCGTCGCCTAGGGCCTGGGCGATACACGATCACCTCCCTCAGGCAACGACTGCTGGAGGAGGGACGTGGATGCTTCTACGCCGCCGAGCCGGACTCCGACTCTAAGACCGACAGCTACGACCCTACTAGGGAATGCTTCCATATCGATGGGGCGGTGGAAACCACCGACGAGACACAGGATGCTGTTGCTGGCGGTCGAGCCCCTGCAGCAAGGGAAGACCCCAGGACGCCTGGGAATGACGATCAAGTCGACTCCGCTCCACAAGAAGATAGAGCTGCGCAAATTGCGCATCTACGAGAGCTCAAGGCAAAGCTTGACGAGGATCGCGAGCGCCTTGTTCTGCTTGAACAGATCCTCGAGTAGGACCTGATTTACCCGCCTGGCAGAAGTGTCCGCAGACGGGCTCGAGAGGTACACCAGCAGATCGTCGGAGACGGAGAGCCTGAGCAGCCCGTCAGCCGTTTCCCTCGAGCGGGCCAGAACGTTGTGGCAGCGACAATGCTGCTGCACAATATGCCCGAACCGTCAAACTCCCAAGCACGACGCATTCGAGACGAGGTGCAGACTCTGCTCTAAGTGGCAGCAATTCAGCAGGCCGAGAGCTCGGCCTCTTGACGTCTTGGAGCGGCCACAGAAAAGCGTGATGAGCCGGCCCACAATGAAAAGGAGGTACCGGTTCATCAGCAGCCGCCCCCACGAGGGAAAAAGGCCACGCTCGTCCTCCCCGTTGACAACCAATGATGACACGACGCGACATCGACGAAAATCATCGCTGTCGGCATGGGGACGCAGAAGAGCGCGGTTACAGCGCCCACCGCGGTGGGAGGTACGACAGCGATGAGGACCGGATGGCCCTGGAGCCACCGAGACCGCGTGTGTTCAGCAGGGCAATCCGCAGCACGCCGCTGCCCAGCCCATTCCGACCCCCGACCAGCATTGCAAAATACAACGGTGAGACCAAGCCAGAGCTGTGGCTGGCAGATTTCAGGCTAGCCTGTCAGCTGTGAGGGGCTCGAGGGGACGATGGAGCCATCATCCGACAGCTGCCACTCTTCCTCTCCGACACCGCCCGCAGATGGCTCAAGGAGCTCCCAGCCAACCAGATCTACGACAGGGTCGATTTGGTCAGGGTGTTCGAGGGAAACTTCAAAGGAACCTACATACGACCCGGCAACTCGTGGGACCTCAGCAAATGCAAGCAGAAGTCGGGAGAAACCCTCCGAGAATATGCTCGACGCTTCTCGAAGCAGCACACCGAGCTGCCGCACATCCCCGACCACGACGTCATCCTGGCCTTTGTCTCTGGTACCACCAGTCGAGACTTGGTGCGGGAATTAGGCTGGAATCACCCTCAGACCGTCGACGAGCTGTTGGACGTAGTGGCAAACTACGCTGTAGGGGAAGAAGCGGTCGGCGCCTTCTTCAGCTGTGAAGGAAGGAAAGGCAAGCCGCCCGTCGACGATGATGAGGGCCCTAGTCGAGGACCCAAGAAGAACAAAAAGAAGAAGAAGACATGGCTGTTCCAGCTGGAAGACCTCGACGACGATCTCGTTATCGCCATGGAGCGCAAAAGGCCTCGAGGCCCTCCAGAGGGGGCTATCTTTGACAAGATGCTAAAGGAGCCATGCCCTTACCATAAGGGAGGGGCAAACCACAAGCTCGAGGACTGCCGTATGCTAAAAAAGCACTTTGACGGCATGGGGTTCAAGAAGGGTGACCCGAAGAAAGAGAAGAACGATGACAAGGGGGACGACAAGGACGATGAAGGTTTCCCTGCCATTCACGACTGCTACATGATCTACGGTGGTCCCTCGACGGAGCTGACCGCGAGGCAACGCAAGAGGGAACGCCGTGAGGTTTTCGCGGCAAGGATGGCGGTGCCCCAGTACCTCAGCTGGTCGAGCACCCCCATCACCTTCGATCAAGACGACCACCCCGACAAAGTAGTCGCCCCTGGCGTCTACCCGCTCGTCGTCGACCCCATCATCGTCGACACCAGGCTCTCAAAGGTGTTGATGGACGGCGGCAGCAGCCTCATCATCATCTACCTCGAGACCCTCGACCTACTCAGCATCAACAGGGCGCAGCTCCAACCAAGCACCAGTGGCTTCCATGGTGTCGTACCTGGGAAGAAGGCGTTACTAGTAGGTCGAATCGACCTACCGGTCTGCTTTGGCACGGCGGCCAACTTTAGAAAAGAGACCCTCACCTTTGAGGTGGTGGGGTTCCGAGGCACGTACCACGCCATCATCGGGCGCCCGGGCTACGCCAAATTTATGGCTATCCCCAACTACACTTACTTGAAGCTGAAGATGCCCGGACCCAAGGGCGTCATCACCGTCAGCTCTTCCTACGAGCACACGTACGAGTGCGACGTCGAATGCATCGAGTATGGGGAAGCAGTTGAAAGTTCCACCGAACTCGCCTCGAAGCTCGAGGCCCTGGCCGCTGAGGCTCCAGAGCCCAAGCGCCACGCGGGCAGTTTCGAGCCAGCAGAAGGGACCAAGAAGATCCCGCTCGACCCCAACAACACCGACGGCAAGGTGCTGACGATCAGCGCCAACCTCGATCCCAAATAGGAAGCTGTGCTCGTCGACTTTCTCCGTGCAAACGCCGACATTTTTGCATGGAGTCCTTCGAACATGCCAGGCATACCGAGGGAAATCGCCGAGCACTCCTTGGAAATTCGAGCCGGTTCCAATCCAGTGAAGCAGCGGCTGCGTCGCTTCGACGAAGAGAAGCGCAAGTTCATTAGCGAGGAAATCCACAAGCTTTTGACGGCCGGATTCATCAAGGAGGTTCACCATCCCGACTGGTTAGCAAATCCTGTACTAGTTAAGAAAAAGAATGGGAAAATGAGGATGTGTGTCGATTATACAAGTTTAAATAAAGCATGTCCAAAAGTTCCTTTTCCATTACCACGCATCGATCAAATTGTTGATTCTACTACGGGATGTGAAACCCTTTCTTTCCTTGATGCATATTCTGGTTACCATCAAATAAAAATGAAATAGTCCGACCAGCTCGCGACATCTTTTATCATGCCTTTTGGGATGCATTGTTATGTAACCATGCCGTTCGGGCTTCGAAACGCGGGAGCCACGTATCAGCATTGCATGCTCCACGTGTTTGGCAAGCACATTGGGTCGAAGGTCGAGGCCTACGTTGACGACATCGTCGTCAAGTCAAAGCAACGGGGAGACCTGATTCAGGACCTTGAGATCGCTTTCAGTTGCTTACGCGCCAACAAGATCAAGCTTAACCCTGAGAAGTGCGTCTTCGGCGTGCCTCGAGGCGTGCTCCTAGGTTACATCGTTTCCTAGCACGGCATCGAGGCCAACCCCAAGAAAGTCTCAGCTATCACGAGAATGGGGCCAATCCGAGATGTCAAGGGCGTGCAGAGAGTCACAGGATGCTTAGCGGCACTAAGTCGTTTTATCTTGAGGTTGGGGAAAAAGGCGTTGCCACTATATCGACTCTTGAAGAAAGTCGAGCGTTTCTCTTGGACCCCCAAGGCCGAGGAAGCCCTCGATAACTTGAAGAAAACACTGACCTCTACCCCGGTCCTGGTCCCACCACAACTTGCGGAACCTCTGCTTCTATACATTGCCTCGACGACTCGACGACCCAGGTCGTCAGTGCGGCAGTAGTGGTCGAAAGGCAGGAGGAGGGGCATGCGCTACCAGTCCAGAGGCCTGTTTATTTCTTCAGCGAGGTGCTCTCGGAGACCAAGTCACGGTATCCGCAGATCCAGAAGCTAATCTACGCCGTGATCCTCGCCCGACGCAAGCTGCAACATTACTTCCTCGGCCACCCTATCACGGTGGTCTCGTCCTTCTCTTTGGGTGAGATCATCCAGAGTCAGGAGGCCACGGGGAGAATCGCTAAATGGTCGGTCGAGCTCATGAGTGAGACCCTCACTTATGCGCCCCGCAAAGCTATCAAGTCACAAGCCCTGGTGGATTTCGTCGTGGAATGGACAGACTCCCAGCTCCCCCCGGCTCAAGTTCAAGCAAAGCTGTGGATGATGTATTTCGACGGGTCTCTCATGAAGACGGGAGCTGGGGCGGGCCTGCTATTCATCTTGCCCCTGGGCGTTCATATGAGGTATGTCATCAAGATACATTTTGCCGCATCCAACAACGTCACGGAGTACGAGGCCCTTGTCAACGGTCTGAAGATCGCCATCGAGCTAGGAGTCCGACGCCTCGAGGTTCGAGGCGACTCTCAGCTCGTCATCGACCAAGTGATGAAGGCCTCGAACTGCCACGACCCGAAAATGGAGGCATACTTCAAGGAGGTCCGTCGACTCGAGGATAAATTCCACGGCCTCGAGCTCGTCAACATCGCCCGTCGCTACACCGAGGCAGCCGACGAACTCGCCAAGATCGCGTCGACTCGAGGCACGATCCCACCCGATGCATTCTCGAGAGATCTACACGAGCCATCTCTCGACTTAGGCTCGGGGGCTGGTGTTGAAGCCACTCCTGCCCAGCAAACCGACACCGTCGAAGCGCTGCTAATGGCAGCCGAGGTAATGGAGGTGGAACAGCGGCCCAGTCGACCCTTTGACTAGCACATGCCGTTTCTCGACTGCCTAATCCGTTGCGAACTACCAGAAGATCGATCCGAGGCCCACCGTATCGCTCGACGGGCCAAATCATACGTGATCTACGGCAAAGGCAACGAGCTATACCGACGAAGCTCGATGGGGATCTTGCAGCGTTGCATCACCATAGAAGAAGGCCGAAAACTCCTCGAGGATCTACACTCGGGGGCTTGTAGCCACCATGCTATCCCATGGACCCTCATAGGGAACGCTTTCCGACAAGGCTTCTACTGGCCAACGGCCGTAGCTGATGCCATCGAGCTCATGCGCTCGTGCCATGGGTGCCAATTCTACGCCAAACAGACGCATCTGCCTGCCCACGCTCTCCAGATGATCCCCATCACGTGGCCGTTTGCGGTGTGGGGGCTCGACTTAGTAGGACCTCTACAGAAGGCAAAAGGGGGTACACCCATTTGTTGGTGGCCATCGACAAATTCTCCAAATAGATCGAGGCTCGACCCATCACCAACATCCGTTCCGAGCAAGCCGTCCTTTTCTTCACCGACATCATCCACCGGTTCGGGATTCCCAATGTCATCATCACCGACAACGGCACTCAGTTCACCGACAAAAAGTTCTTGGACTTCTGCGATCAGCATCACATCCGTGTGAACTGGTCCGCAGTGGCCCACCCTCGGACTAAAGGCTAGGTCGAGCGTGCCAACGGCATGATTTTACAGGGACTCAAACCGAGGATCTACAACTGCTTGAAGAAATTCGGCAAGAAATGGGTCGAGGAGCTTTCTTCGGTCCTATGGAGCTTAAGGATGACGCCTAGCAGGGTCACAAAATACACCCCATTCTTCATGGTCTATGGCTCTGAGGCCGTGCTCCCAACGGACCTCGAGTATGGATCCCCTTGACTCAAAGCATAAAACGAGCAATCAAATAAGGAGACTCAAGAGAACGCGGTCGACCAACTCGAGGAAGCTCGAGACATGGCCCTCCTCAACTCCGCCAGATATCAGCAGAAGCTTCGACGCTACCACGACAAGCACGTGTGCAAGAGAGATCTGAACGTGGGCGACCTTGCCCTACGGCGGCGGCAAAGCAATCAAGGACGCCACAAGCTGACTCCACCTTGGGAGGGCCCATACGTGGTAGCCGAGGTCCTGAAGCCGGGGACGTACAAGCTTGCAGATGAAATGGGGGCGATCTTCACCAACACATGGAACATTGAATAGCTACGTCGATTCTACCCCTAGAATTTCAAAGCTTTATGTCCCCGTGTATATTCTGTATCAAGGCCTTATGAATGAATGCATGAATGAATAAGATCTTTCCCTCGAAGTAATTTACCTTTTCACGGGTCAAAGTCTAGACGTTAGAAGGGGGTACCAACTATGACGCATCATAGTTGATACCCCCTCGGGGGCTAGCAGGGGGATCCCCCCCAAGCACCGAAAAAACCAAGCAATTTTTTCGTCCCTACTTAGTAAACTTCACATGATCGAGTAGTAGAGGCACCTCGAGTCCCTTAAGGACCGAGATACAATGAGCCTGAGAACTACGGCCCCGGGCTACGGAAACTCTACTCGCTTCCTCACCCTTGAGGTGACCGAGATCGCCTTAAATGAAAGACTAAACGAGGTATACAAACATAGGCACAAAAGGAAACAAAGGAGCCTCGAGCGGAAAGATAGATAAACATTCAAAAATATTTAAACCACTTAAAGACACAGTATTACTTAAGACAGATTAGCAAAGTACTATACAAGGGGCCTCAGCACCCAGAGTAGGCTCGCAGGCCTCAATCCGCGTCTCGGCCCTCACCATCCTCGCCCGCGCCTGAGCTAGTCTTAGGGGGAAGTACTTCCGGCTCGAACAACTTGGCCAACCTCTCCCTAGGGACCTCTGCGTCGTCGATCAAGGCGTGGAGCCTCTCCTCGTTCTCCGCGTCAGCCTTGGAGATGTCGGTGACGAAGCCGTGGGACACCACCTCCATATCGTATGAAAAGCCTGAGCAGACTACCGCCATTGCCCGCTTCACTCCGATATGAAGAGCGTCCCGCACTCGATCCCTCAGTGTCGCGCCTAGGTAGCACAGCTGATCGACCAGTGCGTCGCCTCGAGCTTCCTCCCTCGACTCGTCCATGAGCTCGACCTCCCAAGTGGTCGAGAGATCACTTATCGCCGTCCGCAACCGACGGTTCAAAGCGACCTCCCCCTCGAGCTGGGCCTTGGCGGAGCGAGCCTCGACTTGGGCGACAAGCAGCTCATCTTTAAGACCTACAAGGACCAACATGGAGAAATTAGATAACACAAAGCAAACCTCGAAAAGGAAACTCGACAATAGAAACGTACCACGAATCCTCTCCTCTAGAGCCGTGCTCTCGCCAACCAAGTTGGTGTTGGCCCTCTCGATCTCCTTGTTGGAGCGCGCCAGCTTGGTGTTGGCGACGCGCAGATCCTCGATCACCTTGCCGGCTTGCGCGATGGCCCCATCTTTTTCCAACAACGCTCTGTTCAGATGATCGACGTCGTCAGAGAGGCTGCGGGATCGAGCCCGCTCCGCCTCGAGATCCTCAAGAGCCTTTTTCTTGGCCTCCTCCGCGGTGCTCCTGGCAATCTCGCCATTTACACACTCCACCTTCATCCTATGGAAGGATTCTCGGATGGAGGCAAGGTCAGTCTTGAGGAGGCCCTTCTCCTTGTCCAGGTCAGCGACGACGTTCTTGTAAGACAAGGCCTCCTCCCGGGCCTCGGACACGGCTTCCTCGACCATCATGGTCCGCTCCCTCAGAAGCGTAGCCTCTTCCACCGCTTTCTTCGAGGCCTCATGAGCCTCAGCCATAGCAGCCTCCCTCTCCTTCTTCTCCTCCTCAAGCGCCAAAAGATCATTGTAGTCCTTGAGGAGCTTCTCCTGTGACTCTAGGAGTTTGTCCTTGAGGATGGGGAGTTGCTCCCAGCCGCCTCTTGCGGCGTGGATGAAGCTCGATTTGATGCGGGAAGTCTCTTTCAGGTCCTACGAGCCAGCGATCGAGCAGTTAGAACACAAAACCAAACGTTCTATAAGGATTAAAGCCCGAAAAACACTTACAAAGTAGGCCGGTCCGAGCCCGTTGTTAACAATGTCGGACAGGAGCCCCACCATATGCTTCATCCAGAGGCGAAGCTCCTCGATGTGCTCCCACTTTTCGGCCTCCTTCCGGTCATCTAGGAAAATATTGGGTTCAGACGGATCGATGGAAGCCCGGATGCGGATCTGATCGGGGCACCAATTCTCCATCTCGTGGTCGGCGCGCGCCTTGACGCCTCGGATGAGCTCCTCGACGGTCTCGAGCGACCCCCCGTGGCGTAGGAACAAATCGACGAGGGAGGGGAACCGCCCGTCGTCGTCCACCGTCTTCCAGGTCCCGGTCTCGCTGCCTCCACCACCGCCTGACATTCCAGCCTAGTCCTCCTCAGTGGGAATGCGGTCCTCCCACGACTGACGCTCTCGAAGGAACCTCGGAGCAATCCCATCCATGCCGTAGATCGTACCCTTGATCTCGGACTGAGGGTCAACGGGGGTGCGCATCATACAGGCGAGCGCCACCACGCCGTCCGCCCGCCGCGGCTCTGCTAGGATCGAGGCGGGTGCCCCTGGACGGAGCCACGCCGGGGTCCGAGGACCGTAAACTGGCAGACTCTCCTCCCTGTTCTCAGGCTCTTGCGGCGCTGGTGGCATTGGTTGGCGCAGACTTTGAGAGGGAGGCACGAGCAGTTCCTCTAACTGCAGGCCCCTATGCCGCTGTTGCTCCTAGAGCTCTTGCAGCTCCTATTGATGGTCCTGCTCCAGCAGCTCCTCGAGCTGGGGGCCTGCTAGCAGCTGCCCCTCCTCTCCTTCTTTCAGCTGCAGCCACTGCTCCTCTTGCGGCTGCTGCCGCGTCTCCTGCTCATGCTCCTCTTCCTCCTTTTTCCTCCGCTCCTCGACGGAGCAAAGCCCGACAGGCCAGGGCGTCCGCTTTGCGACGTGGGAAGTCTCAACCCCCTCGTCCATGGGACGGACGTCCTTCAAAGACCCGTCGCCGCCGAACCCATCACTTATAGTGATAGGATCCCCCTCGACTCCAGATCGGGGAGGCTCGAGGGCTCCCTCCTGCTTTTGGGAGTGAGGAGCCTCGACCCGCGTCAGCGACGGTGGGGCGGACTCACCCACCAGGGGATGGGGCGGGGCGCTCTCGGCACCGGTCGGCGGTCGGGGGTCGGAGGAGCCTATAAGACACACAAAAGCAAAGGTCAGTCGTCACAAGAACGACATAACTCCCATAACGACTGGAATGAGCCACTAACCCGAATCTTTGGAGGCCGCTCCCACTTTAAGCCTTTTTGCCATTGAGGGCTGGGCCTGCTCGAGCGTCCACTTCAACCTGAAGAAAGAAAAACGGGCATAAGAGAGGCCGTTACACGAGAAAACGCAAAGACATAGGAAGATGAGAATCATAGCGTCGACGACCTTACCCCACAGGAAGAACGGCCCGCCTGCCGGTACCTCGACCGGCAGGCCTCGAACCGCCCTGCGTCGAGGCTCCAAGCCCCTCACGAGCGGGCGCAGGCCTTGGCTCAGCACCTCCCGCCTGGTGAGCACCAAGGCTAGCGCTCCTGCGGCTTGTTTCCCCCTTACCGGAGGCTGCAACACGGCCACGGGTCAACGGCCCCATTGCCTGGGGCTTAGCTCAGTCGCCCACCTTTGGCGCAGGGGGAGGTTGGGGCCGCGGGACGGCCCGACTTTGCGCAGGCGCGGTAGGGGTGTCAGCACGGGAGCGGTGAGTTGACTCCCTCTGTTGCCTCTCAAGAGACCCGCTTGGCCCCTCCTTTGGTGCTCCCGTCTGCGGGATGTCGGCGTCGCCTCGAGGCGGGCCCTCGAGGATCCGGTCGAGGCGAGACGCCATCCCCTCGGAGTCGTCGCTGTCGTCATCGCCATCACTGCCATCATCCTCGTCGGGGGACTCTTCCTCAGGCTCCCCCCTCTGTCTAGACTTAGATCGGCGTATCTCCAACGCTTGGCGCTCGAGGCTCTTCTTCTTCTCATTCTTCTTCTTTAAGTCCATCACGGACTTCTGCTTTTCCGCGGACTCTCGCCGCTTGTCACGGTCGACCTCATCCTCCTTCACTGGAGGCCTCGAGCATTGAACATGGATCGATCCCTACGTAACCACAGACAAACTTTAAGAGGGATCGAAGAAAATCCGGAATCTAAGCCATAAGCGAAAGGGGAACTCACCAAGTCGATCGATCCCTCATCAGGCCTCATAGGGAAGCCATTAACATGTTCCGGCTGGAAGTCACCGGCGACAGCCGCCCTGACCCGGGCCGCCACCTCATCGTCCGCTGGAGCCTCGTTGGACATCCGACACGCCTCGAGATCCCGGGACGAAACGCCGGGACCCATCTCGTCCATCCTCAACGGCCGAGACATCAACGGGAGAACCCTCCGATGATGGACGACCGAGAGGACGAGAGCGGCGGTAAGGCCTTCCTCGCATAGTCTCTTCAAGGCATCGAGGAGGGGGTGAAGCCGCGATTGGTGGACTTGGACGACGCCGTACGTCCAGTGGGCCGGGCGCTCCGAGATCAAGCAGCCGGTGTAGACAGGAAGGAGGTCATCGTCGTACCACAAGTGGAACCACTGGGAGTCCCATCCGGCGTGGTTCGAGGTCAATCCCACCGGGATGTACTCTCGCGGCCTCTCCGTCTTGCCGGTCTTCAACACCAGATTGAGGCACCCGGCCCGTACGGGTTTCCTCACGCCTGTGGTCCCAGTAGGGGCGTTGAAGAGCTCGCCCCGGTAGAGATGGAGCCACAGGTCCTAGTGGGGCATCATCCCCAGATAGCCCTCACACACCGCCGCAAAGACCGCCGCGGCGGTGATGGCGTTGGGAGAGAAATGCTGGAGCTCCACCCCGTAGTGGTGGCAGAGCGCCCGTATGAAGCGACTTGGAGGAGCGCCCAGGCCGTGGCGGTGGAATTTGGCAAAGGAGACCACATAGCCCTTGGGCGGCCTTGGCTCCCGGTGGTCCGCCGCCGGCGCAATCCACTCTGGCCGCGACGCTGAAGTGCAGGGGTGCAGGAGCCCCTCCCTCTCGAGCTCCAGCAGCCGGCACTCCGTCATCGACGACGGGCGCCAGTCATCAGCGGCGATGAGTCTCACAGGCATTTTTGGGTGGGAGAAAGGCGAACTCGCTACTGCTCGAGGGTGCGCGCGCGTGAGATGGAAAGGGAGCTAAGGCAAGAATGGAGGCAGAAGGCGGAAGGGAGAACGGCAGCAAGGCCACGGGATATATATAGACGGCAACCCACCAACGGACAGATCCGATAAACATGGTAACTCCCCCCACAAATGCGCCGCCTAACGGTCTTTTTCCTCCTCACAGACGGGACGCTACGAATTCTGCGCCGATACAGTGTCGCAACAGCTCCCGCCTGAAAAGACGCGCCCAACGGGCAAAAAGGTGAACCGCCGTGGTCCTTTTCCTTCCCCTATAAGCCAAAGTACGTACCCATGAAAGTCTCGAGAGGTCACAGGCTGACCCGGCGAAAGGGTTCGACAGCCGATCTCGAGTACCAGAGTCAGGGATGCCCGGCGAGTGGTCGAAAATCGAGGCCCGCCTCGAGAACTCGCTGGGGATGTCCAAGGTGGGGTCGAGACGGTCGAGAGGAATCTCCCCGAAGGGAGGCATCGAGCCACTGGACTCTATCGAATGAGACCAGCATCCCCGACCACGTCGACCCCGCTTTATGAGAATGCGTCCGGGCTACAGCTGACCCCCTCGAAAGGGGCATAGGTTCTCACTTGGACTACCCGTTAGGAGCTCAATCTGGGGTGAATGACGCTCGCTTTATCGAGAGTACGTCGAAACCCCTGTGCAAAACGAGCCAATCAGAACCTTCCACCACAGGTGTCGACAGCGTTTCTACAAATTAGGTGATATAACCCTCGAAGGAGTCAAAAACTCCTCCAAGGGCTCGGGGGCTACCCCCGCGGGGTCGCTCGTGCGCCCCCACGGAACCTCAACCATAAAGTATAGCCTCCACTCGAGCGCCAGCGCTCAAATGGAGACTCGGGGGCTACTGTCGAGGATATCAGTAAGGGGTACCTTAACTGATGTGCATAACAAGAACACCCATACGCAAGTCGAGGCCTCCAACTCGACGCTCTACCCAGTCACACGTACAGTCCTCGACAGCCATGGTCTCGAAGACGGAAAGAACGTCCTGCGAATCGATTAGAGCTCGAGCACTGGCTACTGTCGAATACGGAAACAGGCTCGAGCGAATCAGAAGGCCTCGAGCGCAAGGACACCGTCCGCCGCCTGACGCGGGCACGGGAACCAGGGCATTTAATGTGCCTATCACGTTCTCACCTAACCTGCCAGTCATGGGAAGCGTGATAGGGAACAGGCATCCGTCCCGTCATTCTTTTTGCAGCCTTCCCCACCAAACAAGCCAAAACGTGGCAGGACACAGGGAGTGGGTCGGAACGTCTAATCAAGACCCCCCTCGAGACGCCTAAAGGTCAGCGCTCTGGTTGGCAAGGCATTATATGGCATCCGACCCTCGAGTAGACGCGTTTCCTTCCCGGGGAAGGGTTGGGCATCGAATGACAACACTACAACCACTCCGACGTATCTGCCACCGTGACGTACAAGCGTGCAATAGATAAACCAGCCCAGGACGGCGCGCAGAGCGGGATATCAGGGCACGCGTAATCATCATCAAGCTACCAGGACAAGATGGCTCGAGACCACGCCGGTACGGAGACCTCGAGTAGGTCAGCGCGCCATACCTCTATCAACCCCTACTCTGACGCCTATACATGTACCCTAGGTCTCTCCTTGGAACTATAAAAGGGGAGGCCCAGGAGCGGATACAAGACACGCGATACAACATCAC
Organism: Sorghum bicolor; assembly: GCF_000003195.3. Lineage (NCBI taxonomy): Eukaryota > Viridiplantae > Streptophyta > Magnoliopsida > Poales > Poaceae > Sorghum > Sorghum bicolor. The sequence continues at coordinate 17,746,618 of NC_012877.2, forward strand.
ACAACACACAACACGCACGTAGTAGAGCTTCCATACACCCTACTCCGTCTCCATCCATACCACGTTTGTATTCACCCCTGTACAAGCACTTAGGTGCAGAATAATACAAACTCTCCCCCCCCCCGCTGGATGTAGGGCCTTCTCTTGCCCGAACCAGGATAAATCTTTGTGTCTTTTTGCATCACCATCTGGAAAAGGGAGCACGCATACAAATTTACTAGTTGGTGTGACCCCCCGGGGGGAAAACACCGACACATAAGTATTTCTTTTCTCGAGTTCATGAGAAGAAGATGACCGATTTAGTCAGGCTGATGCAACACAATGATGAATCAGTTGAAAGTTTTGTGCAAAGGTTGTGGGATGTCAAGAACAAATGCTATAGTCTGGTTCTGGTTGATCGGCAGTTAGCCAATTTGGCCTTCCAAGGATTGTTGCCACATATCAAAGACAAATATGCTTCTCATTAGTTTGAAAGTCTAAGTCATTTGGTGCAGAGGATTTTTAACCAAGATATCAAGACTTTTGAACCTAGGAAGGCTTGGAACAAGAAGGTGTCATTTGTTGATGAGATAACAAGTTCAGATTCTGATGAAGAGCCAGTCATCGGTTTGGCAGAATGGGTGAAAAACAAAAAGCCGATGTCTTGTCCTTTTGATCATAAAGAGCCAGAAAAGTTTGCTTTTGATATTACAAAGGCCGATAGGATATTTGATTTATTGCTTCAGAAGGGGCAGATTAAGTTGTCACCAAATCATGTGATCCCGTCGGCAGAAGAATTGAAAAAGATCAAATATTGCAAGTGGCATAATGCAACGTCTCATAATAAAAATGAGTGCAAGGTGTTGAGACAACAATTAAAATCGGCTATAGAATCTAGGAGGATTAAATTTGATAGCTCCAAAGCTCAGAAGCCGATGAAGATTGATCAACATCCTTTCCCTACAAATATGCTGGACGCTAAGGGAAAGACTAAGGTCTTAACATCGGAACAGCTAAGAAGAGCACATCGGTGGACCCCCAACATCAGATCACTGCTGATGACGCCAGGGCAAAGGTTTGATCCAAGAAGGCACCAGTTCTGGGAGACCTCCTCGATCCGGCATTATGATTACTCATAGGCGGCATCGGGAATTGTGGCAACAGCGTGAAGATCGGTATCGCCGCCAGCAAGAGGATCATTGCCGAGAAGAAGAAAGGCACCGAAAGAGTGTAATCAGCATAAAGATCATTGGAATTGCCCGTTCTTCATCCACTATTGGGAACAAAATATCAAGTTACCGAATATTAGAGACTGCCCTGAGTGCAATGGTTATAATCGGAATGATCGACCAAATCAGAAATATCAGAACAGTGATCGACGGTTTAACGAGCCGATTAGAGGAAGGACGTCAGTCCATGATTGGCTGGGGGGCAGGCTCAGTGTGCATGACAAACTTGGTGAACGTGTTGGTTATTTTCTAAGAAACAAAGAGGAACTTGAAGAGATGGCAAATGCACGGGTTCTCGATGAGTTTACATTTTGCAGGGATGCTAATACTTATCGGATGGAACAAGGGAGGCTCGCTATCAACCAGTACGGAGGACACAGCTTCCCCAATGGTGCCCAGAAGGATTGACAAGGACATAGAAAAGGAGAATGCAGCGAGAAAGGCAGCAAGAATTAGACAGGGAAGAAAATTTTGCTAAGTCTGAAAATCGGCAGCAATCAGATCACAAAGGAAAAGGACCATGAGCAGATGTTAACATGGTATTTATGTTGCCAATGGAGTTTCTTGCACCCTTTAGTGATGATGAAAAAGTAAATCTTCCTGACCAGATAGCTCAATTGGCACTTGATCCGATGACGGCTATATTTGAGAAGCCTTCTGATGATGAAAGGCAACATCTCAAGGCTTTGTTTGTCAAAGGCAAGGTTGATGGACAACCAGTGTCCAAAATACTGATTCACGGTGGAGCTGCTATCGACATTATGCCATATACGATCTATCGGAAGCTTGGCAAAGGGGATCAGGATTTGACCAAGACCGATATGATGTTGAAATATTTTGAAGGGAATGTGTCTCCAGTCAAGGAGGCGATATGTGTTGAATTAACCATCGGCAGCAAAACTTTGCCGACAACTTTCTTTGTCATCAGTGGAAAAGGTGCATACAATTTACTGATGTGGATTCATGCCAATTGTTGTATTCCTTCTACAATGCACCAATGCCTGGTTCAGTGGGTAGGTGACAAGATTGAAATTGTCTCGGGAGATTCCTCATATGTCATTGCATCGGCAGAATCAGACACTTATGAGAGGACTAGATGCATTTCAGGGGAAGTTTGGGAGAAATATTTTCTCAAGGTTACCGATTATGAAATTCCACCGATCCAAGCAGTCGGTTATGATGAAGGGTTTTAATGGATAGGTTCGCCAATGATGGAAAATTAGGTCAGGGGTTTACATCGGCTGATGATCTAGTAGAAGTAGATATAGGTAACGACGATAAGCTAAGACCTACTTTTATTGGTGCTAAATTATATTCTGAGTGCAAGCAGCAGTTAACCGATTTGTTGAAAGAATATAAAGATTGTTTTGCTTGGGATTATACTGAGATGCCTGGCTTAGACCGATCGATTGTTAAACATCGGTTGCCTATTAAGTCTGGGTTTCGGCCGCATCAGCAGCTAGCACGCCGATGCAATCCAAACATTCTTCCTGATATTAAGGCTGAAATAACCAAACTTATTGAAGCTAAATTTATTCGGCAGTGTCGGTATGCCGAATGGATTTCTAATGTTGTCCCTGTCTATAAGAAAAATAGAAAGCTTTATGTCTGCATTGACTTTAGAAATCTCAACAAAGCCACGCCGATGGATGGTTATCCAATGCCAGTTGCCGATTTGTTGGTTGATGCTACAGCTGGACATCGGATCATTAGCTTTATGGATGGCAATGCAGGATACAATCAAATATTCATGGCTGAGGAAGATATTCCCAAGACTGTATTTAGATGTCCTGGTCATGTTGGATTGTTTGAATGGATAGTCATGACTTTTGGTTTGAAAAATGCTGGTGCTTCTTATCATAGAGCTATGAATTTTATTTTCCATGAATTCATCGGCAAGTTGGTGGAAATCTATATTGATGATGTGGTGGTTAAGTCTAGAAATTTCATAAGACATTTAGCCGATTTGTGAAAGGTGTTGGAGTGCACAAGGAAGCATGGATTAAAGATGAATCCTAATAAATATGCGTTTGGTGTATCGGCAGGGTAATTTCTTGGTTTTATGGTGCATCAAAGGGGAATCGAAATTAGCAGGAGATCTATTGATGCTATCAACAAAATAGTCTCTCCCACAAACAAGACTGAACTTCAATCATTGATCGGTAAGATTAATTTTATCAGATGATTTATATCTAATTTGTGTGGTAAGATTCGTGCTTTTAGCCCTTTACTTAAGTTAAAAGCTGATCAAGAATTTGTGTGGGGAAAAGAGCAACAGTTAGCCTTGGATGAAATCAAGAATTATTTGATAAACCCTCCAGTTTTGGTTCCACCGTAACAAGGAAAACCCTTCAGATTATATTTGTCTATCGATGGTATGGTCATCGGCTCGGCTCTCATTCAGGAATTTGAGGGGAAGGAGCGTGTGATTTATTATCTAAGTAGAAGATTGGTGGATGCTGAAACAAGGTATTCGACAATTGAGAAGTTGTGCTTGTGCTTATACTTTTCTTGCATTGAATTGAGACATTACTTGCTACCCGCCGAATGCACTATCATATGCAAAGATGATGTGGTCTGGTATATGTTATCAATGCCGATTATGAGTGGTAGAATTGACAAGTGGATATTAGCATTGTCGGAATTTGATCTATGCTACAAATCGGCCAAAGCGATTAAAGGACAAATTATGGCCGTTTTTGTAACTCAGCATTGCGGTGTAGTAGATGCTTTGGGAATTGTTCCTTGGACGCTCTTCTTTGATGGATCTACATGTGATCGAGGGGCAGGAATCGGTATAGTGCTAATTTCTCCTCGGGGAAAGAAGTACGAGTTTTCTTTGCCGATTGTTGCCACGTCAACAAATAATCAAGCTGAGTACCAAGCTGTGATCAAAGGATTGGAATTATTAAAGGAGGTTCATGCCGATGCTGTTGAAATTTTTGGTGATTCCATGCTTGTTATAAATTAGCTAATTGTAATTTATGAATGCTGGAGTGAGGTTTTGATAGCCTATTATGAAAGATGAGTACAAGTGTTAAGGGAATTCAAGGATTTCCGATTAGAGCATATTCCTCGGTTGCATAATGAAGAAGCCAACCGATTGGCTCAACACGTCTCGGGGTATCAACCCATCTTAGATATATTATAGGCAGTTAGTGCCGATGATTAGAGAAAGGAGATTATTGACTATTTAAAGGATCCATCAAAGAAAGTTGAGAGGCGTGTTAGGTGTCAAGCTACAAAGTATGTACTGCTTAAGGAAGAGTTATATTATCAAACGATAGATGGAGTCTTTCTTAAATGTTTGGGTGATGATGAATCTAGAAGTATGATGGGTGAAATTTATGAAGGAGTATGTGGAGCACATCAGTCGGCTTTCAAAATGAAGTGGATGATTAGGAGAAACGGATATTATTGGCCAACTAAACTTGAAGATTGCTTCAAATATTTCAAAGGATGTCAAGGGTGTCAGAAGTTTGGCAATATTCAAAGGGCACCCGCATCGGCCATGAATCACATTATTAAACCTTGGCCGTTCCGAGGATAGGCTATTGATCTCATCGGCCAGATTTATCCACCATCAAGCAAAGGGCATAAATTTATCTTAGTTGCCACTGATTATTTCACAAAATGGGTTGAGGCTATTCCTTTAAAGAAAATAACATCGGCCAACATGATTGATTTTGTGAAGGAGCACATTGTTTACCGATTTGGCATTCCTCAAATGATCACTACCGATCAGGGTACTATGTTTACATCGGGAGAGTTTGATGAATTTGCAATCGGTATGGGAATTAAGGTGTTGAATTCTTCTCCTTACTATGCTCAAGCTAATGGATAGGCTGAAGCTTCTAACAAAGGGATTATTAAGCTTATTAAGTGGAAAGTTGAAGAAAATCCTAGAAGATGGCATACATTGTTAAATGAAGCTTTATGGTCATATTGGATGCCGTGTCATGGTTCAACCAAAGTATCACCTTATCAGTTGGTGTATGGGAATGATGCGGTATTGCCATTGGAAATTAAAGCTGGTTCTAGATGGTTGTTTTCTCAGGATCAACTAACTGCCGATGATATGCCACTTTTTGATGAAAGATGAGTTGGATGATTTGGCAAGGCATCGGTTGGGGGCTTTAATAAGCATAGAAGAAAATAAAAAGAGAGTTGCTAATTGGTATGATAAAAAGGTGAAAGCCAAGGAGTTTGCTGATGGAGATTTGGTATGGAAACTGATTCTACCGATTGGGACTAAAAGTTCAAAGTTTATAAAATGGTCTCCTAATTGGGCAGGTCCTTATCGGATAAATCGATCTGCTCCTGGCAATGCTTATATTTTAAAAACTCTCGAAGGAGTCGAATTTCCCAGAGCGTTAAACAGAAAATATTTAAAGAAGTACTGCCCAAGTATTTGGATTGATGCATGCAAGTTTAAATGCCGATAATAGTCCTATCGGCTGGACGGAATGTTAAGTGTATCTAGAGCCATGCATAAAGTTTTAATGTCAATAACATTCCTATTGGGTGGACCAAAACGACTGAGCTTCTTGGAAGCAAAACTAAGCAAGTTGCCGATGAAGAATTCACAGATTCAGTAGAGCCTGGATGGCTGATATAGCGCAGACGAATCTGGTTGGCCTCTTATATTTCTCGAGCATCTTCATCGATAGAACCCTCCACTGGCTTCAGCTTCTTCTTCATATGCAATGCTTTGTGGGCTTGGACATCTCTTTCTTGCTGAAGAGTTTTGAGCGCCTCAGGTAGCTGGCTTTCTTCTTGCTGAGCTTGAGTCAAGGCCACTTCCACTTGCTTTTGTTCAGCCTGCAAGGCTTCTCTTCTTGCCGATAGATCGGAGATCCTTTGTTTTAGCTCATCCTCTGAGGACTGCAGAACACCGATGCTCTTGTATTTCTTATCGGCAGCATGCTTTATTTGCATCATTTCCTCTGCGAGCCAGGCGTGAGCAGCTCTATCGGCAAGATGCAGAGTGGCCTTCTGATACTGGAGCTGGCGGCTTTCCAAGTGAGCAGCTTGAAAGAGGATCTCTTCAGCATCAGCTGGAATCTAACCACGAAGGGTCTTGAATAAATCCTTGGCCGAATCAGAATCATCTACTAGCTGAACCGTGTCTTGGTGTAGCAAAGCTAACAAATCTTCCAGCTTGGCTTTGATTTCTACCGATGAGATTCCAACTGCCTGAGAGGAGCTTGCTTCTTCGCCTTCATCATCGGAGATGCCGATGGCAAAGGAAAATAGACCGTCTGGGAAATCTTGTTCCTAGAAAAGGAAGAAGATAAGTTATTCAAGATTAAATGTTGATAATGTAAAGTTTGAAAGTTGGATAACTTACTTGCTTCAGGGAGGTTTCCTGCCTCTGACGAGGAGATGCAGCTGGTACTATGGATTGATCGACTGGGGATGCTGATGGAATAACTTCAACTGAAAAGTTACAAGGATGGTTATGGTTTATAAAGATAAATTCATCGGTAATAATTTTGTGATCAGTACTTTACCTTGAGGGAGTACAGTGATTGTTTGTTCTGCGGTGACGGTTGATGATGTGCCCAGATCAGTTGGATCGGCAATCTATTCAGAAACATCGGCTGGTACTTATTGCGGTTGGGGTACTGGTCGAGGAGGAGAAGGCACTTCTTGTGTCTCGGTTTCCGATGGAGAAGGAGATGATGCTACCTGGATCGGTGATACTGGACGAGGTGGAGAGGATGGTGCTGTCTTCTGGCGCTTCGGCTGGGTCTTGGTACTTTTGGGACCCTTTCTCTTGGTAGTAGCTTGACTGAGCTCGGGGGCATCGACACTTGACGTTTGAGCGCTTATGGTCTTAGCCGATTTGCCAGTTTGCTGTTACAACAACCAAAATTTCCTGAGTAAAAATATGAAAGAATACTGATGGAATTCTGCTGAAGGATAAAAATTACTGATGAAGTTCCCGTAGCAGCCGATGTAGCCTGAAAAAACTGAAGTGAGTATGGGATGAATTCGATATAAAATTTATTATTAAGAGTTTTACCTTGAAAGCCTGTGGCAAGGTAGCAGGAGCAACTGATGGAGATGCTTTCGACCGTTTGGTGGTCGTCTTCTTGAAGCGTATGTTCCGATGCATCAGGGCTGCTAGGCTTGGCGCATTGTGGCCGATCAGAGAAATCGGACCTAATGGGAGAAGTTCGATCAGCCTTCCACTTCTGCTGGTTGCCGGTGCTGGGTTATCGACCTGTTGCAATAAAAAAACAAGTAAGATGCTGATAAGATCAAAGGTAACAAGGGAACCAAAGTATTGGTAAAAAGACTTACGATGTTATCGGGGACTTTATAGTCAGAGCCGATGTGCTGAACAAATGCTCCTTCCATTCCTCCCACCAATGTTTATATAGCTGAGTAATAAAGAGAGCTGGAACCCAGGCCGATAGATCGATGTCTATCGTATCGGCATTTGGTTGGAGCTGGGCTATCCTTATCCACTCAAGTCCACTGGTTATGGTCTCCCTTGGTTTCACCACATCGGCATAACAAAGTCCGATCAGCAGTTGGCCAAAAGCTAGTTGGCGAGCTAATGCCGATGGGTTGTAGAACTCATAGGTGGGGTTGGTGTTCTTCCCGCTACCGAAGGTATTCACTGGGATTGCCCTCGGAGTGATGATTGCCATCATCAAGTCATTATCCTTGTTGAGAGTATTGTCAAAAAGATGGAAAGTGAGTGGGAATCTGGTTTCTGGATCTTCATAAGGCAGCCATGCTCGCTGATCTTTGGAGAGGCCATCATACAAGGTCTGGATGAATCGGCCAATCTGGTTTTCATTGCAGCCGGTGCCAGGGAGAACTATGGCAGCTTCACCATAATTGAGCGAGTTGCCGATTCATCGTCGGCCACTTCATAATATTCGGCAATGTCTTTGGGGAATTACTGTGCAAAGAAATCAAACCGAAGGCGTTTGTGCATATGAACATTGAGCCACATGTTGGTGAACCACCAGGGGCCTCCTAGGTTGCCGATGGGTTCACCTAACAGGAGTTTCTCTGTCACTTGGTGGAGGAGATGATAGGCGGAGCCTAGCAGGTATCGGACAAGAGGGAATTGGCCACCATCGGCCAACCTTTCTGCTGCCGATAAGTACAAGGAAGTTGGCCCTACCAATCGGCAACAGAAGATGAATTTATCTAGCCACATGTTCAGGAAAATGGCGTTCCCTCTGCCCAACTGGTCCTATTCTCTGATACTTCTGGATCTACCCTGACCAACCGCCAATGTTGCGGGTTTCTACTTTGCGTTCGGCCTTGCGATCGAACAAATGGCCATCATCGGCAGTTGCAATGTCTAAACCGGTAACCATGAGAACATCGGCAAGACTGGGGGAAGCTGGGCCGTGACCAAAAAGGAAGGCATTGAGGGTATCAGGCCAGAAGTATGAGGCAGCTATCAGTAGTGACTCATTTCTCTCCATATCGGCAATAGATAGCCTGATGCATTGATCTAGTTTGCGTTCACCCCAAAACACTTCATTCGTGTCGCTAACCCTCACGAACCAATCCTTCCATCCCTTGGTAGAACTTGGCCAGGATCGGAAGGTATCTTTCCACAGATCTAAAGAAAAGTTCTTGGCTCTAAAGGGAATTCAATTTGTCTCTGCATTAATCAGATCGGTAGGATCTGGATTACCCAGTGGACCGAGGCATTGAAGGTGAGGTTGCTCGGTAGGAATGACAATTTTCTCACTCAGTTCCTAAGGTTTGAAGATTGGAGGAACAGAAAAAAAGAAAGAAGAAAGAAAAATGCTAAGTAAGTAAACTTGCAAAAAGTAAAGAGGTGCGGCAAATGGAAGAAAGATGGGAATAGATTAACCTCAGGGATGATGAAGTTGACGGCCATTGCTTCCCGGAGAAGAAGAAGATCATAGACTTGAGAAACTGTTGGGGAGGATTTTGCTGAAGTTCTTGGGTTCTTCAACGATACCGCCGCCAGAGAGATGAGTTTGGGGAATGAAGGATGGCAAGGTATTAAAAGATTTCCAAGGAAGGAAGTATTTATAGGGTGAAATGAGCAGGGGCATTTCTGACTTATCTCATTGCCGTACCCGTGAAATTCGAGGGTGTTCAGGTGGATATTGTAACTGTTCGCACTGTAATCAAGGGATTGTGCAGGTGATTTGATAGCAAGCGGTCATGATTTTTGGAGATATTTTACTGTGCAAGATCTCCTAGTCGGCTCCTCGGCAGTCCACTCTAACGGAACAGTTGCCGATGAACGGATGTTTAGGAAATTTGGTTTGGGGGGTTGACAAATTCGAGGTACATGCTGAAGATCCAGGTTAATGTTGTTTGGATTTGGTAATTAATTGCTGTCAGAAAGCAATAACTGCGAAAAGGGCGTCATTATTAGGAGAGAATTTCGGAGCATTAATGATTTTATACTCCGAAATTGGGGGGCATGTGTTGACACCGTTTTTTGACCCGTATCTGGAAAGTTAATAGAGCTTGGATCGGCAGGCAAAAAAGTGATGACCTGTTGACAAATGAGTTGCCGATGGGTTATGATGCCGATGATAAAGCAGTAGGGTATGATCAAGTCCACGGATAACTGTTGAGCTATGCTGATGGCTGATATTAATGGTTGCCGATGCCGATGGAGAATGATATGCCGATGATAGTGGAGGAAGGCGTAGGAATCGTCGGGAAAATGATGATGGTGTGCCGATCGCCTAGGATAGATAAATTAATGTTTACCATAGTTATTAGAGTTTGTTTTGTGTATGGATTCCATTTAGTTTGGAATTAGAATCCTAGTCGTACCTGGTTGTAACTCTTTAAGATAGGGTATAAATATAGACCTAGTAGCGATGTAAGAGACAATACAATCAATCAAACACAAGCTTTTACATCTATACTTGCATCTACTTTCGACGACTTCGTCAACTCGCTTATTTTCTTTTTACTTACGAGTTCTTAGGAATTCATCGAGTCAAACTCAGCGAGTTCTCAAGTTCCACGTGAATACCTCTTGGCCATGGGATCCGGGCGCATCGCTGTTGTCGGGACCAAAGTATTCGAGTTATCACCTTTGTCGGTTGTAAAGTCAAATCGGCTGGCACGCCTTAACGATTCAATCGGGTATTAGCCCTTTGTGTTTGCTGATCCACTTTTGCATCAACACGGTAGTATGTCGTATTAGTTCCTTTGAAAACACCAGCATTTGATCCCACCGGTAGGATTGTTATCGGCAACTAAACATTTATGCGTTGATCCAGATACACTGTCATTTTGTTCAGCCGATAGGACTATTGTCGGCACTTAAACTTTTATGCATCAACCCAGATACTGGGGTGGTATCCTTTTCAATATTTTCCATTTAACGCCCTAGGAAATTCAACTCCTTTGAGAGTTTCTAAAATATAAGCATTGCCTAGGGCAGATCGACTTATCCAATAAGGACCCTCCCAATTAGGAGACCATTTTCCAAATTTTGAACTTTTAGTCTCAATCAGTAGAATTAACTTCCAAACCAAATCCCCATCGGCAAACTCCTTGGCCTTTACCTTTTCATCATACCACTTAGTCACTCTCTTTTTATTTTCTTCTATGCTAATTAAAGCTCTTAACCGATGCCCTGCTAAATCATCCAACTCATCTTTCATCAGAGCGGTATAGTCATCGACAGTTAACTGATCCTGATAAAACATTCACCTAGAACCAGTTTTAATTTCCCAAGGTAGTACTGCATCATGTCCATATACAAGTTGATAGGGTGACACTTTGGTTGCACCATGACATGCCATCCGATATGACCATATGGCTTCATTCAACAGAGTATGCCACCGCCTAGGATTTCCCTCAATATTCTGTTTAATGAGCTTAATAATCCCTTTGTTGGAAGCTTTGACCTGTCCATTGGCTTGAGCATAGTAAGGAGAAGAATTCAACACTTTAATCCCCATACCGATTGCAAATTTATCAAACTCTCCTGACGTAAACATAGTACCCTGATCGATAGTAATTGTTTGAGGAATGCCAAATCGGTAAACAATATGCTCCTTTCCAAAATCAAGGATAGTCAGCCAATAATATCCATTTCTTCTAATCATCCACTTAATTTTAAAAGCTGACTGGTGTACTCCACACACTCCTTCATGGATTTCACCCATTAAAGTTTTGGATTTCTCATTACCAAGACATCTAAGTAAAATTCCATCCACAGTGCGATAATACAATTCATCGTCAAGTGCACATACTTGGTAGCCTGAAAACTAATGCGTCGTTCGACTTTCTAGGAAGGATCTCTTAAGTAATCAATAATCTCTTTTCTCCAATCATCGGCACTGATTGCCGATAATAACACCCCCAATATGGGCTGGTATCCCGAGGCATGCGGAGCCAATCGATTAGCTTCTTCATTATGCAACCGACGAATATGCTCTAAGCAGAAATCCCTGAATTCCTTCAATAATTGTACACATTTTTCATAATATGCTATCAAAACTTCACTTCGTCACTCATAAACCTCAGCCAACTGATTTATAACAAGCATAGAATCACTGAAGACTTCGACAACATCGGCATGAGCTTCCTTTAATAACTCTAATCCTTTGATTAGGGCTTGGTACTCAGCTTGATGTTTGTCGATGTAGCAACAATCGGTAAAGAAATCTCATTTCATTCCTCGAGAAGAAATCAACACTATATCAATACCTGCCCCTCGATCACATGTAGACCCATCAAAGAATAGCGTCCAAGGAACAATTCCCAAAGCACCCACCAAACCGCTATGCTGAGTTACAAAATCGGCCATGATCTGCCCCTTAACTGCCTTAGCCGATTCATAACGTAAGTCAAATTCTGATAATGCCAGTATCCATTTACCGATTCTACCACTCATAATCATCATCGACAACATGTATCGGACCACGTCATCGTTGCATATGATAGTACATTCGGCCATTAGCAAATAATGTCTTAACTTGATACAAGAAAAGTACAGGCATGAGCATAACTTCTCAATAGCCGAATACCTTGTCTCAGCATCCATGAATCTTCTACTCAGGTAATAAATTACATGTTCCTTCCCTTCGAATTCTTGAATGAGAGCTGAACCGATGACCGCATCATCAGTGGATAAATATAATCTTAAAGGCTTCCATGTTGAGGTGGAACCAAGACTGGAGGATTTGCCAAGTAATTCTTAATTTCATCCAAGGCTAATTGTTGTTCTTTTCAACATATAAACTCTTGATCGGTTTTTAATTTAAGCAAAGCGCTGAAAGCTCGGATCTTACCAAACAAATTGGATATAAATCGTCTAATAAAATTAATCTTGCTGATCAAGGACTAAAGCTCAGTTTTATCGGTAGGAGCAACTATTTTGTTGATTGCATCAATGGATCTCCTGCTAATTTCAATCCATCTCTGATGCACCATGAAACCCAGAAACTGACCTGCCGATATACCAAATGCACATTTATTAGGGTTCATCTACAAACCTATAACACCCCAAAATTTTAAATTTGGGTTGTTATTATAAAACACTAAATAAAATTAACGATTTTTAATATGTGGATAAAATTTGCCAACAATAGTTTAGATTTCCATATATTTTTATCGAAGAAAAAAATGATGCTTTTCAAATATTTTGGGAAATAATTAGACGAGCTTTAGTTGATGTGATTCTTGTCTATTACTTGAGTTTATTGTTTTTGTGTGTGCTAAGATTTTAAAAACACGTTTAGATGCCGTCCAATCCTTTTCGAGATTTTTCTAGACTTTTTTGGACTTTTTCCCATTTTTCCTAGAGCAAAATGTATTTTTATATGCTCTAAAATTCTTTTTCATGGACACCAAAAACTTTATTTGGATTCATAATATCCTAATCTATCTCTACTAGATTTTATTGAATTTTTGGAATTTTGAAAATATTTTTTCAGGGATTTAAAATGATTTCAGCTTTTTCTAGGATTTTTTTAACTGAAAATGAATTTATGAAAATCCCGAAATTAATAATTTTCAAAACTTTTCCAAACCCTAGACCTATATATTTGCCAGCGTAGCCCTCGAAGCGCTGGTTCCAGAAGTACGATCGCTTTCCCGTGGATCTTGTTTCCGGCGAACTTTTCCGCTGAAAGTTCGGCGAGGTTTTCCGGCCAACTCCGGCGTCCTCTGCGAAAACCGTCACCGCTGCGAGGTTCGTTCTCGATCTTCTCTACACCGGCACACCGTTTCTTTCGTGAATCCTTGTTTATTCACAGTTTCCCTAACCCTATCTCTCTTTTCCGGTGAACCTCCATAGATGAAACGGTAGCTTCCCATCTTCCGACTCAACCCGCGTCCTCCCCTTCCATGCACATTGCGCGCCGCCTCTAGACCTCGGTCGCTGCCCTCTTCGCGTGCAGCCCGCGTCTGCTGCTGCTGTGCGAATAGGGCTGGGCGCCATCACCGTGGCTGCTCGGGCCTTGCAGTTCAAGCCGCCGCGGCCTCATGGCTTGGTCCGGCTCGTGGGCCCTGGGCCACTGTGGCCAGCCGCACCGCTGGCCGGCGCCCCTTACACCGGCCGTCCCTGAGACCCTCCAGTGCGATACAGGAGCAGCAGCTTCCAATGGCTGCGTACGTGAACACAGTGAACAAAGGTAGAAGACGACTTAATTACAAGTTTGCCATTGACCGTAGAATTGTCACCCTTTATTCATTTTAAATCCAATTCGAGTGGTTTAAGTTGCGTTATTTTTGTAGCGTCGTGCTCTACGCAGTAGTACAAACATTTAATATGTAACTCAAATATAAATTTATTAATTTAAATGTAATTTATTTAATAGCTTTCTAATGAAAACCAATCTAGGGTTACAATTCCGTGTTTGTTGCATTACGATACTGTCGACGTAAGCTATGCACTAGTAACGCTCTTTACATGTTATGTGTTTATAAATTTAATCATATGAATTTGATTAATGAATAGTCTATGTTGTTCTAAATTAAAAACGTCTTAGGATTATAATTTCAACTTTTATAAATAAATGCTAACATGATTAATATTAGCTTAAAATGTTTCTTGATTATAATTTATTTAGTTAAACATGAAGCATGTAATTAATTTGGTTAATATTTATCTAATGTCATTTTTAATGAAAAGCAAGTTAGATTTATTTATTGGTCTTTCACAAGTTAATTATAATATCATTAATACTAACGCTAATGTCTTCTCAATAATGACCTACTTAGATCCACTTCAAAACATATATTTATTGATTAGTGTTGTCACATGATTGCTTTCTAAATTATATCAATATTTAAGTGACTGAGATAATATTGAATATTAATATGATTAATGTCAATGTGTTTGTCTTTCAAAGTGTGACTTACTTAGTCTGACCTCTTTTTATAAATGTTTTGTTTAAGTTATGCCACCGATTCTATGTTTTCTAAGCTATAAAAGATAAAGTAACTTAAATAATATATAATTGTTTATAATTAGAATATGACTAACATTTAACCCTAACATTTATAATTCTTTATAAGTTGGTCAACTCAACTTTCACATATTTCTCTGAAAAGTCTATCACCTCTTTTCATCAAAGAAAATAGATTAAGCGAATAGTTGATCTTCGTTGCACTTTGAACCTCGAAAGCCGTGTTCATTTAACGAATAGCTCCGTTCTCAATCGTTCTTGTGTGGTCACGATCGTAGCAATAAGTCGTGTCGTTTATTGCGCTCTTCTTTTCAAAGCTTTTCTTTTGATTGATGCTTGTTCTTAGTCGTGATTGTTGTTTGTCTGTTTGTGTTGCTTGGTTGCTACGAGTAGAAGAAGCGTGGTTTGTTAGCGCCGAAGACCAGGAGCTGAGGACCGACAGTTGCAGCAGAAGATGGAGATCTGGAAGATAAATGCCAAAGAATTCTGAGCAGTTATACACTTGGAATTAAGGCAAGTGCAGACACCCTTTGATCATATTGTACCTATGAACTTTAAATACATTTACTTTTCATTGCATGTGTCTTAATACTGTAAACCCTAAGGACATGACTAGGCCTCTACTATATTCCTTGTATACCTGGGTCTATACATGGGTAGTATAGAGAACAGTAGTTATGCTTAGCTGCTCTACTCATCTAATCTATATAATAATAAAAGTAATAATCTTGCCTAATGAATTCTTCAATGATGACTAATGCTCCAATGGTGGATAATGGTCACTTCGGTGACGGAGATGTTGTGGTGCTTGCGAGCATCGTGGTTTGGTTGAGGAAAGGGGGAGCGGGTACTGTTGGTTGGCCCGGTTGCTGGGCGTACCCGTCTCTGCTCTCCGTAAGGACTTAGTCATGGAGCGCCCCCCTGGGACATACAGTGCAGCTCCAAGCTATATGGCTCTGGCTTGACTAATTAGCGGGACCTCCACTAGTAGGGTATTACTTTCCGGGTAGGCGTGTGAGGAAGTAACTTGGGTAATGAATATTAAGTTGTCGGTTGATCGTTATGCCATGGCTATGGGTATCGACTGCCGAGCACCCCGGCCAAAACTTACGAGTGGCATCCTATTAGTTGGACCCTGTGAAAGGTCTCATAGTGAGACCCTGCCTGCTCACCTTGGTAGTGTTTTGGGGAGTCGCGACCCCGAGTAAATGGGAATCACGACTTGGAGTGAACGTGCACACCTCTGCAGAGTGTAAAACTGATATATCAGCCGTGCTCACGGTCACGAGCGGCCCAGACCCTCACTTGATGAGCAAATTGGATTCACTGGATACTTGGAGATGGATCTTGGCGAGCTTGCTACCTCGTGTTTTGGCAGAATGGCTATTCCGTGTTGGCAGGATTGCTATCCTGTCTTAATAATTGGGGTTAATCCAAGGATTACTATAACAATTAGGATAGTCTTTTAAAAGATGCTAATTTACTTTCACCTAATTAAGGGTTGGGATGCTTTACCCATATTTAGTAATAGGTTGTTTTAATAATAGAGTTATAATAAAAGCTTATCAACTTAAAAAGCTCACCTGCAGTTAAACAGTGTTAGCTTTTCCATTGATTAAGCCTTGCATGTCATATACTTTCTGCCTGTACTTGTTGAGTTCGACATGAACTCACCCTTGCTATTTCCCCCACACCCTCAGTGTGTAGTAAAGTGCTGCTCAGAAGAAGAACAAATATATTATGAAGTTTTCTAGAAGTATATCACAAGTGCTTGGCGTACGGAGCCCCCAGTCAACCGTCCCTGAGAAGAATGGAGCCTAAGAAGTTTAGCTACTGTTTCCGCCTACTCTGATGTTTGTAAGTGTTAATATAAATATGTTTTCTGCTATTTATATAACATTATTTCTGATATTTCTATTCTTTGTTGTATGTGTGGACTTCCTGGGCACACATATGACGACTCTGGTCTTATTTTAAAAGCCAGGGTGTGACAAAACCATGCTTCCTTGTGCACTCTAGTACCTTTCGCAAGTCGGCTAGATGTTTTACGAAATCTCCAAACTTGACCACCACATCGTCAATATAGATTTCTACCAACTTGCTGATGAACTCATGGAAAAGAAAATTCATGGCCCTCTGATAAGTAGCACCAGCATTTTTCAAGCCAAAAGTCATGACTATCCACTCAAACAATCCAACATGACTAGGAGACCTAAATGCAGCCTTGGGAATATCCTCCTCAGCCATGAATATTTGATTGTACCCTACATTACCATCCATGAAACTAATAATCCGGTGCCCAGCTGTAGCATCAACCAACAAATTGGCAACTGGCATCGGATAACCATCCATCAACGTGACTTTGTTGAGATTTCAAAAGTCAATATATACACGGAGCTTTCCATTCTTTTTGTAGACAGGAACAACATTGGAAATCCATTCGGCATACTGACACTGCCGAATAAACTTAGCTTCAATGAGTTTGGTTATTTCGGTCGTAATATCAGGAAGAATATTAGGGTTACATCGGCGTGTTGGCTGCTGATGTGGCCGAAATCTATATTTAATAGGCAACCGATGTTCAACAATCGATCGGTCTAAACCAGGCATCTTAGTATAATCCCAAGCAAAGCAATCTTTATATTCCTTTAACAAATTGGTCAACTGCCGTTTACATTCAGAATCTAACTTAGCACTAATAAAAGTAGGTCTTGGCCTATCACCACTACCTATATCTACTATTAAATCATCAGCCGATGTAAATCCCTGTCCTAACTTTCCATCATCGGTGAACCTATCTGTAACACCCCAGTGTTATGGTTGCATCCTTTCACATGCATAACATGAGCATCATCATCTTCATAAGCATACCATGATCATCATTCACCTTGGGTCATGTCATTTCATGCATATGTGTGGTTTAACTAGTTTATTTATGCCTTCTATACTTATGTTTGTTTATACCATGCTCTTGGTTGTGTCCTAGGCCTTGGTAAATAGTTCACCTATGCTTAACTCAACCTTTGGAACAATGTTCATGTTGGTCATATCTCCAAATGATCTTGCTCTACTAGAGAGCCATTAAAAGCATCATATGGCAAATGATCTTGCTCTACTAGAGATCCATTAAAAGCATCATATGGCAAATGATTCATTTAAGCATAAGGTACTCTAGCCACTCTTAATAATTCACAAACAAACACATATTTGTGAACTATTAAAAAATACACAAGTCAAGTGGCTAGCTAGCGAGGGTTAGGTACTAGTTACCGAGGTGAATATGAAGTTTGAAATATTTCCATTGATTCATCTTTGGGTCAATCATATAAGAAAATACAATATGAATTGATTGATAGCTTGAGTGAATATTTTCAATCAACTTGCTCAAGCACCCTAAAGCTTCATATCACCTTCAAGTACCTACAACACTCGTCAAGCATAACTTGGTACCCAAACTTTGTTGGGTCCATCAAGGTTAGTCATAAAAGTCTTAGGCACCCAAATGGCCTTTGTGCTAGCACATGGTGAACCAATCACCTTTCTAGCAGAAGTGTCATTTTTGGGCCTCCTAAGCATATTTGAATCAATTGATGGGTTGAGCTTAGGAGTGTTACCAATGGGACAATCCATACTTAGATGTCCCTTTTCTCGGCAAGTGTAGCAAGTGCGGTGTTTGTTCTTGCAAGACATATTCTTATCTTGCTTCTTGTTTGCTACCTTGTTGGCAAGCCTCTTTCTTGATGATGCCAAGCCTTCATCTGTTATGTAGGGGCATGATGCAATTTCATGACCCTTCTCATTACATCCATAACACTTCCTCTTGCTTCTTCTTATCTTATTGTTTGGAAGTGTTGCATGGTCATTAGCCTTGTGGGAACACATAGAGGCATTATGTCCCATGTTGGGGCACTTGACATGAGCCATTTTGTTCTTCTCTTGGATCTTGCTCATGCCCTGCTCATCTTTCTTCAAAGTGCAATCTCTGACATGGTGACCCTCTTTCTTGCACTTGAAGCAAGTGATGAGTGTCTTCTTTGGTTGAAATTTCACCTTTGTGACCTTGGGGACTTTCCTATTTTGTCTAGGTGTAGCACCACCACACCGGGATGCAGCACTGCGACATTCTTGAACCCTCACAGCCTTGAGCACAGTCGCTGCATTTTGGACAGACTGCACATTTCTAGCTTGTCCCTTGACTTTGCCATTGTTTGACATGTGTCCTTCTAGATGGAGCTTGATGCATGCATCTGTTGATCCCTTCTCAAGCTTCTTCACCATGTCTTCATGGTTATCTTGAGAAGGTTGAGCAATGCACTTGCCCTTCCATGGAATCAAATCCCTTCTTAGCCTCTCAACCTCTTCCCTGAGCTCTTCATTTTCTTTTGTAATGGAGTCATCACAAGTTTCTACAAGTACATGCTCAACAGAAGGTTGACTTGCTTGAGAGCAACAATTGTTAGCACATGATAAAACATATGGAACTTGTGTGCATGTGCACTTTTGAGTGTGAGGTTGATATGATTTTACCAATGTTACCACAACCTCATGAGCTATTTCTAGCATGAGATGAGAATCAACAAGCTTCTCATGAGAGCACAAGAGCTCATCATGACTTTCTTGCAAAGTCTCATTCTTGCTAGTGAGACTCTCCACTTTGTCCTTGAGCATATCATTCTCATCTTCTAATTGAGCAACACAAGATAGAAAGTTACTAGTACGAGTTTGCTCAATTGACAAGTTTTCATACCTTTTGACCAAACTAGCATGAGAGCACTTAAGTTTTTCATGCTCTTTGGTCAACATCTCCAAGCATTTGATCTTTTTGATGACAAACTCATCTTGCTCATGGTGTTTTTCTTCTTGATCTTCAATTTTCTCTATGAGCTTGAGCACCATCAACTTGTCTTTCTTGCTTAGGCGTGCAAGATGTTGATCGATCTCATCATCATCACTTTCATCTTCACTCTCACTCTCACTTTCACTTTCACTCTCACTCTCACTTGCCACATTCTTCTCTTTCTTAGCCATGAGACCCACATGAGAAGTGACATGGAGAGTTGAGCTTCTCGATGAAGTGGATTCATCATTTGGCCTCCATCGATCACAATCTTCTTCTTCCTTCAAAACGTTAGTCTCACAAGAACAAGAGGAAGTAGAAGTATCACATGTAAAAACATTGTTCTCACCAACCATTTCATCACTTTCTGATGAGTAATATGTTGATGAGGAAGTGGATGTGACATGATCACTTTGACCATTTGATAGAATCACTTGAGGCTCGTCACTTGTTGTTGAAGTTGAGCACTCCTCAAGTGGTTCGTCCAATGAGAGATACTTCTCATCTTATTTGGACTTATCATATCTTTCTTTGAGTGTAGTCCAAATAAGATGAGCATCCATAAGTGGTTCACCATCTCCAAATATGACGGTATCAAAAACATCTTCACTCAAAGCACTAAATAAGATATTAGCAGCTTGAGCATTGTTTTCTAAGCATTTCACTTCCTCTCTAGATAGATAGTCCAAATCATCACTAGGAGGTGAAATGCTCACATCTACAATCCGCTTGATACGAGGACTCATGGCCCTAAAAACATCAAGCACACTAGCGGACCAAGATACATAATTTGAACCATCTAAAAGTATAAGTTCTAGAGATACCTCCTCACTTGTCGACATCGTCTCTCAAGGCGTTTAAGCCCGAAATTGAGAGCCTAGCTCTGATACCACTTGAAAGGACCTTGATGTGGCCTAGAGGGGGGGTGAATAGGCGTATCTAAAAATTTCTACACAACTCGAAGTCACTTGTCTGCAACTGTCGGAAGTGATGACAGTTTAGGTTGGAACTTTCGACGTCGTCAGAAGTTCCAACGCAAACTGTCAGAAGTTCCGACGCCTACGGGAAATGAACTACAGGTGCTTAAATGAACTTTGTGAAGCCAATAACTTACAACCCCACTTCCTAGTGGTAAGATGAAGTTATCCAAGTGCTTCCTCGACCTTAGAGAGCCACCAATTTGTAGATCAAGACCAAACCCTAGAATCATAAATAAACAAGTAGTGAGCAACACAAATAGCAAGAACACAAAGCGACAAGGTATTTATCCCGTGGTTCAGCTTGTCCACGTTGTTGAGGAAACCACACAAGCTTTTCAGGTCTCTTTCAACCCTATCCTCGTTCTCAAGTCAAGAGAGCAATATCTTGAGATGAGGGGTGATTTCACTAGATGATTTGAGTGATTACAAACCTCCCGGGGCTACCACATAAGTTGGAAGCTCCACGGGCAATGCCTAGCTGGCTAGGAGCCTTGCTCCAAGAGTAATAAACACAAATCCAACCGGCTTGACAAAGAAATCAAGTGCTCAAGCTTTGCTTTGATGTTTCTCTCACCAAGAATCCTTCTCTCACTCAATCCCTTGCAAGATTTGAAGTTAGGAGCAAAGGGGATAGAAGAGAGGAGCTTTTGGGAGCTAGAGAGGTGCTCTTCTGAAGGTTTGGTCGAGTGAATAAGTTAGCCAACGGTTAGAAGCGTCGAGAAAGCTATTTATACAAGAAGCTGAAAACTAACCATTCAGATCTACGTCGGAAGTTCCGACGCGGATCTCGGGACTTCTGACATACACTAAAAACACTGTTCACCTTAGTTAGAAGTCTGCACAAAACCAGTCAACATCATCAGTTCCGACACACGTCATCAGTTCCGACGCGTCATCAGTTCTGACACACGTCATCACTTCCGACATGTCATCAGTTGTGACGTACGTCGGGACATCCGACACAAGCACTAGCAGAGGTAGCAAGTGGGCTAGGTGTCGGGACTTCCGACGAATGTCATCACTTCCGACATGCGTCATCAGTTCCGACGCGCGTCGGGACTTCCGACGCAAGCGCGAGCAGAGGTAGCAAGAGGGCCAGGTGTCGGGACTTCCGACGAACGTCATCACTTCTGACATACGTCATCAGTTTCGACATACGTCGGGACTTCCGACACCCCAAGTCATACAAAACTATTCTACGTGCTCGTGAAGTGCTAGAGTATCTCTCTTTTGATTTAGTTTTAATACTTGAACACTCTATATTCCTCAGACCAACTAAATTTGCATCCCTCTTTATAGTACGGCATATCCTAAACTCAAGATCAAAAGTATATAACCATTTTAACCACTTAAGTCTTCAATGTCTTCATATGCCACTTCTCACTATCACTTCATTAGGGATGCAATTAACTTTGTCTCCTCTCTTTGAGTAAATATAGCTTGAGCATGTGACTTGAATCATTTCAACACATGTGAGTTCAATCCATGGCTTCAAGTCACTTCCACTAATGATTTGATCCTCAACACAATATGACTCCTCATAGCTCAATTAGTACCTCGACTCAATGCAAGTACTCTCTTCTTCACCTTAGCCATGGTACCTCGGTCTACAAGCCTTTGCTTGCCCTTCACCTTCGCTTAGTCTCTCGAAGCCCTTTCCTTGCTATCTTCACCCTATCGAGCCATACTCGAGTCACATCATGTTAAGCATCCATTGAAAAACCATTTCTTCAATATTGTGATCCTTGCTTGAATATATTCTTGATATGAGTGTTGATATCAATCAAGCTTCAGTTTATAACAATACACAACTTTGGTCTTCATTTGAACATTATGTGAAATATCATCAAGTTTGCTTTCTTGTTGAACCTTTGATACACTTAGCAAAACTTGTTAGACCTTTAACTGTGTTGTCATTCAATTCACCAAAATCCACTAAAGGGCTTGATGCACTTACACATTTGGATCCTTTTCTTTATTTATTTGATGATTATATTTGATATTTAAGGACTGTCAACAAACTCCCTCAAGCTTACCTCTTGCTCATCCCTGAGCAAGGATAGTCTCAGTGATGGATCAGAAGTTGCTATAATGCCTTAAAATGTTGACGGTACACATGCTTTCAAATGAGGTCTCGTCTCTGAGTTAGAGTAAACTGTTAAGACTTTAAACTTACTCATTTTACCTTTCACTATGGGGCTTGCAACCGTCACTTATGTCTTGAGCAGTTAAAAGATAGAACGGTCTAGCCAAGCGCCATGTCTCTTATTCTTTATCAGCTATTGCTCTGGAGTTTTTGTAGTTTTTCAAATAAAACTCAAAGATTCCTTTGTATGACTCTCTCAGATCTCTCTTTTATGGTATTTCTGGATCCTTACCAAGGCAGTTATGGTATATGTCTTCTCTCAAAGTATGTGGTATTTGTAGTATAAGGCATACTGACATTGCCTTCTCTCTCATCCTACTCTAATAAGGCTTTGATATCTGGAGCTCATAGGTGGGAGATAAAGTATACATACTTACAAGACATTTATTGCATAGTCAAACCAAGGATCTAGAGAAACAAGTCAATAAGTCAAATCAAGATGTGCATGTGTGGCGAATGAATGGTGTATGGTGATGATGGTGAAAGTCTAATTCTACTTTTGCTCTTTTGAGGGGATACATACCTTCCTTGCACTTTGATGTTTTTTGAGGAGAATGAGATGCTCTATATATTTTTTTTTCTTTTCTCTCAGGTGGGTATCTTGTACCCCTAATTCTACTGTCGGACACTTGTCCATTTTTACCTCTCGTCTCACTTTTTCTTTTCTTTGAGGTTTCGGGCACCTGCCCCATTTTATTTCCTCGTATTCATTTTTTTTTCAGAGCACTCATCTCCCTGGAATAATATAGCAAGTGGTAGTAACCAAGATAACTTGAGCATTTATTTCATAGGGAATAACAGGGATAGGAGAATGTTTTTGGTTATTCTCTCCTAGATAGGAGTAGAATAATTTTAGGTGGATCTGGAGATGGAAATGAGTGGATGTATGTGGATGCGTACTTCTGGAGTAGAAGCAGCATATATGAGTGAACGTGCAAGTGGATCTTGATTTTAACCGCATGACAAGCTCCTAAGGGTCTACACAGCTTGACCAAACTCAATGCTCATAAGCAGTAAAAAGTAAATGTAAGGTTTATAGTCTAGCAAGCATGTATGTATGGTTGTGGTAGGAATTTAAACTCTCATCATATAGGAACTCATCATGTGATATTCTAAAGATTTTCAAAGATAAAATTCTCTAGAATTCTAACATCTCTAGGAACAGATAAACAACAGCTCAACCTTCCCATATCATATCCGTTGACAACTTAGACTTTAGATCAAGTTCTCTTCCCACAACTTCAGGTTTAGAGCAAGCTTTAAATTATAACAGTTATGTCTAAACTTGAGAGAGAGAGCTTCAAATTTGAAAATTAGGCAGAGCAACTATTCATCATATCCATGCTAGAGTTTTATTATTAAGATTCAGTTTAGCATAGCTACTTTATTTATTTATTAAGCAAACTACGCAAAGATATATATAAGCACAAAATATTTATTTGGGTTTTCATGATTATGTATCTTTTTATTTTAATATAGTTTAAGTATAAATATGGATAGAAATACTTAGCGGGATAAATGGGGGTGCTCTCCCCCAAGCTAGATCTTGACGTAATTACTTTTGATGTAGCTAGCAGGTGGCAGAGATGTATTTGAATGTCGGCAGCACCCTGACAGCGATTAGGATATCCTCCGTCTGCTAGTCTTCTTTGAATTCTGTGGAGCTCAAATAGACAACAAAGCTTTGTGGAACTCATTAAGTGTTAGCATCGATACCTAGCCTTTATCATGTTGAGCTTCCTCAATAAGTGTTACTCTCTATTTTTATATTTTCATTTTATGGAGCAGGAAAAATTATTTTTTTTTGTTTTTTTGTGCCACCACAGTGAATGTACTTATGGGTTTTATGCCACGAGCATACTCACATGGGGCTTACTGTTTTTAACATTTTTATTTTCTTTTTAAGATAGTATGAACCGGATTAACTAAACAAGCTTTTTAAGAAAAAGTAAATAATAGAAGGGAAAGTGATAACTACCAAGTTTACCTCTTGGCACGGTTTTTGGTGTTTTTAAGTCCTCCGAACGGGACTCCTTGTGTTCTCAGTCGTCCTGGGATTCGCTGGATGGCGTACGGCGGTGCCTCCTCTTCGTGTAGAACTATCGTTTCTCTCCACACCTGACTTGGTGCTATGGTCTCTTGTTCAAGCTGTATGTCCTCAGACCTTACTACCTCTCCTTCGTCGTCTACCCATCCGTCCTTGATGTTTTGCCTCCTCTGATTGCGGTTGCATTGCCTTCTTATCCTGACCTGCTTAGAATCTTCAATATAGTTAGGGTCATTAAAGTAGCGGTGTACCTTCTCAGAGGGGAAGTGCATGTGAACTTCTCCGGTTCCAATGTAGATGATCGCTTTGACGGTGCTGAGGAACAGTCTTTCGAGGATGATGGGTGGATTGTACTCGTCTTCTCCCATGTCAATGACTTAAAAATCTGTATGGACAAAATGGTCGTCTATTTTAACAGAGACATCAGTTACTATACCTTCAACCTTTCGAATGTCTGATCTGCTATCTGGAGCTGAATGTATGTCAGTTTTAGGGGCATGGTTCTGAACAGAAGCTGATAGGTGACTCTAGCCATTATGTTGACGCCTAATCCAGTGTCGCAGAGTGTCTTTTGGAAATAGTATCCATTGATTGAGCACTGGATGCTTGGCACACCTGGGTCGTCATTTTTGATCAGGAAGGGTGACTTGAGTTGACGATCTTGGCCTCTGTGAACTGCAGTGACCATTATGGCTGACTTGGTCCACACTTGCTTCTTGCTCTTGTTCCTCCTGTTGGTCCTTTTCCTTGGTTCATATTGGGGTTGTTCTGGGATTTGTGTAGTCTTGTTCTTGAAGGAAAACGTCTCCTTCCTCCCCTTGATGTAGAAACTGATCTTGGCAACACTAGCGTAGATGACAGCTCCCGAGGTGTTCAGGAATGGCCTCCCTAGGATGAAGGGTGCCCTCTCATCAGTACCGATCTCTATCACCACGAAGTCTACTGGGGCGTACAAGGTACCAACTCGGACACAGATGTTCTTCAGTATTCCTTTTGGAAAGCTCAGTGTCCGATCTGCAATCTTCAAACACATGGTTGTTTCTAATAAAGGATGTGTAAAGAATTTTTCATAGAGTACCCAAGGCATAATGTTGACGCTGGAGCCAAATTCACAGAGTGCCTCTGGGAAGTCCACCATGCCGATGGAGATGAGGATGACGGGGCGTCCTGGATCACCTCTCTTGACTGGCAGAAGGTCGTTATGTACTTCCACAACGGGGTTACTCCAGTAGTTACCTGCATCAAACATGTCTACAAGATTTGCAGATTCTAATCCTTCTGGTTGTGATGGTATACTGGGGTTAGTAGCAGGAACAACAGTAGCTATTTCATTCAACTGAGATTCAATCATTTTATTAAAGCTAATCTGGTTCTTGATGGAAGTAGAAAAATTATCCATTCTATTATTTATATTTTCTAGCATTTTATCATTTGATGCCAATTTCTTAGACACGTTATCCATTAGCTTTCCTTGATTAGACACTAACTCTCTCAAAGGTCGATAATTATTATTATTATTGTAAGAATTGTTACCCTGATAATTACCTCAGTAGTTACCTGGGTAGTTAGGCCTCTGTTGATTCCAACCTTGATTTTGTTGAGGACGGTTGTAGTAGTAGTTGTTGTTGTTGATGTAGTTCACGTCCTCAAGCATCTCAGGGCAGTGATTGCCTGAGTGTCCAGTTTCTCCACACTCTTCACAAGTCATGTGAGAGTTGTAGACGTGCATGACTTATTTCTTGTCTCCAGCTTTGTCATCGAGCTTCTTCACGAGCAAGTCCAGCTTTGCAGACCTTGGAGGAAAGGATGAACTGGAATCCCAAACCCCCTCTTGAAAAAAACTTCAAAAACAACGATCTCACCAGCGCGAGGGTCGGGGTAACTTTCCCCCTCTGGAGCCCTCCAGCCGCCAAGATCCTGATTGTGTAGGAGTCCCATCTTGACGAGGTCGTTAAGGGACATCATGCTGCTACGGGACGTTTTCCACTACTTGGCCATCATCTCAGCCCTCTCCTTGGTGTCGCTCTTTGCCATTTCCTTCTTGCGGAAAGATTTGAACTCGGATTTGGGGGATTGGAGGTGCTGGGGAAGATGAAAGCTGGGCAATAGTATATGATTGCTGGGTATAGAACATGGGTGTGACCTTGGGCTTTTTATAACAACAGCCCCACCTCTACCACTTCCCGCACTTTGGGGAAGTGGGTGGACTTTTCAGCGAATGCGGCGTTTCGGTTTTCAAGAGCCACCACAGTAAATTTGGTGGTTGTTTTTTAATAATTGTTGGTTTCCTTTCTTGATACCCGCAATGAGCGGATGTACAGTTCGCAGGCTCCTCTTTTTATGCAGCATACTGACAAAATGACAGGACTCTCTGTCATGTTGCGCATTAATGTGGTGATAGGATTTTTCCAGAAATAGGTAGAATCTTTGGTTAGATGGATGTGATATACTTGGGGACTGTACCGACCACCGAGCATTAAATGCTCGAGGACTGGTCGACTAGTCTGCCTTTTCGACAACCTGTGACTGCACCGACCACCGAGCATGGTACGCTCGGGGACTGGTCGACCAGTCTGTTTATGAAGCTGGGGACTGCACCAACCACCGAGTATGGTATGCTCGGGGACTAGTCGACCAATCTGTTTATGAAGCTGGAGACTGCACCGACCTCCGAGCACGGTATGCTCGGGGACTGGTCGACCAGTCTGTTTATGAAGCAGAGGACTATGCTGATTATTGATTGCATACGAATCGACTTCACATGCAACTGAGAGGCAATTTAATTATTTTTAGACCTTGCTACAAGGCACATACTTCGCCTTCCAGCAGGCTCGGGGACTACATCGGTACGATGCATCTAGCGATGCATGTTAGTGTCAGAAATTTTAAGATGAGTTTTCTTTTTAGACCCTGGCACCACGTGCCTACGACCACCTACTACCAGGCTCGGGGACTAAGTGGGCACACTTCACCTTGCGGTGAACTTGTTTGTTTTGAGCATACTTTGCTATGCAGAAAAGTAAAGTGGGCACACTTCATCAGGAAAGAAATATTTTTTCTCAAGAGCACCATGCATTCTTCGAACAACTGGCTTCTTCGATGTTGATGTTGGTCAACTGGTTTTTGTTGACACTAGCTAACACCACTTAGATACTAGGTTGTCATCCCCAGCATGGTGCCAGAGTGTACAAAGGTATTTATAAATGTAAAGGCTCTCTAGAAAATAATCTATTCTATCTGCAAGCGCACAGATAAAACACCTCATTGTAGCATTTCACCAGGATAAGTATTCCAGGTATCGTTATTTGTAATTCTGCTCAAGAGAACAAAAGGGATGAAATTAAAATAAGGACAAAATCTATCAAGGCATAGACTAGAGATAAACTTGCAAGAACACGATTACTAATGAGAAACTCGTCACACAGTCACTTACTTTGGTAGGAGGTAAACCATAAAGATAATGATAATGAATTATAAGTTCAAGGGTAAATAACACAGCGATTAGAAAATAGACTACTCCTCATATATGTAGGTGACATCGGATTAGCTAGAGAATGGATTCTAAGTTATCTACTATCTACTAAGTCACAATCTACTCTAGTTATGTACAAGATCATATATAGCATAAAAGACTCTTCATTTATGTATAAGGAACATTGCTAAAGTAAATCAGAGCATCGCAAGGCTTACTCCGCAATACAAGTTCTGCCTGTCCTATCAACGGAGGGTGGACTATATAAGAATCAACGAAGCTGTCACTATCGCGAACTACCACACGACTCGGCCAATAGGATACATTTGCAGGTAAATAACATCTAAGCACCACGCCCACATGTGATCTACCACTTAACTCCCTCGCGTCAAGAGCTAAGCGCTTTGCAAACTTATACATAAACTCATTATCAATCATACCTATATCAAATATAGAACTAGAGCAAACTAAGAGCATAATAAATAAAGACATAATGTAATTAGAACAAAGTATTAGAGAAAGATATGAATAATACCAATCTTTATTACCGAAGATCCGAATCCAGAGCGTAGTGCTCTACTTCTCTAATTGCTATCTAATCAAACCTCTAAACTTGAAGGACTAGGGAGTAGCTAATTCTAATTCTCTATGGGAGAGAAGCTCTAAACCCTAACTTTGATGGCTACCTCTGATAATGATTTCTCCTCTTCTCTTCTCTCCCCCAGGGGTGGAGAGGCCTTGGTTATATAGTCCTTTCAAGTGAATTTGGGCCGTCAGATCAAACCGACCTTGATTGCATGGTTTAGATTCATCCTCAAAGGCACTGGAGCATAGTCCCGAAAGAGAGTCCTGATTGGACTCTAACCCTGGGCGAGCGCCCAAGGGGGGTGGGCGGCCGCCCTGCCCTCGAGCCCGATCGTCTTCTCGTTCGTTCCCGTGGCTTCTGGACTCTTCTAGATTGAGGAAAATTGTGCGGCATGTAATCATCTCGTTGTAAACATGACATGTGGGCCTTCTCTCCATATTCTCTGATAACCCCTGCAGAAATAGATAAACACCAAAGCTCGTGGAATTCTGTTAAATAAAACCCTAATTCTAGATATTTGGTGCATATTGATCCTTTTCCATGTTTATTTGATGGTTAAATTTAGTACTTAAGGACCGTCAACAAACTCCCCCAAGCTTACCCTTTGCTTGTCCCTAAGCAAACAGCTAAACTCAGACGGATCAGGAGTTGCTTCGATGTTTTCTTTCCTCACAGGCACACATGCTTTTACATGCTTTTACATAAAATTCTTCCAGATTAGAGTGAAGTGTCATGGAGCCTAGTACCTGCACTTAAATCTTAAGTAATCGAAAGACAAAATAATTAAGTCAAGCACTATTCCTCCTGTCTATACTTTACCTTGGTTCCAGAGTTTTTCATAAGTTTTCAAAATAAAACTCAGAGTTCCCAGCAATGATTCTCTCAAGTCTCTCTATATGTGGTATTTGTGGATCCATACAAAAATGTCACTTACCTATAGCTAATAGAATATTTAAGTGGAGCTCATAGGAGTGAAAAACAGCTCATACATATGTTGTCTAATCGAGCCATGGATCCAAAGGAACTCAGCATATAATTAAATCAAGATGTGCATGTGTGATGGAGTAAATAATAGTGATGGTAAAAATGTGTAAGTGATGATAAAACTTACTTCTCATTGCTCCTCATATTGCTATCTCTCCTCTTCTGTGATCTTTGCTTTGGGAGAACATGGGCTATCTCTTTTTTTTAGGTGGGTAGTAGATACCCCTAATTCTACTGTCGGACACTTGTCCATTTTTACCTCTCGTCTCACTCTTTTTTTTCTTTCTTTTCCGAGGTTCCGGGCACTTGCCCCTTTTTATTTCCTCGCATATTTTTGCATAACCCATGCCTCTTCTGCATTGAATCTTTTTAGATAGAGAAAATAAAAACACTTGGGACAGTGAGTGATAATATTTTTAGCAATTTTAATGACTAGTGGATGGTGTAGTGGATGTGTGCAAGTGAATATCTTAATTTAACCACATGAAAAGCTCCTAAGGGTCTACACAGCTCGATCAAACTCAATGTGAATATAGTAAAAGATGTTATAGCAAGTATGGCTGTGGTAGGTAGTTTGTTATGCTAGGAACTCATCATGTGGTTTTTAAATTTTCAAAATAAATCTCCAGAACTTAGTGTAGTAGGAACAAGATAAACAGCAGCTCAAACTTTATATTATGTCCTTCTTTTACCTAGACTTTAGTTTTATGCTTCCTATAGATAGTAATTTCAGTTTTAGTAATTCCTGGAAGAACTCTAATATAAAAGCTAGGTACTTGAAAGTAAGCAAACAGAGCAACTGTTCATCATTTCCATCATGCATCTTTTTGGTCTTTTTATCTTTCTATAGATTAACACTTAGTAGGAAAATAAAGCACACTTATCTACACACTCTTTTTATTTTGTTTTCATGTTTATAGAATGCAGTAAATTAAAGCAAGAAAATATTTATTGGGTTTTCTAAGTTTTTCTCTTTAAGATAAATAAAACACTGGAATAGAAAAGAATAAATAAGAAGAGCAAATAAAAACTTACTTGATAAATTGGGGAGGAACTCCCCCAAGCTGGATGTTGCTGTCAATCTTAATCAATATTCCAGAACCGCATCATGGTGGTGATGTTATCGTTCATTGTTGTGGTATCTTGTCTTAGCTCTTGCACTGCAGTGGCATGGTCCTGGTTCCATTTTTGTTGCTCTTCCAGGAGTCTTCCATGTTCTACTTGCGTATTCTGGATGTCGAGGAGAGTGTTGTCGGTGCGGTTGAAGAAAGCGCTGGCCTCTTGGTAGTAGTCATTCGTGAAAGCGTAGGAGGCGCCGGAGTATCGTCCTGCATCGAATTGGGGCAGATGTCTAGATCCTGAAGCTCTATAAGGATCAGTGGAGTACTTGCCCGTATGAAAAGGCGGGTTTGTCCACTGGTGATCTTGGCTCTCCGGCCATGTCTCCTGTGTAGGCTCTTGTGGTTGCGCATGTCGAACCCATGGGTCTCGAAGGACTCGGGGGTTGTAATCACGATAATGCAGGTGCGCTGCTTCTTCTGGTCCGGGATCAGCTCCATACCAGGTGCGTTGCCGATGGGTGGTCATCCTTTCAGATGCCACTTGTTGTGGAGCTCTCTGGTTCACCGGTGTCACTGCAATCTCAATCAAAAAATTTTGAACAACGTAGAGGCCAAGGTTCGGGTTAGGTAACTAAATCTTGCCTTTATCATCATATAGCATATACATTAGGTTCCCTTCTTTCTTTAACATCCGAGCTTGTCTAAATGTGTCATAGCCATGATAAATTCTTAACTCATCTATGAAGTCCAATGACGAGTTTTCTAGCAAATGAAGATTAGAGGCTAGACGAGTGATAAGTGAAGTACATCCTACTGATCCCTGAAGACTAGGTATACTAAGCCAATGAGAAACCAAAAGTGTAACAGGTGAAGTGGGTACTTTATTAATAGCAGCATATAAAAGTTGTAAATCTCCTACTCTTACTTTCCTAATATCATCACGATAGAAAAGATTGTACCCAAGCCATTTGTGGAACATCCTAGAAGTGGGGTGTTCCATGTCACTGGTTCGGGCTTGACTATAAAAATTATCTCTAGATATCTCTCTCCAGAACTGGTGTCTCTCAAAATTAGGTAGGTCGGAGTCAATGTTCAGGATGCATCTTGAAGAGAAACCAAGATGGTCGCTCAGTTCTTTCCAAGACAACATAATCTCCTATTTAAACATCCAAAAAACAATTCCCCCCTCATAATATTGTAAAGTGCAAAGAAATTCAAGGGTGAGAAGACGAGAACCCAGCTCATTTATATTCCAAAAATTTGTCCAACCTAGCATCTAGAAAATTAAGTCAAATTCAGTGTCCATACCTGTTTCTTGTAGCAAGATTGGATCAAGAGTAGGGGTGTGAATGAAATCTTTGTTCTTCAGCTGCTGGTAGACTTCCTTCTCCCTGCGGGTCTTTAGTCCAAGGTCTCCTATCTTGAGAAGGACCTTGACTTGCTGATTAGATGAATATGACGAAGCTTGTGTGGGCGTTGGGTCGACGCTCATCTCGGACAGGTGTGAGGAGTGTCGGGATGAACTCCTTGTACCTATGTTCTTGAGAGCCTTCCCTGCGTTCTTCACCTTCTTGAACATCCTGTATACAAAAGTTGGCAAAAACACAACTAGTGGAAAATGTGAGAGAAAATATTAGTGGTCAGCTGTTCGGAATGTCAGTAGTCTAGGGGTTAGTCGTTCAAGACAAGTTTTTATTTTGGCAGAACCTCCCCTTAAACAACTTTTAGTTCCGCTTGGACAGCGGGATCACTACTTACTAGGTGAAGCTCACTCTCTCACTCAAAAACTACCAACTTCTTTCCCACTCTTCTCTTTCTCTCTACTCTCTTCTCACTTCACTACAAGAGCTCCTTCTCTGGAAACTGAAACTTGCGTGGTTTTCTGGAATGCTTGTGTGAAGAAGTTGGAGGGAGGAAGAGGCTAATTATAGGAGGAAGAGGGGGCAGGGCGGGCGCCCTCTATAGGTGGGCGGGCGCCCACCTTTGGTGCCCATCCTGGCTGCCCTTTCTCCACTCCCTTCTTTGCTTAACTCTTACGCAAAATAATGGATCATGGGTGGTGGTTGGATCGTGGAAAAGTGCTGGTGAGTGGAGTTATGTTAGTGGATCAAATAATGTGATGGGATGTATGTGAGGTGTGGTGTATGACATGTGGGACCCAAGGAGTGTGGGTCATGCTTCTAGAAGATTACTATAATTAAATATAATACAGAAAAATCTATGAGAATTAAAACTTATTTGAAATGATAATGAAAAATATTTTTGTGCCTCCACAATAATTAATAAAATATGGGTTGTTACACACCATAATTATTATTTATACATGGCTTTTTATTATTATAATAATGCAATGAATATATATGACTAATGCAAGAATTAATTATGCAAGAATTAATGATGCAGATAAATACCGATTTACCTCCCGTTGAGGGTTTGGGATTTATAGGTCCCCCAAGCTGGACCTCCAAATCTTTTAATCTTCTGAATTACCTTCCTCCGAAGATGGTGTCTCCAGTGGTTCTTCTTCATGAACTTCCTTCACTGTAGAGTCTCTCTCTGGTCTGAGCTTGAATGTGAAGTATTCTTCTTGTCCGTTTATGTTGCATTTAATTTCTCCTTTCCCGACATCAATGTGGGCATTGGCGGTGCTTGTTGACGGTCCTTAAGTATCAAATTTAATTATCAAATAAACAAAGAAAAGGATCCAAATGAAATCAACATCTAGACTTAGGGTTTTATCTGTCAGAATTCCACGAGTTTTGGTGTTTGTCTATTTCTGCAGGGGGGTATCAGGAAATACGGAAGAAAGGCCCACACGTCGGGATTACATAGAGATATTAACGTGCTGCGCAATTATCTTACATCTAGAAGACTCTAGAAGCCACGGGAAGGAAGCGGAGGCCGAACGGGGCCAGGGACTGGGCGCCCGCCCTCCTGCAAAGTCCAATCAGGACTCTGTTTCGGGGAAGATCTCCACCGACCTAAAGGATCAAGGATAACCGTTAAATCAATGTCGGTTTGATCCAACGGCCCATATTCACTTGAAGGGACTATAAAACCAGACCCCCTGGCCCCTGGAGGAGAGAGCCTCTCAACCCTAATTCATTATTCTTCAAGGGAGAAGAAGCCTCTGATCAAGATTAGAGCCGCCACATCAATTAGACATCTAGATTAGCATAGCTACATAGGATTAGAACTAGAAGGAGTCAATCTTCGATTGGTTTCCGGATCTGTCAAGAGGATTCTTGGTAATTCTCTAATTGTGATTCTAATTGTTCTTCTAATTATCTTTGTTCTTCAATATTATGAATATGACTTTGTTCTACTTCAATATATTGCTTATGACTTTGCTCTACTTGTTTATATTCAAGATTATATTGTTCTTAGTTTATCATAGTTATGTACTTGGCTTAGTTAGATTGGATCTATATACATGCTTAGGATCGTATAGCGTTTATCCATCAGATCCATGGGCAAATGATAGATATTGTGTAGGCGTGGTGCTTATGCTGTATTTATCTGCGATTGTACCCAATATGCCAGATCGTGGGGTAGTTCGTGATAGTGACAGCTTCATTGATTCTTATATAGTGTCACACCCCAAAATATGTACTTTGGAATGTGACTTAGAAATCACTAAAAACAAAGACAAAGAATTTATTATTTTTATAAAATGTTCCAACTTTATTATGTTGCCAACATGTTAGATAGTGGAAAAATATGGGCTTCTAATTTTTCTTTGCAATTTAACTTAGTGGTTTGTTGCACTCATGCCGTTGCACAATGTTTATACTTGAAAAATGAATTTATTTGTTTCCAAAATACGGCTAGGGTTTCATCACATCTTCATATCCCTAAAATACCAAATCGGTATTCGAAACTCCAATCAAGTCTTTTGCTAACATCCAACAAAAATCTAGCATGTCCTATTCTCTTTCTCTTTCCTTTCTTTTCTTTCTTGAGCTCTCAATCATTTTCGTGTCCACGAAGTATTCGGGCCAATTTCTATTGTCTCTCAATCATTCATTATAAATGAATCTTAAATTTCCTTGCTCTTTCCTGTGAAAACAACATCCCTCTCCTTATGCTATAGCCCCTACTTTTTCCGTTCAACCAAAAATAACAGTTACACATAATGCTCATTCACAAATTTTCTTTGATGCATTTTCTTTTAATCACCACCCCTTAATCTCTCCATTTTATTTTTGAGCAGTAACTAAATAGCAGAGCATGGCCAGACTCCACATTCCTTTACAGATGCAATACTCCAATTGTTCTTCTTATCTTCAATTGCATGAAAGCATGCAGCAGCTATTAATATATTATTTCCTTCCCATTCACGTGGAGAAGTAGCCCCTTCCTTCATAGTCATCCTCTCGCCTTTCTCCTGTCACACAATATTCTTCCACCTCATGCAAATGACAATACCATTTAATCTCTCGGTCCCTTAATTTCCTAGCTCAACTCCTCAGTATATTAGTTCTATATAATCTTCTTTATGTCTCTGTTTTGATCAAGCTCTAATGCCCATAAACACTAAAGAAAATAGACTATATAGTTGAGAATAACTTAGGTAATATTCTTGTAGTTCGTTCTAATACCTTGCTAATGACTTTCTAGAGTATCTAATTGAGGTGCTTATCATATTTATTATGTGGCTAGTTATGATCAGATTAATTATCTTTGTCACTATTCATTACTTCATATATCTTTTATGTGACACTTACCCCTGTATGAAAGAGTTAGATAAATGTTCTCAATTATACATGCAATGATAGATACTCAATCTCATATTCTATTCTGTAATCAATATTGATGATTGTTAATCCCTTCTCAGTGGTAAAAATATAAATAACGATACCTGGAATACTTCTCGGTTAAAATGCTGCATTGGTATTAATCTGTGCGCTTGCAGATCTCATTCATTATTTATTTAGAAGAGCAATTACATATTTCAATACCGCGTCTCTCATGTCATGCTGGGGATGACAACTTGGCTTAAGTGGTATGATGGATAGGTTTGGCATTTTTGGCACCGTTACTAGAATTAGAAAACTGTCTACTTTTGGTAATGATGTTAAGAATACCCAACAAGCATTTTTGGCGCCGTTGCCGGGGAAGGTTGATTACTAATCAGGAATGGAATAAAGGGTTTTGAGTTATCATTCACATCACTATTATGATTGAGCTTATCAATTCTCTCATACAGTTTTACCCTGATATTTTCCTATTTTATCTTATGCAGGGGAATGTATGAATAGAAGACATCTTCCAGGAAATTTTGTTGACAATCCCGAAGCCTTATTCAGAAAAACAAGAGCCAAGCTCAAGAAGAGATCATCAACACTTCAGCAAGAAGCTTCATCTAATCAAGAAGATCACCGGAACTTGTCTTCTGAGTTCGAAGCCATGGCGAACAAATCGATCCGTGAGTTCTCAGCTCCCACTACAGACAACATCCGCACTGGACCTGCTGCAGAGATCGATGGCAACTTTGAGCTCAAGCCTAGACTTATCAACATGGTGCAATCCAACCAGTTCTGTGGGAAGGCACACGAAGATGCTAGTGCTCATCTCCAACACTTCCTGGAGATTTGCAACACATTTACCATATCAGGAGTCCCCAGAGATGCTATACTACTTCGCCTCTTCCCATTCTCACTGTTAGGAAGAGCGAAGCAGTGGTTCTACGCTACAAAGGAGAAGAATACTACGTGGGCACTCTGCTCAACAAACTTCCTGGCTAAGTGCTTTCCCATGGGCAAGACCAATGCTCTCCATAGGAAGATTACAAGTTTTCAGCAACAAAATGATGAATCCGTTCCAGAAGCATGGGATCGCTTCCAAGACTACATCCTAGAATGTCCCCATCATGGAATGGAGAGTTGGCTACTGATGCAGACATTTTATCATGGGCTCGGCAATAGTGCCCGAGAGACCATGGATGCTGCAGTTGGAGGAGCATTCCTATCACTTACTATACCACAAGCCACAACTCTTGTGGAGAAAATGGCATCCAACCAAAGCTGGAATGAAGAGAGGACCCAGACACGCAAGAGAGGTGGAGGTATGCATCAGCTCAAGGAGGTAGACATGCTGTCTGCAAAGCTAGACCTGCTCATGAAGAAGCTCGATGATAGAGCTGGAGAAAAGAAGGAAGTTATGCACATCTACGACTCTCACATGACTTGTGAGGAGTGTGGACATACTGGACACTCAGGCAATCACTGTCCTGAGATGCTTGAGGATGTGAACTACATCAACAATAACAACAACTACTACAACCGTCCTCAACAAAATCAAGGTTGGAATCAACAGAGGCCTAACTACTCAGGTAATTATCAAGGTAACAATTCTTACAACAATAACAATGATTTTCCACCTCTGAGAGAGTTAGTGTCTAATCAAGGAAAGCTAATGGATAATCTATCTAAGAAATTGGCATCTAATGATAAAATGCTAGAAAATATAAATAATAGAATGGATAATTTCTCTACTGCCATCAAGAATCAAATTAGCTTTAATAAAATGATTGAATCTCAGTTAAATCAAATAGCTGCTGTTGTTCCTACTACTAATCCCGGTATACCATCACAACCGGAAGGATTAGAATTTGCAAATCTTGTAGATATGTTTGATGCAGGTAATTGGAGTAACCCCATCACAGAAGTTACTACTGACCTTCTGCCGGTCAAGAGAGGCGATCCAGGACGCCCCGTCATCCCGATCGCCATTGGCATGGTGGACGTTCCAGAAGCACTCTGCGACTTTGCCTCTAGTGTCAACATTATACCCAGGGTACTCTATGAGAAATTCTTTACATATCCTTTATTAGAAACAACCATGTGTTTGCAGTTTGCAGATCAGACGATAAGTTTTCCAAAAGGAATACTGAAGAACCTTTGTGTCCGAGTTGGTACCTTATATGCCCCAGCAGACTTCGTAGTGGTAGAGACCGGTAATGATGAGAGGGCACCCATCATCCTAGGGAGGCCATTCTTAAACACCTCAGGAGCTGTCATCTATGCTAGTGCTGCTAAGATCAGTTTCTACATCAAAGGGAGAAAGGAGACGTTTTTCTTCAAGAACAAGACTACACAAATCCCACATCAATCCAGACATGAATCAAGGAAGAGGACCAATAGGAGGAACAGGAACAAGCAAGTGTGGACTGAGTCAGCTAAGATGGTCACTGCAGTTCATGGAGGCCAAGATCATCAACTTAAGTCACCATTTTTGACCAAGAAGGACGACCCAGGAATGCCAAGCATCTATTGCTCCATAAATGGATACAACTTCTATAAGACGACTTGCGACATTGGATCGGGCGTCAACATAATGGCCGCAGTCACCTATCGGCTCTTGTTCGGAACCATGCCCTTAAAACCAACATACATTCAGCTCCAGATGGCAGATCAGACATTTCGAGAAGTCAAAGGAATAGTAACTGATGTCCCAGTCAAAATAGACGATCATTTTGTCTACACAGACTTTCAGGTTATTGACATGGGAGAAGACGAATACGATCCACCCATCATCCTTAGAAGACCATTCCTCAGCACCGTTAAAGCAATCATCTACATTGGAACCGGAGAAGTCCATATGCACTTCCCCTCAGAGAAGGTACGCCGCTACTCTATTGACCCTAACTATATCGTTGAAGAATCTAAGCAGGTCGGAAAGCGACGCAACCGTAATCAGAGGAGGCAAATCATCAAGGACGGATGGGCAGACTATGATGCAGAAGTGGTAAGGTCAGAAGACGTAGAGTTTAAACAGAATTATCCAGAGGAGACCGAAGCACCGAGTCAGGTATGGAAAGAGAAGATAACTATACATGAAGAGGAGGCGCCGCTGGAAGTACCGACTACGCCACCCAACGAATTTCAGGACAACTAGAAAACGGAGAGTCCCGTTTGGAGGACTTAAAAAAACACCGAACGCCTTGCCAAGAGGTAAACTTGGTAGTTATCCTTTCCCTTTCAAATAGTTTACTTAGTTAATTATGTTCATACTATCTTAAAAAGAAAATAAAAATGTGAAAAATAGTAAGCCCCATGTGAGTATACGAGTGGCATAAAACCCATAAGTACATTCACTGTGGTGGCATAAAAATAAACTAAATATTTCCTTTCTGCTTTATAAAATGAAAATATAAAAAAAATTGGGAGCAATAATTATTAAGGAGTCTCAACATGATAAAGGCTAGATATTTATGCTAACACTTAATTAGTTCCACAAGCTTTGTTGTCTATTTGAGCTCCACAGAATTCAAGAATCAAGAAGACTAGCCGACAAAGGACATTCTAATCGCTGTCAGAATGCTGCTGGCTTTCAAATACACCTCTGCCACCCGCTAGCTACATCAAGGGAAATTACGTCAAAATTCAGCTTGGGGGAGAGCACCCCCATTTATCCCGATAAGTATTTCTATCTATCTATCTTTATACTTATACTATATTAAAATATAAATAATTATGAAAAACTAAATAAAGAATTTGTGCTTATATATATGTATCTTTTGCTTTAGTGTGTTTAATAAACAAATAAAGTGGCTATGCTAATCTGAATCTTAATAATAAAACTCTAGCATGGATATAATGAATAGTTGCTCTGCCTAATTTTAAAATTTGAAGTTCTCTCTCAAGTTTAGACATAACTGTTATGATTTAAAGCTTGCTCTAAACCTGAACTTGTGGGAAGAAAACTTGATCTAAAGTCTAAGTTGTTAACGGATACGATATGGGAAGGTTGAGCTGCTGTTTATCTATTCCTTGAGATGCTAGAATTCTGGAGAATTTTATCTTTGAAAATCTTTAAAATATTGCATGATGAGTTCCTGTATGATAAGATTTTAAATTCCTACCACAGCCATATATACATACTTGCTAGACTTTGAGCCACACATTTACTATTTACTGCTTATGAGTATTGAGTGTGGTCAAGCTGTGTAGACCCTTAGGAGCTTGTCATGTGGTTAAATCAAGATTCACTTGCACGTTCACTCATATATGCTACTTCTACTCCGGAAGTACCATCCACATATATCCACCCATTTCCATCTCCAGAACCACCCAAAAATATTCTACTCCTAATCCGGGAGAGAATAGCCAAAAATATTTCTGTTTTTCCTTGTGAAATAAATGCTCAAGTTATCTTGTTACTACCACTTGCTATATTATCTCAAGAGATGAGTGCTCTATATATATATATATATATATATATATATATATATATATATATATATATATATACGAGGAAATAAAAAGGGGCAAGTGCCCGGAACCTCGAAAGAAAAGAAAAAAGTGAGACGAGAGGTAAAAATGGACAAGTGTCCGACAGTAGAATTAGGGGTACAAGATACCCACCTGAGAGAAAAGAAAAATATAGAGCATCTCATTCTCCTCATAAAGTTTCAAAAAGCAAGGAAGGTATGTATCAACTCAAAAGAGCAAAAGTAGAATTAGACTTTCACCATTGTTATCACCATCATCACCATACACCATTCATTTGCCACACATGCACATCTTGATTTGACTTAATGATTTGTTTCTCTGGATCCATGGTTTGACTATACAATAAATGTCTTTTAAGTATGTATATTTTATCTCTCACCTATGAGCTCCAGATATTAAAGCCTTATTAGAGTAGGGTGAGAGAGAAGGCATATACTATCACTGCCTTGGTAAGGATCCAGAAATACCACAAAAGAGAGATATGAGAGAGTCATACAAAGAATCTCTGAGTTTTATTTGAAAATCTGCAAAAACTCCAGAGCTATAGCTGATCAAGAATAAGAGACATGGCACTTGACTAGACTGTTCTATCTTTTAACTACACAAGACAGAAGTGACGGTTACAAGTCCCATGGTGAAAGGTAAAGTAAGTAAGTCTTGACGGTTTACTCTAACTCAGAGATGAGATCTTATTTAAAAAGCATGTGTACCGTCAATTTTTAAAGTATTGCAGCAACTTCTAATCTATCCTTGCTCAGGGACGAGCAAGAGGTAAGCTTGGGGGAGTTTGTTGACGGTCCTTAAGTATCAAATTTAATTATCAAATAAACAAAGAAAAGGATCCAAATGAAATCAACATCTAGACTTAGGGTTTTATCTGACAGAATTCCACGAGTTTTGGTGTTTGTCTATTTCTGCAGGGGGTTATCAGGAAATACGGAAGAAAAGCCCACACGTCGGGATTACATAGAGATATTAACGTGCCGCGCAATTATCTTACATCTAGAAGACTCCAGAAGCCACGAGAAGTTAGCGGAGGCCGAACGGGGCCAGGGACTGGACGCCCGCCCAGTTGCCCTGGGCGCCCGCACTCCTGCTGAGTCCAATCAGGACTCTGTTTCGGGGAAGATCTCCACCGACCTAAAGGATCAAGGATAACCGTTCAATCAATGTCGGTTTGATCCAACGGCCCATATTCACTTGAAGGGACTATAAAACCAGACCCTCTGGCCCCTGGAGGAGAGAGCCTCTCAACCCTAATTCATTATTCTTCAAGGGAGAAGAAGCCTCTGATCAAGATTAGAGCCACCACATCAATTAGACATCTAGATTAGCATAGCTACATAGGATTAGAACTTGAAGGAGTCAATCTTCGATTGGTTTCCAGATCTGTCAAGAGGATTCTTGGTAATTCTCTAATTGTGCTTCTAATTGTTCTTCTAATTATCTTTGTTCTTCAATATTTTGAATATGACTTTGTTCTACTTCAATATATTGCTTATGACTTTGCTCTACTTGTTTATATTCAAGATTATATTGTTCTTAGTTTATCATAGTTATGTACTTGGCTTAGTTAGATTGGATCTATATACATGCTTAGGATTGTATAGCATTTATCCATCGGATCCATGGGTAAATGATAGATATTGTGTAGGCGTGGTGCTTATACCGTATTTATCTGCGATTGTACCCAATATGCCAGATCGTGGGGTGGTTCGTGATAGTGACAGCTTCATTGATTCTTATATAGTCCCCCTCTCCTGTATTGGGTTGGCAGAGCAACATTATTACAGGGGAGTGATTGCTATGTTTCTCATATTCCTTGCTAATATCACTATGCATGGGCGTAGTCTTGTCTCGCAATGATTGCTAAGTATGCTTGCACTAACTATGATATGCTAGACTATATAGTTGAGAATAACTTAAGGAATATTCTTGTAGTTCGTTCTAATACCATGCTAATGAGTTTCTAGAGTATCTAATTGAGGTGCTTATCATATTTATTATGTGGCTAGATCAGATTAATTATCCTTGTCACTATTATTATTTCATATATAATTTATGTGACACTTATCCCTGTATGAAAGAGTTAGATAAATGTTCTCAATTATACATGCAATGATAGATACTCAATCTCATATTCTATTCTGTAATCAATATTGATGATTGTTAATCCCTTCCCAGTGGTAAAAATATAAATAACGATACCTGGAATACTTCCCGGTTAAAATGCTGCATCGGTATTAATCTGTGCGCTTGCAGATCTCATTCATTATTTATTTAGAAGAGCAATTGCTTATTTCAATACCACATCTCTCATGTCATGCTGGGGATGACAACTTGGCTTAAGTGGTATGAGGGATAGGTTTGGCATTTTTAGCACCGTTACTAGAATTAGAAAACTGTCTACTTT
Organism: Sorghum bicolor; assembly: GCF_000003195.3. Classification (NCBI taxonomy): domain Eukaryota; kingdom Viridiplantae; phylum Streptophyta; class Magnoliopsida; order Poales; family Poaceae; genus Sorghum; species Sorghum bicolor. The sequence continues at coordinate 17,788,988 of NC_012877.2, forward strand.
TGGTAATGATGTTAAGAATACCCAACAGTGCTCAGAAATGGCCTTCCAAGGATGATGGACACTTTTGAGTCAGGACTCATGTCTAGTACCATGAAGTCTACTGGCACCAGGAAATCTCTGATCTTGACTGGAATGTTTCCGGCGATGCCCAACGGGTGTGTTGACACCGTTTTTGGGCACGTGTCCATGATCGGTAAAAGTATAGATCGGCAGAATAAGGCGGTGGTGTTTGGTCTGCAGGGAGAGTTGCCGATGGAGATGGTTGCCGATGGAAGGGTGAGTAAACGTGATTAAGTCCATAAGTGGTGACATATCTATGCCGATGGCTACGACAAGGAAGTCTGCCGTTGATATAGAGAGAAAGTCTGGGAGTTGATGATCGGTCTGTGGAGGTGTTCCAGTTTGTTACGGGGGGATAGTTTTACGTTTTCCTTAGTTATTTAAATCGTTTTGTAAACGGATTCTGTGTAATTTGGAATTCGAGTTCTAGTCGTGTCTGGTTGTAGCTCTTTGAGCAGGGTATAAATGTAGACCCTAGGGCCTTGTAATGAGACATCTATCAATCAATCAAACACACGTTTTTTACTCATATTCCAGCATCTACTTTTCGACGACTTCGTCATACCTTTCCCTTTTCATTACGAGTTCTTAGGAATTCGTCGACTTAAGCTCGGCGTGTTCTCAAATTCCGCGTGAATACCTCTTAGCCGTGACATCCTTGCGCATCGCTGTTGTCAGGACTAAAGTATTCGAGTTATCACCTTTGCTGATAGTATGGTCAAATCGGCTGGGACGCCTTAACGTTTGAACCGGGTATTAGCCCTTTGTGTTTGCAGATCAGCTTTTGCACCAACACATCTTTTGGCACGCCCAGTGGGACCGATCCAAGATCAAGATCAACATGTCGACTTCTGAGTTTGATCAAGAGAACGTCATCCCCGTGACGGAAGCCAATCTCAAGGATGAGCAGAAGCAAGCTATTGCTAAAGCCATGGAGGATTACAAGCAGCAGTGCCTGAGGTCCTTCAGCATGAACAGGAGCGGCGAAGTGATTCAGAAGGATGCACTGCCGGCGCCTCGGCAGGTCACTTTTGAAGCCAATCTTGGCAAGCTTCAAGAGATGGTTGATAGCGCTATCAACTGTGCTTTGATCAACCAAGCTGGCGTACTGTCTAGTACGGTTTTCAATGCCGTGGCAAGAACTTTCAAGGAAGGACAGATGCCGCCAGATTATGTGGGCCCTACTTATCATCAGCCAGGGTCACCAGTGGTCACAGCTCCATCGGCTGCTGCGGCCGCTGCGGGTTCACAAACTACCGTTCCTCCAAGTACGTTGGGAGTCACGAATACACAATCTACACCGATGACAACCAATCCACAAACTTCAAATGGGCAGATTAAACTAACTACAGATATGTTGTCATCGGCAATGTCAGGATTAACTCTTCCTCCCAACTGGTGGGGTTATGGTATGCCTCCAGAATTAACGCCGAGTACGTCGCAGACAACTGATATGAGAGGCAAGACTCCTATGGCATCGGCACCTCCCAATGCGCTGATGAACCAGAGTCCCCGGTATACTACAACTACTACTACAAGACCTCATACCAGGAATCCTCAAGATCCAATGTTCCAGATGCCTAATCCATCGGTAGATTCAATGCTGATGCAACAGAGGTTTACGACTCAACCAGGGTATGTCAGTTCGATGATCATGCCCAATTACCAGTCATCGGCAGGGCCTATGCCGATGAACGCTAATAACGGATGGCTTGGGCAGCAAGTCTTTCCGCAAACGCCCCAACAGAATCACCAGGCTACAGGGTTCCAGCAAGGACAGGGCTTTCCCGGATTCCAGAATCACGGGATCCCTAACCAGCCAATGAATCTCGGGCAGCAAGTCGGTGGACAGCAAATTGGCGGGCAACAGCTTGGTGGTCCACAGATTGGAGGTCAGATGATCAACCCAATGTTCCATGCAGATCGAGCACCGCACCGACGCGTGGAGGCGTACCAGCAGGTGCCGGATCCGCAACCTCCTCATCGGCAGGATGCCGATGCGTACTGGGCCGATAAGATTGCTGAAGTGATGAGAGACCAATTCGGGATAAAACCCAAAGTCAACGCTTACTCTTATCGGACACCGTATCCTCCTGCATATGATTTGATCCCGCTTCCACATCGGTACAAGGTACCGGATTTTACTAAATTTTCTCGGCAGGATGACACGTCAACCATGGAGCACGTCAACAGGTTCATCATTCAATGCGGTGAAGCTGGTAACAGGGATGAGTTAAGGGTTCGCTTATTCTCGTCATCATTGTCTGGATCGGCTTTCACTTGGTTTATTTCATTACCTCCCAACTTAGTGATTACTTGGGCCGATCTGGAGAAGCAATTCCACAAATACTTCTTTTCTAGGGTCCATGAGAAGAAGATCACCGATTTAGTCAAATTAAGGCAACGCAATGATGAATCGGTTGAGAGTTTTGTGCAGAGGATACGGGAGGTCAAAAATAAATGCTATAGTTTGGTTTTGGATGATCGGCAGCTAGCCGATTTGGCTTTCTAGGGTTTGTTGCCACACATCAGGGACAAATATGTTTCTCAGGAGTTTGAAAGCTTAAGTCATTTGGTGCAGAGAATTTCTGATCAAGATATCAAACCTTTTGAGCCCAAGAGAGCATGGAACAAAAAGGTATCTTTCGTTGATGAAGCAACAAGCTCAGATTCTGATGAGGAACCAGTCATCGGCCTGGCATAGTGGGTAAAGAATAAGAAGCCGATGTCTTGCCCTTTTGGGCAGAAGGAACCAGGGAAGTTCGCATTTGACACCGCTAAGGCCGATAGGATATTTGACTTTCTACTTCAGGAAGGTCAGATCAAGCTGTCTCCTAATCACGTGATACCATCGGCTGAGGAGTTAAAGAGGATGAAATACTGCAAGTGGCACAACGCAACTTCGCACGACACCAATGAGTGCAAAGTTTTCAGACAGCAGCTGCAATCGGCTATAGAGTCTGGGAGAATCAAGTTTGACAGTTCTAAGACCCAGAAACCGATGAAGATCGATCAACATCCTTTCCCAACGAACATGTTGGATGCTAAGGGAAAGGCTAAGGTTTTAACATCGGAAGCAGCCAAAAGGAGTGCATCGGTAGATCCTCAGCATCAGGTCACTACTGCCGATGCAAGAGGAAGAGGCTTGGTCCAGGAAGGAACCAGCTCAGGGAGGCCTCCCTGATCTGGTATCGTTATAACCCACAGAAGGCCTCGGGAGAATTGGCAACAACATGAAGATCGGTACCGGCGCCAGCAAGAGGATCATCGTCGGGAAGAGAAAAGACGCTGGCAAGAATGGAATCGGCACAGGGATCACTGGAATTGTCCGTTCTTCATTCATTGTTAGGAGGAGAATATTAAGCTTCCCACTGTCAGAGACTGCCCTGAGTGCAACGGTTATGATCGGTATGATAGGTCCGATCGGCACTATCACGACGATAATCGGCGATCTAATGGGCCGATCAGAGGAAGAGCGTCTGTTCATGATCGGCTGGGGGGCAGGCTCAGCGTGAACGACAGGCTTGGTGATCGTGTCCAATATTTTCCCAGGAACCAGGAAGAGCTCGAAGAGATGGCTAATGCACGAGTTCCCGATGAGTTCATATTTTGCAGGGATGCCAATACGTATCGGATGGAGTGAGGGGAAAGTCGTCGCCCTGCAGCAAGGCAGAACCCGCTTCCTCCATGGTGTCCAGAGGGGTTGACCAAGACAAAAAAAAAGGAGGTTGCAAAGCGAAAGGCGAGAAGGGCTAGGCAAGGGCGAGAACTCTGGTCAGTCTGGGGATCAGCAGCAGTTAGGTCCCAAAGGGGAAGGTCCATCGGCAGACGTTAACATGGTCTTTATGTTGCCAATGGAGTTTCTTGCTCCATCCACTGATGATGAGCTGGGTTTCTCTGACCAAATACCTCAATTGGCTCTGGATCCGATGACAGCTATCTTCGAGAAGCCTGCCGATGATGAGAGGCAACATCTCAGGGCCCTGTTTGTCAAAGGAAGGGTTGATGGGCAGCCGATGACCAAGATTCTAATTGATGGTGGGGCTGCTATCAACATCATGCCGTATGCAGTGTATCGGAAGCTTGGGAAAGGGGATCAAGATTTAACCAAGATCGATATGATGCTTAAAGACTTTGAAGGGAATGTGTCTCCGGTCAAGGGGGCAATATGTGTGGAGTTGACCATCGGCAGCAAGACCTTGCCGACAACCTTCTTCATGATCAGTGGAAAGGGTGCTTACAACTTGTTGTTGGGAAGAGACTGGATTCATGCTAATTGTTGTATCCCATCTACAATGCACCAATGCTTGGTTCAATGGGTAGGTGACAAGATTGAGATTGTCCTAGGAGATTCTTCTTACGTCATCGCATCGGCAGAAGCGGAAACCTATGAAAGGACTAGGTGTATTTCGGGAGAAGTATGGGAAAAGGATTTTCTCAAGGTTGCCGATTACGAAATTCCACCGATCCAAGCAGTCGGTTCCGAGGATGGTTTTTAATGGACAAGTTCGCCGATGATGGAAAGTTAGGCCAGGGATTCACATCGGCCGATGATTTGGTAGAAGTACATATAGGTAGTGGTGATAAGCCTAGACCCACTTTTATTAGTGCTAAGTTAGATTCTGAGTGTAGGCAACGGTTAACCGATTTGTTAAAGGAATATAAAGATTGCTTTGCTTGGGATTATACTGAGATGCCTGGTTTGGACCGATCAATTGTTGAACATCGGTTGCCTATTAAGTCTAGATTTCGGCCACATCAGCAGCCAGCTCGCCGATGTAATCCTAATATTCTTCCTGACATCAAGGCCGAAATAACCAAACTTATTGAGGCCAAATTTATTCGGCAGTGTCGGTATGCCAAATGGATTTCCAATGTTGTTCCGGTCTACAAGAAGAACGGGAAGCTTCGAGTCTGCATTGATTTCAGGAATCTTAATAAAGCTACACCGATGGATGGATATCCAATGCTAGTTGCCGATTTGCTAGTTAACGCTGCGGCTGGGCATCGGATTATTAGCTTTATGGATGGCAATGCAGGATACAATCAAATATTCATGGCCGAAGAAGATATTTCAAAAACCGCGTTCAGGTGCCCTGGTCATGTTGGATTGTTTGAATGGATAGTCATGACCTTTGGTTTAAAGAATGCTGGTGCTACTTATCAGAGGGCCATGAATTTTATATTTCATGAGTTCATCGGCAAGCTGGTGGAGATTTATATTGATGATGTGGTGGTTAAGTCTGAAGACTTTGCAAAACATCTTGCCGATTTACGAAAGGTGCTGGAATGTACAAGGAAACATGGTTTGAAAATGAATCCCAATAAGTGTGCATTTGGTGTATCGGCAGGGCAATTTCTTGGTTTCATGGTGCACCAGAGGGGAAATGAAATCAGTCGAAGATCTATTGATGCCATCAATAAGATAGTAGCCCCTACCAACAAGACCGAGCTCCAATCCTTGACCGGCAAGGTAAATTTTATCAGAAGGTTCATTTCTAACTTGTCTGGTAAAATTCGTGCTTTCAGCCCTCTTCTTAAGTTAAAGGCCGATCAAGAGTTTGTTTGGGGGGAGGAACAACAGTTGGCTCTGGATGAAATCAAGAAGTATTTAATAAATCCTCCAGTTCTAATTCCACCTCAGCAAGGGAAGCCCTTCAGATTGTATTTGTCTACCAATGGGATGGTCATCGGTTCGGCTTTAATTCAAGAGTTTGAAGGAAAGGAGCGTGTAATTTATTATTTAAGCAGGAGGTTGATTGATGCTGAGACCAGGTATTCGGCTATTGAGAAACTGTGCTTGTGCCTATATTTCTCTTGTGTCAAGTTAAGGCACTACTTGTTATCGGCCGAATGCACCATTATTTGCAAAGATGATGTGGTCCGGTACATGCTATCCATGCCAATTATGAGTGGCAGGATCGGTAAGTGGATTTTGGCGCTGTCCGAGTTCGACCTGCGCTATGAATCGGCTAAGGCAGTTAAAGGGCAGGTTATGGCCGATTTTGTAACGCAACATTGTGGTACAGTGGAGGCTTTGGGAATTGTGCCTTGGACGCTCTTCTTTGATGAATCGGCATAGTGTTAGTTTCCCCTTTGGGAAGGAAGTATGAGTTTTCCTTGCCGATTGTTGCCACGTCAACAAATAATCAGGCTGAGTATCAGGCTTTGATAAAAGGATTAGAGTTGTTGAGGGAAGTTCATGCTGATGCTGTCGAAGTCTTCGGGGATTCTATGCTGGTTATAAATCAATTGGCTGGAAGCTATGAATGCCGAAGTGAAGTTCTCATAACTTATTAAGAGCGGAGCATACAATTATTAAAGGAATTACAGGGATTTCCGATTAGAGTATGTTCCTCGGTTGCATAATGAAGAGGCCAATCGATTGGCTCAGCATGCCTCGGGGTATCAGCCTATGATTGATACAATATCGGCAATTGATGCCGATGATTGGAGAAAAGAAATCATTGATTATTTGAAAGATCCGTCCAAGAAAGTTGAAAGATGGGTTCGGTTTCAAGCCACCAAGTATGTGCTCCTCGAAGATGAATTGTACTACCGAACTATTGATGGAATTCTTCTTCGATGCTTGGGTGATGATGAAGCTAGAAGTTTGATGGGAGAAATCCATGAAGGGGTATGTGGAGCACATCAGTCGGCTTTCAAGATGAAGTGGATGATTAGGAGGAATGGATATTACTGGCCGACCATACTTGAAGATTGCTTCAAATATTTCAAAGGATGTCAAGGGTGTCAAAGGTTTGGCAATATTCAAAGAGCACCCGCATCGGCCATGAATCCTATTATCAAACCTTGGCCGTTCCGGGGATGGGCTATTGATCTGATCGGACAAGTTTATCCACCGTCTAGCAAGGGGCATAAGTTTATTTTGGTTGCCACTGATTATTTCACTAAATGGGTTGAAGCCATTCCTTTGAAGAAGGTCACGTCGGCCAATATGATTGATTTTGTGAAGGAGCACATTATTTACCGATTTGGGATTCCTCAGACGATTACTACCGATCAAGGCACTATGTTCACATCGGGGGAGTTTGATGAATTCGCAATCGGTATGGGGATTAAAGTGTTGAATTCCTCTCCTTATTATGCTCAAGCTAATGGACAGGCCGAGGCATCTAACAAAGGAATTATCAAGCTTATCAAACGGAAAATTGAAGAAAATCCTAGAAGGTGGCACACATTGTTAAATGAAGCCTTATGGTCCTATCGGATGGCTTGTCATGGATCAACTAAGGTTTCACCTTATCACTTGGTATATGGACATGATGCAGTGTTGCCTTGGGAAATTAAGGCTGGCTCTAGGCGACTCTCTTTTCAAGATCAGTTGGCTACCGATGATTATGCTACTTTGATGACAGACGAGTTGGATGATCTAGCAGGGCATCGGCTAAGGGCTTTGATGAGTATAGAAGAGAATAAGAAAAGAGTTGCTAGATGGTATGATAAGAAGGTAAAGGCTAAGGAATTTGCTGATGGAGACTTGGTGTGGAAATTAATCTTACCAATCGGGACTAAGAGTTCAAAGTTTGGAAAGTGGTCTCCCAATTGGGAGGGTCCCTATCGGATAAGTCGATCTGCTCCTGGTAATGCCTACATTCTGGAAACACTCGAAGGTGTCGCATTAAACGGCAAATATCTGAAGAAGTACTACCCCAGTATATGGGTTGATGCATGAAGATTTAAATGTCGATGACACTCCTATCGGCTGGATTAAAATGTATCAGGGGCCGGACTTAATGTTGCAAAAGGAGCCGATAACAGTCCTATCGGCTAGACTAAATATCAAGAGAGCTAGAGAACAGAAAGAAGCCGATGTGTTGCCGATGAGGAGCTCACATATTTAGCAGCGCTTGGATAGCCGATATAGCGCGTAGGCGGATCTGGTTGGCTGCTTCTATTTCTTTAATGTCTTCATCGGCAGAGCCTTCTATCGGCTTCAACTTCTTCAACTGAAGCGCCTTGCGACCATGAGCATTTCACTCTTGCTCGAGGAGCTTGATGGTCTCTGGCAGTTGGCTTTTTTCCTGTTGGGCTTGGGACAGGGCATTCTCCACCTGTTTGAGTTCTACCAACAGGGCTTCTCGTTTTGCCGATAGGTCGGAAATCTTCTGTTTTAGTGTGTCTCCCGAGGACTTCAGGGTGCCGATGTTCTTGTGCTTCTCATCGGCCAAAAGCTTCTCTTTCATCATCTCCTCAGAGAGCTGGGTCTGAGCAGCTCTGTCGGCAAGGCGCCGGGCGGCTCTCTGGTATTGCAGCTGACGACTTTCTAGATGTGCGGCCTGGAAAAGGACTTCCTCGGCATCGGCAGGAATCTGACCCCTAAGGGTCTTGAACAGAACCTTGGCCGGGTCAGAGTCATCGACCAGTTGAGCCGTGTCTTGATGGAGGAGAGCCGACAGTTCTTCCAGCTTGGCCCTGATCTCTGCCAATGCGATCCCAGCTGCCCGGGAGGAACTCGCTTCCTCGCCTTCGTCCTCGGAGATATCAATAGCAAAGGAGAATAGGCTGTCAGGAGAATCCTGTTCCTAAAAAGGAAGACAAAGTGAGCCATTCTATGGTCAGAACGTCGGCAAATAATATTGATGGAGATTGGGTGACTTACTTGCTTCAAGGCGATCTCTTGCCTTTGACTGGAAGATGCCGATGGAACCACGGGTTGATCGGCCAGAGTTGCTGATGGAACTACGTCAGCTGGAGATTGATATGAGTGGTTATAAGATGGAAAAATAGGTTCATTGGCACTAACTTTGTAAATGTGTTACCTTGAGGAAGGGCAGTACTTGTCTGAATAGAGGAAACCACCGATGCTATGATGGAACCTGCTGGATCGGTAGTTGGTTCGTGAACATCGGCCGATGTGCCTTCTGGCTGAAGTACTTCTTGTTGAGGTTCTTCCAGTTGAGGTTCTTCCACCTATGGTGCTTCTTGCATTGGAGGGGGGAAGGTGCTTGCTGAGTCTCTGCTTCTGGAGGAGAAGGAGAGGATTCCACCGGAATAGGAGATACCGGAGGAGGAGGAGTTGCCACCTTCTGGTGCTTTGTATGTGCCCTGGTACTCTTGGCATCTTTTCTCTTCTGCTGGCTGGACTGGGGGGCATCGGCACTTGTACTTTTGGTTCTTGCCAATGCACTGGTTTGCTGTTACAGAAAGAAGAATTTATGGGTGTTAATATAGCCGATGCAAAAGTAAAATCGGTAAAGAGGTTTAACAGTTACCTTAAAAGCCTGTGCTAAGGCGGAAGTAGCTACCGATGGTGATGTTTGGGTCCTCCTGGTGGTGAATTTTTTGAGGCATATGCCTCGGTGCACGATGGCGGCCAGGGTAGGGGCATTGTTGCCGATTGAGGAGATTGGACCTGATGGAAATAGGTCAATCGGCTTGCCACTCCTGCTAACAGATAGGGGGGTGTCATCAACCTGAAAAGTCCCACAGAGAGAAAGTTACCGATGGACATAAGAATATAAAAAAAAATGAAACAGCAGTTCGAAAAATACTTATAGTGCCATCGGGAACTTGGTATTCAGGATCGATCAAGCCGCGATATGTGAGAGCCGATTTGCAGAACAGATGTTCCTTCCACTCTACCCACCATTGCTTGTACGCTTGAGTGATGAAGGCAGCCAGGACCCACTCTGACAGGTCTACATCTGTATCGGCACTTGATGGCAGCTGGGCTACTCGAATCCATTCAAGGAGGCTGGTGATGGTTTCCCTGGGCTTTATCACATCAGCATGACAGAGTGCAATCAGCAGCTGGCCGAAAGCTAACTGACAAGCTAGTGTCGATGGATTGTAGAATTCATAAGTCTGGGGGGAGGTTTTTCCAATGCCAAAGAAGTTCACTGGTATGGCTCTGGGAGTCACCAATGCCATCATCAATTCATTGTTCTTATCAAGAGCCTCGTCGAACGGGTTGAAAACTAGAGGAAATACGGTGTCTGGGTCATCATAAGCTAACCATGCTTGCTCATCTCTGGCCAAACCCTCATACAAAGTTTGGAAGAATCGGCTTACCTGATCTGGATTACCCCCTGAACTAGGCAGAACTATGACAGCTTCATCAAAGTTTAAGGGAGCACGTGTTGCCGATTCCTCTTCACTCGACACATGGTTTTCGGCTATGTCCCTTGGGAAACGCTATGTGAATAGGTTAAATTCGAGGCGCTTGTGCAGATGCAGATTGAGCCACATATTGATAAACCACCAGGGGCCTCCTAAGTTGCCAATAGACTGGCCAAGCAAGAGCTTCCTAGTTACTTGGTGGAGGAGGTGATAGGCTGCACCAAGCAGGTATCGGCCGAGGGGAAATCGGCCACCATTGGCCAGATTTTCTGCTGCTGCTAGATAAACAGAAGTTGGTCCTGCCGATTGGCCACAAAACACGAATTTGTCTAGCCACATGTTCAGGAAGCAGGTCTGCTCTTTTATGTCAACAGGGTCTGTTTTGCGGTATTTTTGGATATACCCCGACCAGCCGCCGATGGTGCGGGTTTCTACCTTAGCACTGGGTTTGGTGTCGAAAAAGTGGGTGCAATCGGCAGAAGAAACATCCAGGCCAGTGAGCATAGCTACATCGGCAAGTGTAGGGGAAGCAGGGCCATGGCCAAAGACAAAGGCATTGAGGGTGTCTGACCAGAAATAAGATGCAGCTATCAACAGTGATTCATTCTTGTGCATATCGGCAATGGACAACCTAATGCATTGGTCTAGCTTTCTCTCGCCCCACTGAACTTCGTTGGAGTTGCCGACCCTCAAGAACCAATCCTTCCACCCCACGGTGGGGCTGGGCCAGGAACGAAAAGTATCCTTCCATAGGTCCAAAGAAAAATTCTCCGCTCTAAAAGGGATCCTGTTGGTTTCTGCGTTTATAAGGTTGGTTGGATCTGGATAGTGCAAGAGATAGTGCGAAGGACTGACCTCAGGGATGATGAAGTTGACGGCCATTTTGCCACGGAGGAGATGCTTGAGAGTTTCGGAGTTGGTGAAGAAGGGGCTTCGTCGGGGATCTTAGAGCTTTTGGATGGCGCCGCCGTCGGGAAAGTGAAGTTGGAGTTATGGAATGATATGATGGGGGAGGAGTACCCGAGAAGGAACTATTTATAGGACAAAACGGGCAAGGGCAAATCGGACTTATCTCTTTGCCGCATCCATGAAATCCGAGGGTACTCAGGTAGATATGGTAACTGTTCGCATGGTAATCGAGGGATTGTGCAGGTGATTTGACAGGAAGCGGTCGTTATCTAGAGATATTTTACTGTGCGGGATCTCCTGGTCGGTCCATCAGCAACGCCTGGTAACGGTCATATTGCCGATAGGAGAGAAATGTGGAGATAACCGTTTGGAAAGATAAGATACAGGTGTCCTGGTCAGTACATCGGCAAATCCCTGTAACGGTAATATTGCCGATACACGACTAAGATCGAAATGTCCGTTTAGGGAAGTTGAGGATTTCGAGGGATCTGCGGAAGGATAGGATCAGAGTTGTTCAGATTAAGGCTGTCGGTTGCCAGGTTAGGAGCATTAATTGCGGAAAAAAGGCATCATTACTGCAGAGAATTTCGGAGCATTAATGATTCCATACTCCAAAATTGGGGGGCATGTGTTGACACCGTTTTTGGGCACGTGTCCTTGATCGGTAAAAGTATAGATCGGCAGAATAAGGCGGTGGTGTTTGGTCTGTAGGGAGAGTTGCCGATGGAGATGGTTGCCGATGGAAGGGTGAGTGAACGTGATTAAGTCCATAAGTGGTGACATGTCTGTGCCGATGGCTACGACAAGGAAGTCTGCCGATGATATAGAGAGAAAGTCTGGGAGTTGATGATCGGTCTGTGGAGGTGTTCCAGTTTGTTATGGGGGGATAGTTTTACGTTTTCCTTAGTTATTTAAATCATTTTGTAAATGGATTCTGTGTAATTTGGAATTCGAGTTCTAGTCGTGTCTGGTTGTAGCTCTTTGAGCAGGGTATAAATGTAGACCCTAGGGCCTTGTAATGAGACATCTATCAATCAATCAAACACACGTTTTTTACTCATATTCCAGCATCTACTTTTCGACGACTTCGTCATACCTTTTCCTTTTCATTACGAGTTCTTAGGAATTCGTCGACTTAAGCTCGGCGTGTTCTCAAGTTCCGCGTGAATACCTCTTAGCCGTGACATCCGGGCGCATCGCTGTTGTCAGGACTAAAGTATTCGAGTTATCACCTTTGCCGATAGTAAGGTCAAATCGGCTAGCACGCCTTAACGTTTGAACCGGGTATTAGCCCTTTGTGTTTGTAGATCAGCTTTTGCACCAACAGGGTGTCGAATCGATTGATCTGCTAGTTGCAGGCACATTGATGTTGGTTCTAGGTCATATGCTCAAGCTTTTTGTAGACTGATGCTGGCATCACACTGACACTTGCTCCGAGATCACAAAGTGCATTGTTGAAGTGTTGGTTTCTGATCGAGCAATCAATAGTGGGACATCCTGGATCCTTCTTCTTCCTTGGTGGTTTATTGAGGATGGCCGCACTACATTCTTCTGTCAGCTTGATAACCTCAGTGGTGGGCAGTGGTCTCTTCTTGTTAAGAATATCTCTAATGTACTTTGCATATGTAGGTACCTGTATGGCATCAAGTAGAGGTATGTTGACATATAATTTCTAAATGACCTCTACAAACTTACCAAACTGCTCATCCGACTGCAGTCCTCTGTTTCTTCTAGGAAATGCAAATAGTTGGTGTCGTAAAAATCTTTCCTCATTTCTCCTGTTCTTGGTGGTTGTAGCAAATCTTCTGCTTCAACTGGGCTTTCTTCTTCTATCACTGCTGGTTGCACTGGTGCTGATGTTCTTTGTTTCTCTTTTGGGTATGGGGGATCTTTGGTGGCTTTGCCTCCTCTAGTAGTAATGTTCTTTACCTGCTCAATGTTAGTAGCAACAGGCAGTGCAGCAGCTAACTTCATTAATTTAAGTTCTACCCTTTTATTAAGAGTGTTTTGCTCATCAAAGGCAGTTAATAGAAAATCCATTTTATTGTGTATATCTTATATAGATGATTCATTTGTATCTAGCCTTTGTTTAACTTCATCATTAGTTTTGGTTTGTTGAGCAATTATCTCTTTTAATGAAAGTTGCTTGAAAGTATTACCTGAATTCATACCTTTGCTATTGGGTTGACTCGAGGTAGGTTGATATTTGTATGCTGTCTCAATGGCCCTTTAATCTTCTTTGAACTTGGCCCTCTGGTCAATCCAATGGAGCAAATTTTCCATCTTGGTTGATAGTGCATTTACTTCTTCTGGTATTTCTTCAGTTTGATGACATTGTTGAGCTTCATCTTGGAACCAGCTTTGGTTTTCTGCTATCTTATCCAAAAGTATCTCTGCTTTTCCAATTGTAAGCTCCAAGAATGATCCTTTAGCAGATGCATCTAGGCACTCATGAGCCTTCTGGGTTAATCCATGGTAGAAGGTCTGCATAAGTAACCATGTGGCCATTCCATGGTGAGGACAATCTGATATTATCAAGGATATCAGTAAGGGGTACCCTAACTGATGTACATAGCGAGAGCATCCGTACGTAAGTCGAGGCCTCCGACTCGACGCCCCCCAGTCGTACGCATGGTCCTCGACGACCATAGCCTCGAACACGGAGAGAGCGTCGTGCGAATCGTCTGAGGCTCGACTACCGGCGACCCTCGAATACGGAAACAGGCTCATACAAATCAAAAGGTCTCGAGCGCAAGGACGCCACACGCCGCCTGACGCGGACGCGGGAACCAGTGCATTTAATGCGCCTGCCGCGTTCTCACCTAACCCGTCAGTCACGGGAAGTGTGATGGGGAACAAGCACATGTCATGTTGTTCTTTTTGCAGCCTTCCCCACCACACGAGCCAGAGTGTGGCAGGGCGCAGGGTGTGGGTCAGAACGTCAAGTCAAGACCCCCCTCGAGACACCCAAAGTCAGCGCTCTGGCCAGCAAGGCGTTGCACGACACTTGACCCTCGAGTAGGCACGTTTCCTTCCTGGGGAAGGGTCGGGTGACGCATGACAACACCTCAACCGCTCCAACGCAACTGCCACCATGACGTACGAGCGTGCGACAGATAAACCGGTCCAGGACGGCGCACAGGAGCAGGATTCAGGGGCGCGCGTAATCATCATCAAGGTACCGAGACAAGACGGTTCGAGGCCACGCCGGTACGGAGGTCTCGAGTAGGTCAACGTGCTGCACCCCTATCGACCCCTACTCTGTCGCCTATGCATGTAACCTAGGCCTCCGCTTGGAACTATAAAAGGGGAAGCTCAGGAGCGGATACGCAATACAAGACATACATAGAAGAGCTACCATACTTCATCCTTTCACCCACACAAACTTGTATTCACCCCTGTACAAGCACTTAGGTGCAAGATAATACAAACACTCCCGCCCGCTGGACGTAGGGCCTTCTCTTGCCCGAACCAGGATAAATCTTTGTGTCTTTTCTTGCATCACCATGTGGAAAGGGGAGCACGCATACAAATTTTACTCGTTGGTGAGACCCCCCGGGGGGAAACACCAACAGTTGGCGCGCCAGGTAGGGGTCCTGCGTGTTTTTCACCGATTTCTCATCTCTTTCCAGATGGCCACTCTCGCTTCACCGATTCCGCGCTTCACGGTGATTTGGTTTGGGAGCCTCGAGTTCATGTCTACCGGCTTTGGCTATGACATGATCCTGCTCTCGGTCAAAGGACCAGGAGGAGCCCGCATTGCGCCCGCACGATTGAGGGCTCCGAGACGGCCTCGCGACCATGCCTTCCCACCCAAGAAGAGGCGTGGACAGCGCCACCACCACTCCTCTGCCTCCTCATGGTCGCCGGCTCGTGCCAGACGGGTGGTGACGCAGGAGCCGACAGTCCCGCGCGCCGAAGCTGCGAGTACAACGGCCCGACGTCACGAGGATCGCGCGACGATGTTGGGAGACGACGCGCTCTCGTCCTCTCCGACACTGCTACCGCACGGGCTGTTCGCCCAGGGAGAGCGCTACCGTTCGGCCTGGACAACGCCGTTGCATCGCTCGCCAGGACGATATGCCCGAACGCTCAGACGTACGTGGAGCAACCAATGGTCCTCCCACAAGACGTTGGAGCACGGCAACAAGCGACTGAGCTACCGGATTTCTCCCAGGTACGAGGCCTCCGCCGCCTAGGACCTGGGCGATACACGATCACCTCACTCAGGCAACGGCTGCTGGAGGAGGGACGAGGATGCTTCTACGCCACCAAGCCAGACTCCGACTCTGAGTCCGATAGCTACGACCCTACTAGGGAATGCTTCAACATCGACGGGGAGGTGGAAACCACCGACGAAACCCAAGATGCCGTCGCCGGCGGTCGAGCCCCTGTGGCAAGGGAGGACCCCAGGACGCCTGGGAACAACGGACAAGTCGACCCCCCACAAGAGGACAAAGCCACGCAACTTGCGCAGTTATGGGAGCTCAGAGCAAAGCTCGATGAGGATCGCGAGCGCCTTGTCGAGCTCGAGCTAATCCTCGAGCAAGACCAACCTGGCAGAGGTGCCCGCAGGCGGGCTCGAGAAGTACACCGACAAATTGTCGGGGACGGGGAGCCAGAACAGCCCGTCAGCCGTTTTCCTCGAGCAGGGCAGAACATCGTGGTGGCAACGATGCTGCTACGTAACATGCCTGAGCCCTCGAACTCCCAGGCTCGGCGAATTCGAGACGAGGTGCAGACTCTGCTCCAAGTAGTGGCGGCTCAGCAGGCCGAAAGCACGGCTTCTCGACGTCGAGGGGCAGCCACGGAGAAATGTGATGAGCCAGTCCGAAATGAAAGGGAGGTGTCGGTCCATGAGCAACCACCCCTCGAGCAAAGAGGACAGCACCTGTTCAAAACCACCCCGTCGACAATCAACGGCGACACGATGCAAGACACGACATCAACGAGTACCGTCGTCGCCGACATGGGGATGCAGAGGAGCGCGGGTACAGCGCCCACCGCGGCAGGCGATACGACAGTGACGAGGACCGAATTGCCCCAGAACTACCAGGTCCTCGCGTGTTTAGCAGAGCAATCCATAGCACGCCGCTGCCCAGCCCATTTCGACCCCCTACTAGCATTGCTAAGTACAACGGCGAGACCAAGCCAGAACTGTGGTTAGCAGACTTCAGGCTAGCCTGTCAGCTGGCAGGTGCTCGAGGGGACGATCGAGCCATCCTCCGACAGCTACCGCTTTTTCTCTTCGACACCGGCCGCAGATGGCTCGATGAGCTTCCGGCTAATCAGATCCACGATTGGGTCGACTTAGTCAGAGTATTCGAGGGCAACTTCAAAGGGACCTACATACGGCCTGGAAACTCGTGGGATCTCAGCAAGTGCAAGTAGAAGTCAGGAGAAACTCTCCAAGAGTATGCTCGACGCTTCTCAAAACAGCACACCGAGTTGCCGCACATCCCAGACCATGACGTCATCCTGGCCTTTGTCCCGGGCACCACCAGCCGCGATTTGGTGCGGGAATTGGGCCGGAATCGCCCTCAGACCGTCGACGAGCTGATGGACGTAGTGGCGAACTATGCTGCAGGGGAGGAAGCAGTCGGCGCTTTCTTCAGCTGCGAAGGAGGCAAAGGCAAGTCGCCCGCCGATGACGACGAGGGCCCCAGTCGAGGACCTAAGAAGAACAAAAAGAAGAAGAAAGCGTGGCCGTTCGAATCCGAGGCCATCGACGATGATCTCGTCGCCGCCATGGAGCGTAAAAAGCCTCAAGGGCCCCCAGAGGGGGCTATCTTCGACAAGATGCTAAAGGAGCCCTGCCCTTACCATAAGGGAGGGGCAAACCACAAACTCGAGGACTGCTGTATGCTAAAAAGGCACTTCGACGGCCTGGGGTTCAAGAAGGATGACCAGAAGAAAGAGAAGAACGGCGACAAGGGGGACAACAAAGAAGATGAGGGTTTCCCGGCCGTCCACGACTGCTACATGATCTATGGTGGACCCTCGACGCAGCTAACTGCAAGGCAGCACAAGAGGGAGCGCCGTGAGGTCTTTGCGACAAGGATGGCGGTGCCCTAGTACCTCAACTAGTCAAACACCCCCATCACCTTCAATCGAGACGACTACCCTGACAAGGTAGTCGCCCCTGCCGTCTACCCACTCGTCGTCGACCCCATCATCGTCAACACCAGGCTCTCGAAGGTGCTAATGGACGGTGGCAGTTGCTTGAACATCATCTACCTCGAGACCCACGACCTCCTTGGCATCAATAGGGTGCAGCTCCAACTAAGCACGGGCGGTTTCCACGGTGTCGTGCCACGAAAGAAAGCGCTGCTGGTAGGTCGAATCGACCTGCCGGTCTGTTTTGGCACGGCGGCCAATTTCAGGAAGGACGTTCTTACCTTTGAAGTGGTGGGATTCTGAGGCACGTACCATGCCATCATCGGGCGCCCAGGCTATGCCAAGTTTATGGCTATCCCCAACTACACCTACCTGAAGCTGAAGATGCCCGGGCCCAAGAGGGTCATCACCGTCAGCTCCTCCTATGAACACGCGTACGAGTACGACGTCGAGTGCGTCGAGTATGGAGAAGCTGTCGAGAACTCCATCGAGCTCGCCTCGAAGCTTGAGGCCCTAGCTATCGAGGCTCCAGAGCCCAAGCGTCACGCGGGCAGCTTCGAGCCGACGGAAGGAACAAAGAAGATCCCGCTCGACCCCAACGGCTCCGACGGCAAGGTGCTGACGATCAGCGCCGACCTCGACCCCAAATAGGAAGCCGTGCTCGTCGACTTTCTCCGTACAAATGACGACATGTTTGCATGGAGTCCCTCGGACATGCCAGGCATACCGAGGGAAGTCGCCGAGCACTCCTTGGAGATTCGAGCCGGTTCCAAGCTAGTGAAACAGCGGCTGCGTCGTTTCGACGAGGAGAAACGCAAGATCATTGGCGAGCAGATCCACAAGCTTTTGACGGCCGGATTCATCAAGGAGGTTCACCATCCCGACTGGTTAGCAAATCCTGTACTAGTTAAGAAAAAGAATGGGAAAATGAGGATGTGTGTCGATTATACGAGTTTAAATAAGGCATGTCCAAAAAGTTCCTTTCCCTTTGCCACGCGTTGATCAAATTGTTGATTCTACCGTGAGATGTGAAACCCTTGCCTTCCTTGATGCATACTCTGGCTACCATCAAATAAAAATGAAAGAGTCCGACCAGCTCACGATGTCTTTCATTACGCCTTTTGGGATGTACTGTTATGTAACCATGCCGTTCAAACTTCGAAACACTGGGGCAACATACCAGCAGTGCATGCTCCATGTGTTTGGTACACATATAGGGTCGATGGTCGAGGCATATGTCGACGACATAGTCGTCAAGTCAAAAAAGCGAGGAGACCTGATCCAGGACCTCGAGATCGCTTTCAGCTGCCTACGCGCTAACAAGATCAAGCTCAATCCCGAGAAATGCGTCTTTGGCGTACCTCAGGGCATGCTTTTGGGTTACATAGTTTCCCAACGCGGCATCGAGGCCAATCCCGAGAAAGTGTTGGCCATTATGAGAATGGGGCCGATCCGGGACGTAAAGGGGGTGCAAAAAGTCACGGGTTGTTTGGCAGCGCTAAGCCGTTTTATCTCGAGGATGGGGAAAAAGCACTGCCACTGTATCTACTCTTGAAAAAAGCCGTGCATTTCTCTTGGACCCCCGAAGCCGAGGAAGCCCTCGACAGCCTGAAGAAGACACTGACCTCCGCCCCGGTCCTGGTCCCACCTCAGCCTGCAGAGCCTCTGCTTCTGTACATCGCCTCGATGACCCAGTTGGTCAGTGCGTCGGTGGTGGTCGAAAGGCAAGAAGAAGGACATGCGCTGCCAGTCCAAAGGCCAGTCTATTTCGTCAGCGAGGTACTCTCAGAGACCAAGGTGCGGTATCCACAAATCCAAAAACTAATCTATGCAGTGATCCTCGCCCGACGTAAGCTGCAACACTACTTCCTCGGCCACCCTATCATAGTGGTCTCATCATTCCCCTTGGGTGAGATCATCCAAAGCCGGGAGGCCACGGGGAGAATCGCCAAATGGTCGGTCGAGCTCATGAGTGAGACCCTCACTTATGAGCCCCGCAAAGCCATCAAGTCTCAAGCTCTGGTGCATTTCGTCGCGGAATGGACGGACTCCCAGCTCCCCCCGGCTCAAGTTCAAGCAGAGCTATGGACGATGTACTTCGACGGGTCTCTCTTGAAGACGGGAGCTGGAGCGGGTCTGCTGTTCATCTCACCTCTTGGTGTCCATATGAGGTACGTTGTCAGAATACATTTTGCCGCGTCCAACAACATCACGGAGTACGAGGCCCTTGTCAATGGGTTGAAGATCGCCATCGAGCTAGGAGTTCGGCGCCTCAACGTTCGAGGCGACTCCCAACTCGTCATCGACCAAGTAATGAAGGCCTCCAACTGCCACGACCCGAAAATGGAGGCGTACTGCAAGGAGGTACGTCGGCTCGAGGACAAGTTCCACATCCTTGAGCTCGTCCTCATCGCCCGACGCTACAACGAGGCGGCCGACAAACTCACCAAGATTGCCTTGACCCGGGGCACAGTCCCGCCCGATGCGTTCTCAAGAGATCTGCACGAGCCATCCGTCGACTTGGGCTCGGGAGCTGACGTCGAAACCACCGCCCTCCAACAAACCGACACCACCGACGCCCTGCTAGCGGCGGCAGAAGTAATGGAGGCGGAACGGCGGCCCGGTCGACCGTTCGACTGGCGCACACCATTCCTTGATTGCCTGATTCGAGGCGAGCTACCAGAAGATCGATCCGAGGCCCGCCGTATCGCTCGATGGGCCAAATCACACGTAATCTACGGTGAAAATAACGAGCTATATCAACGAAGCCCGACTGGGATCTTGCAGCGCTGTATAACCATAAAGGACGTCCGAAAGCTCCTCGAGGATCTACACTCGGGGGCTTGTGGCCACCACCCTGCTCCGCGGACCCTCGTATGGAACGCTTTCCGACAAGGCTTCTACTGGCCAACGGCCGTAGCTGACGCTATCGAGCTCGTACGCTCATGCCATGGGTGTCAGTTTTATGCCAAGCAGACACATCTTCCCACCCATGCTCTCCAGATGATCCCCATCACGTGGCCATTCGCAGTGTGGGGTCTTGACCTCGTAGGGCCTCTACAGACCGTCAACAAATTCTCCAAATGGATCGAGGATCGACCCATCACAAACATCCGCTCTGAGCAAGCTGTCCTTTTCTTCACCGACATTATCCACCGGTTTGGGATACCCAACGTCATCATCACCGACAACGGCAATCAGTTCACCGGCAAAAAGTTCTTGGACTTCTATGACCGGCATCACATCCGTGTGAACTGGTCTGCAGTAGCTCACCCTCGAACTAACAGCCAGGTCAAGCGTGCCAACGGAATGATATTGCAGGGGCTCAAACCAAGAATCTACAACCGGTTGAAGAAATTTGGCAAGAAATGGGTCGAAGAGCTTTCTTCGGTCCTATGGAGCTTAAGGACGACGCCAAGCAGGGCCACGAAATACACCCCGTTCTTCATGGTCTACAGCTCTGAGGCTGTGCTCCCAACAGACTTGAGTATGGGTCCCCTCGACTCAAAGCCTACAACGAGCAGTCAAATAAGGAGACTCGAGAGAACGCGCTCGACCAGCTCGAGGAAGCTCGAGACATGGCTCTCCTCAACTCCGCCAGATACTAGCAGAAGCTCCAACGCTACCATGACAAGCACGTGCGCAAAAGGGATCTGAACGTGGGTGATCTCGACCTACGGCCGCGGCAAAGCAACCAAGGCCGCCACAAGCTGACTCCGCCCTGGGAGGGCCCATACGTGGTGGCCGAGGTCCTGAAGCCAGGGACATACAAGCTCGCGGACGAAAAAGGGGCGGTCTTCACCAACGCATGGAACATTGAACAGCTACGTCGATTCTACCCCTAGAGTTTCAAAGCTTTATGTTCCCATGTACTTTCTGTACCAAGATCTTATGAATGAATGCATGAAAGAATGAGATCTTTCCCCCGAGTAATTTAATTATTTTTCGCTGGTTAAAATCTCGAAGTTAGAAGGGAGTACCAACTATGACCCATCATAGTCGACACTCCCTCGGGGGCTAGCAGGGGGGACCACCCCCCAGGTTCCTAAAAACCAAGTGTGTTTTTTTCTTTCCTATCAAGTAAAGCTCGCACGGTCGAGTAGTGGAGGCACCTCGAGCCCCTTAAGGGCCGAGAGACGACGAGCCTGAGAACTCCTACGCCCTCGGGCTATGGTAACTCTACTCACTCCCTCACCCTCGAGGCAATCGAGGTCTCCTCAACAAAAGACCAAACGGGGAATATACACGTAGATAGAAAGGGAAACAAAAAAGATTGGGAACACGGCCATAAGCAAATATTCACAGATCTTATAAACCACTTAAAGACACACTCTTTCCTTAAGATAAAAAGTATTGTACAAGGGGCCTCAGTGCCCAGAATAGGCTCGCAGGCCTCAGTCTGTGTCTCAACCCTCTCCACCAGCATCTGCGCCCGAGCTAGTCTCGGGAGGAAGCACTTTCGGCTCGAACAACTTCGCTAACCTTTCCCCAGGGGCCTCCGCATCGTCGATCAAGGCGTGGAGCCTCTCCTCGTTCTCTGCGTCGGCCTTGGAGATGTTGGTGACGAAGCCGTGGGACACCACCTCCATATCGTAAGAAAAGCCTGAGCAGACAACCGCCATTGCCCGCTTCACCCCGGTATGAAGAGCGTCCCGCACTCGATCCCTCAGCGTCATGCCTAGGTAGCAAAGCTGATCGACCAGCGCGTCGCCTCGTGCCTCCTCCTTCGACTCATCCACAGGCTCCAGCTCCCAGGAGGCCGAGAGGTCATTTATCGCGGTCCTTAATCGACCGTTCAATGCAACCTCCCCCTCGAGCCGATCCTTGGTGGAGCGGGCCTCGACATGAGCAGCCAAAAGCTCGTCCTTAAGCCCTGCAGAGACCGATGCATGAAAATTAGACGACACCAAAAAAAATATACCTTGCTAAAAGAAGTATAAAGAGGCCTACCACGAATCTTCTCCTCTAGAGCAATGTTTTGACCAACCAAATCGGTGTTGGCCCTCTCGATCTCCTTGTGAGAGCGGGCTAGGTCGGTGTTAGCGACCCGCAAGTCCTCGATCGCCTTGCCCGCCTACGCGTAGCTCCCTCCTTCTCTAGCAGCGCTCTCTTTAGACGATCAACGTCATCAGAAAGGCTGCGAGATCGAGCCCGTTCCGCCTCGAGATCCTCGAGAGCCTTCTTCTTGGCCACCTCTGTGGCGCTCCGAGCGATCTTGCCCTTCACGCATTCCACCTTCATCTCTTGGTAGGCCTCTCGGGCAGAGGCAAGGTCAGCCTTGATAAGGACCTTCTCCTTGTCAAGATCGGCGGCTGCGTCTTTATAAAATTTGGCCTCTGCTCCTCGAGATGCTCCCACTTTTTGGCCTCCTTCTGATCATCCATAAAGATATTAGGCTCGAACGGGTCGGTGGAGGCCCGAATGCGGATCCGATTGGGGCCCCAGTTCTCCATCTCCTCTTCCGTGCGTGCCTTAACGCACCGGATGAGCTCTTGGACGGTCTCGAGCGATCCCCCATGACGTAAAAATAGGTCAATAAGGGAGGGGAATCGCCCGTCGTCGTCTACCGCCCTCTAGGTACCAGTCTCGCCGGCACCACCGCCGCCCGATGTCCCGGCTTCATCCTTCGCGGCGGTGCTAGTGTCCTCCCACGGTCGTCGTTCTCAGAGGAATCCAGGAGCGATCCCCTCGATGTCGTAAACCGTGCCCTTAATCTCCGACTGAGGGTCCACCGGGGTGCGCATCATGCAAGCCAGCGCCACCACGCCATCCGCCCGCCTTGGCTCAGCTGGGATAGAAGTGGGCGCTCCCGAACGTAGCCATGCAGGAGTCGGCGGACCATAGACCGACAGACCCTCCTCCCCGGCCTCAGGCCTCTGAGGCGACGGTGACATTGGCTGGGGCGGGCTTCGCGGCGATGGCTCGAGCGGTCCTTCTAACTACTGACTCTGTTGTTGCTGCTGCCTCTGGAGTTCCAGCAGCTCTTGCTGCCTGTCCTGCTCTAGCAGCTCCTCGAGCCGTTCTTCTTGTTGCCACCACCCCTCTTATCTTTCCTCTCCATCTAGCCATGGTTGCCGCTGACCCTCCTGTAGCTGTTGCTGTGACTCCCGCCCGCGCTCTTCCTCTTCCTTCTTTCTCTTCTCCTCGACGGAGTGGAGCCTGATGGGCCAAGGCGTCCGCTTTGCGACAAGGGAAGCCTCGACCTCCTCGTTCATGGAGCGGGCATCCTTCAAAAGCCTGTCGCCGCTGGACCCACCACTTATAGTGATGGGATCCCCCTCAACCCCAGATCGGGGAGGCTTGGGGGCTCCCTCCTGTTCTTGAGGACGAGGCGCCTCGACCCATTTCGGTGACGGCAGGGTGGACTCCCCCACCAAGGGACGAGGCGGGGCACTCTCGACACCCGCCGATGGCCGAGGATCGGAGGGGCCTGTAAGTGCTCGAAAGCAAAAAGTCAGTCGCCATGATGATCGACATAAGGGTAACACGACTCTCATAATATTGGGAATGAACCGCAAACCTGAGTCTTTGGAGGCCGCTCCCACCTTAAGTTTCTTGGCCATCGAGGGCTGGGCCTGTTCGAGCGGCCGCTTCAACCTGAGGAAAGAAGAATAAGTGTAAGAGAAAACGTTACCCGAGAAAATGCAAAGACATCGGAAGATAAGAATCATGACGCCGAAGACCTTACCCCACAGGAAGAGCGACCCGCCTACCAGCGCCTCGACCAGCAAGCCTCGAGCCACCCCGCGTCGAAGCTCCGGGCCCCTCAAGAACGGGCGCAGGTCTCGGCTCGGCGCCTCCCGTCTGGCCAGCGCCTGGACTAGTACTCCCACGACCCGTTTCCCCCTTACTCGAGGCCGCGGTGCGGCCACGGGTCAACCGCCCCGTCGCCAGAGACTTAACCCGATGGCCCGCCTGAGATGCAGGAGGAGGTAGGGGGTAGGGGACGGTCTGACCTTGCACAGGCGCTGGAGGGGAGTCGGCGCAAGAGCGACGTGGAGATGACAGCCTCTGTTGACTCTCACGGGGCCCGCTTGGCGCCCCCTTAGGGACTCCCGTATGCGGGACGTCGACGCCGGTCTGAGGCGGGCCCTCAAGGATCCTGTCAAGACGGGACGCCATCCCCTCAGAGTCGTCACTGTCGTTGTCACCATCGCCGCCATCGTCCTAATCGGGGGATTCTTCCTCAGGCTCCCCCCTCTGCCTGAACTTCGCTCAACGAGTCTCCAACGCTTGTCGCGCGAAATTTTTCTTCTTCTCCTCCTTCTTTTCCAAGTCCTTTGCGGACTTCAGCTTCTCCACGGACTCACGCCTCTTGTCGCGATCCACGTCATCCTCCTTCACCGGAGGCTTCAAGGATCGAGCGTCGATCGATCCCTGCACGAGCAAAGACAAGTCTTAAAGAAGGTCGAAGGAAATCGAGAATCGGAACCATAAATAGGAAAAGGACTTACCAGGTCAATCGACCCCTGATCGGGCCTCATAGGGAAGCCGCTGACATGCTCAGGCTGAAAGTTACCTGCAACAGCCGCCCTAACCCTGGCGGCGACCTCATCGACCGCAGGCGCTTCATTAAACATCCGGTAAGCCTCAAGAATGTGAGACGAGACGCCAGGGCCCATTTCGTCCATCCTCAATGGCCGAGACATCAACGGGAGCACTCGTCGGTGATGTACGGCGGAAAGGACGAGCGCGGCCGTCAGGCCTTCCTCACGCAGCTTCTTTAGGGCATCGAGGATGGGGTCGAGCCACGGTTGGTGGGCCTGGACAACACCGTACCTCCAGTGGTCCGTGCGCTCTGAAATCAAGCGCCCGGTGTAGGCGGGGAAGAGGTCGTCGTCGTTCCGCAAGTAAAACCATTGGGAGTCCCATCCGGCGTGGTTTGACGTCAACCCCACCGGGATGTACTCGCGCGGCTTCTCCGACTTGCCAGTCTTGAGCACCAGGTTGAGGCACCTGGCCCGTACCGGCTTCATCATCGACGCTCCATCAGCCGGCGCTCCATCAGCGACGACGGGCGCCAGTCATCGGCGGCGATGAGTCTCACCGGCATTTTCAGGTGGAAAGAGAGCGCCTTTGCTACTGCTTGAGGGTGCGCGCGTGTGAGATGGCAAGGAGGCAGAGGCAAGAACAGGGGCGGAAGGCGGAAGGAACGATGGCCGGGAGACCCAAGGATATTTATAGATGGCTGACCACCAACGGACAGATCCGATGGACACGGTAACTCCCCTTGTAAATGTGCCGCCTAACGGTCCTTATCTCTCTCGCAGATGAAACGCCACGAATCCCACGCCAAGCACAGTGCCGCAACGGCTCTCACCTAAAAAGACGTGCTCAACGGGCAAAAAGGTGAACCGCCACGACCTTTTCCTTCCCCTGTAAGCTAAGGTATGTATTCACTACGGCAAAAATCTCGAGAGGTCGCGGGTTGACCCGTCGAATGGGTTCGGCAGCCGATCTCGAGTACCAGAGTCAGGGATGCCCAGCGAGTGGTCGAAAAACGAGGCCCGCCTCGAGAACTCACTGGGGATGTCCAAGGCATGGATGAGATGGTCGAGAGGAATCCCCCCGAAGGGAGGCATCGAGCTGCTGGACTCTATCGAACGAGACCAGTAACCCCGACTACGTCGACCCTGCTTCATGAGAATGCCTCCAGGCTACAGCTGACCCCCTCGAACGGGGCACAGGTTCTCACTTGGATTACCCGCTAGGAACTCAATTGGGGATAGATGGCGCTCGCTCCACCGGGAGTACGTCGCGACCCCTACGCGAAACAAACCAATCGAAGCCTCCGGCTCGGCTTCCACGATGGACATCAAGAGCGCTTCCATAGATTGGGCCATATAACCCTCGAAGTGTTAAAAATTCCTCCAAGGGCTCGGGGGCTACCCCCGCGGGGTCGCTCACGCGCCCCCACGGAAACTCGACCACCAAAAAAGAGCCTCCACTCGAGCGCAAGCGCTCGAATAGAGACTCGGGGGCTACTGTCGAGGATATCAATAAGGCGTACCCTAACTGATGTACATAGCGAGAGCATCCGTACGTAAGTCGAGGCCTCCGACTCAACGCCCCCCGGTCGTACGCACGGTCCTCGACGACCATGACCTCGAACACGGAGAGAGCGTCGTGCGAATCATCTGAGGCTCGACTACCGGCGACCCTCGAATACGGAAATAGGCTCGTACGAATCAAAAGGTCTCGAGCGCAAGGACGCCGCACGCCGCCTGACGTGGACACGGGAAACAGGGCATTTAATGCGCCTGCCGTGTTCTCACCTAACCCGTCAGTCACGGGAAGCGTGATGGGGAACAAGCACCCGTCCTGTCGTTCTTTTTGCAGCCTTCCCCACCAAACGAGCCAGAGTGTGGCAGGGCGCAGGGAGTGGGTCGAAACGTCAAGTCAAGACCCCCTCAAGACACCCAAAGTCAGCGCTCTCGCCAGCAAGGCGTTGCACGGCACCTGACCCTCGAGTAGGCACGTTTCCTTCCTAGGGAAGGGTCGGGCGACGCATGACAGCACCTCAACTGCTCCGACGCAGCTGCCCCCACGACGTACGAGCGTGCGACGGATAAACCGGTACAGGACGGCGCACAGGAGCAGGATTCAGGGGCACGCATAATTGTTGACGGTCCTTAAGTATCAAATTTAATTATCAAATAAATAAAGAAAAGGATCCAAATGCAACCAACACCCAGACTTAGGGTTTTATCTGACAGAATTCCACGAGTTTTGGTGTTTGTCTATTTCTACAGGGGGTTATCAGGAAATACGGAAGAAAGGCCCAGATGTCGGGATTACATAGAGATATCAACGCACCGCGCAATTTTCTACCATCTAGAAGACTCCAGAAGCCACGAGACCGAAGCGGAGGCGAAACGGGGTCAGGACCTGGGTGCCCGCCCAGTTTCCTTGGGCGCCCGCCCACCTGCCGAGCCCAATCAGGACTCTTTCTCTCGGGAGATCTCCACCGACCTATTGGATCAAGGAAAACATAGTACCACCTCGCCTACCGACCCAAAAACGCATAGAAGAGGAGGACTATATAAGGAGACCCCCCTGGCCCCTGGAGAAGACAATAAATTATCATAGAGATTGAGGGGTGCCCTCGAAGGAAAACCTCTTCTCTAATTAATATTTCTTTTTAGGCTTAGCAACCAATGTAAAGTAGAAATAGATCTTCTAGTTTCTACTAGATTGAGAGAGATAGAGTGGAGGTGTAGATTGGAGGAAGCCCGGCCTGTCGGTGTCTACTCCAAGCTTGTACCTGCGGGATCAAGTTCTCCTAACCCGAAGCTTGCTCCTAGGATTCTTCCGTATTTCGACTTCTAAATTCTAGTAAGTTCTTGTTTAATTGTTCTTATGGTTTATGAGTTTACTTTAATCTCTTCGCGTAGAGTTTAGAGTAATCATTGCTGGCGTAAACGTGGTGTTTAGGCTGGGGTACTCATAGATATTCCCTGACTAGCTGGACCGTGGTAGTAGTGAGGAACGTGACAATTCCGAGTTACCTTTGTAGATCACATCTCGTTAGCACGAAGGATAGGGTTTATAGGTGCGGGTCGAACATCCTTTGTGTTGTCTAGATTCCGTTAGCCTCCCCATTAGAACAATAGATCATCCTTACCAAGGTTAGAAGGAGACTACGGTTGCAGTCTTCTCTATTTATCACTCACATCGAAAGACATTCTTTGTGCCTAAAGGGATAGTAGCAATAGATTTGGTTAGTCAGATGCACCCTTTCTCCCAGTGGTAAAAATATAAATACGATAACTCTGGATAATCTCTCGGGTGAAATGCTCACCGATATCCGTGCGCTTGCGGATCATTTCCTTATTGCGTTACCAAATATCAACAAGCATTTCTGGCGCCGTTGCCGGGGAAAAAGACGGTTTGTTGAGATAACTTTGAGTCTTGCTATTATCTTGTATTATACTTTTATACTTTTATTCTTTTATTTTTTTTATTCTTATCTTTATGGATAACTCAAATTCCATACCTATTATTAAATTCTTTGCACCTTCGGAGACCAGCCATAGACCATGGGAGTCAACACGTCCTGCCCCTAATTATGATCTGTGTCCGGAGTTGATTGCAATAGGTCAAAACCAACCCTTTTCTATAGCTGAGGTCCTATCTTTTAATCAAGAAGATAATGCACTTTTAGCCACACCTAGGGAATCTGTTAATCTTTCTATAAATTCTGGTTTAGACCTAGCCCTACAAGACCATGTTTTTCCTAGATATTTTCACATTGGTCTTAATCATATAACCTTTGGTAGAGTCCTTCTTTCTTTATCTATTAGTAAAGGAAGGTATGTCTTCAGTCGTGGACATCCTTCTTGTACTAGTCTTTATAGAATAATCTTAGAGATAGAGAAGGAATCATCTCCCAGACGAGGAAAGGAAGTTTCAATAGCCGATTTCCAAACATTTCAATCCCATAATTCGGCTATCCATCCCATCCTTGAGCTTAATAATTTCTACTATGCTCTTTCTCTTGAACCTCCCGATAATCCTATGAATCTCTCTAGACATCCCATGCATAAGAAGGAGGCTCGAGAAGAGCAACATCAATGGCTAGAGGGCATTAAAAATCCATGTGCTATCACCATTGAATGGTTAGATAAAACAAACTTGAGAGACAATCCTAGAGGAATTTTAAGCATTCATGAAGAATCATCCTTGGAGTTTGAGAGAAACAACTGTGAGCATGGAAGTTACTTCATAAATACCTCACCCAGTCCTTGCTCATATAAAACATCTCTCCAATCAATTTGTCTCTCCATCCTTACCACATTTTGAGATCTCCAACCCCCTCTTCCTCTTCATTTATAAAAACTTTAAAAGGGCGGTTGTCGATGCATATGTCTATAATAAATATTGCAGATATCATTGAGTTAATCTTGATATAGGTCAGCGTTGGAGGGGAAACCACTTCGCTGTCATAAATTGATGGTTTCCCAAGGATAAGCTTAGTGTCCTTAAACAAGCACTATCAGATCGTAACATGAACTTTTAATTATTTGCAACATTGCCTTGTGTATTGAGCATATTGAGATAATTGTAGAAATATTCCTTCGGGTATTCTTGTCACTAACATTTCCAGGATTGGAGCAAGAAGATCCGAGGAATGACAAACACAAGGTATGTCCAACCAATCATCATGCAACATTGAATTAAATTCATCCAAACTTGAATTTTGCAAAATTCAAGCTTGGGGGAGTACTTCACATAAAAACATCCTTTGCCATGTTACTATGTTGGTTGTCCTTACCTTTGAGACATGCTCAATTTGTTAAATACTAATCACGCTACTTAATCTCCACTTGAGTAGATCTCTATAAATGCCATCACGCTACCTTTGTTTATCCTAGTAAGTGTTAGTTTGGAAGTACTGCACATACTTCTATTGGCTTTTAAATTAAGCATGGTGCTTAGGTTAAACAGCCTTCCTTAATCTGATTAGACATGGAGTCTAGTTCGGTTATTGAACTAAAAACTGCTTGTGTAGACATTGGTATATTTTGTCAGACTAACCCCTGCAGGAAAACTTTCAATATCAACCTGGGAAGTCCTGAGATACAAACTCGCATTGGAGATGAAGAAAGTGACACATGATGTTTAACAATTTGCACAAGAAAGACATAGCTCATAAGAGATGATTCAAGGAGGGTGCCACAAACACGATGCACAACTGCTAAGAAAGGAAAGCTTCCACAAGGTGATATTGTACCGTCACTCTTCAAGTAAGGTAACACCTTAAGGTACTTGACTATCGCTTTTATAAGTTTCTCCTTGGTTCTAGCAGTCACATAAATAAAGAGACAAACATGTATGATTTATAACTCCAGATTAACCAACTCAATTAATTCAACATGTTTAGTCCTTTAAACTTTGTTCTTAGTACTACCTTCGTGATCCCACGCTCCTAAACATATAAGCTAATATGTTGCACATTCAATATTTGGAAGATATAAACAAAACATAAATATAGATAGATTATCTTTCCATTAGTTTGAGCCATCTGATCTGACAAATGTTTCAAACACTACACTCATGATCTTATTATCCATCAACTTTGTCTTGCTCACTATGCTTAAGGTTAGAGAAGAACAAATACACGTTTGGTTCTGTTGGTGTTTCCCACCAACAGAGCCCATGCACTTGATCTCTGCCTTGTCTCTATGAACAGGTACACTTCAAGCAAAACATGAAGGTGTTTTACAACTCCCAGACTCCACCAAGTGAAGGACCTAGATCTATGAGCACAAACACACTGAGCAGGATATTGCCAACACCATACTTCGAACTGCTGGGCAAAGAAGAACATGGGTGACACCGTATCAAGAGGTGCAGACGTCAAGGTCCACACCTAATCAAATGATGCACCTAAAGGATGAAGATGGTGGAAAGTCTTGTCCAGAAGACTTAAAACATTGGATCCTTGTCGGAAGAGGTCAACATCGTCAACTCAAGTCACATTTCTTGATCAAGAAGGACGACCCTGGTGTTCCAAGCATCGAGTGTGCAATCAATGGATACTATTTTCAGAAGACACTCTACGACACCGGATATGACGACAACATAATGGCCGCAGTCACTTATCAGCTCCTGCATGGAACCATGCCCCTACAACCAATATATTCAGCTCCAGATGATTTTCAGGTCATTGACATGGGAGAAGACGAATATGATCCACCCACCATCCTTGGAAGACCGTTCCTCAACACTATCAAAGCAATCATCTACATTGGAACCAGAGAAGTCCACATGTACTTCCCCTCTGAGAAGGTACGCAACTATTTTACTGACCATAACTATATAGTTGAAGACTCTAAGCAGGTCAGGACAAGAAGACGACGCAACCGCAACCAGAGGAGGCAAATCATCAAGAACGGATGGGTAGACTACGAAGGAGAAGTGATGAGGACTGAAGACATGCAGCTTGAACAGAACTGTCCTGAGGAGACCATACCACCGAGCCAGGTGTGGAGGGAGAAGATAGTTATACACGAAGATAGGCGCCGCCGGAATCACCGACTACGCCACCTAGCGAATCCCAGGACGACTGAGAAAACAGAGACCGTTCGGATGACTGAAAAATACCGAACGCCTTGCCAAGAGGTAAACTTGGTAGTTACCCTTTCCTTTCAATTATTCAATTATAATTTGCTTAGTTAATCAGGTTCATGCTATCTTGAAAAGAAAATAAAAATGTTAAAAAAATAGTAAGCCCCATGTGAGTATGCTCATGGCATAAAACCCATAAGTACATTCACTATGGTGGCATAAAAATAAAATAAATAAGTTTTCATCTTACAATAAAAATATATATATATAAAATAAAATATATAATAATAAGTGTATGATCCTGCTAAATAAATAACATTTATTAAGGAAGCTCAACATGATGAAGGCTAGATATTTATGCTAACACTTAATTAGTTCCACAAGCTTTGTTGTCTATTTGAGCTCCACAGAATTTAAGAATCAAGAAGACTAGTAGACGGAGGACATTCTAATCGCTGTCAGAATGCTGCTGACTTTCGAATACACATCTGCCACCTGCTAGCTACATCAAGAGAAATTACGTCAAAATTCAGCTTGGGGGAGAGCACCCCCATTTATCTCGCTAAGTATTTCTACCTATCTTTATACTTATATTATGTTAGAATATTAAAATACATAAACTATGAAAAATCAAATAAAGATTTTGTGCTTATATATATCTTTTGCTTAGTATGTTTAATAAATAAATGAAGTGGCTATGCTAATCTGAATCTTAATAATAAAACTCTAGCATGGATATGATGAATAGTTGCTCTGCCTAATTTGTAATTTTGAAGTTATCTCTCAAGTTTAGACATAACTGTTATAATTTAAATCTTGCTCTAGATCTAAACTTGTGGGATGAAAACTTGATCTGAAGTCTAAGTTGTTAACGGATACGATATGGGAAGGTTGAGCTGCTGTTTATCTGTTCCTAGAGATGCTAGAATTCTGGAGAATTTTATCTTTGAAAATCTTTGAAATGTTGCATGATGAGAGTTTAAAATCCTACCACAGCCATATGTACATGCTTATTAGACTTTGAACCATACATTTACTTTTTACTGCTTATGAGCATTGAGTGTGGTCAAGCTGTGTAGACCCTTAGGAACTTGTCATGTGGTTAAAATCAAGATTCACTTGCACGTTCACTCATACATGCTACTTCTACTCCGGAAGTACCATCCACATACATCCACTCATTTCCATCTCCAGATTCACCCAAAATTATTCTACTCCTAATCCGGGAGAGAATAGTCAAAAACATTTTCCTATCCCTGTTATTCCCTATGATATAAATGCTCCAAATATTTTGGTTACTACCACTTGCTATATTATCTCAAGAGATGAGTGCTCTGAAAAAAAAGAGAAAAGAGAAGAAAAAAATATAAACGAGGAAATAAAAAGGGGCAAGTGTCCGGAACCTCGAAAGAAAGAAAAAGTGAGACGAGAGGTAAAAATGGACAAGTGTCCGACACTAGAATTAGGGGTACAAGATACCCACCTGAGAGGAAAGAAAAAGAAGAGCATCTCATTCTCCTCATAAAGTTTCAAAAAGCAAGGAAGGTATGTATCCCCTCAAAAGAGCAAAAGTAGAAGTAGACTTTCACCATTGTTATCACCATCATCACCATACACCATTCATTCGCCACACATGCACATCTTGATTTGGCTTATTGATTTGTTTCTTTGGATCCATGGTTTGACTATACAATAAATGTCTTGTAAGTATGTATACTTTATCTCCCACCTATGAGCTCCAGATATTAAAGCCTTATTAGAGTAGGGTGAGAGAGAAGGCAATGTCACTATGCCTTATACCACAAATACCACATATCTTGAGAGAAGACATATACCATCACTGCCTTGGTAAGGATCCAGAAATACCACAAAAGAGAGATTTAGAGAGTCATACAAGGAATCTCTGAGTTTTATTTGAAAATCTGCAAAAACCCCAGAGCTATAGCTGATCAAGAATAAGAGACATGGCACTTGGCTAGACTGTTCTATCTTTTAACTACTCAAGACAGAAGTGACGGTTACAAGTCCCATGGTGAAAGGTAAAGTAAGTAAGTTTTAGTTCTTGACAGTTTACTCTAACTCAAAGATGAGATCTTATTTAAAAACATGTGTACCGTCAAATTTTTAAGATATTGCAACAACTTCTGATCCATAGCTAAGTCTATCCTTGCTCAGGGACGAGCAAGAGGTAAGCTTGGGGGAGTTTGTTGACGGTCCTTAAGTATCAAATTTAATTATCAAATAAATAAAGAAAAGGATCCAAATGCAACGAACACCCAGACTTAGGGTTTTATCTGACACAATTCCATGAGTTTTGGTGTTTGTCTATTTCTGCAGGGGGTTATCAGGAAATACGGAAGAAAGGCCCACATGTCGGGATTACATAGAGATATCAACGCACCGCGCAATTTTCTACCATCTAGAAGACTCCAGAAGCCACGAGACCGAAGCGGAGGCGAAACGGGGTCAGGACCTGGGCGCCCGCCCAGTTTCCTTGGGCGCCCGCCCACCTGCCGAGCCCAATCAGGACTCTTTCTCTCGGGAGATCTCCACCGACCTATTGGATCAAGGAAAACATAGTACCACCTCGCCTACCGACTCAAAAACGCATGGACTATATAAGGAGACCCCCCTGGCCCCTGGAGAAGACAAGAAATTATCATAGAGATTGAGGGGTGCCCTCGAAGGAAAACCTCTTCTCTAATTAATATTTCTTTTTAGGCTTAGCAACCAATGTAAAGTAGAAATAGATCTTCTAGTTTCTACTAGATTGAGAGAGATAGAGTGGAGGTGTAGATTGGTGGAAGCCCGGCCTGTCGGTGTCTACTCCAAGCTTGTACCTACGGGATCAAGTTCTCCTAACCCGAAGCTTGCTCCTAGGATTCTTCAGTATTTCGACTTCTAAATTCTAGTAAGTTCTTGTTTTATTGTTCTTATGGTTTATGAGTTTACTTTAATCTCTTCGCGTAGAGTTTAGAGTAATCATTGCTGGCGTAAACGTGGTGTTTAGGCTGGGGTACTCATAGATATTCCCTGACTAGCTGGACCGTGGTAGTAGTGAGGAACGTGACAATTCCGAGTTACCTTTGTAGATCACATCTCGTTAGCAGGAAGGATAGGGTTTATAGGTGCGGGTCGAACATCCTTTGTGTTGTCTAGATTCCGTTAGCCTCCCCATTAGAACAATAGATCATCCTTACCAAGGTTAGAAGGAGACTACGGTTGCAGTCTTCTCTATTTATCACTCACATCAAAAGACATTCTTTGTGCCTAAAGGGATAGTAGCAATAGATTTGGTTAGTCAGATGCACCCTTTCTCCCAGTGGTAAAAATATAAATACGATAACTCTGGATAATCTCCCGGGTGAAATGCTCACCGATATCCGTGCGCTTGCGGATCATTTCCTTATTGCGTTACCAAATATCAACAATAATCATCATCAAGGTACCGAGACAAGACGGTTCGAGGCCACGCCAGTACGGAGGTCTCATGTAGGTCAGCGTGCCGCACCCCTATCGACCCCTACTATGTCGCCTATGCATGTAACCTAGGCCTCCCCTTGGAACTATAAAAGGGGAAGCTCAGGAGCGGATACGCAACACAAGACATACATAGAAGAGCTACCATACTTCATCCTTTCACCCACACAAACTTGTATTCACCCCTGTACAAGCACTTAGGTGCAAGATAATACAAACACTCCCCCCCGCTGGACGTAGGGCCTTCTCTTCACCGAATCAGGATAAATCTTTGTGTCTTTTCTTGCATCACCATCTAGAAAGGGGAGCACGCACACAAATTTTACTCGTTGGTGAGACCCCTCGGGGGGAAAACACCGACAGATATGTATCCTTGAAAACGCTCCCATGCTTCTGAAATGGTTTCTGTCTTCTGCTGTTGGAAACTGACAATATTTTCTCTTAAGGCAGTTGTTTTGCCTATAGGGAAAAACTTTGATAGAAAGGCATCTGACAAGTTCGTCCAGTTGTTAATGTTATCTTGATGAGTGTAGAACCACTTCCTCGCTTTTCCTTCTAGTGAGAATGGAAAAAGGCGAAGTAGTATGACTTCTTTGTCGACTCCATTGATGTGGATTGTGCTTCCAATCTCTAAGAAATTCTACAAGTGTGCACTAGCATCTTCATGTGCCTTTCCACTGAATTGTGGAGCTTGTACCAAATTGATGAGGCTTGACTTGATCTCAAACTCAGGTACTCCTTCTACTGCAAACCTTGGACCAATTGGAATGTTCTCAAGACTTGGAGCAGAGAATTCTTGTAGGGTCTTCTGTGCAATAGCTTCAGCAATTGGTAGTTAGCTTCTTCTTCTCTTTCTTTCTTGATTGCTTTGGTTCTAATGATGAAGAGTTGAATGTACCCAAAGTCAATCCTAATATACCCTGTATAAAAATATAAACATAGAAAAACAACAGGGTGAACCTGCCAAAGCAGAGGTGCCTTGTTATGATTTCTCACTTAGTAGCTGTTTTTGCAATTATTTCTCTATAGTCTAGTCTAATATTTTATATGAATAACCTTGACTGATTTCCTGACTTTCCTTACCGTTCCTATGTGTTACCCTTTTGGTCCCCGGCAACGGCGCCAGAAATGCTTGTTGACACTAGCTAACACCACTTGGATACTAGGTTGTCATCCCCAGCATGGTGCCAGAGTGTACAAAGGTATTTATAAATGTAAAAGCTCTCTAGAAAATAATCTATTCTATCTGCAAGCGCACAGATAAAACACCTCATTGTAGCATTTCACCAGGATAAGTATTCCAGGTATCGTTATTTGTAATTCTGCTTAAGAGAACAAAAGGGATGAAATTAAAATAAGGACAAAATCTATCAAGGCATAGACTAGAGATAAACTTGCAAGAACAGGATTACTAATGAGAAACTCATCACACAGTCACTTACTTTGGCAGGGAGTAAACCATAAAGATAATGATAATGAATTATAAGTTCAAGGGTAAATAACACAT
The DNA here is from genome assembly GCF_000003195.3 of Sorghum bicolor. Taxonomy (NCBI): domain Eukaryota; kingdom Viridiplantae; phylum Streptophyta; class Magnoliopsida; order Poales; family Poaceae; genus Sorghum; species Sorghum bicolor. The sequence goes on from NC_012877.2 coordinate 17,825,214, forward strand.
CGATTAGAAAATAGACTACTCCTCATATATGTAGGTGACGTCGGATTAGCTAGAGAATGGATTCTAAGTTATCTACTATCTACTAAGTCACAATCTACTCTAGTTATCTACAAGATCATATATAGCATAAAAGACTCTTCATTTATGTATAAGGAACATTGCTAAAGTAGTTCAGAGCATCGCAAGACTTACTCCGCAATACAAGTTCTGCCTGTCCTATCAACGGAGGGTGGACTATATAAGAATCAATGAAGCTGTCACTATCACGAACTACCACACGACCCGGCCAATAGGATACATTTGCAGGTAAATAACATCTAAGCACCACGCCCACATGTGATCTACCACTTAACTCCCTCGCGTCAAGAGCTAAGCGCTTTGCAAACTTATACATAAACTCATTATCAATCATAACTATATCAAATATATAACTAGAGCAAACTAAGAGCATAATAAATAAAGACATAATGTAATTAGAACAAAGTATTAGAGAAAGATATGAATAATACCAATCTTTATTACCGAAGATCCGAATCCAGAGCGTAGTGCTCTACTTCTCTAATTGCTATCTAATCAAACCTCTAAACTTGAAGGATTAGGGAGTAGCTAATTCTAATTCTCTGTGAAGCTCTAAACCCTAACTTTGATGGCTACCTCTGATAATGATTTCTCTTCTCTTATCTCCCCCAGGGGTGGAGAGGCCTTGGTTATATAGTCCTTTCAAGTGAATTTGGGCTGTTGGATCAAACCGACCTTGATTCCATGGTTTAGATTCATCCTCAAAGGCGGTGGAGCGTAGTCCCGAAAGAGAGTCCTGATTGGACTCTAACCTTGGGCGGGCGCCCAAGGGTGGTGGGCGGCCGCCCTGCCCCCGAGCCCGATCGTCTTCTTGTTCGTTCCCGTGGCTTCTGGACTCTTCTAGATTGAGGAAATTTGTGCGACACATAATTACCTCATTGTAAACATGACATGTGGGCCTTCTCTCCATATTCTCTGATAACCCCCTGCAGAAATAGATAAACACCAAAGCTCGTGGAATTCTGTCAGATAAAACCCTAATTCTAGATATTTGGTGCATATTGATCCTTTTCCATGTTTATTGGATGGTTAAATTTAGTACTTAAGGACCGTCAACAGTTTTCAAGATTGGTCAAATTGTTCGAGCGACTTTCCTGGTTGTCAAAGATGTCAAGTCTTGCTGGTCGAAGAAGCTCAAGACGGCGTGTTGCATCATAATACATGGAGCTCGGGGACTAGCTGTGGGGGTATAAACCCCTATACCCTTACGGCTAGACTTGGGCCAGGAGGCTTGGCCCATCACGAGACAGTCTGAGGCTTGATCCAACTGCTCGTAGTCTCTCGCAAGGAAACAAGACGTGGAGATCAAGCCAGATTCTAGTCGGTTAGAATAGGAATTGATATCATGTTATCTATGGCAATTGTAACCGACTAGGATTAGTTTCCAGATCTGTAACCCTACCCTCTGGACTATATAAAGAGAGGCAAGGAACCCCCTAAGGACATCTCATCTCAACTCAACACAATCCACAGCAATACAATCATACGCAGGACGTAGGTATTACGCCCACACGGCGGCCGAACCTGGATAAAAACCTTGTCCGTGTCTTGCGTCACCATCATGTTCGTAGCTTGCGCACCGTCTACCGATAAACTACTACCGTGGGTATACCCCAAGGTAGACTGCCGACTAGCTTTCCTCGACAGAGAATGTGTGTTGATTGTAGAGCTATAAATAACATCACTGTTCGCTATCGCCATCCTATCCCATATTTAGATGACATCCTTGATGAATTAAGTGGTTCCACCATATTCACTAAAACTGATTTGAGAAGTGGATACCATCAGATAAGAATGAAAACAGGGGATGAATGGAAAACTGCATTTAAAACAAAATTTGGGCTGTATGAATGGTTAGTTATGCCTTTTGGTTTGACTAATGCTCCTAGTACTTTCATAAAATTAATGAACCATGTCTTGAGAGCTTTCATTGGAAAATTTGTTGTTTTCTACTTCGATGATATCTTAATTTACAGCAAGTCTTTTGAGGAACATGTGAATCATATTCGGCAAGTCTTGGAAGAGCATAGAGAGGAGAAATTATTTGCTAATTTGAGGAACAGTTTTTGCACAGACCATGTTGTGTTTCTTGCCTTTGTTGTTTCAAGAAATGTCATAGAAGTGGATGAAAGCAAGGTGAAAGCCATCAAGGATTGGCCAACTCCAACAAATGTAAGTCAAGTAAGAAGTTTTCATGGCCTTGCTGGTTTTTATAGGAGGTTTGTGAGAGATTTCAGTACCATCGCTGCTCCTTTGAATGAATTGACAAAGAAAGGTGTTGACTTTAAATGGGGAAAATCACAACAAAATGCATTTCAAGAATTAAAGAAACGTTTGACTGAAGCACCTGTACTTGTTCTTCTTGATTTCACTAAAACTTTTGAACTAGAATGTGATGCTAGTGGAATTGGGATAGGAGGAGTTTTAATGCAACAAGGAAAACCTGTAGCATATTTTAGTGAAAAACTAGGAGGAGCTCAACTGAATTATTCTGTGTATGATAGAGAATTATATGCTTTGGTGCGTGTGCTTGAAACATGGCAGCACTACTTATGGCCAAAAGAATTTATTATTCACTCTGATCATGAAGATTTGAAGTTCTTGAAAGGACAAGCAAAACTGAACCGTTGTCATGCCAAATGGGTTGAGTTCATCGAAACATTTCCATACATTGTGAAATATAAGAAAGGTAAGGACAATGTTGTTGCTAATGCTCTGTCACAAAAGAGTGTGTTGCTAAACCAACTTAAGGTAAAGGTTTTGGGACTTGAAAGTTTGGAAGAACTGTACAGTAATGACCCTGAATTTTCAGAACCATATAATCATTGTAAAAATGGAAAAGGTTGGGAAAAGTATCATATACATGATGGATTTTTGTTTAGAGCTAACAAAATCTGTGTTCCAAATTTTTCGGTTAGATTGTTTTTGTTGCAGGAGTCTCAGGGGGGAGGATTGATAGGCCATTTTGGACAAAGGAAAACCTATGAGCTGCTAGAAGATCATTTTTATTGGCCCAAGATGAGAAGAGATGTCATCAGATTCGTGGACCGATGCGTCACCTGTCACAAATCTAAGTCTAAACTGAACCCTCATGGTTTATATACTCCTTTACCTACTCCTAAAACTCCTTGGGAAGACATAAGCATGGATTTTGTCTTGGGGTTGCCTAGAACTCAGAAAGGAAAAAGATTCAATTTTTGTTGTGGTTGATAGATTTTCAAAGATGGCTCATTTTATTCTTTGTAACAAGAGCGACGATGCTTCACATATTGCTAATTTGTTCTTTAGGGAAATTGTGCGGCTGCATGGAATGCCTAGAACCATTGTATCTGATTGTGATGTCAAGTTTGTGAGCTATTTTTGGAAAACATTATGGGCAAAGCTCAGAACCAAGCTTTTGTTCTCCACCACTTGTCAACCTCAAACCGATGGACAAACTGAAGTGGTGAATCGCACATTGTCAATGTTGCTACGAACTATGGTGGAAAAGAACCTAAAGGTTTGGGAGGAATCCTTGCCACATGTGGAGTTTACATATAACAGGGCAGTACACTCTACCACTAATATGTGTCGTTTTGAAATTGTATATGGGTTCAAACCTATTGCTCCGATTGATTTGTTGCCCCTTCCATTGTAGGAAAGAACCAATATGGAAGCCTCCAAGCGTGCTGCATACATCAAGAAGGTACACGAGAAGACCAAGGAAGCAATTGAACTCAAGGCAGGACGCAAGGCTGCAAGTATGAACAAACATAGGAAGAAGGTGTTATTTGAACCCGGGCACTTGGTGTGGATACACTTGCGCAAGGATCGCTTTCCTCAGCAGCACAAATCAAAATTGCTGCCATGAGGAGATGGTCCATTTCATGTTCTTGAGAAGATCAATGACAATGCATACAAGATTGATCTTCCTGCAAGTTATGGCGTGAGCAACTCCTTCAATGTTGCTGATTTTCTCACCATTCACAAGTGAAGACACTTTAGAGTCGAGGACGACTCCTTTCCAAGGGGGGAGGATGATATGACCACGCCACCAAGCAAGATGTCACAAGCTCCAAGTCAAGCTACACCCACTCAAGTTTCACCTACACCGACACCAGCCCAAGTCATCGATGGACCGATTACACGTAGTCGTGCAAAGAAGCTACAACAAGAGGTCCACGCGCTACTTTGTGAGATTCATTTTAACATTAATGAGAATTATATACAACCTAAGTGTTGTACCTTGATTATACTCAGGTATATAGAAGAAGAGAATGATGAATCGGACCATGAAGAACGGACCAGTGCAAGTTCCAGAAGAAGTCAAAAACGGACTAGTGCAAAGAAATTTTCATAACACTTTACTCACAAAAGCTATGAAGGTCCATGAGCACTTGTGGGAAAGCTTGACGAGTCTACTTTCCAATGAATCTAGTGGTGACCAGTTTGGATACTCCATATTGCCTGCAGATCAGAATTAGTACAGACTACTCAGAAGGTCAACAGTCTGTCGTGACAGAATGTTGGTACAACTTGCTAAGTAAAACTGTACCAATCTATAATGTTTCATGCTGGTTGGCATACATTGCTAGAAAGCCCTTTGAGTTTAGTTTCACACCCAAGAAAAGGTTCATCATTTAGACTTCCCAATAAAAAGTTATGATCAGTTTATTAGAAACTGCTCTGGAGGCCAACAGTCACACGAAGCCACTTCGAGAATCCATTTCGAGGGGACCTTTCACATTGCCTTGCCTCAGAAACTCTATTTCGTTTTCATACCTATCTAGCAGGGCTGTTGCTAGTATTAATACCCCCTAAGACTCGTTGTAATCTGAGACTTTTGATAATTGAAATACAGAACCCTTTTTGTTTAGCTGTGTGCTAGCAAATATTCAGAGAGTGATCTCTACCCCTTGCTCTTATGATTTCCTCGCGGGATTACATAGGCGGCGGCTTCATCCGCTCCCAATTTGTGCTCCTACTCCCTTCAAGGTATTCCTTGATTGATTGTATGCTATGTTGGTTGGTTCCTTGAGAGTGCGGTTGGGCGAATCCTCGATTCAGGTTGCTGGTTAAAGATGGTGGTTGGCTTCGAGTTTTATTTGCCAGGTTGCACTAGTTATCGTTGCTTGCAGCAAGTTATCCGGTTCTTCTTCAGCTAGTTATCGGTGTTCATCCTACGTCGTGAAGATCGGGACAATGTGATGCATCAGGAGATCCCCGCAGCTAGATACCTAGTCGATAGAGACTTTACAGAACTCCTATCGGAATACCTGATCATGGGGGAATGCAACGGATGACAGAGCTGTCACTACCCTGCCACCCACCCCTCTACCCAAAAGATACCCGCACATCCACTCATTCCCACATACCTGAACACCGTGTTCACGTAATTGGAAACAACTCCTAACTTCCATGGCCCCACCCCTTCAGAGTGACAGGCTAGGCTAAGAGCAACCATCATAGCACAGTGAACCATCATCCCATTCCTAATTCTAATCCTAATCATACTAATCTGATGAAAAATGAAGAACAATGATGAACATATCAAGAACATAGCACAAGAACTAAGAACTAGTTCATATACTATGAACATGATAAGAACACAACCATACTCTAGTTCATATGCATAATCATATAAAGACAAATAGAACTTGCTCATGGAAGAAGATTGAATATTATTCATACCAAGAAGATCCTTTCTTCCAAGGAGACAAGCTCTCCTTGCTAGCTCTTGCCTTGCTCTACTACTAATCTAGACTAAAGATACAAGTGAGAGGTGTGAGGTAAATTGACTCCAAATGATGTGTGTGTTGAAAAGGGGGGAGTGCCTCTCTTTTTATATTCGAACTAGGACGGTTCATCGCATCTAAATTTGGTAGTAGGTGAAACCGTCCTATGCATGGCGGCATGCAACCGCCTGAGAAAGATGGACCTGGTTTACCGCCTCCAGGGGTGCGCCCGCACCAGGGTGCGGCCACACCCTGGGTGGGTCTCCCTGGCCCCCGCCTTCGCATGGTCGGTTTGGCTCTGGGCCTGGATCTCTCCCGTGGTTATGATCAGGCCCAGTTCTGCGTTGTTCGGGCCTTTCTCTATTTTCTTGGTTTACGCATTTCTGAATACGTCTTTTGGTACTTTGTGCTTTCTTCGTGGTATAGCACATTTCCACTTGTTGCACTATAATTCCTGAAAAATATAATCACTATGGTACAAGTGGAACTTGTTAGTAATAAAATGCATGTGTGTATATAATATGATTGCTTCTTCTCCTTTTGGATCAAGTTGGCAGTTTATGATTGGTCTATAATGACTGTCAACAAGTCCCCCAAGCTTAACCTTCGCTCGTCTCGAGCAAATAATTAAGTATGGTTGTTGATCAGGAGTTGCTACTATGCCGATATAATTCAAGAGTACCATACCTCTAACAAAGCATTCATTCGCAATTTAAATAAGTTGGCATGCTATCCACTCTTTACCTTGACTTCTCATGGGGCTTATAGCTTTTCCAAGTTCTTGGGTGGTTGCAAGATAGAATGGTTGTAACAGACTCTCCATTCATTCATCCCTTGATAGACCATTAATCCGAAGGTTTTATGAATTTTTGCAAAATAAATAAGTTCCTCGAATGATTCTCTCGATCGCTCAATGTGTATAAAATCCTCACCAAAGGCATTTGTGTTTGCCTTTAAGACCTACCACTAAGGCTGAGAATGGAGCTTTGGGAAGGTATAAAGGTGGGCATACTTACAACACTTATGTTGCCAAGTCAAAGCCCGGACCATGAGGAGATACAAGTCATACACCTTGATTGAGATGTGCAAGTGTGTGGAATTTTTGGTGGTAGTCCTATCTAAATATTTTTGGTTACTCCTTGTATCATGACTCTCTTTATTTGAGGAAGAGAATGAGAGAATGTAAACATATGGGCCCTAAAAAAATGGATCATATATATATTTTTTTTCTGACGGGGATTTTGATTTTCCCGTCCATGCCCTTTGGCTTTTCCTTCATTTTTTTTCATGGATAACTGATGCCCACATGTTTCAAAGGGATCTCAAAGAGGAAAATGGAGAGATGTCATGATGGTGATGTAAGGAGTAAAATTGTGTACGGGGATGCGCAAACCTCAGGGTGAGAGTTTGGCATACTTATTTGGTGGAAGCTAAGGTGCAACTCTCAGGGTAAGAGTTGGCATATTTTTTTGGTGGATGGAAGGGTGCATGTTGTGCGCAACTTCTTAGTGTGAGAGTCGGCTTTATTTGGTGGGTGCGTGAATCTCATATCATGGGTGCATGACCATAATCTCACTTTAGGATACCTGGGATTTGACTCAACTCAAGCGCCGCAAGCCGCATATGACTAAAGGTGTACAAACTACTAAGCAAGTCATATGGCCTTGGTAGGTATTTCATAATCATTGAGGAACTCTTTGTTTTGAATTTTTGAAAAGAAAACTCCAGATGTCAAGTTTCTCTTAGAACAAAGTCATAGCAAAATCTATTTATACCATATCATGTCTCGCAACAACTTAGAAAAGGATCATGCATTTGCAACCCACAAGATTTCGAGTTCTCAGAATGAGACATTTTTAGCCAACAAACTTAAATCTTGATGAACACTAAATTATAACTTAGATACTAGAGAATTATAGACAAAGAAACTATTCATCATTTCAATAGAAGAGAAACTAACGTATCATAGCGCACATGAGAGTGGAATTTTTTGAAAGATGATGAAAAATTGTTGAAATTTAAATACTAAAATTAAGAACTAAAATTAAGTGCAAGAATGTAAGATACATGTTACCTCTTGTGGGGGTCCTCCCCCAAGCTATCTCACTGCTGCGGTCCAGGGAAATGTCCCATGGATCGCAGGTAGGCCATTTGTACCTTGTGCCAGCGACGGCTTGCATCCTCAAGGTCGATGAAGCTTTGCTGGGTCTGCTGATGCCATTGGGTAGCAGTCTAGATGTGGGCATTCAACGTACCTTGGATCTGCCTGTTCTGGAGCTCCAGTCCTCCCATGCGAGTGTTGAGGACGTCCAGTGTGACCTGAGGGCGAACAGGGGGTGGCATTCCCTCGCAATCTAAGGAGTGTCCTGGCTCGTGATGCCTAGACCCCCCCGCCCCATATGCCTCTGGCTCGCTTGGGCCTGCGCCTCCGTGCGCCTGCCAGCTCGACCCTCCTGCCTGCTAGCTCGAACCTCCAGCCTCGTAGGGGTGAGAAACGTATCCCATACCATATCCATACCTAGGGGTAAATCGGGTGTAGGTATAGCAAGGGTCCATCCCATCCCTGGCATAGCTAGTGGTGGAGTGTGCTGTGTTAGCTGTGCGGATGGTGCTGGCTGTGCTGCCTATGCTGCCCCTGCTGCTTGTGCTGCCTGCTCTTCTTGTTCCCTCCTCCGTGAGTTCCTGCGAGAAACATAGCTCCTACGTCCTCCTTCCCTCTCAATGAGGGTGAAGGTGAGTGATGGGGAATTATACAGAGCGAGATCCGGGTTAGGTAACTGGATCTCGTTTGTATATCCCGGAAAATAATATAAAATCTTTTTACCTGTTTCGTCGCGTTTAATCATATGTGCATGCGAAAGATATGATTCATTAGTCATGATGTGAGGAATAGTGATGTAAATAATGGTATTAGCAGCATGGTGATCAACACTTGCAACAAGGCGAGTAATAAGAGATGTGCACATGATAGCAGTTGAAGCCTTAATGGAATGCAACCAATGATTAACAAGATCAACAACAGGTGCAACCTTAATCTTTTTGAGCGCAGCATAAAGCAACTTCAACTCTATGTTGTAAGTAAGATGCGTATCATCTCTTGAAAAGAACGAACTAGCGATCCACTTATGGAGAAGCCTCAGAGTGGGGTGATGGATGTTGGCAGAATGCCCCTGAAACTTTCCGACGACGTGTTGCCTAGAGATCAAATGCCAGAAAGCATGACATTGGTAACCCCCGAGGGAGAAACCTAAGTCAATGGAGCACCGCTCGTGGAAACCCAAACGGTTGGCAAGATCCTTCCAATAAATACCGAAATCTCTTCCAAAGCAACGAAAGGTAATACCATAATCGACAATTTGTAGAGTGCCCAAAATTTGGATCGTCAAAAGACGTGATCCAGGCTCATGAACGGGGGCAACTCTACTCCAACCAAGATGCTCAAAAATAGTATCAAACTCAACATCCATACCTAATTGGTGCAAGAATGCGGGGTCGAATGCCGATGAATGGAGGAACTCGTGTTCCTTCATGAGGTTGTATGCCTGCATCTCCCGCTCGCTCTCCAAGTCGATGAAGGGGGCGTCAGCCTCGTCAATGGCGTGGCCGTGTGGCTCCTCCTCTTCTCCTCCATGTGCCGGCTGCTCGTTCCTTGCAGGGGTTGGTGGATCTTCCCCGCGTTGGCAGTGGCTCCTTCTAAGCCCAAAAATTCTGTTTGTGGTGGACGAGCTAGCACAAGTGTATGGTGTTTTTGCTTGGAGAGGGAAGTGTGCAAGAGGTTTTTGACAGAATTTTCTTGCACTAAGCTTGTGGAGTAGGCTATAAAGCAAAGTAGAGCAAGAGAGTGAAGAAGGGAAGAGTAAAAAAATGTGTGTGAGAGGGGTGAGGTGCTCCACCCGGGATCCTCTCTATTTATAGAGTTGATCGCAGGCGGGGGAGCGCCCCCCTCAACGGCTACTAGCCGTTGCCCAAAGGCCAAGGCCAGCAGGCCTTGGGCAGGGTGCGGCCGCACCCTGGTGAGCCCGCACCAGTGGTAGGCCCGCCTCTGCCCGACCTTTTGGCTGCTGGCTCCAACGGTCACCCCAAACGTCTCTCTGGTTACGATAAGACTTGGTTCGAAATCTTACTCCAGATTTTGATTTTCCACATATTTATTCAAAATATTTTTGGTTTTCAAAAATTATATAAAAATAAGATTTGGAAATGGGAAATCTTTACTACCAGAAAATAATTTTCATAAGATTTTCAGAGAAACTTTATTTTTGAATAAAATAAAACTAGCGAAACTTTTGGGAACTAAAAATAAAAATTTTCTATAAAACAAGAATTTAAAACGAAATTTAAAGAATTTTAAAAAGACATAATACCTGAGCAGGGACACCTCCCCCATGCTTGCTTGATGTCGTAGGCCCTCTTCAGATATCTTTATTGGGACACAAATAGCACAAAATTTATTTTTATTATATATAGTTTTTTTAGATAACTACCGAATGCCTTCGGCAAGGGCTCAACATTTATAGTCCGTTGGCAAGACTCTTCTTCCTTCATTCTTCTGTGCTTGCATGGACGAACTCAGTAGAGGTTTCCGGTTACCTTGGGTTCCTCTATGTGTCAGTGACTGGAATTGATGCAGCTATCTGTGCTATCTGTGTTTCTATCATCTTGTTGAAACTCGTCTGACTTTTGACAGATGAACAAAGAGTTTCAAGCTTGGCGTTGATGTCCTCAATGATATTGTCATTGTAGGACAACTTCTTGGTCAGATTCTTGTTGATTTTAGCTTGCCCTATGACCAGATCTTTCAAGGAAGGCTGATTGAAGAAATTACCCTGCGGGCGGTGCTGATTGTTCCACCCGTTGTTACCTTGCTGTGGTGGCTGAAAGGTCCTTGTTTGGTTTTGGTAATTGAGTGACAACTTAGGTGGACTAATAGTGTTTATGTGAGATGCACAGGAGATTAGTCCACAGGTGATTATGTGATGATAAAGGAGCTCATTGCATGTGAGACATGACATGGAGTCATGTGACTAAGGTGGAGAAGATCAAGATGAGGCTTGGCTCGATGTACCGGTTGCAAGAGTGAAGGGCAAGTCAGAGGCTTTGAAGCAAGGGACTGCATGTGACGGTGAAGCTTGAGAAAGACTTGGCGTCGATGGACCAAGGCAACGGTGAAGAGCAAGTGAGGTCAAGATCGATGAACCAATACGGTCACGTGATGATATGAAGTTGATCATTTCATTTGGTGATTGGTTGGTGCATGTGTTGCATCAACATTGGAGGAGATGGAATGGAAAGTGCAAGGCAAAGGTATAACCTAGGGATTTTCCATTTCACCGGTCATAGGTGTGTAGCGAAGTTTATGACCGGATTTAGGATAGATGGCCATACTATCAAGAGGGGCAAACTTGTTTGCATATCGGTCATCTAGTGCCACTTGAGCGATCTAACTTTGCATACGTGTTAGGATCGAGTGGCGTGGCAAGTTGAGAGGCTAACTCCTTTGAGAAAATGTTTGTGAAATGCTAACACACATGCACATGGTGGTGTACACTTGGTGATGTTAGCACATTTACAAAGGAGGTGGAGTTCCTAGGGTCGGGATTCGGCGCTTTTGAGAAAATTAAGTGTATATTTTCTATTGCGCCGGTGGGAAATTTGGACAAGTTGTGAGAGTGTTTCTCACCAAGAAACACTCACTGAACGCTGGTGTTGGTAGCACCGGACGTTGGACTAGAGAGTCTGGTGCACTGTCAAGCGCTGGCATAGGCGTAGAGTGCACACCGGACGCGAGCACCGGACGTGGACAGGACACTGTTCGCGCATCCGGCGGTGCGTGCCGTCAGTGAGTGTTTTTGACTGGAGAGCACCGGACGCTCAGGGTGCGTCCGGTGGCTCGCGTCCGGTGACCCTGCGAGTTTGCGGAGCTCTCTACGCACGGGTCTGGTGTGCACCGGACGCGTCCGGTGTGACGCAGTAGAGCATCCGGTGGTGCCGTGCAGGCACGCGTGCGCAGTAGCTGTTGGATGCAACGGTCGAGTTCAAATGGCTAGTGACACGTGGCTGACGCCTGAGCACCGGACGCTGGGGTTGAGCGTCCGGTGGCTCCCTGCAGCGCGTCTGGTGCCCACGAGTTTTGCCCAGTGAAGCGGCAACGACTAGTTTAGCCCTTGGGGCTAAATAAATAGAAGTGGTGGCCGGCCTTGGCCAGTGCTGAGCACCCTTGGGACTTAGTGTCCATGCTTGGGGAGTGCTAGGAAAGCCTCTAACTCACTTGTACTTGCAAGAGGGCGAATCAATAGCGAGTGAGTGATTCTAGTGCGTTGCATTGAGAGATTGCATCGAGTGGCACTAGGTGTTCATGTTGCAAGCCGGTGGTGCTTGTTACTCTTGGATGTTGCCACCTCCTAGAGGGCTTGGTGACTTGCGACTCCATCGAAGCACGCAAGGAGATTGTGCGGTGCTCTGGAGAAGACATTGTGAGGGGTACGGTGCTCACCCCGTGGGGATCGCGAAGAGCAACTCTAGTTGAGCGAGACGTGAAGAGCGACAAGTGGTCCGGCCAGGTCAAGTGCTAGAGCGTGTGGTAAGCACTCCATGTGGGAGAGTGTGACTTGCGGGTCACCACTAGCAAGAGGACCGGCGGCAACCTTGGAGCTTATCTCAACGGGGACGTAGCTTGGTGGCAACCAAGTGAACCTCGAGAGAAAATCATCGTGTCAACATTGTTCTTCCCATTGGTTTGCAAGTCCCTAACACAAGCTTGTACTTACATTCATATACTTGTGCTTGTGTAGTTGCTCTTTTAATTAGTTAGCTTGTGTAGCTTGCTAGTCACCTTCTTGCTTGTGTAGCTAGAAGTAGTTCCCTTGCGTGACTAATTTGGTTTGTGTTACCTTGTTAGTCACTTTGCTTAGTTTGTGTAGCTAAGTATCTTGTGCTCTCTAATTTGGCATTGGTTGCCTTGTTTTTGAGCTTTGCTAGTGAGCTTAGGAGCTTTGTGCTTTCACTTACTAGTTGTGTAGGAGCTCCCCGGTCTTGCAAAGTACTAGTGGCATAGGTTTGTGAGACCTTGCTCCTAGAATTGGTTAGGTGAGCTCTTGCTAAGTTAGCACCTTGCTTGCTTGTTTAGGATCTTTTCAAGGTGCTAGTTAACTTAGATAGAGGGGTGTAGTCTTGGCTAGACTGATAGTTTTAATTCCACATTTGTTTCGGTTAGCCGGCGTAATATTTTTTAGAAAGGACTATTCACCCCCTCTAGTCCACCATCTCGACCCTTTAGTGGCCGAAACCCATTATTGACATATGCTACTTCTTTTTGGGTTCCGGGGCAATTGTTCCCCGATTGGACATCATCACCACAAACTTCACACGATGTGTGTGAGTTCACTGCTTGGACGGTGCCCATATTGGGATTTGCAACTTGTCCGTGCATCCTTTGCAGCAGCAGGTCTATTTTTGCGGCAAGCACATCTGCCTCCTTCACAGATTGCGAGCCTTTTTGTGTTTTCCTTCCTTCTCCCCAGCTTTGATTTCCCACCATCTTCTCGATGAGGGCAGTAGCTTCATTAATGGTGAGATAAAGGAATGCACCTCCAGTTGCGGCATCTACGTGCCCCTTTGACATGGCCGTGAGGCCTTCGTAGAAGTTCGGGAGCACAAGCCAGTCTTCCATTCTATGATGAGGACAGGTCCGGATGTACTCCTGGAGCCTCTCCCATGCTTCGGGTATGGACTCAAGTGAAGACTGCTGGAAGTTAGAGATCTTCCCCCTCAGAGCGTTGGTCCTGCTCATGGGGAAGAACTTGGCGAGGAATGTTGTGGAGCACTTTTCCCATGTGTCAACAGCTTCCTTGTTTTGATAAACCTTTGTTTCGCCTTTCCAGCGAGGGAAAAGGGAAACAGACGGAGCCTGATGCAGTTCTGCATGACGTCCTTGATGACGATGGTGTCGCACAGCTCAAGGAAGTTCTAAAGGTGGGCGTTGGCATCCTCGCTTGGCAGGCCACAGAATTAGCTTGCCTGCACCATAGAAATGAGACTAGTGTGGATTTCGAAGCTTCCATTCCCCATATTGACAGCGGGCCCAGTCGGCACGTTGGCAACAGTGGGAGTGGAGTAGTCACGAAGTGTCTTGGCCATAGCGATTGGTGCGGTTGGTGCTGGAACGGTTGATTCGCTTGCCAGTTGTGTAGCTGAAGAATAGACGGTACAAACCCTTCTCTTCCTTAGGAGTTGATATGACCACGCCACCAAGCAAGATGTCACAAGTTCCAAGTCAAGCTACACCAGCTCAAGTCATCGATGGACCGATCACACGTAGTCGTGCAAAGAAGCTACAACAAGAGGTCCACGTGCTACTTTGTGAGATTCATTTTAACATTAATGATAATTATATACTACCTAAGTGTTGTACCTTGATTGTACTCAGGTATATAGAAGAAGAGAAGGAAGAATCGGACCATGAAGAACGGACCAGTGCAAGTTCCAGAAGAAGTCAAAAACGGACCAGTGGAAGTCAAAAACGGACCAGTGCAAAGAATCTTCATAACTTTTTACTCACAAAAGCTATGAAGGTCCATGAGCACTTGTTGGAAATCTTGACGAGTCTACTTTCCAATGAATCTAGTGGCGACCAGTTTGGATACTCCATATTGCCTGCAGGCCGGAATTAGTACAGACTGCTCAGAAGGTCAACAGTCTGTCGTGACAGAATGTTGGTACAACTTGCCAAGTAAAACTGTACCAATCTACAAAGTTTCGTGCTGGTTGGCATACATTGCTGGAAAGCCCTTTGAGTCTAGTTTCACACCCAAGAAACGGTTCATCATTTGGACTTCCCAATAAAAAGTTATTGTCAGTTTATTGGAAACTGCTCTGGAGGCCAACAGTCACGCGAAGCCACTTCGTGAATCCATTTCGAGGGGACCTTTCACATTGTCTTCCCTCAGAAACTCTATTTCGTTTTCATACCTATCTAGCAGGGCTGTTGCTAGTATAAATACCCCCTAAGACTCATTGTAATCTAAGACTTTGATAATTGAAATACAGAACCCGTTTGTTCAGCTGCGTGCTAACAAATCCAGAGAGTGATCTCTACCCCTTTGCTCTTGTGATTTCCTCGCGGGATTACATAGGCGGCGGCTTCATCCGCTCCCAATTGGTGCTCCTACTCCCTTCAAGGTATTCCTTGATTGATTGTAGGCTGTGTTGGTTGGTTCCTTGAGAGTGTGGTTGGGCGAATCCTCGATTCAGGTTGCCGGTTAAAGACGGTGGTTGGCTTCGAGTTTTATTTGCCAGGTTGCACTAGCTATCGCTGCTTGCAGCAAGTTATCCGGCTGTTCTTCAGCTAGTTATCGGTGTTCATCCTACGTCGTGAAGATCGGGACAACGTGTCGCATCATCTGGTATCAAAGCTTTCGTTACCACGGTAGGAATTTTATCCCTAGCTACATATATATTTTTGCTTGGTCCTATCCACCAAAAAGCCAGAAAAATATATTGCTTAGACCTTTGTTTCAATATGTTATTTTAGTGAGTTTGGTTAAGTCGCAGTCCAGTAGAGTCTTTGTTTTAGTTGCTGATCATTTATCCTTCGCGTGTTCTTTGTGCCTCTTTTATATCTGAAAATCCTCACAAAAAAAATCTCTATAGCCTATATCATCCTTTGTGTTAACTTTGATCCTATCTAGCTACTGGTTGTTGTTTATTTTCTGTCTTTAGTTGTGCAAGTATCATAATCTGATCCCTGTTTTTAGTTCTATATATAAAAAAAAGTGTGTCAAGAAAAAGAAAAGAAAGTGCAAAAAAAAAGTGAAGTGAAAAAAAAAGTTGAGAAAGGATTAGAGAGAAAGTCTGAAAGATTAGTTGGTTTATGTGCACAAGTGCTGAAAGTTTCATATCAAGTTCTGCAACCAGTTTGCTATCTTTATTTGGTGCAAAACTTTGGTTGGGTCTGATTGCAACACTTGCATCCCAATCATACTCCTTGTTTGCATCAATTCTGAAATTTCTTTGCGTGTGTGTGATCTATTTATACACTTCGAATCTTTTGATCAGCACTAGGCAGAGAACCTCTAGTTTGGATCGTTACTTAACTTTACAACAACTAGAATTCAGATTGCATTCCTTGTGTATTACTCCCCACCAAGCTCCACATAAAAACCATCGTAATCGGTACTCTCTGTTCTTGTATTCGCCTCGCCATCACTTTCAGTTGCCACCACACATTTGTTTTCCTTGTAATCTGCAGCAGAGGAATTCATAAGAGCTTTGGTGGTTAGAGAGGTGAGTTGTGAGAGCCACCAAATTTTTATATTCCACAAATACAAATTATTTGTATTCAGCTAACCTTACAGGAAGATGGGTCGAGTGGACATCAAAGATCGTGTTACCATAGCACAATTTAATAAACTCCGACAAAGCATGGAAGAAAAGCAAGAGAGGTTGACACAAGATCTTCAGAATCTTATGACTGAAATTAGAAGGCATCGTCCACCTCATGATGGTGCAAGCAACCATAGTGGAGATAGAGAAGATAGTGATGGAAGAAGAGGAGGTCGGAGGAACCAGAGGCCTGCACATGGCAAAGGAAGAAGACATAGTGGAAGAAATGATGATGAATCTGAAGATGAGGCTAATGACAACCGCTTCCAACTCAGTTTTGGTCGCCGATGTCATAGAAGAGGCAACCATGAAGAAAGATTTGGCAAACTGAAATTTACCATGCCAAATTTTGCTGCTGAACCATCCACGAGGAATTTCTGTGGAGGAAGCAAATCAAACACAAAGTTTACTGCTGAACCGTCCATGGTGAAAAGCTCAAGTGGAGGCTCTCGATCTAATTTTCAAGGTACTTTTAGTGGAAAGAACACTGCTGTCCCAAGTTCAAAACCAGCAGCATCAACCACAACTTCAGTGGGTTCTACTTCTAGGAGTAGTGAAATTCAGAGCTTCAAGTGTGGAGGCCATGGGCATATAAGTAAGGAGTGCACCAATACTCAGGTGATCATTGTGAATGATGATGGAAAGTATGAATCAGCTAGTGAAGAGGGAATTGAGGAGGAAGCCCATGGAGACGAGGACCTTACTTGTTGTGAGTTTGAGCAAGGAGCTGCTCTTCAGATGACTCAAATCTTGAGTGTTCAGGCAAATGAAGCTGAAAATGGGCAGCAACACAAATTATTTCAAACTAGAGAAAAGATGCATGATAAAGAGGTGAAGGTGATTATTGATGGACAGAGCTGCCACAATCTTGCTAGTCGTGAGATGGGTGATAAACTTGGCTTGAAGCTGCTACAACACCCTTATCCATATAATGTACAGTGGTTGAATGATTCGGGGGATATCAAGATTGGATATAAAGTAAACATTCCATTCAAGATTGGTGAATATATTGACACAGTAGAGTGTGATGTGGAGCCCATGTCGGTGTGTCACTTGCTGCTTGGAAGGCCATGGCAATATGATCGATATAGCCAACATTGTGGGAGAACAAATCAGTTTACTATCAATCTAACGGGGAAGAAGTTTGTTCTCAAGCCTATGACACCCCAACAAATCATGGCTGAACATTTACAAAAGAAATCTGAAATTGTTCCAGTGAGTAGAGAAGAAGGAGAGCAAAAGAAATTGAGTGCCATCCACAATTCGGTGAGTGAGTGCCACAAGCCAAATTTGAGGGAGAAAAAGAAAGGAGAGGGAGAGAAGGTAGTCATGCTAGCCACAAAATCTGAAATGAGAGAAGTGAGGAACAACCCCGAACAAGTGCTCTTTGTACTTGTGTACAAAGACATTTTAATTTCAGCTAACGACATGACCTCTCTTCCTAGTGTTGTGTCTCATCTTTTGCAGGACTATGGAGATGTCTTTCCAGAAGAAACACCAGCGGGACTACCTCCAATTCGTGGGATTGAGCATCAAATTGATCTCATTCCAGGGGCTGCACTACCTAATCGACCACCATACCGAACCAATCCAGAAGGAACAAAAGAGATACAAAGGCAAGTGCAAGAACTTCTTGATAAAGGTTTTGTTCGTGAAAGTTTAAGTCCTTGTGCTGTTCCTGTAATTTTAGTACCTAAGAAAGATGGCTCTTGGAGAATGTGTGTTGATTGTAGAGCTATAAATAACATCACTATTCGCTATCACCATCCTATCCCACGTTTAGATGACATGCTTGATGAATTAAGTGGTTCCACCATATTCACTAAAATTGATTTGAGAAGTGGATACCATCAGATAAGAATGAAAATAGGGGATGAATGGAAAACTGCATTTAAAACAAAATTTGGGCTGTATGAATGGTTAGTTATGCCTTTTGGATTGACTAATGCTCCTAGTACTTTCATGAGATTAATGAACCATGTCTTGAGAGCTTTCATTGGAAAATTTGTTGTTGTCTACTTCAATGATATCTTAATTTACAGTAAGTCTTTTGAGGAACATGTGAATCATATTCAGCAAGTCTTGGAAGAGCTTAGAAAGGAGAAATTGTTTGCTAATCTTGAGAAGTGCAGTTTTTGCACAGACCATGTTGTGTTTCTTGGCTTTGTTGTTTTAGGAAAGGGCATAGAAGTGGATGAAAGCAAGGTGAAAGCCATCAAGGATTGGCCAACTCCAACAAATGTAAGTCAAGTAAGAAGTTTTCATTGCCTTGCTAGTTTTTATAGGAGGTTTGTGAGAGATTTCAGTACCATCGCTTCTCCTTTGAATGAATTGACAAAGAAAGGTGTTGACTTTAAATGGGAAAAATCACAACAAAATGCATTTCAAGAATTAAAGAAACGTTTGACTGAAGCACCTGTACTTGTTCTTCCTGATTTCACTAAAACTTTTGAAATAGAATGTGATGCTAGTGGAATTGGGATAGGAGGAGTTTTAATGCAACAAGGAAAACTTGTAGCATATTTTAGTGAAAAACTAGGAGGTGCTCAACTGAATTATTTTGTGTATGATAAAGAATTATATGCTTTGGTACGTGTGCTTGAAACATGGCAGCACTACTTACGGCCAAAAGAATTTGTTATTCACTGTGATCATGAAGCTTTGAAATACTTGAAAGGACAAGCAAAACTGAACCGTCGTCATGCCAAATGGGTTGAGTTCATCGAAACATTTTCATACATTGTGAAATGTAAGAAAGTGAATCACACATTGTCAATGTTGCTGCGAACAATGGTGAAAAAGAACCTGAAGGTTTGGGAGGAATGCTTACCACATGTGGAGTTTGCATATAACAGGGAAGTACACTCTACCACTAATATGTGTCCTTTTGAATTTGTATATGGGTTCAAACCTATTACTCCCATAGATTTGTTGCCCCTTTCATTGCAGGAAAGAACCAATATGGAAGCCTCCAAGCATGCTGCATACATCAAGAAGGTACACGAGAAGACCAAGGAAGCAATTGAACTCAAGGCAGGACGCAAGGCTGCAAGTATGAACAAACATAGGAAGAAGGTGTTATTTGAACCCGGGGACTTAGTGTGGATACACTTGCGCAAGGATCACTTTCCTCAGCAGCGCAAATCAAAATTGCTGCCACGAGGAGATGGTCCATTTTGTGTTCTTGAGAAGATCAATGACAATGCATACAAGATTGATCTTCCTGCAAGTTATGGCGTGAGCAACTCCTTCAATGTTGCTGATCTCTCACCATTCACAAGTAAAGACACTTCAGAGTCGAGGACGACTCCTTTTCAAGGGGGGAGGATGATATGACCATGCCACCAAGCAAGATGTCACAAGCTCCAAGTCAAGCTACACCCACTCAAGTTTCACCTACACCGACATCAGCTCAAGTCATCGATGGACCGATCACACGTAGTCGTGCAAAGAAGCTACAACAAGAGGTCCACGCGCTACTTTGTGAGATTCATTTTAACATTAATGATAATTATATACTACCTAAGTGTTGTACCTTGATTGTACTCAGGTATATAGAAGAAGAGAAGGAAGAATCGGACCATGAAGAACGGACCAGTGCAAGTTCCAGAAGAAGTCAAAAACGGACCAGTGGAAGTCAAAAACGGACCAGTGCAAAGAATCTTCATAACTTTTTACTCACAAAAGCTATGAAGGTCCATGAGCACTTGTTGGAAAGCTTGACGAGTCTACTTTCCAATGAATCTAGTGGCGACCAGTTTGGATACTCCATATTGCCTGCAGGCCGGAATTAGTACAGACTGCTCAGAAGGTCAACAGTCTGTCGTGACAGAATGTTGGTACAACTTGCCAAGTAAAACTGTACCAATCTACAAAGTTTCGTGCTGGTTGGCATACATTGCTGGAAAGCCCTTTGAGTCTAGTTTCACACCCAAGAAACGGTTCATCATTTGGACTTCCCAATAAAAAGTTATGGTCAGTTTATTGGAAACTGCTCTGGAGGCCAACAGTCACGCGAAGCCACTTCGGGAATCCATTTCGAGGGGACCTTTCACATTGTCTTCCCTCAGAAACTCTATTTCGTTTTCATACCTATCTAGCAGGGCTGTTGCTAGTATAAATACCCCCTAAGACTCATTGTAATCTAAGACTTTGATAATTGAAATACGGAACCCCTTTGTTCAGCTGCGTGCTAACAAATCCAGAGAGTGATTTCTACCCCTTTGCTCTTGTGATTTCCTCGCGGGATTACATAGGCGGCGGCTTCATCCGCTCCCAATTGGTGCTCCTACTCCCTTCAAGGTATTCCTTGATTGATTGTAGGCTGTGTTGGTTGGTTCCTTGAGAGTGTGGTTGGGCGAATCCTCGATTCAGGTTGCCGGTTAAAGACGGTGGTTGGCTTCGAGTTTTATTTGCCAGGTTGCACTAGTTATCGCTGCTTGCAGCAAGTTATCCGGCTGTTCTTCAGCTAGTTATCGGTGTTCATCCTACGTCGTGAAGATCGGGACAACGTGTCGCATCATGAGTGTTTCTAGATCAGTGTGGAAGTTTGCTGACAAGTTCAAACCGCTCATACACTATCCTATTTTCATTCCAATAAAAAGAGGAAGAAAACAGTAAAGTTATCCTGCTTAATCTATGGCTACCAATGCTTATTATGCAATTAATGTTTATGCCAGTATGATTTTTGCCTTCCTCGGCAACGACGCCAGAAATGCTTGTTGGCATTTCTTAGCGTCATTACTAAAAATAGACCATAGATCCATCCTTAGCAATGACACCAGAAATGTCGGGTGTTGGCATATCGTAACTATCACTACATCAGAGAGATAACCCAAGGCAACTCGAGGGCGCCGGCCTTAGCAGTGCAGTCTGGTAACTATAATTAGGAATGCTGGATTGGCCTTCCTAACCATCCTTACTTGCGATATGCAAAGCTGTGGCACTACGCTTGAAAGTGCACAAGGATTACAATCTTAAGTAACGGTACTTAGGCACGCCAATCGATAGTTCATGAATGAAAAAGTAATATAACTGTAAGCAGACAGAACATCATTGTAGCATTTCAACCCGTGAGTATTCAAGGGTGTCGAATTTATAATTCCCGTAGGAAGGCAAAGGGATCAAACATGGTGTAAACATGATTACTTATTGAATGTTTGGTAGAAATAGAGTAAACAGGAATAAACATGATATTCAAGATAGTGTACACACATTGGATCAACCTCGGTGATAAAATAGAAGAGAAATATTAAATAAAGAATAAAGAAATAAATTTACTTGAGCAGGCATGGGTCACATATAACTATGCATAGAACTGTTAGCGGATCATCTAATTAGCAATAAATAGAGTTAGAACTAAGCCTAAGATGAGGGGAGATCCCCGCAGCTGGATACCCAGTCGATAGAGACTTTACCGAACTCCTATCGGAATACCTGATCATGGGGGAATGCAAAGGATGACAGAGCTGTTACTACCCTGCCACCTACCCCTCTACCCAAAAGATACCCGCACATCAACTGATTCCCGCATACCTTAACACCCTGTTCACATAATTAGAAACAACTCTTAACCCCTGCGGGCCCCACCCCTTCGGAGTGACAGGCTATGCTAAGAGCAACCATCAAAGCATAGTGAACCATCATCCCATTCCTAATTCTAATCCTAATCATACTAATCTGATAAACAATGAAGAACAATGATGAAAATATCAAGAACATAGCACAAGAACTAAGAACTAGTTCATATACTATGAACATGATAAGAACACAACCATACTCTAGTTCATATGCATAATCATATAAAGATAAACAGAACTTGCTCATGGAAGATGATTGAACATTATTCATACTAAGAAGATCCTTTCTTCCAAGGAGACAAGCTCTCCTTGCTAGCTCTTGCCTTGCTCTACTACTGATCTAGACTAAAGATACAAGTGAGAGGTGTGAGGTAAGTTGACTCCAAATGATGTGTGTGTTGAAAAGGGGGGAGTGCCTCTCTTTTTATATTGGAACTAGGACGGTTCATCGCATCTAAATTTGGTAGTAGGTGAAACCATCCTATGCATGGCGGCATGCAACCGCCTGAGAAAGATGGACTCGGTTTTCTGCCTCTAGGGGTACGCCCGCACCAGGGTGCAGCCTCACCCTAGGTGGGTCCCCTTGTCTATCGCCTTCGCGTGGTCGGTTTGGCTCTGGTCCTAGATCTCTCCCGTGGTTAGGATCAGGCCCAGTTCTGCGTTGTTCGGGCCTTTCTCTATTTTCTTGGCTTACGCATTTCTGAATACGTCTTTTGGTACTTTGCGCTTTCTTCGTGGTATGGCACATTTCCACTTGTTGCACTATAATTCCTGCAAAATATAATCACTATGGTACAAGTGGAACTTGTTAGTAATACAATGCATGTGTGTATATAATATAATTGCTTCTTATCATTTTTGGATCAAGTTGGCAGTTTATGATTGGTCTATAGTGACTACCAACAGACAGCGAAGGTGCCTTGAGTTGATTAAGGATTATAATCTTCAAATGCACTACCATCCAGGCAAGGCAAATGTGGTTGCGGATGCCTTGAGTCGGAAGTCGCACTGCCATCCAGTTCAGATTGAAGATTCATCGTTGTCACGTCTTATGCACCCGCTAGTGCTTCACCAGATTGCTCTAGAAAGTTCTCTTCGCAATCGAGTAATCAAATTGCAGCAAACTGATGTAGGTATCCACCATATAAAGAGGAGAATGAAAGAAGAAGAAACCAAGTATTTCTGGGTCGATGAGGACAGAATTCTATGGTTCAATGATCGGCTCGTTGTGCCAAAGAACCGTGAGCTCCGAAATCAGATTTTATCTGAAGCTCATTTGTCCAGGCTGTCTATCCATCCTGGTAGTAGTAAGATGTATTAGGATTTGAAACCTCTGTTTTGGTGGATAAAGATGAAAAAGGAGATTGCTGCTTTTGTTGCTCGTTGTGATAACTGTTGCCGTGTGAAGGCAGTTCACATGAAAGCAGGTTTACTACAACCCTTGCCAATTCCTGGTTGGAAATGGGAAGAAGTAAGTATGGACTTTATCTCTGGACTCCCAACCTCTGTTAAGGGTTATGACTCTATCTGGGTGATCGTGGATCCCTTGACCAAGGTCGCTCGCTTTATTGCAGTTCGAACTGACTATCGTCCACATCAGTATGCGGAGTTGTACTTTGAGCACATTATCTGTCAGTATGGTGTGCCTCGAACTATCATATCAGATCATGGACCATACTTCACTGCCCGCTTTTGGGAGTGTCTTCATGAGCAGATTGGTACTCACTTGGTCTGTAGTTCTGCATATCATCCCCAAACAGCCAGCCAAACTGAACGTGTCAACCAAATCGTATAAGACATGTTGAGGGCATGTGCTCTCTCTTCAAAAGGTTCTTGGGTAAAGTGGTTACCATTAGCTGAGTTCTCTTATAACAACAGTTACAAGAGAGCATCAAGATGGCTCCGTTTGAAGCCTTGTATAGTCGAAAGTGTCGAACCCCATTGAATTGGGTGGAACCTGGGGAGCGATGGTATTACGGCATCGACTTTGTGAACGAAGCGGAGCAGCAAGTCCGTACAATCTAGCAACATTTGGAAGCTGCTCAAGCTCATCAAAAAAGGTTATGCTGATAAGAGGAGAAAGCCGAATGAGTTTGTAGTCAGAGATCATGTGTATCTCAAGGTGTCTCCGATGAAAGGTGTACAAAGGTTTGGAGTCAAGCGAAAGCTTGCACCCCGTTATGTGGGACCCTATCAGATTCTTGAGAAAAAAAGGGAACGTAGCTTACAAGGTTCAACTACCGGTTGAGCTACGAGCTATTTTTCCTGTCTTTCACGTATCACAGCTGAAGAAATGCCTTCGTGTTCTGGAAGAAAGAGTGGAGGTTCGGGATATCAAGTTGAAATCCAACTTGGTGTATGAAGAGAAGCCTGTAGCGGTTGTTGACTGCAAGGAGCGGGTGACTCATAATCATGTGGTTATATTCTACAAGGTGTTGTGGAGTAACCACACGGAGGAAGATGCCACTTGGGAAACAGAGGACTATTTAAAAGAAGTTTATAAAACCTTCTTCGAAAATCAGTAAGCTTTCAAATCTCGGGATGAGATTTTTGTAAGGGGGAGGGCTATAACACCCCAGTGTTATGGTTGCATCCTTTCACATGCATAACATGAGCATCATCATCTTCATAAGCATACCATGATCATCATTCATCTTAGGTCATGTCATTTCATGCATATGTGTGGTTTAACTGGTTTATTTATGCCTTCTATACTTATGTTTGTTTATACCATGCTCTTGGTTGTGTCCTAGGCCTTGGTAAATAGTTCACCTATGCTTAACTCAACCTTTGGAACAATGTTCATGTTGGTCATATCTCCAAATGATATCTCTAAGTCATACTTTCACTCATAGGCCCTATAAACCTCTTTTCCTTAGGCTTTTAAAAAGTGTTTCATAAAATGTTTGCATGTCAAAACTTCCTTTAGAAAAGTTGTGGCAAATTTCCTAAGCAACAAAAGTTCTTTTGGAGTCAATCCATGAAAATGTGCAGAGCAAGCTCAAAAGTGGCCCACAATGCAGAAATTGGGGCTGTTTCCAACACTTAGAAATTTTCAAAGTGTGGAATTCAACCAGTTTGCTCGAGTGTGGTTTGGATGCCTTCCAGTTTGAAATCTAGGCCGAACCAAGCTATGATCCTTTAAGCAAAGTTTGAGTCCTCATATAGCTCTACATCATGGAGCAGTAAGCCAGCAAAACCATCGATCAGATTAGGAGTTAATCGAAGTCAAAAATCGAGTTTCAGTCGGTTTCAGAACTGAATGGAGGCAGCGTCAGTGGGGAGGAGCTCGTCGGTGATGTCACGTGTTTGGACCAGTGGCGTCCGTACATCGCCGTTGGTCCCGCTTGTCAGCACCCGACGCGTCCTCCAGGTCGCCACGACGCCCCCGGTCGCATGGACAGCGCCATTCTCCCCCTGGCTCCCTCTCTCTCGCGCTCATCGTTGGCTGCAGATGCCAAGCTTCGGTAAGCCCACATTGCCTTCTCCGTCGCGAGGTCACCTCGCCGGAGTTCCGCCATGGTCACCGGTGTCGTGGCCAGGGCTCTCTAGTCTAGCATTTCTTCTCGTTCTTATTCCAAAAGCACCGCCTTGTCATGCTGATGCTCGTCGGGGTCCTCTTTTGCCCGGTCTCCGACCAGAGACGTCGGCGGTCGGCCGCGCACCAGCGCTGTGCCGCCATTCGCGAGGGCGAGGTCCCTAGGGTGCGGTAGAGTTAGGGTTTCTGGTACCAATCGTCGCGGAAGAGAGTGAGGAGCACGATGGTGCCCTTGGCCATCACCGAGACCTCGCCGTCGACGAGATTTCCGGCGGTCAAGCCTCGCCTCTGTTCTCAGGGTCACTTACGCGTGGGGTCCTTGACCTGTGGGGTCTCCCTGTCTGTCCCTTTGTCCTCTTGTTTGAATTTAGGGTTTGTGCTGTTTTTGGAAAAAATCATAACTAGAGTTTGGAAAGTCCGCTTGAGGTGATTCAAATTTTGTTGTGTTCCTCTGGTAGGGTAGTTTTTAATAAAAATATAATATATCCCATGTTTCTGTGAAAAATAATTGTTATAAATTAATCTAGTTAATTCTATGTAAATGCATATCTCTTGATCTACTACTCCAAATGATGTGAAATTTTTATGCTATGCTCTGGATAGTATTAGAATGATCTGATAAATATTCATGATTTTTGGAGTACCGTATCTCTGTTATGTGATTTATGTTAATACTATGGCCTAAATCCATGTTTAAATCATATTAAATGTTATATGCTTATGCTGGTGTTCTCATTTGGTGTCAAGCTTGTTCATGGTAATAGTAACATGTAAATAATCTGAATTCTGTTGTTTGACACTATCTAAGCCATGTTTCTTAATTTATGAAATAAGCACCTTGTTACATGTTTCTTAAGTTTGGCATGTGCAATTGCGCTGACAGTTTTATGGTAATATCAAGGTGCCATGCTTGTGCTTCTGTAATTTTTTGTAGATTTTGGCATGTCCTTTTATGGAATTAAATTAATAAATGCCTTTTTATTATGTGTTTAGTAGTGAACATGTGATTTTCTGGTGATCTTAGGATATGCTTGTTCTCATGAGTCACTTGGTTGGTGTAACGACCCAGAAATTTTCCCCAAAATACCAAAGTTACCACCTGAAAATTTTTTTCTAAAAATAACCTTTGTTTGATGAATTCATACTAGAAAAATCCCTTGTAGATGCACAAGTAGAACCTATTTAATTTTAGAGCATATGCATATTTAATTCAACGTATGATTTGGCTTTTATTGATTTTATGTGATGAGTAATAAAATCAATAACCTTTATTTAACTAGTGATTTCCCTTCAAAAGCTAACCCTTGGCTTGTGCTCAAGTTGGAACTAAGTTAGGCAATTAGGGAATCAAGGGGTTGGAGAATAGACTTAGCAGAAATTAGAAAACGGTTGAAGCTAGGGCTGGAAAAATGAAAAGCAAATCTGGCCCGAGAGCAGCTCGCAGCCCAGCTCGCTACCCGCACCTGCGCTCGCCCATCCGGCCCAGCACCGCGCGCGCGGCCCAGCACGCGCGTCCCCACCCGCGCTCGCGTTCGCTGCGGCCCAGCACCGCACGCCACCGCAGCCCAGGGCTCGCCCGGCTCAGCGCGCAGCCAAGCGGCAGCGCCCAACGCTCCACCCCGCGCGGATGACAGGCGGGCCCCGCCCGTCATCCCCCACCTCACCACCGATCCCCTGCTTTTCTTCCCCAGCGCCCCTGCAGCTTGGTGACGACACTGCGCTCGCCTTTTGACCGGACGAGAGCGGACGGGAGAACGCCAGGGCCTCGCCAACCACCCCCGCGCCCCCGAAGCCTAGCCTCGCGGACGCCAGCGCCCTACACGTGTCCGGATGGCACCCCGGCCGTCCGCCGTGAGCCATGATCGGCTTCGGCTATAAAAGCTGAACCCCAAGCCCTAGCGCCTCCCATCCACCCAGACACCACGCCGCGGCTCAGCCGCCACTCACCGAGCACAGCAAACCGAGGGGGAAGCGAGGAGGCGGGCCGCGGAAGCCGTCCAGGGCACCGGAGCGGGGGAGATCGCCGCCGCCGTCCCTCCCCCATCCACGCGGCGGGCTTCACGGCACGGCACTGCGAACCATCTTCACGGCGACAGCTCTCCACTGCGACACTAGCCAGCAACCATCGCCACCCCCGGTATGTGTTTGATTTTCGTCTCTGTGCGCCACCAAGTCGAGCGCTTGCGCCATGGCCGCCCGCCGCAAACGCACCCAAGGCGCTGCCTTTGCTCTCCCCGCATCCGCCTCACGTCCGTCACACACCCGCACGCCGCACACTTGCACCCAGGCACGGAAACAAGCCCGGCCACGCAGGAACACCCCGGACCCTAGAACAGAGGAACCGCACCGACTCACCATGGGCGCGCCCTGCCGCACCTTGGCCACGGCACGAAACCACCTAGAAAGAACCCAAGGCACCACCTTGAGCACCCATCGCACTCGCTGAGGCGCTGCGCCGCTCGTGCGTGCCGTTCGACGCGCTGCGCGCAACCGAGCGGGCACGCTCATAGCCGCAGGCGCCACGGGCGCGAACGCCCCCGGCACGCGTGACATTCCGACCGCTACGCGCCAGCAGTGAGCCCTGAACCACTCCGAGCACCTTCACCGCATCCTCGAACGCACCGTGCGCGGCTTAGAGTAGAAGAGCAGGGGGATAAAGCACCGGAGCACCGCCGGAGTGCGGCGAGACCTGGGAAAAACGTGGAGCAGAGAAAGAGCAGGGGAGAGGAGGGGAAAAGAGCCTCCTGGCTGCACCCGGTCCGCTGTGGACCGAAGAGGAGGAGAGAAGGGGGTGGACCAGGTCCACGAAGACCCAAGCCAGCGGACCACAGACCCCGCGGTGCACCCGTGCACCCATGCACCGCGCGCCCGCCTCCTGGCCGCTGGGCCGAGCCCAGCACAAGGCCGAGGCCCAGCAGTGCCAGCCAGCCGCAAGAAGGCCGACGCCGGCCCGATACCTCGCCCCCCGGCCACCGCGTGGGCCGGTTTGAGCCCAAGCCGCAGGGTTAATTTCCTGATCTTTTTCTTTTTCTTTTCCAAACCTATAACGTGTTTAAATAATTTAAACCCCCAAATGAATTCCGAAAAATACAAAACTAGTATCTAAACTTTTCTAAAAAGAAGCTCTACGTCTTAGGCTTATTTATGAGTGCATTTGGTTCTTTCGATTCTTCTATTGGATTTTTGTGATATCTATAGGAGTCGCTTATTGCGACCATATGTCTCGTTTGACAGACCCGGAGGAGCCGACGACTGAGGAGTACGACCCCGACTACACTGAGGAGCTCGAGGACGACTTGCCAGGTGCCACGTCCCACCCAACCTCGTAGAATCCTATTAGTCATGCCATGAATGTAGAAGCTAGCGCTTTACTTTTATGCAATAATCTGAGATAGGATGCATGGTAGCAATGCTTGTGAGCCGTTACCTTGTCGCAACCTACTACCCTTGCTTACCCGCAGTTAGGTTAGAAGCTTGCATTTTACTACTGGTACTCTACTCTGCATTATATCTGTGATGTGATGCTTGGTGGACAGTTGTTGGGTTGGTTAAGGCATGGAATGCCGATATCGGATTTTGGGAGAGATCTTGGTGTGTGTTTTGGGTGTGTGGTGAGGGTTGAGTCGATCGAGCAGGAATGTACGACGAGTCTTGGGACGAGTCATGCCGGGAGATGCTACCTGGGCATTTCCCAAGAGAGATGCCTGTGGCGGGCACATGTGACAGGGTGAGGTCCCGGAGTGGAGTGTCTTCGTGGGACGAAGCGCCGGGATGGGAGGTGCTGTTTAGCACGGGGTGACCGGATGTCCCGTTGAGCGGGGCATCGGCCGACCCCACGTGAAGATGTCCTGCTTGGTCGCTTAAGGACTGATATATTCTGTGGACCGGGTCTTAGGAAGCCTTGCAACCTCACTCGCCTTCATGGGAGGGGGACGGATGTACGACCATCTAGGGCGATGCCACTACTACTAGGTTGTTAGCGGATAGTGTAGGGAGGTGCGGGCATGGGACCCACACCCTCCTAAGACAGCGTAGTGACCCTGGGGGCCCGGTACTACGTCTCACAGTCTCAGCATGCCGGTGGTACTCCGGTATGGCCCCAGTTCTGAGTGGTAGGGTGGCATCGTGTTAGTTGGAAGGCAGCCCGGAATCAGCCTAGACGATGTACAGTGTCGATGATGGTGATCTTGTGAGTGGTGTAAACCTCTGCAGAGTTTCTAGTTGATCGATCGATACATATGCCGTTCGCGGCTATGGACCTTTCCTAAGTACAGCTTCACTTGACTAGAGAGAGGAGTCCTTTCTACCTTCCCCTGGGTTGTGTTGGATCCGGCGTTGGCCGTTGAGGCAAGGCACGAGCGGGAGTCGTCCTTGCCGCCTAGAGAGTGAGTGTGTGGTGAGATGTGTGTGCTGGGATGGGAGAATGTGTGTGAAAGGTGTTGGAATAAAAGTTGACTTATTATTATTATAAAATGTGACTTATTCGCATAGGAAACTACAGCCATATATTAGGTCTTTTGAATCAACCCCTTGCATTCCACCTACCACAAAGCTTCGCAAAAAGCATAGGGTGGGAGCCAGTGGCCAGTACAAATCGTACTGATACTTTGGCAGCAGGTTCTGAGCCTGAGTACGACTATGTGGGCGACGATTGGGAGGAGTAGGTGTCTCATCCTGCGCTCAAGTTTGGAGGATCCGGAGTTCGCGCCTTCGCTATCTACCCGATGCTGTTCCGTATGCTGTGTGTGTGAGTGTGATTCCGCCAACTGGCGATGTAATAATGAGTAAACCCCTCTTGTACTCTCTTTTGTTCGTGTATGACTTGTATAACAGCTGAAATTCGGGTAATTCGAATTGACTCTTCGCGCGTTAATTTGTTTTACAATTCGAATCTAGGGATTTCCCTTCATGGAAATCTAGATCGTTTCAGTTGGTATCAAAGCCATACTTGACCCTAGGACGAGACCCTTAGGATTGGACGACAAAAAAATCAGGAATGAAACTGGTCTTTTCGGCCTATATTCGCCGACCTTGCATCTTTTGTGCATGGCTTAACCTTACATCTATTCTTTCACCACCTAAACCTCACTAAGCTCCTTTCTAACCCCATTCTTTGGTAAAATGCAGAGCAACATGCTGATCGTTGAGATGGCTGTGGACGCCCAGCAGTATGGTGGTTTTGTGCCCCTGCTGTACGACGTGCTGACTGAGCTTGGAGTCCCCACCGAGCCGATCCGCTACGTCTGTCGTGGAGAGGCGGGCCCGGACGGACAGCTTCAGGGTCACATTGTGATCAACCTCACCGTCCCCGCCAGCACTACGCTTCCTGGAGTGACAGCTTTCCAGGAGCTGGCGATCGAGACTTCGGTCGCCAACTGCGTCCAGGCTGCGACTCGCCAGGCCCTCCGCCACGTCGTTCAGGACACGTGGGAGCACATCCAGGGCGGCAGATTCCGTCTACTTCCTCGTGTCCTGGACCTCACCTACGTCGAGGGAGCCACCGTCCGAGTGTTGGCTGCGGACCAGCTCGCTCAGGAGGAGACAGACCCTTGTCTTCAGTTCTCGGGCCGCTATATCTTGGCCCAGGATCGCTACATCACTGCGGTCGAGACTGAGAACAAGCGCTACCGAGACTTGGTGTTCACAGCCGACCACGTCATCGAGATGGAGCAGGTGAAGAAGAGGATACTGAGGGACGCTATCCTGACAGAGCGCCACAGCCATGACCGCCTGGAGGACTTCAGCCGAGCTCGCGAGGTCGCCTTCAGGCAGGAGATTCAGGAGTGGCAGAACAAGGCCCGGGACTATGAGCTCCGAGGCAACCACTTGGACGCCAAGGTGCTTGAGCTGGAGGACCGACTTGAGCGCCAGCGTGCGCTCTTGGGCGAGTTCCGTCAGAGGGAGAAGGAGAAGATCTTCAGCAAGCTGTGTCTGGAGACCCGCTATGAGCGTATGTCACAGGAGAACGAGATGCTGAGGGCTGAGTCCACCCACAACACTCGTCACCTGGCTGAGCTCATCAAGACCACAGAGTACTTCAGGGACAAGGCCCAGAGGACCCGCCAGGCTTGGATCGCTTCTGACAACAAGCGTGTCAAGGAGATCGCCCGTGTCCAGGAGCCCCTTCCTCCCAAGATGCGCAAGGAGGCGCGCAAGCACTCTTTCCGTCCTGCACCCACCACCCTCAACCTCACAGCTTGCCCTTCTGAGCACTACCCTGAGGTACCGAGGACCATACAGCTCAAGGCCGCAGAGGAGTACGCCAGTCGACTTCACCGCACTGATGCCGAGCTCGAGGCTATGGACAGGGACTCTGAGGAGCAGCTCCCTAGCTCTCGCCCCACCACACCACCTTACGTCCCTACCCAGTAGAGTAGAGTAGTCGTCCTGATGATGTGCCCTGTGTGGCGAATAATGCGACATGTAACTCACTATCAGTAGTAGAGCGATATGTCCTGTCCTTTTAGAGCCTACCTGCGTGTAGAGCGATTCCCGCGAGCCCTTTGGTGTAGTTGCCCAAGGCATCGCTGTGTAATGAACTCATGTAATGAATGTTTGGGTCTTAATGGATTTTATCGATGTTATTTGCTTCTTTGTATGAGTGTTGAATAGAATGTTTTATGAATTAAATTGCCTAAATATCTAAACACTGTTTTAACACATTAAATCATGACCTAACCCATGCAGAGAGATGGCGTGCCGCCGTTCTGAACGCCTCAACGTACGTTCCCCTTCACCCGAGGTGGAGTACCGCGGCCGTGGGCGTGGGCATGGTCGAGGAGCTGCCTCTCCTGCCCCCAGACTCGAGCGGGAGGTGGAGGAGCAGCCCGCCCCAGGAGAGCCTGCCCTAGAGGAGCCCCACAGGAGAGCTAGGTCCCCTCAGCTCGGGGACAATGATGCACCACCACCGCCGCCACCGTCTCTATCTGAGGTGATGGATCGCCAGACCCGCCTTTTGGAGGCACTGGCGGATGGCATACTGCGTCGTCCTGGAGGAGGTCCGCCCAATGACTTCCAAAGGAAGCTAGAAGGCTTCCTCAAGCTGAGGCCTCCTACGTTTGACTGTGCTGATGATGATCCCATTGCCGCCGAGGACAGGCTGCGTGAGATCGAGAAGAAACTAGACCTCACCACTTGCACTGATGAGGAGTGTGTGGGAGTCGCCGCTCACCAGCTCACTGGCGCTGCACGCGCATGGTGGGACAGCTACAGTGACACCCACGAGAACCCCGGGGGCATAACCTGGGCTGAGTTCACTGAGGCGTTCCGTGAGCAGCATGTACCTGAGGGTGTCATGGACGCCAAGGTGGAGGAGTTCCGCAACATCTCCCAGGGCACTCAGAAGGTACAGGAGTATGCCACTCGCTTCACCCGCACCATGAGGTATGCTCCAGATGAGTCCAACACTGAGAAGAAGAAGATGTACTTCTTCAATAAGGGTCTGAGTACGCGCCTCAAGGTGGCCCTCTCGGGTCACACCTGCTACACCCTCCGGGAGATGATCAACAAGGCCCTAGAGATGGAGAGGGACCGCCTGGAGGCCGATGCTCAGTACAAGGAGAAGAAGCGCCGGTCCGAGAGTTCTTCTCGTGGCCCGGCACCCCAGAGGCCACGTGCTCACATGCCCCCTCCGTCGCGCCTCCGCTCTTCTCAGGGCGCTGCACCGGCTCCGAGTCGAGGAGGTGGTACCCACACCGCCAACTACCACCGCCCCACTCAGAGCCGCCCTGTGCAGAGTACCAGCACGTGGAAGGCCGCTGCACCCACCTCCACAGGCAGTGTGCCTTTCGCTTGCTTCAACTGTGGTCAGCCAGGCCACAAGGCTGCCTACTGCCCTGCAAAGACTGCTCCACCACCTGCCCCGACTGCGACCAGGCAGGAACCTGCTCAGGGCACACTTCGCAAGCCAGCTGTGGGAGCCACCCGCGGCCGTCTCACACACCTGACAGCGAAGGACGCGCAGGACGCCCCCGACGCGGTGTACGGTATGTTTTTGGTACAGGGAGTTATGGCATCAGTTCTATTTGACTCTGGTGCAACTTGCTCATATGTATCCTCTAGATTTGCACGAGAGCAAAACCTACCCGTGTCACCACGGAAGGTACCTATAGACACCATATCTCCTTTAGGCAACCTCAGATGCACCCAGAAATGTCAGGAAGTGAGTATCACCATTGAGGGTTACCCTTTTCTAGCCGACCTCACCTTACTTCCGTCAGATGGACTGGATGTCATTTTGGGAATGGATTGGCTGACCCAACACAAGGGAGTGATATCTTGTTCACCGAGGTATGTGGAGATAACGCACCCGAGTGGTCGCGTGCTCCGATGTGAGCCTAACCATGAGAAGAAGGCGCCCATGATATGCGCCTTAGAATCCAAGTCAGTTGAGGAAGTGCCTATAGTGAGTGAGTACCCTGACGTGTTTCCAGAGGAGTTGCCGGGTATGCCGCCTGACAGAGATGTGGAGTTCGTGATCGACCTTCTGCCGGGTACGGGTCCCAATGCTAAGAGGCCCTACCGCATGTCAGTCGATGAGCTGGAAGAGCTCAAGAAGCAACTCAAGGAGTTGGCAGATAAGGGGTACATTAGACCCAGTGCTTCACCATGGGGTTCCCCTGTCTTGTTCGTAAAGAAGAAGGATGGCTCCATGAGGATGTGTATTGACTACCGGAACTTAAATGCCGTGACTGTCAAGAACAAGTACCCTCTCCCAAGGATCGATGACCTATGCCAAGTTCTTCTCAAAAATCGATCTCCGATCCGGGTACCATCAGATGAAGATCAGATCGGAGGATATACCTAAGACAGCCTTTGTCACAAGGTATGGGCAATATGAGTTCACTGTTGTGTCCTTCGGACTCACGAATGCCCCGGCTTACTTCATGAATATGATGAACAAGGTGTTCATGGAAGAACTAGACAAGTTCGTTGTGGTGTTCATTGATGATATTCTTGTCTATTCAGCCTCTGCCGAAGAACATGAGCAGCACTTGAGAGTAGTTCTGGAGAAGTTGAGGCAGAACCAACTCTATGCCAAGTTCAGTAAGTGCGAGTTCTGGCTTGAAGAAGTCGCCTTCCTTGGACATGTTCTCACAGCTGAGGGAGTTGCAGTTGACCCAGCCAAAATAGAAGCCGTGAAGGAATGGGAGCAACCCCGTAATGCGATGGATATTCGCAGTTTTCTGGGTCTGGCCGGGTACTATCGCCGATTCATTGAGAATTTCTCTAAGATCGCCAAGCCGATGACCAACCTTCTCAAGAAGACCAATGAGTTTGAGTGGACACCTGAGTGTGAACAAAGCTTCCAGACCTTGAAACAGAAGCTTACCACCACCCCTGTGCTAGCCTTGCCTGACATTCAGAAGGACTTCGTAGTCTATTGTGATGCTTCGAGACAGGGACTCGGATGTGTTCTGATGCAGAGTGGGAAAGTCATAGCATATGCGTCGCGACAGCTGAAAGACCATGAGCAACGCTACCCCACCCATGACCTTGAGCTAGCAGCTGTTGTGCATGCCTTAAAGATCTGGAGACACTACTTGATCGGCAACAAGTGTGATATATACACTGATCACAAGAGCTTGAAGTACTTCTTCACTCAAGAAGATCTGAACATGAGGCAACGTAGGTGGTTAGAACTCATAAAGGATTACAACTTGGAGATTCACTATCATCCAGGAAAGGCAAATGTCGTTGCTGACGCCCTGAGCCGCAAGAGTTACTGTCATAGCCTGTCCATGGAAGCCATACCGACAGAGTTATGTCGGGAGATGGGAGACCTACAACTCGAGATCGTACCCAGGGGTTTGCTCAGTGAGTTGCGGATACAATATGACCTGGAAGATGGAATCCGCAGAGCCCAGCAGGACTGTCCTGAGATCCAAGAGGTCCACGAACGCATGGAAGGGGGAAAATGCCCTGAGTTTCGAATAGATGAAAGGGGGACATACTGGTGCAAGAACAGAATATGTGTACCTAGCGACGAGGCCTTGCGTGAAGAGATTTTGTCGGAGGCACACGACTCCAGGTACTGCATACACCCTGGCAGCACCAAAATGTACGCTGATTTGAGGAAGGTCTTCTGGTGGAAGGATATGAAGAAAGACATCGCTGGACATGTTGCTCGATGTGACACTTGCAATAGGGTCAAGGCAGAGCACCAGAGACCAGCAGGGTTGTTAAAACCCCTAGACATACCACAGTGGAAATGGGACAACATAACCATGGACTTTATCGTAGGGTTACCCCAATCCTCGCAAAGCCATGACTCCATCTGGGTGATAGTTGATCGACTCACCAAAGTAGCTCACTTCGTGCCAGTCAAGACAGACTACCGAGCCGACAAATTGGCAGACTTGTACGTACACCACATCCTCAGGCTTCACGGGGCACCTGCTAGCATAGTATCAGACCGTGGCCCCCAGTGGGTATCCAAGTTTTGGCAGAGCCTACACAAGGCAATCGGCACCCGCTTAGACTATAGCACCGCATATCACCCGCAGACTGATGGGCAAACTGAGAGAGTGAATCAGGTCCTAGAGGATATGCTCAGAGCTTGTGTACTGAAGTATGGGTCAGACTGGGAAAAAAGTCTACCTCATGCAGAGTTCTCCTACAATAACAGTTATCAGGCCAGCATTCAGATGTCACCCTTCGAAGCCCTATATGGAAGGAAGTGTAGAACCCCGCTGATGTGGTCACAGGTGGGAGAGAGAGCGTTCTTTGGCCCTGATAAAATTAAAGAGGCCGAAGAAGGAGTCGCCCATGTGCGAGAGAACTTGAAGATCGCTCAGAGCCGACAGAAGAGTTACGCAGATAACCATCGGAGAGATCTTGAGTTCAAAGTGGGGGATCATGTGTACCTCAAGGTCTCCCCGCTACGTGGGACTTTCAGATTCCATGTGAAAGGAAAGCTCGCACCAAGGTTTGTAGGCCCCTACCGGATCGTTGCTAGAGTTGGCAAGTTAGCATACAAGCTTGAGTTACCAGAAGAGCTAGACAGAGTGCATCCAGTGTTCCACGTATCTCAGTTGCGCAGATGTCTGAAACTGCCAGAGACACAAGTGCCCGTTGAGTCACTAGACCTACAGGAAACACTAGAGTACCGGGAGTACCCAGTCAAGATTCTAGACAAAGCCACCAAGGAAACTAGAAGCTCTACCATTCCCATGTGCAAGGTTCTGTGGAGCAACCACACAGAAAGAGAAGCCACTTGGGAGAAAGAGTCTGAGCTGCAGTTACGATACCCCTACCTCTTCGAAAGGTACGTCACACCTTAAATCTCGGGACGAGATTCCAATGAGGGGGAAGGACTGTAACGACCCAGAAATTTTCCCCAAAATACCAAAGTTACCACCTGAAATTTTTTTTCTAAAAATAACCTTTGTTTGATGAATTCATACTAGTAAAATCCCTTGTAGATGCACAAGTAGAACCTATTTAATTTTAGAGCATATGCATATTTAATTCAACGTATGATTTGGCTTTTATTGATTTTATGTGATGAGTAATAAAATCAATAACCTTTATTTAACTAGTGATTTCCCTTCAAAAGCTGACCCTTGGCTTGTGCTCAAGTTGGAACTAAGTTAGGCAATTAGGGAATCAAGGGGTTGGAGAATAGACTTAGCAGAAATTAGAAACCGGTTGAAGCTAGGGCTGGAAAAATGAAAAGCAAATCTGGCACGAGAGCAGCTCACAGCCCAGCTCGCTACCCGCACCTGCGCTCGCCCATCTGGCCCAGCACCGCGCGCGCGGCCCAGCACGCCCGTCCCCACCCGCGCTCGCGTTCGCTGCGGCCCAGCACCGCACGCCACCGCAGCCCAGCGCTCGCCCGGCTCAGCGCGCAGCCAAGCGGCAGCGCCCAACGCTCCACCCCGCGCGGATGACAGGCGGGCCCCGCCCGTCATCCCCCACCTCACCACCGATCCCCTGCTTTTCTTCCCCAGCGCCCCTGCAGCTTGGTGACGACACTGCGCTCGCCTTTTGACCGGACGAGAGCGGACGGGAGAACTCCAGGGCCTCGCCAACCACCCCCACACCCCCGAACCCTAGCCTCGCGGACGCCAGCGCCCTACACGTGTCCGGATGGCACCCCGGCCGTCCGCCGTGAGCCATGATCGGCTTCGGCTATAAAAGCCGAACCCCAAGCCCTAGCGCCTCCCATCCACCCCGACACCACGCCGCGGCTCAGCCGCCACTCGCCGAGCACAGCAAACTGAGGGGGAAGCGAGGAGGCGGGCCGTGGAAGCCGTCCAGGGCACCGGAGCGGGGGAGATCGCCGCCGCCGTCCCTCCCCCATCCACGCGGCGGGCTTCACGGCACGGCACTGCGAACCATCTGCACGGCGACAGCTCTCCACTGTGACACTAGCCAGCAACCATCGCCACCCCCGGTATGTCTTTGATTTTCGTCTCTGTGCGCCACCAAGCCGAGCGCTTGCGCCATGGCCGCCCGCCGCAAACGCACCCAAGGCGCTACCTTTGCTCTCCCCGCATCCGCCTCACGTCCGTCACACACCCGCACGCCGCACACTTGCACCCAGGCACGGAAACAAGCCCGGCCACGCAGGAACACCCCGGACCCTAGAACAGAGGAACCGCACCGACTCACCATGGGCGCGCCCTGCCGCACCTTGGCCACGACACGAAACCACCTAGAAAGAACCCAAGGCACCACCTTGAGCACCCATCGCACTCGCTGAGGCGCTGCGCCGCTCGTGCGTGCCGTTGGACGCGCTGTGTAACAGAACCGACCAAATTATAAGAGATTAAGCCTAATAGTGACTATTTGCATAGTCGAACCATCACGCTTAAGCCCATATAATCCCGGTAGTCCGTGAAATCTCGATGGATTTCAAACCACACATCGCATATAGCCAAGATCGTAATAAGTTTAGCGGCCGCCATCCATAAGTACATCCAAATTACAACATTCATGAAACACATCGGAGTACTTATGTTATTACAAACCAAGTTCTTCAAGTAGCGGAAGTTTCATAGTTCGAAATTACAACACACACGATAAGTCTGATACAGTGCCATAGTTTGGTCATTCCCACAAAAGCAAAGGAAGAGACGGAGTGACCATCGCCCTTGGTCTAGTCATCACCCATAGCTGGGTACAGACAGAGGATGCAATAACCATAGTACAATTGACCATCTGCAAAACAACATGGGAATAGAACCCTGAGTACGAGAAGGTACTCAGCTAGACTTACCCGTCATAAACTTAAAATAGAGACTCATCAAGGATCATGAAGGCTATTTGGTGGGGTAGCTGACAACCATTTTGCAAAGACCGCAAGGTTTTATTACCCTAACCTACCTAAATCTTTTCTTTCTTTAATTTGCTCAAGTTGAAAGTATCATTACCTATTATCTAGGTTTGCTCCTGTGCTATTACAAGCAATATGAAACTATGATAGTACCTCATCATAGCATTTCCTAAACCATTCATCATTATAACCCAAGTGTTTCATAGTCCTTACTACGAGGACGAAGCTCATGTCAAGTGCTCACTATCCAGGAGCGATGGCGATTCGAATCGATTTCTAACCAGCTGGCGAGGTATTCCCCACACAAACCACACTCACTGATCAAGTGAGCTACAGATCACCGTATTACACTATCCAGGACCAATTCGCGGGTTCGGCAGGCACCGCCAGTACCCGAGGACCGTTCCGGCGACTGAGGTATCCAAGGTATACCAAGGTTGCGCGCCGCGCCCTCGTCGTTCTCCTCAACCATCACCAATACAGCGCATGGCGGCTCGATTCCCGGCCCGGATAGTGTTAAGGCTTCGCGGTCGGAACGACTTATCCTTCCAGCTAAGTGTGGGGCATGCGTTCAACATGACAAGAGGGCCGTCAACGATCGGTCCTTAATCGACACAGGCAGGGGCACCATGGTCAACCCACCATAAGACCCCGCCCGGTCTCCAAATTCATTCCACACTTGGTTATTCTTTTCCCCGAGCAACCAATGCTTAATCAAGCAGGTATCCACCTATATCTCGCTGGTGACAGGGAATCACCCGACTTCTACCGAACTAAGCAAGCTAAGCATAGACTCCGTGCCTATGTAAATAGGACAAGGTAGTTGAATGAGTAGGAATAACAAGGAGTACTCATGCAGCAACGGTATCAGGCAACTCCTATCACTTAATATGCAATACAGTAGAACAAGTATAGCACTTTATATAAGTTAGCGAGAATAGGGAGACTTAGAATGCTCCGGGGCTTGCCTTTCTCAAACGTGCTGGGTCGGTGATCCGGACACTCCTGCAGTTCCTCTCCGGGTTCCGGTGCTTCCGGAGGTTCCTGCTCCTGAATCTCCTCTGGCTCCTCGGGTCCCACCTCGTTCTCCTGCGAGCCTGTATGATGCATATATGCTCATGAGTGGAGTGTGAGATGCCCGAGTGGATGCTTGTAAGAGAGAGTGTCAAAGGAGTCATGTTATGATGCATAGGTGATGCACTTGGTCATGCTTATTACAAGGTAGTCAACATCATCCGGGAACAATAACTAAATTAAGCATCTGTTGCATTCTCTTTTACAGATATTTTTCAAATGCAACCAGCAACCCCCATGATGCTTCAAAGATACACCAAACCCAACTTATTCCATTCAACCTATATATATACACCTTTTATGGTTTTCTTTATTCATTTCTAAGCCCATTAAAAATCACATGCAATTCTGTTCATCAATAAATTTCAGAAAAATTACAGGAGACTACTAGCTAATCATAAAGTCTACTGTAAATTTTTCATAATTTTTGGTTACTTATTTTGAGCCACAAAAATCACAAGATTAATTGATAAGGCAAGTATAATCACCCTACTGTGATATAAGTGTCAAACAACAGATTTCATATTTTTACAATTTATCTAATATCATAAGAAACACCCACAAAATTTTCCAGATTTATTGCATGACCCATTTAATTATTAAAAATCATAAAGCACTTCCATGCAAGCTTTTAAATTACCATAAGTTCATTTATACACCAAATAATATGTAACAATATTTTCTCAATGGTTAAACACACATGCAGAGCCAGCAAAACAAGT
Source organism: Sorghum bicolor (assembly GCF_000003195.3). NCBI lineage: Eukaryota > Viridiplantae > Streptophyta > Magnoliopsida > Poales > Poaceae > Sorghum > Sorghum bicolor. The sequence continues at coordinate 17,865,578 of NC_012877.2, forward strand.
TTTACATTTTTCTGAACCCTATTTTATTTACTATGCATTTTCCAAGTTTAGGAAAAACATGGATTAATTATATTCTTACAGGAAAGTTACTCAAACATGACATGCAATCATACTAGGCTATAGATCTGGAAATAAGGAACACACCAAAATTTATTTCACCATTTTTGGAGCTATATTCATCAAGATATTGATTTTTGAACATTTAAATCATTTCCTGGAAAAACTTTTAAAACGGAAAGTCACCCAAAACGCTAAATGCACCCGGATTCAAACCCTCGGAGTCACTGACAGGCGGGACACGCGAGTCAGGGGACCCCACCTGTCATCCACCCCGTGACCCCGCGGCCAAAGATCGGCCGGAATCTCGCCGCCGGTGAGGTTTCCGGCGACACCGTGAGCACCTACGGCTTCGCGCGAACGAGACGAGTCCAGCCGTACCCTCTTTGGCACCGGACGAGCACCGGAACTACCTCGCCGTCATGAATGGCGGACGCGGCGGCGCTGCTCGCCGTGGTCCGGCCGTTTCACGGCGGTAGAGCGTGAGCTAGTGACGGGAAAAGGTGCGCGAGGTCAAGGCGGACCCAAAGCACCTATGAACGCGAGCAGAGACAGAGAGGAGAGGGAGAACCGTGCGAGCCGAGAGGTCGCCGGAGCTCTGACTCACTCCGGTGAGCTCTAGCGGGCACGCAGGGCTTACCGAGCGCGGAAGAGCGCAAGCACGAGACGCAGAAGGACGAGGCGGAGCCGGTGGTGGTCGCGAAGGGGAAGGAGAGGGCCGGAGCTGGCCGGGAGGGAAGCTCCGAGCCGTCGGCGGCTATGGCGTGCGGCGGAGCGGCGAGCGCTGCGTGAGGGCGAGCAGAGAGGCGAGAGCGAGCGGTGGAGGGCGCAAATGGGAGCGGGGGCTTCGGCGGGCGCGTCCAGGGGCTCCTGGTGGCCGACCAGGGCGTCTCCATGCCGCCGCATGCCCGCCACGCGGCGGCCAGGCTCTGCCGGCGCACCACGGCGGCACGGCGAGGCCGTCCGCGCGCGCGGACGCGGGCGCGAGCGCGAGGAGGGAGAAGGGGAAGGCGCGGGCGGGCTAGGCCGGCTTCGGCCAGCGGGCCAGAAGCGAGGCCGCGGCCTGCTAGCGCCCCCTTTCCCTTTTCTATTTTTTTTTGAATTTCTTTTCTCAAATTCTCCCATAAATTCATTTTGGCCATTTTCAAATCATTTTCACCACTTTCTCCCAAAAGCAAAGTGGTGCCAAACTAAAAACTCTACAACTTTGCTTTAATAGGTAAGACCAAATTCTAAATAGAATTTGAATTACAAATTAAAACTTAGTTCTAGGTTTTTAAATAAAGTTATTTTGGATATTTTGTATAAATTCCATTTCTCAATTTCCATAGCTCCAAAAATTGCACAAAAATGTTCTTAATTCTTCTTACACATAAAGCAACCTAATTTGAATGTTTCACAATTTTAGAAGCAAGCATCCTATTTTTAACATATTTAAAACACATGAAATGATGCACATAAAATCATACTTGAAGAGAATGACATGCTCATGATGCTTATGATTGATGAGGATGCTTATGCATTGCTTTGCCAAGGCTAAGTGCATGCTTAACACCTAGGGTGTTACACGCTGCGCGCACCCGAGCGGGCACGCTCACGGCCGCAGGCGCCACGGGCGCGAACGCCCCCGGCACGCGCGACATTCCGACCGCTACGCGCCAGCAGTGAGCCCCGAACCACTCCGAGCACCTTCACCGCGTCCTCGAACGCACCGTGCGCGGCTTAGAGTAGAAGAGCAGGGGGATAAAGCACCGGAGCACCGCCGGAGTGCCGCCGGAGTGCGGTGAGACCTGGGAAAAACGTGGAGCAGAGAAAGAGCAGGGGAGAGGAGGGGAAAAGAGCCTCCTGGCTACACCCGGTCCGCTGTGGACCGAAGAGGAGGAGAGAAGGGGGTGGACCAGGTCCACGAAGACCCAAGCCAGCGGACCACAGACCCCGCGGTGCACCCGTGCACCCATGCACCGCGCGCCCGCCTCCTGGCCGCTGGGCCGAGCCCAGCACAAGGCCGAGGCCCAGCAGTGCCAGCCAGCCGCAAGAAGGCCGACGCCGGCCCGCTACCTCGCCCCCCCTGGCCACCGCGTGGGCCGGTTTGAGCCCAAGCCGCAGGGTTAATTTCCTGATCCCTTTCTTTTTCTTTTCCAAACCTATAATGTGTTTAAATAATTTAAACCCCCAAATGAATTCCGAAAAATACAAAACTAGTATCTAAACTTTTCTAAAAAGAAGCTCTACGTCTTAGGCTTATTTATGAGTGCATTTGGTTCTTTCGATTCTTCTATTGGATTTTTGTGATATCTATAGGAGTCGCTTATTGCGACCATATGTCTCGTTTGACAGACCCGGAGGAGCCGACGACTGAGGAGTACGACCCCGACTACACTGAGGAGCTCGAGGACGACTTGCCAGGTGCCACGTCCCACCCAACCTCGTAGAATCCTATTAGTCATGCCATGAATGTAGAAGCTAGCGCTTTACTTTTATGCAATAATCTGAGATAGGATGCATGGTAGCAATGCTTGTGAGCCGTTACCTTGTCGCAACCTACTACCCTTGCTTACCCGCAGTTAGGTTAGAAGCTTGCATTTTACTACTGGTACTCTACTCTGCATTATATCTGTGATGTGATGCTTCGTGGACAGTTGTTGGGTTGGTTAAGGCATGGAATGCCGATATCGGATTTTAGGAGAGATCTTGGTGTGTGTTTTGGGTGTGTGGTGAGGGTTGAGTCGATCGAGCAGGAATGTACGACGAGTCTTAGGACGAGTCATGCCGGGAGATGCTACCTGGGCATTTGCCAAGAGAGATGCCTGTGGCGGGCACATGTGACAGGGTGAGGTCCCGGAGTGGAGTGTCTTCGTGGGACGAAGCGCCGGGATGGGAGGTGCTGTTTAGCACGGGGTGACCGGATGTCCCGTTGAGCGGGGCATCGGCCGACCCCACGTGAAGATGTCCTGCTTGGTCGCTTAAGGACTGATATGTTCTGTGGACCGGGTCTTAGGAAGCCTTGCACCCTCACTCGCCTTCATGGGAGGGGGACGGATGTACGACCATCTAGGGCGATGCCACTACTACTAGGTTGTTAGCGGATAGTGTAGGGAGGTACGGGCATGGGACCCACACCCTCCTAAGACAGCGTAGTGACCCTGGGGGCCCGGTACTACGTCTCACAGTCTCAGCATGCCGGTGGTACTCCGGTATGGCCCCAGTTCTGAGTGGTAGGGTGGCATCGTGTTAGTTGGAAGGCAGCCCGGTATCAGCCTAGACGATGTACAGCGTCGATGATGGTGATCTTGTGAGTGGTGTAAACCTCTGCAGAGTTTCTGGTTGATCGATCGATACATATGCCGTTCGCGGCTATGGACCTTTCCTAAGTACAGCTTCACTTGACTAGAGAGAGGAGTCCTTTCTACCTTCCCCTGGGTTGTGTTGGATCCGGCGTTGGCCGTTGAGGCAAGGCACGAGCGGGAGTCGTCCTTGCCGCCTAGAGAGTGAGAGTGTGGTGAGATGTGTGTGCTGGGATGGGAGAATGTGTGTGAAAGGTGTTGGAATAAAAGTTGACTTATTATTATTATAAAATGTGACTTATTCGCATAGGAAACTACAGCCATATATTAGGTCTTTTGAATCAACCCCTTGCATTCCACCTACCACAAAGCTTCGCAAAAAGCATAGGGTGGGAGCCAGTGGCCAGTACAAATCGTACTGATACTTTGGCAGCAGGTTCTGAGCCTGAGTACGACTACGCGGGCGACGATTGGGAGGAGTAGGTGTCTCATCCTGCGCTCAAGTTTGGAGGATCCGGAGTTCGCGCCTTCGCTATCTACCCGATGCTGTTCCGTATGCTGTGTGTGTGAGTGTGATTCCGCCAAGTGGCGATGTAATAATGAGTAAACCCCTCTTGTACTCTCTTTTGTTCGTGTATGACTTGTATAACAGCTGAAATTCGGGTAATTCGAATTGACTCTTCGCGCGTTAATTCGTTTTACAATTCGAATCTGGGGATTTCCCTTCGTGGAAATCTAGATCGTTTCAGTTGGTACTAAATCTGTCTTTGCTATGTCAACAAATAATTAATTAAGGTCATATAGCTGTTCTGGACAGCAAGGGAGTAATCTGATTATTGTCTAAAGACAACTTTGTTTTCTGAAAGACTTGCCTATAGCAAAGATGTTGTAAACTTTGTATGCTAACTGCAGTTTAAATTTGGAATCATTTGGTTCAGTAGTTTAAAAGTTATGGCTCTTCCAAGTTGAGTTCCAGAACTAAGTGCTCTCTGTCTTTCTGGAACAGAACCTGGAACTTTGTTTAGTTGACCCGTTTAACTTATGTATCTTGCTGTGATGTCTAAAAATGAAATGTAAACAATTTCATAAGCTTTCCAGAATGTCCTCATTCTTGTTTGTTAGATCTTTATAACTCGAGTTATGAATTGTTCTTTGAGCTACTCTGTTATTTAGTTGTTGCTGTTTAATGGTCTAAGTTGGTGTGTTCTTGTTAGTTGAGATGGTACTCTTTTGTGAGCTTGTAATAGAAGCTTACTCCGTAAATGAGTGTCCAGTGAAGTTTATAATCATGTTACCACGCAATCATTATCATCTTGGGTGCACACATTCCTTACTTATCGTGCATGCAATAGATGCACCGGGAGTCGCAACATCGTTCGAGCTCGAGAGGGTGAATCCCGAAGACCCGGAGGTCACTTAGGAGCCAGAGGTCCAGCCGGCAGGACAAGAGGAGCCCGAAGAGGAGGTTGAGTGCCCTAGTCACGAGCCCGCTTCGTTCGTGAAAGGTGTTGGGCATTCTTAACGTCATTACCAAAAGTAGACTCAGTTTTCTAACTCTGATAGCGGCGCCAAAAATGCCGAACCTATCCCTCATGCCATTTAAGCCAAATTGTCATCCCCAGCATGACATGAGAGCCGCGGTATTGAAATATGCAATTGCTCTTCTGAATAAAAAATAAATGAGATCTGCAAGCGCACAGATTAATACCGATGCAGCATTTTAACCGGGAAGTATTCCAGGTATCGTTATTTATATTTTTACCACTGGGAAGAGATTTCTAATCATCAATGTTGATTATGGAATGGAATATAGAATTGAGTATCTATCATTGCATGTATAATTGAGAGCACTTATCTATCTCTTTCATACAGGGATAAATGTCACATAAGATATAGATAAAGTATGAATGGTGACAAAGATAATTAATCTGATCAGCATAACTAGCCACATATAATAATGATAAGCACCTCAATAAATATTCTAGCAAGTCGTTAGCATGGAATTAGGATGAACTACAAGAATATTTCCTAAGTTATTCTTAACTATAAAGTCTAGCATATCATAGTTAGTGCAATTATACTTGGCAATCATTGCGAGACAGGACTACGCCCATGCATAGTGATATTATCAAGGAAGATGAGAAACATAGCAATCACTCCCCTGTAATAATGTTGCTCTACCTGCCCTATACACGAGAGGGAGACTATATAAGAATCAATGGAGCTGTCACCACCACGAACTACCCCGCGATCCGACATATAGGTTACAATCGCAGATAAATACGGTATAGACACCACGCCTAAACAATACTTATCATTTACCCACTGTACACATGGATAAACGCTATACGATCCTAAGCATGTATATAATTCCAATCTAACTAAGCCAAGCATATAACTATGATAAACTAAGAACAATATAATTGCAAATATAAACAAGTAGAGCAAAGTCATAATCAATATATTGAAGTAGAACAAAGTCATATTCATAATATTGAAGAACAATGATGAACAATTGAAGAACAGTAGAGGTATTACCAAGAATCCTCTTGACAGATCCGGAAACCATTCGAAGATTGACTCCTTCTAGTTCTAATCCTATATAGCTATGCTAAACTAGAGATCTATTGATGTGGTGGCTCTAGCGCTTGATCAGAAGCTTCTTCTCCCGAGATGGATAAATAAATTAGGGTTTCGGATGTCCTCTCCTCCAGGGGCTAGGGGGTCTGCTTATATAGTCCTTCCAAATGAATATGGGCCATTGGATCAAACTGACATTAATCGCACGGTTTTCCTTGATCCTTTAGGTCGGTGGAGCATGATCCGCGAGGTGGAGCGTGATTGGCCCTCAGGCCAGGGCAGGCGCCCAAGGGGGGAGGGCGGGCGCCCTGCCCCCGGGTCCGCTCGGCCTCCCGTTCGTTCCCATGGGTTCTGGACTCTTCTAGATGTTGGATAATTGTGGTACACGTTAATATCTCTATGTCAACCCGACGTGTGGGCCTTTCTTCCATAATTCTTGATAACCCCCTGCAGAAATAGACAAACACCAAAACTCGTGGAATTCTGTTAGATAAAACCCTAAGTCTGGATGTCGATTGCATTTGGATCCTTTTCTTTGTTTATTTGATGATTATATTTGATACTTAAGGACCGTCAACAAAAGGCAAGCCCCGGAGCATCTTATGTCTCCCACTTTAATTTCAAAGCATACTTGAATATGTTATATCTATTGATGCATTACGTATAGGAGTTGTGATGAAACCTTTACTGCATTACACCTTTCCTTGTCTAGATATCTCATCACTACCTGGTTGTAGAGTTAGGATCGAGTAGTAGCTTAGCCATGCTTTAATCGGTAGAAGTCGGGTGATATCCTGTCACCTGCGTGAAATAGGATCTGTTGTTAGGACCATGATTGGCTATATGTGCTATCGTGGGAAAGAACTTGGTTTAAAATGACTTAAGCCGGGCAGAGTTTTGCAAGGTGGTACTAACTTCTTCTATGGCAGCTAAGGACCGATCGTTGTACGTCCTCTTGTCATGTTGAACGCATGCTTGACACTTAGTTGGCCGTAAGGATGAAAACGGTCGGAAATGTTCGAAAACGGAATTACAATGTAGAAAATGAACGCGGTCGGTACGGAATATTTCTATATTTTAGCAATTAAAGAGTACAAAAAATGAATAAAAATGGTTGTGAAACCAACTGAAACAGACAAATTTTTATGTTTGATAACGGTTTCATAATATAGAAAACGATATCATAATATAGAAAACGAAAGCGGTCGGTATGGACTATTTCCGTTCCGTTTTCATCCTTAGTTGGCCGGATAACTCGTTCCGACCGTGAAGCCTAGTAGTATGACTCAGGCCGGAAGACCGGCAAGTATAAAGTGCGCACTACCGGAGAAAGTGCAGTGTGCGGGGGGCCATTGGCGTAAGACCAAGGGCAGGTAATTTTAAAAGTCCTGATCTTCCTGGCAGAGTGGCAGCCCTGGGAGTGCGGCGCTGATCGGAGCCACGATTCTTGAGTTGTACCAAAGGTGACCCGCTTGCTCTCCGATGGGGGATGCGTGGGTGAGTGCTAGGAATAACCCTCCAGCTGGATAGGAATCGATTCGAGTCACACTCTCTCCCAGATAGTGAGAACTTGACAGAGCAGCGACAAACGTAGCATTCACTAAGTACTAATGGTTCTTAATGATGATGTTGAGGATAGCAAGAAAGAACATATGATAAAACTTGATATGGTTATTATTGTTTGCTAATAATCAAGTGAAGTGCTTAGTCTACGTGCTAATATAGTGGTAGGCTAATGATAATCAATATGATGCTTATAAGAATGGTTTATTCTTGAGTCTAAGCATTTTGGCAAATTTATGAGTCAAGCCAGCTACACTTTATACGCAGCCTTGCATGATCCTTGGTGTCTTTGATTTTGGTTAGACAGGTAAGTCTAGCTGAGTACATCCTCGTACTCAGGGTTTATTCCCACCTATTGCAGATGATGTCTTTTATGATGGCTTCTGCAAGACCTGCCTTCATCCCACTGGGGATGAGGACTAAACCATTGGGCGCGGTTCTCTAACAGCTTCGTACCCTAATGCTTTTGGTGGAGGTGATGAGACTCTGGCAGTAACAAGAACTGATGAAATGTGTGTGTGTAAACTATTTTGCTTCCGCTACTTTGAACCTATGTTGTAATAACTAAGTACTCCGATGTGGTGCCGCTTCTTCGGCAATGAATGAACTATGTAACAATCATTGTATTGTGTTGAACTATTACAATCTTGGTATGTTGCAAAGTTGGTTTGAAATCCTTCATGGTTTCGGTTGACTACCGGGATTATATGGGCTCAAGTGTGGAAACTCGATTGCTAGATCGATCATTTCTACACTTGAACACTTATAATTTGGACGGTTATGTGACACTTCCATCAAAACTCTCCATCAGAACCGACTGCTTGGATTGGTAGAATCTCATAATCGGCAACTTTGAGGAAATCTTTCTCCCAAGCCTCTCCTGATATACACTTAGTTCATTCATAAGTATCTGATTTTGCTGATGCAATGATGTAGGAAGAATCCCAGGAACAACCTCAATTTTATCACCTACCCATTACACAAGGCATTGGTGCATTGTGGAAGGAATACAACAGTTGGCATGAATCCAATCTCTCCCCAACAGCAAACTATATGCACCTTTTCCATTGATAAGAAAGAAAGTCATCGACAAGGTCTTGCTACCGATTGTCAACTCAACACATACAGCTCCCTTAGCTGGAGACACAATACCTTCAAAGTCCTTCAACATCATATCAGTCTTGGTTAAATCTTGGTCTCCTTTACCAAGTTTCCGATACATCACATAGGGCATGATATTAATTGCAGCTCCCCCATCGATAAGTATTTTCAAAACCGGCTGCCCATTAACCCTGCCCTTAACAAATAAAGCTTTAAGATGCTGCCTTTCATCAACGGAAGACTTCTCAAAGACAGCCGTCATTGCATTAAGTACCATCTGAGCTATCTGATCAGGGATATTTATCTCTTCATCATCACTAAAAGGTGCGAGAAACTCCATCGGCAACATAAACACCATATTGACATCTGTCGATGGTCCTTTTCCTTTCCCGTCCAACCGCTGCCGATCTTTAGGTTTAGAAGAATTTTCTTCTCTATACCGATCTTCCAGACGCTCTCGTTGCATCCTCCTTCTCTGTGTCCTTGTTAATCCCTCCGGGCACCATCGGGGAATATTCGTCTTCCACACTGGTTGATAACGGACTTCCTTTGATTCTACACGATGAATATATGAATATCTGTAAAATATAAACTCATCGGGAAACCGTGCATCTGTCATTTCTTCAAGTTCTTTAAGATTTCTGGGGAAAGGACTGACACGTTCACCAAGCCTATCATGCACACTGAGTCTGCCCCCCAGCCGATTGTGAACTGACATTCTTCCCCTAATCGGTCCATTGAAGCATCGATCATCATTTTGATACCTCTGATCTGACCGATCATGCCGACGATAACCATTCCATTCAGGATAATCCTGAACAGTTGGCAGCTTGATATTTCCTTCCCGGCAATGAACAAAGAACGGGCTATCCCAATGATCCCTGTGCCGATTCCATTCTTGTCGACGCCTTTCCTCCATACTACACCACAACACCGCATCGGCGTCAGACATCTAACACTAAAAAAATATATTTATCAATGGACAATCTCACGCTAAAGATGACACACAGACGATCTGTCGCTGATTCCTCTTTTAAGGATTCATTATCTGACGCTATAGGTACCTATCTTTAAGGATCAACTGTCTGTCGCTAAAATCAAATACATCGTCAATCGGTCTGTCGCCAAAAATAAATGGGCCCCACCTAGTACACATGCCCGCTTACATTCAGCTCGCGCGCCTACTTACATCAAGCTCCCGCGCAAATTTTTGGTGGCCTAGCCCACGAGTATAGAAACCCTAGATGGACAATCGAGTCCGTCCAGGTCCCAAATTTTCTGCCTGCCGCCGCCCGCCGCCCTCCAGAGCTCCCTCCCCTCCCAAATCCGAGCTGCTCATGCTCACAAACTTATGGCCGCCGCTGCCCTCTAGCTCCCTCGCCTCCAAATTGCAATCACCTGCTCACAGGCTTCTCCCCCACCGCCTCCCTTTAGCTCCCTCCACTCGCAAATCCCAGACCATCCCACCCAAGAAGCCCCCAGCTCGCTCGCCCCACCCACTCCCTTATCCAGATGGCTCATCCCCCGGAGACGGACGCCGGCGCTACTCCGGCCAACCACGACCTCGCCCTCCGCCGGTGACTGTGCCCTCCGCTGGTGACTGTTCTGGCCAGCCACGACCTTGCCCTACTGCCACAGTCCTCAACCAGGCAGATATGCCCTAGGCACCCCAAGCTCCTGGCCACTACCCCTGGAACAAGCTAAGGTGAATCACGCCGCCGGCCCCTAGTGCACGTGATTGGGAGCCCCTGTGACCCCGATTGGTATTCCTGCTGTAGATCCATTGGTATGTCTAGATGCTCTCCCCTGCATCTTTATTTTTTATTGCTTGTTGCTGTCATAATCTTGGTACAAATTCTTTTTGGCTGCGCTAGCTTTTTAGTAGACTTGGATTGGTGTGTTTGGAGCTCAGATTGTAGGTAAAAATTTCCTGAGTAGCACAATAGATAGGTTAAAGAAATTTCTTTATTTTTGGACATGGATTTGTGGGTTTCGGAACTTGCTTTACTGTAAGGGAAAAACATAATAGCAGATTCTGTACAGATTAATTCTGTTAGAAGCCAAGTAGTATGCTACGCAGAATTACTACATACATGCCACACGTCTCTTGCAAGTTCCGAGTACTACTCTACAAACACAACCAATCTGCATGGGCTCTATATATGGTAGGATATCTGCACCCATGTCCTCGCAGAATGCTGCAAGAGCATCACATGACTTCTCCTGCAAGAACCAATGAATTAATTTATTATCTTGCCAAATTTACCATCCAACCTATACAATTATGGAAAAGGTTGATTGCTTGCTGCCCATTTATATAGAATAGAAAACATCATCTTCATTAGTTATTTTTGTAAGCAATGGGCATGTAACTTGCAGGATAGGTACAGCCATCTTCTGCTTTTTAAGGAAAGATGCTTTAAATTTTACCAGCCATGAAATTATTTGCATAGCCTGAAACAATCATTTGAAAGAACTTAATTATCTGTACATAAGTTGGGAGATATATTAGAGGATGCTGATAGATATATTAGAGGATGCTGATAGCTGATCTGTACATAAGTTGGCAAGTGTTGAAAGCTAAAAATAAACTTCTTTAATTTCTTATGGTGGCGATTGGTGATTCTGTGCAGTGGTTATGTTCCTAGCTATTTATTAGTGATGTTAGTTCTGAATGTATGTATGTAAGTATGTATGTGTAGTACCAATTCTGAGGCTGCATCACACATGCTTTCTAATTATTCTCTGTTTCACTTGTTTTCCATCACAGATGCTAGCTACGAAAGAAATTATTTTTCATGTTTTCTGAATCTGTTTGTGTCACTTATATTTGAGATCATCCAGCATGTCTAAGTTCAAGAGATCATGCAGAAGCTAGCATAATTGATTTGTTCTTTCTGATTCATTTCAGCGCCCTAGGTGAAAGTATTGTGGAGCTGGCCCACTAACCCCAGTGAGTTGCAGATCTGCTGCATCGACGTCGTTCTCTTCTCATTGCTTGCAGTCAACATATCCAAGTACTGCAGGTACATGCTCAGTCCCCACAAATAATTATGGATAAAACATGGATCAATAGTGATGCTAGGCACACAAAGGCATATTTGCAAGGGATCAACAGTTTCCTAGCTTTTGCATTTTGAAATTCAGCAGTAGGGGACAAGATACTATGCCCTTGCAGAAAGTGTGTTAATTCATTTTGGAGAGACTCGAGTGATATACTAGAGCACTTGATATGTGATGGGTTTCTAAAGGGGTACACAACTTGGAACTTGCATGGGGAAGCTAGTTCCTCTTATGTAAATACCGACAATGTTGATGGTGCTGGTGTTGGTCCTGTGGAAGAGTCTAGTGAAGAGGAAGACATATCTGAATTGCTTAGAGACATAGCTTGTGGTTTAGATGTTAGAGGGGATTTCGAAGATGATAGTTCAGTTGACCTTCCTAAAGAACTAGTTGACCTCCAGAAGTTGGTAGAAGCTAATAGTCAAGAATTATTTCCTAATTGCAAGAAGTACACGAAACTGCGTTTCTTGATTAGGCTTCTTCACATCAGGCTCCTTGGAGGATGGACTGACAAAAGTTTTGACCTTATACTAGATCTATTTAATGAGGTCTTACTTGAGGGTTCAACACTACCCAAAAACTACTATGAAACTAAGAAACTGATTAAGTCCATAGGACTTGGGTACATCAGTATTCATGCATGTGAAAATGATTGCATTCTGTATTGGAAGGACAATGAAAAGTATGAATCATGTCCAATGTGTAAGGCTTCATGTTGGAAATCAGCTAGGAAGAGTCTAGATGGTAAACATGTGTACAAGGTTCCTAAAAAGGTTCTTCTGTACTTTTCGATAAAAAAGGCTCCAAAGATTGTTTATGTGTTCTAAAATAGCAAGTCTAACAAGATGGCATGATGAGGAGAGAACTAGAGATGATGTTCTTAGGTATCCTACAGATTCTCCTCTATGGAAAGACTTTGATCTTAAACATCCTGAGTTTGCAAAGGATAGCAGAAATATGCGTCTTGCTTTTGCCACTGATGGTTTTAATTCTTATAGAACCCAAAGTATTAGCTATAGTATTTGGCCTCGTATCTGTATTCCCTATAATTTTCCACCATCAATATGCATGAAGCAATCAAATTTCATACTCTCTTTGCTAATGCCTAGAAAACATGCTCCTGGTAGTGATATGGATGTTTATCTCCAGCCACTTGTGAATGTTTTGGAAGATATGTTTGTTAAGGGGGTTAGAACATATGATGCTTCGATGGGTGAGTATTTCCAATTACGGGCAGCAGTCTTGTGGACTATTACAGACTTTCTAGGTCTAGGCTATGCATCTGGTTGTGTCACTGCTGGTGAAGCGGCGTGTCCTGATTGCCACTCATATACTTGTTCACACAGACTTGGTAATGGCAGCAAGACTTGTTATATGGGCCACCGTAGGTTTTTGGATGAAAAACACCCATTTAGGTTCGACGTTGATAAGTTTGGTTCAACTGAATTTAAGCAGGCACCTGCTCCGCTTTCTGGGGAGGAAGTGTTGGAGTGCACAAAAGATATTGTTACAGTTTTTGGCAAGGATCCAACTAGAAAGACACCATCAAGGAAGAAACGCAAGTTAGGGGAGCCATTGGTCATTTTTAAAAGGAGGTCTATTTGGTTTAAACTTAGCTATTGGAAAGATTTAATGTTGAGACATAATTTTGATGTCATGCACATAGGAAAAAATGTGTATGAGAACTTTGTTAATACATTCTTAGGCACCAATGGAAAATGTAAGGATAATCTAAATTCTCGCTTAGACCTTCGGGCTTTAGGTATTAGAAGTGATCTTCACCCTGTTGATGTTGAAGACCAATTTTATTTACCACCTGCACCATATTCAATGAGTCCTGAGGAGAAGAAATTATTTTGTGAAGTACTAAAAGGAGTCAAGTTTCCTGCTGGTTATGCATCTGGTATACGACACAATGTTCATGTTAATGAGAGAAAGGTGTTTGGCCTTAAGAGTCATGAATGCCACATCATTCTACAACACTTACTACCACTTGCTGTGAGGAAAGTATTGCGAGAAGTAGTTAGTGCTGCAGTGATCCGTGTTAGTCAATTCTTCAAGAGAATCTGTGCTCCTGTTTTCCACAAAAGTGATATGGATTGTTTAGAGGCTAAAATAGCTGAAACCTTGAGCCTTCTAGAAACTATATTCCTTCCCTCGGTTTTTGACATTATGGTACATCTGATGGTTCATCTTCCTGCCCAAGCAAGACTAGCTGGTCCAGTACATTTCCCTAGCATGTGGCCTGTTGAGAGGTAATTTCTGTGAGTGTATTGCAGCATACATATAAAAAATGCGTAATATTTTACAACATAATCATCCTATTATATTTATGTTCTATAGGTTTTTGATGAGGTTGAAAGGTGATGTTCGTACAAAAAACCATCCGGAGGGGTCTATTATGGAGGGTTCAATGTTTTATGAGAGCCTTACACTATGTGGACACTATTTACATAGCAGAGCGCTTAGAAATGTTGAAGGGCTGCAAGATGAAAAATCTACAACCCCTTTCTTTGATAGCATTGGTCGGGGTTTAGCTGGGAAGTGCACAGTGAGTTTAGACCATAAGACTTGGTTGTAAGCACACAGATATGTGTTATTCAACTATGAGGATATAGGGCCTTACTTGGAGTAAAATATGTTTCAGTTCAAACCACATGTTTAGATTCTCTTGCATGGTACGATGAGAAATTCACCTTTGCAGAAAGTATGGTCACTATCTATTATCGATTTGTGTTCGAAACCAATGAGCTATCAACCGAATGCAACATGAATGCTTCCATGAGTGGTTTAGGTCGCACGTAAGTAGGAAGACAACTTAACACATGTCATGTAAGCTGAACTGCTCATTTTACCTTAATAATTATATTCTTACTAATCTTAGGTGGAAGAAATCTGTCAGGAAGTACCAGATGAGATACAAATCTTAGCCAAGGAGCCAATCATGAGTGCACAAAAATATAGTAGCTACACAATAAATGGATTTGATTTTCACACTAAGTCCTATGATGTGGGGAGGTCTGTCCAAAATAGTGGGGTTGCTCTGGTTTCAGAGTCAACATGCTTTGAAAGGGGTGATAATGATAATGTCATAATAGGAAACAAGACTTATTATGATATTATAAAGGAGATAGTTGAACTGAACTATAACAAGAGAGGAAATATTGTTCTTTTCAAGTGTGATTGGGTTGACAACCGTGTGCGGGGCAAATGGGTTAAAACTGATCAGTTTGGGGTCACCACTGTCAACTTTAAACATTTATTCAATACTGGTGAAAAATTATCAGATGAGCCTTTCATACTAGTATCACAAGCTGTGCAAGTCTTCTATGTGCCTGAACATGCTGGTTCTGAGTGGGTTTCTGTTCATCAATCCAAACCAAGAGACTTCTATGATATGGATTGACCAATGGACTTGTTCAAGTATCAGTGAGCTAATTCCTAGAAGTCTCCGCAAACCAATGGACTTGTTCTCCCATTGCCTAATCTAAATGCAATGGTGACTGTGGATGTTATTAATGGGGTTGTACCCACTATTATGACAGACATAGATGGTATAATTGTTGAGCCTAAAAAGTAAGTTTTATTTCTGCAGTATTTGATTGCCTCATTGATACTTGAAAACTTTATTCCAATCAGTTTGTATTATTTCTTATCTAAGGAATGATAGACATAATCTGTGCATAGGATCGACTAGCAGTAGATCTAGGCGGGTATGTTCTTTGATTTGTAAACAACAGATGCATATCCTTATACAAGATCTAATACAAGAACTGTAAATACAAGGATTAAATAGATCGGGATTAATAGGATTAGACCGTCGACGGTAGGAGCAGCAGGGGCGGCGGAAGACGATCCCGAGGCCATCACGTCAGTGGCGGGGTTGATCTTCGACGACGTCGGTGGTGGCAGTGATGCGGACGTCGAGACGGCGCAGATCCGGCGTTGGTGAGTCTTCCCGTCGCTGGCTGCGCTCCCTGGATCGGTTAGGGTTTCTAGGGTTTGGATGTCGGTTGGGAGGAGTGGCAACTGTTCAACTCATGAACAGTGCCGCCGGCCCCCACCTCTTATTTATAGCGCAGTGCGACGGGGGCCCACCAACCATATAGGGTTGGGCGCCCCCGATCAGGGCGCGAGTCAAGGCCCAATAAGGCCGTTGGGCCATATTAGTGGGAGATCAAACCAACATTCTCCCCCTTGATCTCACTCTATTCTTTGTCTGTATTCTTTCTTTTCAAACTCTTTTACCTTATTTATTTCATCACAAATTAGTGCATAGAACTGAGTCATCATCACGGTCTATCGCCGATAGACTTGACAGCTACAAATACACTTCTCTGATCTGAAACAAATTCTGTTATTCTTTGATCCTCTTTGTCCAGGAATCATAGGCTTTCCCTTAAACCCATGCCGGCTACGTGTTCTCTAAACACGCTGGGTGGTAAGCCTTTGGTAAGCGGATCCGCAAGCATCTTTTCAGTGATTATATGCTCAAGCTTTATGAGATGATCCCGGATCTTATCTTTCACAACATAGTACTTTATGTCAATGTGTTTGGCAGCACCACTTGACCTATTGTTGTGTGCATATTCTACTGCTGGATTATTATCGCAGTATAACTGTAGTAGTTTAGTGATGTTATCAACCACTCTCAAACCGGGTATGAACTTCTTTAACCAGTTCACCTGCCCCGACGCCTCAAAACATGCTACAAATTCGGCATACATTGTGGACGATGTAGTGACCGTCTGTAATTTGCTTTTCCACGATATGGCTCCATTTGCGAGAGTAAATACATAGCCTGACGTGGACTTTCTATTATCTCCCGCATAATCTGAATCTGAATATCCTACTATCTGTAGGGAATCTGATCTTCTGTATGTAAGCATGAGGCTCTTTGTTCCTTGCAAATAACGCAAGACTTTCTTTACTAATTTCCAGTGTTCCACACCTGGATTACTCTGAAATCTGCCAAGCAACCTGGTTGCAAAAGCTAAGTCAGGGCGAGTACATACTTGAGCGTACTGTAAACTTCCAACAGCCGAAGCATATGGAACTGATCTCATCTGATTGAGCTCATACTCATTCTTGGGACACTGAAAATCCCCATATCTGTCGCCCTTGACTATCGGTGCAGGTGACGCACTACATTTGTGCATATTGTATCTCTCTAGAACTTTTTCTATATATGCTTTCTGTGATAATCCCAATACCCCCTTCTTTCTGTCTCGGTGAATCTCTATGCCCAAAACATATGATGCTTCACCAAGATCTTTCATGTCAAACTTCGAGGACAAGAATTTCTTTGTTTCCTGCAGTAGACCGACGTCACTACTTGCGAGTAGGATATCATCCACATACAAGATTAGGAAGATGTACTTCCCATTCTTAAACTTTGCATAAACGCATTTGTCCTCTACATTCTGTTTAAACCCAAAACTTCTTATGGTCTCATCAAACTTCAAATACCTTGAAGCTTGTTTTAATCCATAAATGGATTTCTTTAGGCGGCATCCCATTCGCTCTTTTCCTTCCACGACAAAACCTTTTGGTTGTGCCATGTAAACATTTTCCTCCAAATCCCCATGTAGGAATGCCGTCTTAACATCCATCTGATGTAATTCTAAATCATAATGTGCTACTAGAGCCATTATGATCCTGAAAGGATCCTTACATGAGACTGGAGAGAATGTCTCATTGTAATCAATCCCTTCTCTTTGTGTAAAGCCTTTTGCCACAAGTCGCGCTTTAAATCTTTCTACATTCCCTTGGGAGTCATACTTTGTTTTGTAGACCCATTTACAGCCTACTGTTTTGGCTCCTTTAGGAATTTCTTCTAAATCCCAAACTCCATTGGAGTTCATGGATTTCATCTCTTCTATCATAGCTTCTAGCCACTTCTGTGAGTTGGCGCTTCTCATGGCCTCATCATATGAGGTGGGATCACCCTCCATATGAAATTCCTCTGTGTTAAAAACTTCATAGTCATCTGGGATAGCTGACCTTCTGACTCTTTGAGATCTTCTCGGTGCCTCCACAGTTGGCACCTCGTCTGGTTGGGGCTATTGTTGCTCCCCCTCGCCTGTGGCAACTGGTTCTTCTATGGGCTCCTGAAGGACAGGTTCCTCATTTTCATCTGTTGTCGCCACAGGAGAGTGAGCAATTGTTTCTGGCATCACAGTGTTGGGCACTGTCGGTGCATTCACGATGGGTAATTCAAAAAATGGCTCTTGAATCATCGGAGTGGGCGCATGCACCGATTTACTAGGAACTCTGTTTAGAATGTGAATGGCGGTTTGTAATGCCTCCATCCACAAACTTAGCGGTAATGTAGAGTAACTTATCATACTTCGCACCATATCCATCAAGGTACGGTTGCGTCTTTCAGCTACTCCATTCTGCTGAGGCTCGCCCGGTGTAGAATACTGGGCTACTATGCCATGCTCCTGTAAGAACTTTGCAAAAGGTCCAGGAACTTGGCCATAAGGGGTGTGCCGACCATAGTACTCCCCTCCACGGTCGGATCTGACTATCTTAATCTTTAAGTTGTGCTGATTTTCAACTTCAGCCTTAAATACCTTGAACTTATCTAATGCCTCTGTTCTTTCTTTAATTGGATAAATATACCCAAATCGGGAGTAATCATCTGTGAATGTTATGAACGAGTCATAGCCATCCATACTTTTCACAGGAAACGGTCCACAGATGTCCGTGTGGATTATTTCTAAAATCCCTGTGCTTCTTTTGGCATTCTTTTTGATTTTCTTTGCAAATTTTACTTTAATGCAGTCTATGCATTGATCTAATTCTGGGAACTCAAGTGGAGGAAGAATTTCATTCTTTACTAATATCTCTATTCTCGCCCTCGAAATGTGGCCTAAGCGACAATGCCATAATTTCGACGATACATCTTGAGTTCGCTTTCTTTTTCTATTCGCATTCTGAGACAAGGACGTATTTTCTGTAGCATCACATACGGAATTCACTGTTTCACGAAGCGATAATAAATAAAGATCTTGTTGTTGGAATGCAACACCAACACAGTCATTATTACAATAAATCTGGCACTTGCCATCACCAAAATGACAAGCAAAATTATCATCGTCCAAATGTGAAACACTAATCAAATTTCTCTGAAGCGAAGGAACATAAAGGACATCTCTAAGTAAAAGTGTGAAGCCACTAGCAAGCTCCAGGGAGACATCGCCAACAGCTTCAACATCTGCTCTGACTCCATTCGCCACTCTAATGTGTCTTTCTCTTCTTGCTGTCGTCCTTGTCGAGCTGAACCCCTGTAAAGAATTAGCAACATGAACAGTTGCACCTGAGTCAACCCACCAAGTGGATTTAGAATAACTTATATACAGGGATTCATTTACAAAGGTAATAATATTCTCACCACATGATCTGAGTTTCATCTGTAGCCAATCAGGGCATCTTTTCTTGTAGTGTCCTTCTTTCTTGCAGTAGAGACATTGGTTTTGGTTCACTACAAACTGGTTCTGTTGAGGGAGATGCTGCATGGTAGGCTGAGAATGGTTCTGGCCCTGGTGCTGGGTGGAAGGCTTGCCCTGTTGCTGCATAGGGCCCTTTCCCTTGTTCTTTGAAGGAGAATGGTAAATCTTTTTCTTGTTGTCCCTCAAATGGTTGATTGAACCACCATTTGAAGCTTTGATTCTCTCTTCTTCTTGAGCACACATAGCAATAGTCTTTTCTAAGTCCCATGTTTCTGGTTGCATGTTGTAGTTAACAACAAAGGTTTCAAATTCTTTTGGCAACGACGCAAAAACCAAATGAACAAGGAAAGCATCAGTAATAGTGAGATCCTTGAACTTTTTGATTTTAGATGCGAAGTGACTCATTCTAAGGATGTGCTCTCTAATACCAGTGCCACCACCAGTATATTTCTGTGAGATCAGTTCTTTGATCATTTCTGTTGCATACGTTTTTGTAGAGCCAGTAAACTGCCTCTTTATAGTATCTAGGTAATCTTTAACGCTGTCTACTACTGGAATGGAATCTGATATGTGAGACTCCATCGTGTTCTGTACAAGCGTTTTACATTTCTTGTTTGCTGATTCCCACTTTTTCTTTTCAAGGTCATAAGACATCTGGATGGGAGCAAACTCTCTTTCTCTTTTCTGCCATGCATCATCTGTCTCATCTGTTGCCCGCACAGGTGGCACGGGCTGGACGGGACGCTCTATGTCAAGGACCCAGTCCACCTCAGCAAAGGTGAAGGCCATGTCGATCTTTTTCCTCCACTCAACGTAGTTGTCCCCTTTGAGTGGTGGAATGCTGTTGATGAACGTCATCAATGAGTAAGCTCCTGAAATACAAACCTCTGGGTGAGAACATAAATAATCACAATTGTATGCCTTAGTATCAACGTTGGTCAAAATTAAAACATACAACTGTTTATGCAATAAAACTATATCACCGTTGGGCAGAAATAGAATTAATGCATAATAATCTTTTAATTACATCATAATAATGCCATTAATCAACGTTGGTCAGAATAATAACAATATTATAATAATCTGGAAAACATATCTATTTTCAAAATTAAATTCTCCCGTTGGTTCGAATTTAATAGTGAAACAAGTATCTGTAAATACGCAGCGGAATCTTTAATAATTTCTTTATCTATTTTCTAGAAACATCTGAATACTTTACTATTCTCTGAATAAAATTATCGTTGGACCAAAATTATACAGAGAAAAGTAATAAAATCTATGCAAAATTTAATTAAATATGCATAAAACTGCTTCTGGAAAAAGAAAAAAGGAAAAACTGTGTGATTTCTTGTGTGGATGGCCATTTCGGCCTGGGCAAACTCGCGGCCCACGCGGCTGCTCGCGCGCGCGGCCCGGTAGCAGCTGGCGCACGCGCGGCCCAGCGAGCCCAGCAGCGCGTTTTTTTTGATTCTGTGTTTCGGCCCAGTGGGAAAAATCGGCCCACTACCGAGCTGTGCGCAGCGCTGCCCCGCGCCCAGGCCGCAACCTGGGCCTGGGCCGGCAAAGTCGTCCCCCGCCTGGGCCGATTCTGGCCCAACGCGGTGGCGCCCGATCTGGACCGTTCATCTATATCCAACGGCTGAGAGCGAAAATCGGTGGTATAAAAAAGCCCCCAGCAGCCGGCCCCCTCAAAACCCTAGCTCATTTCTCCATTTCCCTTCTCTCTCTATACTGCGCCGCACTCAGCAGCAGCAGGCCACCGGCGGCGGCGGATGGCCGCCATCGGACCAAGTCCGGCCGGTGCTCCCTCCTTCTCTCCCTTCTCTACCGTGCCGCAACCCTCTGTTTCTTTCTCCCCATCTTCTACTGCTGTATAGGAGCAGCAACACGGCCGGCAGAGGAGGCCGTGGATGGAGAAGCCAGCACCGTCGCGGGCCCCTTCGCCGGCGTGCGCGCTCCCCACTGGGTGAACGCACCGCCGTCGAATGGCCTCGTGTCGGCGCTTTTGTCGCGTGTCCGTTGGTTGGTGACGGTGAGAAGCAGGAAAAAAAATTCTAGGGTTAGGGTTCTATGTTCTTGATCTCGATCTAGTGTTCTGGATTCGAAACAATTTATTTTCTTTCTTCTGTTCCCGAGATCTAGATCTACTAACTAGATAGGCGACTGATACCATTGATAGACATAATCTGTTCATAGGATCGACTAGCAGTAGATCTAGGTGGGTATGTTCTTTGATTTGTAAACAACATATGCATATCCTTATACAAGATCTAATACAAGAACTGTAAATACAAGGATTAAATAGATCGGGATTAATAGGATTAGACCGTCGACGGTAGGAGCAGCAGGGGCGGCGGAAGACGATCCCGAGGCCATCACGTCAGTGGCGGGGTTGATCTTCGACGACGTCGGTGGTGGCAGTGATGCGGACGTCGAGACGGCGCAGATCCGGCGTCGGTGAGTCTTCCCGTCGCTGGCTGCGCTCCCTGGATCGGTTAGGGTTTCTAGGGTTTGGATGTCGGTTGGGAGGAGTGGCAACTGTTCAAGTCGTGAACAGTGCCGCCGGCCCCCACCTCTTATTTATAGCGCAGTGCGACGGGGCCCCACCAACCATATAGGGTTGGGCGCCCCCGATCAGGGCGCGAGTCAAGGCCCAATAAGGCCGTTGGGCCATATTAGTGGGAGATCAAACCAACAAGGAAATGATTGCTAATTCCTTTGTACCTTCTTAGGAGAAAAAATGTCAAGCGCAAGAGGAAGGGGTAATGAAGCTGATGGCATGACTGAGTATGAGAGGCAGAAATGGGAACATGTTGCAAGAAACCAAGAGAAGATGGATTCCCTTGGTGTTCGTGAGCTAAGAGCTGCACTCAAGCCTGCCCAACCAACTAAAAGAACAAAGGTTAGCCATGTACAATAGTGTTGGAACAATTATAAATGAGTATGAATACAGATAATAATTTTAGATGGCATCCCTGCAACATTTGATCGAGAAAAACAGATCATTCAGTATAGCTGCAGCATTATTATACTAAAAGAATTTCACAGCTGCTTCATTTTGTTCTCTATAAACCACAATGTCTAACGTTTGTGTTAATATATTTAACCAAATTTACCATGATTCTTTAGAATCACTATAAACACACAGATTGAGCCTTCCATGTGTATTTTCCTGTAGAGAAATCATAACACAAGTGATGCAGCCATTGAACATCATAATTTGCGACCAAGACCACAACGAAATTATGTAGAGTCTGCAAATGAGTAGATAACTGATGATCCTGATTATGAACTAGTTGGGGAATTATTATGTAACAATAAATGTTTGTATTTCTAAAATTTCTAAGGACATTTGTTGCTGTTTCTTGCTATAGTTTCTAAGAACATGTGCTATTTTTCTAAAATTTTCAGATTTATGTTTTCATCTGTATAGATTTGCACAATGGTACTTATAAGAGGAAAGGAAGGGGCATCACCACAATGAATGACATATTCTCAAGGACAGCTGATATGCCTAAAATAAATCTCAATCAATATGGTCAGCCTGTAGCAGATGATTGTAGGAAGTTTGCTAGTGCGATTGGCTGTCTAGTGAGAAAGAAATTACCAGTTGGATTTAACGATTGGAGGGCTGTTCCCCTTGGAAAGAAGCTTGAAGTTTGGGATAACTTGCAGGTAATTGTCTGACCTTATGGAAGTTATCCAATTCATAGCAGCAAGTATAATATGTGCAGAATAACAACTTAGTACAACTTGTATATTATCTAATGGCTCATTTCCATTGGAAAATTAGGCATTCTATGATGTGGATGCTGCTGCCAAGAATTGGTTTATGGATACAGCTGCAAAGAAGTGGAAGGACTACAAGGCAGACTTAAAAGACAAGTATTTTGATGAAATATTAACAGATGAACAAATGAAGGAAAGACTTAAAAATATATTAAATGATGAAGACTTGAATGATCTTATTATGTTTTGGAGGTCTCCTGAATATCAAGTAAGCTAAAGTTCATATCAAAATCTCTTTTCTATTGCTTGTCTATGATTGTGCAAGTCATAATTTCTACCATAGGCTCCCACTGAAAGAGGAAAATCAAATAGTGCGAAGTTGAGGGTTCATCATACATCTGGAAGCATTAGTCATGCTTGTCGTAGTTATAATTTGGTACTGAATTCTATCATTTTACTCACCAATTATATTATTTTATGGCCTTTCATGTATACATGGTTATAAAACCTGTAGGGTAAAACACTTGGACGTCCCCCTCAAAGAGATGAAGTGTATATTAATACACATACAACAATGAATGGTGTGCCTTTAAGGGAGGCAGCAGGAACGATTGTAAGTTTTATCAAAAAGAAACATGAATATGTTGTATACACTTTATTTATTCATGTCTTGTAGGATGAGCTTAAAGCCATTGTTGAAGCTCAACTAGAGTCGAAGGATAAAAAAATTCAAGAAGGCCAAGAGGACATGTTCGTGTTTTGGGTCTGGGACCAACTCCCCAAGAGGTTGGTACCCCAGGGCTCAAAGCACTCATGTCAACAAGGATGCAAATGGAAATTATTGCTCGACAGAATGCTGAAAGTAAGAATAGAGCTCTTGAGCAACGTATTTTGGAATTGGAAGAGGAAAGGTTGGCACAAGTAAGGACAAATGTTGAAGTCCTGTCACAACATGGTTCTAATTCAAGACAATATGCGGTATAGAACTTGGAATAAATTATGTCTTTACACATCTTAATGTGCCCATATATTTCACTGATCGAAGCTAATAAATAGTATTGTTATGATTCTTGTGTAGAGTCTGACACCTGAAGAACATATCGATGAGGCACATAATGATCCTCAGCCTAAAAATTATGATAATTATGTATAGGATGAAGAAAATGATCGGTATGGAGAGGAGGACGAGGACCTGCTTCCATGTAGGCATGGTGCAACCCAATCAGCTATGAACATAACAACACCAAATGTTCACCCTTACAAATCATTTATGTGTGATTTAAAAAATGTTCCCTTCTCCACAATTCTCATAAGTGAATTGTTTATTTCAGGTTCAAATTGGAGAGAACTTGACCCCCATTAGGCCTGCTGTAGCTGTCTGGTCAGCTATGCACATGAATACTGCACCAAGTGATATCCACCCTTGCTTTGCAAACGATTCACATGTAGTCTTGCTATGCTGCTGCTATGTTTTTCTTTATGACTTTAGATATGTTCCATGTTTTATAGTTCTCATTAGTGCATGATTTCTTTTAGGTTGCGGCACAAGAGAGCTTGCTGCCCCCTAGGACTGTTGCAGCCCGATCAACTATTAACATGACCACCTCAACAAATGATACACATGTAGTTTTGCAATGCTGCAACAATATTTCTCTATGATTTAAATATGTCCCATGTTTTATAATTCTCATTAGTGCATGATTTGTTTTAGGTTGTAGCACAAGAGAGCTTGCTTCCCCCTAGGACTGTTGCAGCCCTATCAGCTATTAACATGACCACTACAACAAATGATAGACGTATAATTTTGCAATGCTGCACAATATTTCTCTATGATTTAAATATATTTCATGTTTTGCAACTCTCATGACTGTATCTTTACTTCAGGCTAGAATTGGTGAGAGCTTGCTGCCCCTTAGACATGATGTGGCCCATTCATCTAGGAACAAGAGAACTACACCAACAAATGATGGCCCTCGCTTTTCTCATGATAACCTTGTAATTTTATTGTCTTCATGCATTAATTTATGGTTCCATATATGTTGCTTTAAAATTTTTATGAGCGCATTATTTATTTTAGGTTGGCAGCGATGTGATATTATTTGCTATGTTGAGATCTGATTTAGCTGTGGCTAGGGGAACAGTCACATCAACTAATCCAAACACCATGGTAGGAGGCGAGCCTCTTGGGAATGAATACTGTGAAGTAGTTGTTAATGTTGTGATGAAAAGAGATGCTCTGCTGCCCCGAGCTTATGGCGATGTGCAGACTATGGCTAGTGCTCTCAAGATGACCATCGCATGGCCATACAATAAAGTAACAAACTACACTTGACATAATTTTTATTTTGCTATGATCTAAGATGCATGACCAATGTTCCTAATTATTAATCCTATATGTGTAGATTAAGGAATGCAAGAAGAAGGCATCTGGACCTCTCAAGAGCACAGTAGGTATGTTCCTAATTTTATTTCATCAAACTGTAAAACATAGTGCCAATTTGTAATATCCTAGTGAGCAAATTGAGCACATAGAAATAATTTTCGAAGGCAAATCTAACATTCTGTTCGTCCTCAACTACTGATTTAACTCACTGTTCTACTACTATAGAATTGATGATTTCAGCACATAGAAAAGTTAGAAACCAGCAGTCTTGTTTATCTGAATAGGAGCAGAGGCGCTCTTCCCTTTCTCTTAGCTAAAATTACTGCTCAGTTTTGTTTATCTAAATAAGAGCAGAGGTGCTCTTCCCTATGGCTTTCATAGTATTTTCTAAGTCATGAACTGCACTCATCTTGTGAAATAGTTCCTGTCCACTAACCATCATATCTTCCAGACTTTATGTGCTTCTGTGACTTTATGTTCCCATTTTCTCTTTGCTAAAATTACTCTAAGGCACAAACCAGAACCATGTTTCTCTTAGCTGATGTGAATTTACTGTTCTAATTTAAACTTCACTGAATGTTACAGACATTTGTCGCACCAAATGAGGTCTATAGTTGCTGATTACATGGTTCTGTTTTTCTGGAAGTGCTCCAAACTAGCTTTTGACTTGAGTTTCTGGAATATTATTCTGCCGATGGATGAGCTCTACCTTTTGGCAAGTCATTCCTTTTGTCTTTGACTTCTTAGACCTAGAAATGAGATTCTGTGCACAAACCTGAGAATCAAAAACACAAAGTACTAGTGTCTAATTCTTTTGGTGCTTGACCTTGCTGGATGTGTGATGTATGACAAGACAAAGTACTACTGTAATTCTTTTGGCGCTTGACCGTGCTGGATGTGTGATGTATAGCAAGACAAATACATTTGGTGGTCCACTTTTGCTGGATGTAATGTAAGGACAAATTTGGATATTATATGTATGTGGCTGTGTATCTTCATGGCTTGTGGACACTATATTAAGATTTCGATAACGTTTTTATATGTGCTCAAAATTGTATTTTTTTGTACATTAAATTGGACTGTTAAACGATCTGTCGCTGTAAATATATGTTGTGTTGAATCATCTATCGCTAATGCATGACAACGAACTATCTGTAGCTAAAGATTAGCAATGGAGTATCTGTCGCTATAAATATTCATGGTAATAGACTATCTGTCGCTAAAACTGTTGTGTGACGCCAAAGTTTTTTAGCGGCAGCACTTTCTCCGGCTGCAGAAGTCTGTCGCTATAGTTTTTTCGCGCCAGACGGTCTATCGCTGTATGTGCTTTTTGCGTCAGATCTTCTATTGGCAATCTCGGTGTTGGGGTGTAGTGCCTCTTGACGCCGGTCTTCTTGCTGACGCCGATATCGATCCTCCCGTTGTTGCCAAGTTTCCCATTGCCGCCTATGGGTAATTACAACACCAGATCGGGGAGGTCGGTCAGAACAACTACTACCTACCTTTATAAAACCCTTTCCCTTGGCGTCATGGGTAGTTACTTGATGCTGAGGATCTACCGATACGCTCTTTTCAGCTGCTTCTGATGTTAAGACCTTAGTCTTACCTTTGGCATCTAACATATTTGTAGGAAAGGGATGTTGGTCAATCTTCATCGGCTTCTAAGTTTTTGAACTATCAAACTTAATTCTCTCAGATTCTATAGCCGATTGCAATTGCTACCTAAACACTTTACATTCGTTTGTGCTATGTGATGTTGCATTACGCCATTTGCAATATTTGATTTTCTTTAGCTCTTCTGCCGATGGGATTGCATGATTAGGTGACAATTTAATTTGTCCTTCCTGAAGCAAGAAATCAAATATCCTATTGGCTTTGGTGATATCAAAAGCAAACTTTTCTGGTTCCTTTTAACCAAAGGACAAGACATCAGCTTTTTTTCACCCACTCTGCCAAGGCGATGACTGGTTCTTCATCAGAATCAGAATGCACTGCCTCATCAACAAATGATACTTTCTTATTCCAAGTTTTTATAGGTTCAAAAGTCTTGATATCTTGATCAGAAATCCTCTGCACCAAATGACTCAAGCTTTCAAATTCCTGAGAAGCATATTTATCTTTGATATGTGGCAATAACCCTTGGAAAGCCAAATCGGCTAACTGCCGATCGTCCAGAACCAGACTATAACACTTGTTCTTTACATCTCGCAGCCTCTACACAAAGCTTTCCACCGATTCGTCATTATGTTGTCTCAGTCTTACTAAATTGGTGATCTTTTTCTCATGCACTCTAGAAAAGAAATACTTGTGAAACTGCTTCTCTAGATCGGCCCACGTAATGACTGAGTTTGGAGGCAACTTGATAAACTAGGTAAATGCCGTTCTCGACAAAGACCATGAAAATAAACGAACTCTTAACTCATCTCTGTTAGCAGCTTCTCCACACTGGATGTTGAACCGATTGACGTGTTCCATAGTTGATGTGTCAGCTTGTCCAGAGAACTTAGTAAAATCTGGTACCTTGTACCGATTTGGGAGTGGAATCAAATCATAAGCAGGAGGATATGGTGTCCGATAAGAATAAGTATTAACCTTAGGTTTTATCCCAACCTGGTCTCTCATATCTTCTGCTATCTTATCAGCCCAATAGGTATCGACATCCTGCCGATGTACGGGTTGAATTTCTGGCACCTGCTAGTAAGCTTCCACATGTCTTTGTGGTACATGATCTCCAGGAAACATCATATTAACCATAGCTTGTTGGCTACCGATCTGCTGGGTGAGATTCATCGGTTGATTTACCGGCCCCTGGTTCTGAAAACCGACTTGCATCTGTCCTTGCTGAAACCACGCAGCCTGATGATTCTGCTGTGTTGCATGTGGGAAGACAAGCTGCCCTATCCAACCATTATTAGCTTTCATCGGCGCAGGTCCTGCCGATGGCTGATAATTGGTTGTTATGGTTGGGTTAACATAATCTGTCTGAGTCATAAACCTCTGTTGAGTCGGTAATGGATTTGCCGATGAATTTGCATTAGGCATCTGGAACGTTGGCATTTGAAAATTCCCAGTAACAGGTCTCACAGTAGTAGTTGTAGAATACTGAGGAACTTGAGTCATCGGCGAAACTGGAGGTGTCGATGTCACAGGAGCCTTCCCTGCTAAGTCAGCTATCTGATATGTTCCAGAGCTATTTGCAATGAACTCTGAGGGCATACCATATCCCCACCAGAGTGGCGGAACCTGACAGTTCTAAAATATAGACCCTGACATAGCCGATGCCGATAGATCTTTGTTGAGTTGAATTCGTCCCTCTGAGGTCATTGGAGCAGATCTCATCAGTGTAGATTGCTCATTAGTCAGTCCTAATGTATTTGGAGGAGAAGTAGCTTCTGTGCCTGCGACGGCCGGAGGAGCCAATGGAGCTATGACCGATGATAATCCTGACTGATTGTAGGCCGGACCAGCATAAAATGGTGGTGTCTATCCTTCTATAAAAGTTCGAACCTCAGCATTGTAAACAATATTGGACAGCACGTTGGAGTGATTGATCAAAGCATGATTAACAGCAGTATTAAGCATGTCTTGCAATTTACCAGGATTGGGATCAAAAGTAACCTACTGTGGCATCGGCAAGTCCTGCTTCTGGATAACTTCCCCGCTCCTGTTCATAATGAATGACTTCAGACAAAGTTGCCTGTATTCCTCCATAACCCTCTCCATGGCCTGCTTCTGTTCATCTTTGAGATCAGCTTTTGTCACAGCAATGACATTGCCTACGTTGAGCTCAGTAGTAGCCATGTTGATCTTGTTGATAGATTTGTCCCACTAGGCGTGCCAAAAGATGTGTTGATACAAAAATAGATCTGCAAACACAAAGGGCTAATACCCGATTCAAACGTTGAGGCGTGCCAGCCGATTTGACCTAACAATCGACAAAGGTGATAGCTTGAATACTTTGGTCCCGACAACAGCGATGCGCCCGGATGTCACGACCTAGAGGTACTCAGGCGGAACTCGAGAATTCGTCGAGTATGGCTCGATGAATCCTTAAGAACTCGTAAAAGAAAGAAAATGTGCAAGTTGACGAAGTCATCGAAAAAGTAGATGTGACAGTAGATGTAAAACTAGTGTATGATATTGATTGATTGTCCTTCTTACATTGCTACTAGGTCTATATTTATACCCTGACCTAAAGAGTCACAACCGTATACGACTAGGACTTTAATTCTAAACAAAACAGTACTTTTCATAGTGCAAACATCTAACAAATATGGAAACCTACCACCTATCTACTTCAGCACTGGCTTCAATTACAATGACAGTTTTCATCGGTTCTGCTTCATCGGCATATTTCATTGCCCCCTTGTATCTTCCTTAGCAATTTCTATACCCTCCTTCATCGGTATCGGCGATCATCGGTCATCAGCACTCAATCGGCAATGATCAGTAGCTATCATCTCAACACTCAGTCCAACAACATCTTCCACCTGTCATACTATCATCGGCATTACCTACCATCGGCAATCATCTCATCGGTTTGACACAGTATTTTTCTAACTGCCAATCAGCTCTCCCTAGCCATCCTGTCTTGCGCCTAAAAATGATGTCAACAAGTTGAACCCGCCCTCCTGAAGTCATTGGATCTGATCTCATCAGTGTAGATTGTTCATTAACAAATCCCGCCGTACTTAGAGGAGATGTGAGTTCTGTACCCACAACGGCTCAAGGAGCCGATGGAGCTACAACCGATGATAATCCTGGCTGATGATAGGCTAGGCCAGCATAAAGTGGTGGTGTCTGTCCCTCTTTGGAAGTTCGGATCACAGCGTTGTAAACAGTGTTGGACAACATGTTGGAGTGGTTAATCAAAGCATGATTAATTGCAGAATTAACCATTTCTTGAAGTTTACTAGGATTAGGGTCAAAGGTAACCTGCCGAGGCAACGGTAGATCTTGCTTCTGGATGACTTCCCCACTCCTGTTCAGGATGAAAGATTTTAGACAAAGCTGCTTGTACTCCTCCATATCCTTCACCATAGCTTGCTTATGTTCTTCCCTGAGATCGACCTTTGTCATGCCGATGACGTTGTCCGCGTCGACTTCAGAACTAAGCATGTTGATCTTTGTTGATTTGCCCCTCCAGGCGTGCCAAAAGATGTGTTGATGCAAAAATATCTCTGCAAACACAAAGGGCTAATACCCGATTTTGATGTCAAGGCATGCCAGTCGATTTAACTTGATCATTGACAAAGGTGATAACTTGAATACTTTGGCCTCGACAACAGCGATGTGCCCGGTTGTCACGACCAAGAGGTACTCATGCAGAACTCGAGAATTGTCGAGTGTAACTCGCCAAATCATTGAGAACTTGTAAACAGAAACGTATGCGAATTGACGAAGTCGTCGAAAAGTAGATGTGAAAATATGAATAAACTTGGTTTGATATTGATTGATATATCTTTTACATTGCTGCTAGGTCTATATTTATACCCTAGCCTAAAGAGTTACAACCAAATATGAGTAGGACTCAACTAAAGTAACTGGACTCTTATATTTAAGGCATACTCTAATAATTATAGAAAGAAGAAAACAACATCTATCTATTCCTATGTCCACCTTAATCATGATGAAATCCTCATCGGCTCCTGTCCCATCGGCATGCACATGCCTCTCTAGCAGTAGTCTTCGTGTTTTCCTTCATTGGCATCGGCAACCATAAGTTCTATTGGCAACAATCAGCAACTACCACCTCTGACCTTATACTGAATCTAAACTAAAAGAACCCCTCTTATCGATTATCACCTCCCATTGGCACTAACCATTATCAGTTGATTCCATCGACACTCTTCTGCTGGCACAATACAATAATCTCCCTATTGCCGATTGGTTCTTCTTAATCATCTTGACCCGTATCCAAAAACCATGTCAACAGTGGTTCATTGCACCGCAAGGTGTGCCCAATTCATAACTTGTCGATCCGTAGAGTCGGAGTCCTGTGGTAGACTCTGCATACGTAGGCGAGGTGCCTGGGTATGGAGAGGCAAGTGTCTACATGGCCCTTGCTTTAGTGAGGTGGATGGTGGCAGGTGGTGATAGCCCTCTCCGTCCTTGGCATTCCCCCTGTTTGTTTGGGATGTAAGAGTCTAAATTGGCATGACGGTTGATGACAGACCAGTACGGCATGTTCTCCTAATCCATATCACAATTAGCACTAATCCTAATTATGTGAATTTTATGAATATTAACTAACCGTAACATGACTATACTTCATTAATGCCTGCTCGTCTAGAAATCTTATTTTATTAGTTTCTCTTTTATTTATCATTTGAGATGAGCTCATTTGTTTGTCTACTATCTCTACTATCAATCCTTACCCCTGCATGAGTAGCTAGTTAATTTGCATAGTACTACTATTCATGATCATATCAAAATCTTAATCAAATGCCTTCCTTTGGGAAAATACAAATAACGATACCTAAATACTCAACTGGTGAAATGCTACAAACAATAGCTCCATGCACTTGCAGATTAATATCTAAAAGAGATCAAGGAACTATCAAGGTCAATACTAGTGACACTACTATACTTTAGTGATGTGTCTAAGTAAAATCGACACCCAACATTTCTGGCACAGTGGCTAGGGATGCGCTCTCTGCCTACTCCTAGTGACTACATTAAGAAATGCCAACACTATGCTGATAGTTTCACTCATAGCTTGATGTTAGATTTGAATAGTAGGATCACGTTCTCCTTCTAGAATTACCCTCGGGAAAAGAGTCTTCTGATATACCTTCTTATAACTGGTTCTACTGAAAGAAAGCAAGCACTTCTCTTCGTATTGGTTTACAGCAGTTTCAACCAATTCCTTCAACGAATCCGAGAGTTCATCCAGAGTGACATTGAGCACGTTCTCATTCTCCATGTCGTTGACTCAATGTCCCACCGGGCGTGTCAAAAGATGTGTTGGTGAAAAATTGGTTTCTCACACCAACAATCTCAGGGGCTATTGACGGTCCTTAATGCTCACATTTAACCGTCAACTAATCATGAAAAAGGATCCAAATGCAACCGACACCTAGACTTAGGGTTTCATCTAACAGATTTCCACGAGTTTTGGTGTTTGTCTATTTCTGCAGGGGGTTATCAGGAAATACGAAGGAAAGGCCCACACGTCGGGTTTACATAGAGAATTAATGTGTGCAGCAATTTTCCATAATCAGGAAGACTCAAGAAGCAACTCGACCGAAGCGGAGCCGAGACGGGCCTGGGACCTGGGCGCCCGCCCTTGATCCTTGGGCGCCCGCCCTGATACAAGCACCAATCACAGAATGGAGTACACCATTACAAAGATCTCGTCGAGCTGATCGAAATGCATATATTATTTGCTATATTTGGAGTTCGGAATCAAGAAATGTTAATAAAAGAAGGACTCCACATAAAAGAGCTGCGGGATTAATTGGGCTCAAATTAGAATTTGGTCCATTAAGGCCTATGTGCATTTTAATGAGATATGGTGGAAAGTTTAGTACCACATTGCCTGCTGAACCAAAAACGCACAAAGGAGGAGGACTATATAAGCAATGCCCCTAGCCCCTGGAGGAGAACATATCATTATAGAGTTGAGAGGTGCCCTCGAAGGTAACCTTTCCTCTATAGAGAATTAGGGCTAGACATTCCAATGTAGTAGATTAGTTCTAGTCGGGAGTCAGGGAGAGCGGAGCTGCGCTCCGGTTTTGGAGAAGTCTTCAGAGTTTTGGTATGTCTTTATTGTAAGACTTATGCTTTAATATATTTATCTTCTCTATATACTTTTATGCCTTTATTATTATCGAGTAGTGTAGTTGTTATATTTTGGCATAGGATCTCCGTTCGCATCGAGTGCTCTAGTTATTCATGGTAATTAGAGTAGTAATCGTTAGTGTAGACATGGTGTCTATACTAGAGGTTACCTGAGGTTGCACCCAGTCCTGCGGATTGTTGTGGTAGCCCTAGGGTAGTGACAGCCCTAACGGTCGACGTATTCCACCTCGTTCGGATCGGTGTTTGTAGGACCGTAGTCAGAGCTTCCCAGCCTCCTTCTCATCTCTTTCTGTGGTTTGTGTTCTGGTGTCCCAAAGTGCTAATATGTGATTGCGATATCTATTCATTCTTTGTTATCATAGAACTGAAGTAATAGAGAAGTATACAGAAACCCAGGTCTCTCTCGTTGTCCTCCCGCTATGGCTATCTACGCATTTATCATAGAATTCTCACCTTTATATTATTACCTATCATATATCATTTACCCCTACTTTAGTCTAGTTGGTTTATTAAATTAGTAGATGCATGATAGTAAGTTATCAGATTCTTTGACCTTAGCTTCCCAGTGGTAAAATATAAATAACGATACCTGGAATACTCCCGGTAAAATGCTACGATAATGTTCTGTGCGCTTGCGGAATTTTTCTTATTCTTATTGCACTTAACGAATGTCAACAAGCATTTTTGGCGCCGTTGCCGGGGAAGCAATTGGTGTGAAGATTTTGATAATGATCTTGATGTCTGCTAATTTAATGTATCACTAGCTTTAGTAGGTTTATTGTATTTATCTTTTCTGCATTTATTTTTAGCATATTTATTTCTCCATAACATATTTATCTTTCTGCATTATTATTGCATTAGAAAATATAATAAAAATATTTTATATAACTCATTGCATCTTAAATACTAAAACCCCATGTGAATAAATTGTGTGGTGTGTAAAAGCCCACACAGATATTCACCGTGGTGGAATAAAAAATAATAAAAATAAATAAACATGCATTCATCCTATTCCATTTCCTTTTTCCTTCATAGAAAGATTAAAACCCAAAAAATATATATATTGAGAAAGAGATCTTGTTGAAACTCTACTTAGAAAAAGAATTAAGAAAAATCTAAAAAGCTTGGACAACTAAGGGTTAAGTGGCCAACTACTAATGTTTAATCGGTGCCACAAGTTTTGTTGTCTATTTGAGTTTAACATGATTTAAAGAGAGAATCCCCAATGATCAAGATATCTTCATTAACTTGGAAGCGCTGCAATCATCACTCACATTTTGAAGCTCAAGAATATTGAAGAACCTCTGTGTTGTGCGGATTCAAGATTAAAGACTATGTCAACATTTAGCTTGAGGGAAAGCAATCCCGTTATCTTCACGATTCAGGCTTTAAGTAAAAGAGTGAAGAATAACAACAAGAATGGAGATAAAGAAGGAGACACATGAAGTTTAATAATTTGCACAAGAAAGACATAGCTCGAGAGATAATCCATGGAACGAGACGAAGAGTGCCACGAACAAGATGCACAACCATGCATTGAGAAAGAAAAGCTTCCACAAGGTGATATTGTACCATCACTCTTCAATTAAGGTAACATCTTAAGGTTCACTGTTATAAGCTTCTCCTTGATTCTGGCATGCACATGGATAAAAAGACAAACATGTAAGATTTATAACTCCAAATTAACCAACCCAATTGATTCAAGATGTTTAGTCCTTTAATCTTTGTTTCCGGTACTACCTTCTTGATCCCACACTCTTAACCATATGAGCTAAAATATTGCACATCCGATCTTTGGAAAATGATAGTCATGTAAAAAACATTTACTTAGATAGATTATCTTTCCATAAGGTTGAGTGATCTGATCTGGCAAATGTTTTAAATGCTACACTCATGATCTTATCATCCATCAACTTTGTCTTGCTCACTATGCTTAGGGTTAGAGAAGAACAAATACACTTTTGGTTCTGTTGGTGTTTTCCACCAACAGGGCCCATGCACTTGATCTCTGCCTTGTCTCTATGAGCAGGATACACTTCGAGCAAAACATGGAGGAGTTTTCCAACTCCCAGACTCTACCAAGTGAAGGACCTGGATCTACGAGCACAAACACACGGAAGATGATGCTGCCAACGCCGCACTTCGAACTGCTGGGAAACGAAAAACATGGGTGACACCGTATCAAGAGGTGCAGATGTCAAGGTCCACACCTAACTCAAATGACGCACCTAAAGAATGAACACAGTGAGAAGTCTTGTTCAGAAGACTTAAAACATTGAACCCTCGCCGAAAGGTAAAATCGGTAGTTATCCATATTTATCCTTTCTGTATTTCCTTTTTTCTTAAATTATTTACTTTCCTTAAATAGCTTGTTAGTTAATCATGCTATCTTGAAAAGAAAATAAAAATGTTAAAAACAGTAAGCCCCATGTGAGTATGCTCGTGGCATAAAACCCATTCACTGTGGTGGCGTAAAAATAAAATAAATATATTCTTGTCCTGTAAAAATGAAAATATAAAAATAAATTTATGATCCTACTAAAGAGAGTAATATTTATTAGAGGAAGCTCAACATGATAAAGGCTAAGAGATTTTATGCTAACAATTAACCAGTTCCACAAAGCTTTGTTGTCTATTTGAGCTCCGCAGAATTCAAGGATCAAGGAAGACTAGCAGACGAAGGATATCCTAATCGCTATCAGGGTGCAGCCAACATTCAAATACACCTACGCCACCTGCTAGCTACATCAGAAGAAATTACGTTAAAATCCAGCTTGGGGGAGAGCACCCCCATTTATCCAGCAAAGTGTTTCTACTCACATTTATACTTTACTCAAATAATAAAAAAATGCATAATCATAAAAACCCAATTAAACATTTTGTGCTTATATATATCTTTGCTTAGTTTGCTAAATAAATAAATAAAGTGTCTATGCCAAACTCAACTTCAATGATAAACTCTTACATGGATATGATGAATAGTTGCTCTGCCAAGTATCTAGTTTTCAAATTTGAGCTCTCTCTCAAGTTTAGGCATAACTGTTATAATTTAAAGCTTGCTCTAAACCTCAATTTGCGGGAAGAGTACCTAATCAAAAGTCTAAGTCGTTAACAGATATGATATGGGAAGGTTGAGCTGTTGTTTATCTGTTCCTAGAGATGCTAGAATTCTAGAGAATTTTATCTTTGAAAATCTTTAAAATGTTGCATGATGAGTTCCTATATGATGAGAGTTTAAAATCCTACCACAGCCATATATACAAGCTTATTAGACTATGAACCATATATTTACTTTTTACTGCTTATGAGCATTGAGTGTGGTCAAGCTATGTAGACCCTTAGGAGCTTGTCATGCAGTTGAAATCAAGATTCACTTGCACGTTCACTCATACATGCTGCTTCTACTCCAGAAGTACGTATCCACATACATCCACTCATTTCCATATCCAGATTCACCCAAAGTTATTCTACTCCTATCTAGGAGAGCCAAAAAAACATTATCCTATCCCTGTTATTCCCCATGAAATAAATGCTTGAGATATTTTGGTTACTACCACTTGCTACATTATTTCAGGAGGGTGAGTGCTCTGAAAAAAAAGTGAATACGAGGAAATAAAAAGGGGCAAGTGCCCGAAACCTCCAAAAAAAGAAAAAAAAAGAAAAAGTGAGACGAGAGGTAAAATGGACAAGTGTCCGACAGTAGAATCAGGGGTACAAGTACCCATGTGAGAGAAAAGAAAAATAAAATATAGAGCGTCTCATTCCCCTCAAAAGCCTCAAGTGCAATAAAGGTTTGTATCCCCTCAAAAGAGCAAAAGGAGAATTAGACTTTCACCATTATTTTCACCATTATCACCATTCATTCGCCACACATGCATATCTTGATTTGACTTATTGACTTGTTCTTCTGGATCCATGGTTTGACTATGCAATAAGTGTCTTGTAAGTATGTATTAGCTGTCTCCCACCTATGAGCTCCAGATATCAAAACCTTATTAGAGTAGGGTGAAAGAGAAGGAAATACCACTATGCCTCATACCAAAAATACCACATACTTTGAGAGAAGGCATACACCATTACTGCCTTGGTAAGGATCCAGAAATACCACAAAAGAGAGAATAGAGAGAGTCATACAAGGAATCTCTGAGTTTTATTTGATAATCTGCAAAAACACTAGAGCTATAGTTAACTGAAGAACAAGAGATAAGGCGCTTGACTAGACCGTTCTATCTTTTAACTGCTCAAGACATAAGTGACGGTTGCAAGCCCCATGGTGGAAGGTAAAATGAGTAAGTTTAAATCTTAACAGTTTACCCTAACCCAGAGATGAGATCTTGTTTGAACGCATGTGTACCTTTAAGGCATGAAACCACTGCAAAAACTCTTGAGTCCATCTTTGCTCAGGGACGAGCAAAGGTTAAGCTTAGGGGAGCTTGTTGACGGTCCTTAATGCTCACATTTAACCGTCAACTAATCATGAAAAAGGATCCAAATGCAACCGACACCTAGACTTAGGGTTTCATCTGACAGATTTCCACAAGTTTTGGTGTTTGTCTATTTCTGCAGGGGGTTATCAGGAAATACGAAGGAAAGGTCAACACGTCGGGTTTAAATAGAGAATTAATGTGTGTGGCAATTTTCCATAATCAGGAAGACTCAAGAAGCAACTCGACTGAAGCGGAGCCGAGACGGGCCTAGGACCAGGGCGCCCGCCCTTGATCCTAGGGCGCCCGCCCTGATACAAGCACCAATCACAGAATCGAGTACACCATTACAAAGATCTCGTCGAGCTGATCGAAATGCATATATTATTTGCTATATTTGGAGTTCGGAATCAAGAAATATTAATAAAAGAATGACTCGAGCTGCGGGATTAATTGGGCCCAAATCACATTTTGGTCCATTAAGGCCTATGTGCATTTTAATGAGATATGGTGAAAAGTTTAGTACCACATCGCCTGTTGAACCAAAAACGCACAAAGGAGGAGGACTATATAAGCAAGGCCCCTGGCCCCTGGAGGAGAACATATCTTTATAGAGTTGAGAGGTGCCCTCGAATGTAACCTTTCCTCTATAGAGAATTAGGGCTAGACACTCCAATGTAGTAGATTAGTTCTAGTTGGGAGTTAGGGAGAGCAGAGCTGCGCTCCGGTTCTAGAGAAGTCTTCAGAGTTTTGGTATGTCTTTATTGTAAGACTTATGCTTTAATATATTTATCCTCTCTATCTACTTTTATGCCTTTATTATTATCGAGTAGTGTAGTTGTTATATTTTGGCATAGGACCTCCGTTCGCATTGTGTGCTCTAGTTATTCATGGTAATTAGAGTAGTAATTGTTAGTGTAGACGTGGTGTCTATACTAGAGGTTACCTGAGGTTGCACCCAATCCTGTGGATTGTTGTGGTAGCCCTAGGGTAGTGACAGCCCTAACGGTCGACGTATTCCACCTCGTTCGGATTGGTGTTTGTAGGACCGTAGTCAGAGCTTCCCAGCCTCCTTCTCATCTCTTTCTGTGGTTGGTGTTCTGATGTCCCAAAGTGCTAATATGTGATTGCTATATCTATTCATTCTTTGTTATCATAGAACTGAAGTAATAGAGAAGTATACAGGAATCCAGGTCTCTCCCGTTGTCCTCCCGCTATGGCTATCTACGCATTTATCATAGAATTCTCACCTTTATATTATTACCTATCATATATCATTTACTCCTACTTTAGTCTAGTTGGTTTATTAAATTAGTAGATGCATGATAGTAAGTTATCAGATGCTTTGACCTTAGCTTCCAATGGTAAAATATAAATAACGATACTTGGAATACTCCTGGTAAAATGCTACGATGATGTTCTGTGCGCTTGCGGAATTTTTCTTATTCTTATTGCACTTAACGAATGTCAACAGGGGCTCTAAGAGGGAGTGCAGGAGCTGAAGTCCTAGACCTCCTGAGCCACAAACACACAAGCTTGGTGAATTGATTCTGGGGCGTGCCAGTCAATTTGACCTTAAATTAACAAGGTAGAAGTACAAAAGTCAAATTATGGAACTTGTCGGTTGTTGCCAGACAGTTCCAAGATGTGTGGCATTGAAAAGCCATTAAAATAAAGGAAATTAACTAGAAAGTCATCTCTTTGTAATGATGTAGAAAGGATAGACACTATTGAGCATATTGAACGATTGCACCTTACGGTATAAGTAATCGGATTGGCTATTTTAGCCGATACGCTACGCGTATATGTGAGATTGTTTACGTGCATTATCCTTTTATTCATTAAATAAACAGTAACTTATTAAAACTAGTCTAAAGTCCCGCGGTTTCAATAAATTACTTTCATAACTTGTATTAAATTTATATTCACCTGGTCTAACCGCCAGCGCGCTTTAATAAATACAACACAGATTACTAGTTCATTTAATGCATAAGTAGATTCATGCATGCACACTATTCATTTAAACTTAACTGGATCGACTTTTAGCTGATACGGGATGTATGAGGCACAAACAAGATCTATTTACGTTGCTATAATCAGAATTAGTTATTATTACCAAATTAAACATAACAAAATATCTCAAATGCACAACATGTAACAATCAAGATCAACCAATTAGCTACATTATTTTTGCTTCATGATTGTTATTTACTTGAGATCTATAATAAGCGTTTATATTTGAAGCTCAAGCTAACTCGTTGAATGTTGATTGGGTAGAATATTGTTACAATATATAAAACATTGAGCTTTGAACAATATTGATAACTTGATGAATCTATTAAATTGCTAATTTAATAGAGCCAATAACTAACTTGAACTGAGATTCATAAGAGATTGAAACAATGTAGCCTTACAAACACAATTTAAGTCAATAACTAGTTCATAATTAAGCTTGACATGAGTTTGAATGATGCAGCCATGACAAACTAAACATAAACCTTGACAATACTTACAAGCAAACCGAAGGTCGAAATCAACCGATGCAGCTCGATTTGTTCAAGGTCTCGTCGAGATCTACTTCTACTCCTACTCCAAAGGTTGGTGGCCGGAGCCGAAAGGGGTTTGTATTATGATTGTGTATATTCTTACAAGGATTGGGTTCCTAATATTTATAGTTTAGAGTCCTAGTCTCATGTCCTAATACTACTCTTTCCTCAAAAAGGTAACCTGGACTCTGTTGACGGTGGATATACCATAGAAATCCACATACAAAACACCGTCAACATGCCTCGGTTGCAAGGGGAAATGACATGACATGAACATATTTTATCCATAACTAGTTCCACTTGTACTCTTAGCTTGTTTATGCAGGAACAACAAATTCAAGACATTATTTGACAAAGCCAACATCAGAATCATCAAGAGGAGATCGAGGGGACAACAGGTGACACCCTGGGCCCACAGGGAGGGGGTCGCCCGACCCCTCTTTGGTGGGACCCAGGTGTGCCACCTACTCCACCGACATAAGGGACCCCTGTGGACACTGCTGGTGGGCCCAGAGGCCCAGAAGTGGGGTCGCCCGACCCCACATCAAAGGCGGTTCCAGGGTCGGTGGCCTCCCACCGACCTTCCCCACATGTCCCACATGTTGATTTGCCCCTGCCGTTGATCAAATGGCGGTTGTGAGGTCGGTTTGATCCAAGGGTGGAGAGAAGATGTCACGCGGATCGATGACGTGGCGATGGAGTAACCCCTACTCCATCTCCCTCTATAAAAGGCAGCCTCCACCCTTCATTTCAAGTGTGCAATTCCAAGGCCAAGTGCATTACAAGTTCCAAGCATACAAGTAGAGTAGTAGTTAGTCTAGAGTGGGAGTTAGAGTCGAGTCGAGCGAA
Organism: Sorghum bicolor; assembly: GCF_000003195.3. Classification (NCBI taxonomy): domain Eukaryota; kingdom Viridiplantae; phylum Streptophyta; class Magnoliopsida; order Poales; family Poaceae; genus Sorghum; species Sorghum bicolor. Next base: position 17,906,417 of record NC_012877.2, read on the forward strand.
GCTCGGGGTCTCCGGAGTCGTCTTCTGGAGAGTCTGGTATAGCTCTTGTACCTTTTCTACTTTTGTAAGACTTTCCTTTTATTAATATATTATTCTTACTTTACTTTACTGAGTTCTTACTTAGTGCAAGTCTTTTAGTCTTGTTGTGCATTTACTTTAGTAATATAGTTGTCTTAGTGAAGTTAGTGACCTGTAACCACTCCTGTGTGTGCATCATCGTCCTATCTTGTATAGGAGCTCTAGCTAGCTGCAACTAGTTAGAGTTGTAGGATTAAGTGTGAGCGTGGTGCTCATACTTAAGATTACCTTTGATTACCGCTGGCTTGAACGGAAAGTAGGAGCGCACTCCCTAGTAGGTGACAGATCGTGGGCGGCATTAGGTTCTCCTCACGTACAGGCTAGTTCTTAAAAGGTAAGGCGTCCATAAGCCCAATAGTCGCTTTCGGTAAGGGGTTAGGTGAAAAACCTTCTAAGCGTCTTACCAGCTCGGCTATCCCTCGCACACAGTTAGTAAGGCTCTAGCGTAGTTAAGGCAATTATCTATTAAAGTAAGTCACAAAAGTCAAGTTAGATACATAGGAGTCCTTTACTCACTCGTTGTCCTCCCACCTAGCTAACTCTACCATTTACCTTTAGCATAGGACCTTGGATTCACCACTACCCTTCCTATTCGTTATTTACCACCCTTATTCACTAGTTGATACTAGACAACTCAAGGAATCTCATTCCCCTTTTTGTTAAACACACTTAGCCGCTTTCCCTTGGGAAAATATAAATTACGATACCTTGGAATACTCCTTGGTGAAGTGCTACAGCGGTACATTCTGTGCGCTTGCGGAATTATCCAATAGTAAATAGAGTTACCCTACCAGGGCACTTCTGGCGCCGTCGCCGATATCCGGTGGTTGCGTTAAGAAGTGTCAACAAGCATTTCTGGCGCCGTTGCCGGGGAGAGCGTCTGTCTAAGAGTTTTAACAAAAAGAGAATCCAGAGTTTGCTAGTTATCAAGTAGTGATAGGGATAACCCATCACTTGTCTTGTCTTCCTTTATTGTGAAGCCTGACAGTGTATGAGCGGTTTCCAATTGCCGTCAAACTTCGTTGAAGATCCTGAGCAACTGTTGAGGAGAACTAGACGTCGTCAAGTTCCACCTCAAAGGTTCATCTCGAACCTGAATCCGTTAGAGGAAGGAGTATCTGCACCGGTTATCAAAGAAGCTATGGCCCAGAAGACCATCTCTGAGTACTCTGCGCCGTCGGCTGACAATGTCGCTACGGGTCCGCAGCTTAACTTGGGGGATGCGACTTTTGAGTTGAAGCCTGCGCTTATCAATATGGTGCAAGCCAATCCCTTCTGTGGAAAGCCACACGAGGATGCCAATGCCCATCTCCAACACTTCTTGGAGGTGTGCGGCACCTTCACCATCAAGAATGTCGCCGCAGACGCCATCCGTCTTCGCCTCTTCCCATTCTCGTTATTGGGGAAGGCGAAGCAATGGTTCTACGCCAACAAGGGTGAAGTGACCACGTGGGAGAGGTGCGCCAATGCATTTCTCAAGAAGTTCTTTCCGATGGGCAAGACCAGCGCCCTTCGTGAAAAGATTTCCAGCTTCCAACAGCAAGCGGATGAGACGATTCCCGAAGCATGGGAACGTCTGCAGGAGTACATTCACGCCTGTCCTCATCATGGGATAGAGGAGTGGCTCCTAATCCAAGGTTTCTACCATGGCCTGACCGGTTTGGCCCGTAGTCACCTTGATGCTGCCGCTGGAGGAGCATTCTTGCAACACAATGTCAAGGATGCCAAGGACCTCATTGAAAAGATGGTTATAAACCAAGGATGGAATGAGGAACGCCTCCAACCCAAGAGAAGAGGTGTCCATGCCTTGAATGAGGTGGACATGCTCTCTGCTAAGATGGACCTCTTAATGAAGAAGATGGAAGAAAGTTCCAAGCAAGAGGCCATTCAACCTTACGCCACTACACGGGCCATTGAATCTGATTCATGGTGCGAAGTGTGCGGAGGAGATGATCATTCGGGAAACAATTGTCCCGAAACAAAGGAGGAAGTGAGCTTCATCAACAACAACAACAATGGGTACCGGCCCCAACAACAGCAATGGAACTCGCGCCCCTTCTACCAAGGTAATCAAGGTAATGGTTACAATCAAAATTTCAATAATTGTTTTGGTAACCAACCTTCTCTTAGAGATCTTGTCTTAGGCCAATCTAAAATCAATGATAGCATTAACAAGAAAATGATGGCTAATGATAAGATCCTTGAAAACTTAAGTGAAAAGTTGGATAGCTTTAACTCTGCTATGAAAAATCAGTTGAGCTTTAACAAAATGCTAGAAACACAATTAGCTCAATTAGCAGCAGCTGTCCCATCCTTCGAGCAAGGTAAGATCCCAGGGAAACCTGAGGACCCAATTGAAGGAGTTAAACTAGTTACTACGAGGTTCGGTAAGCCTCCGGTACAATCCAACTGGAGCTATCTTCTGGATTCGCCCTTCATCACCAAGAAGGACGACCCAGGCCTGCCGACCATCACCTGTGAGATCGGACCGCAAGTCTTCCACAATGCCTTCTGCGACCTTGGATCGGGTGTCAACATCATGGCCAAGGTAACTTATGATAATTTGCTAGGGGGGCCTTTGCACCCCACATTTGTTCGTTTGCAGATGGCAGATCAGACGATCAGGTTCCCTGAGGGGTTGGCAAGGGACATACTGGTAAAGGTCCAAGACGACTACGTCCCTGCCGACTTCATCATTTTGGATATGGGATCCAATAATGATGTCTCGATCATCTTGGGAAGGCCATTCCTCAACACGGTCAATGCAGTCATCTATGTGGGGTCCGGCCAGATTCACCTCCAATTCCCAGGATGGAAGGTAAAATGTCCATTCAATGGTTATAAAGCTAACATGCAGGTGAAGGACAAAGAACCTCCGACTAAGCCTCGCCACATCCGACGCCGAAGGGACAAGAGAGGTAAGTCGGCCAAAAGGGCCGAAAAGAAAGAAGAGGAACCCGCTGAACCAAAAATCAATACCAAGCAAGTATGGCGGGAGAAAGAGGTGCAATCAAGGTCCACGTCTCCGGGACCGTCTGATGCACCCGAAGAATGAACAAGATGGAGAGGTCCTGCTCTACGGACCTAAAACATGGAGCCCTTGCTGATAAGGTAAATCAGTAGTTATCCCATATTTATTTTCTGCATTTCAATTTCTACTATTCACTTTTCAATTGCATTCTTACTTTGAATTTTGCATATCTTATTTCGACAAAATGTTTAGCCATAATAAATAAAATCTTGAGAATAACTTGTCATAAAAATTTGAGCTGCTGGAGCTCCCAAAGGGGGGTCGCCCGACCCCACCTTAGGGCCCACTTCACCACATTTCAACCTTGCTAGTCATAGAGGTTCCAACCCAGCACTTGGATGCTCTGGGAGCTCCAATGTGGGGGTCGGCCGACCCCCATATTGGCCCCACTTGCCTCCTGCTGGCCACCATTTGAATCACAATGGAGTCCTATGCTTGTAACACTAGCTAAAGTTTGAAAAAGAGTGGTCCCTTGATCCTTTACTTTAGTCATAAGATGCTCCTTTCATCTTTGATTCTTTTGGGACCACTCCACTAGCTTAAATTCTGCAAAGTGGTCACCTAGGCATGCTTGAGTGCTCCCATGGTCCATAGGAATCACTTTAGACATGTCTCCACTTTTGCCATTCATCTTTTACCTTTCACAAAGCACTAAAACAGGGAATCTCAGAAACAATTTGAAAACTTTTGGTCCACACCTAGCCTTTACTTTTCTGGACAATCAATGACACAATGTTTAAAGTGGAGGAGGGGCTAGGATGGGGGTCGGCCGACCCCCATTTTGGACCATCTCTGCAAAATCTTGAAAGCATGCAGAATGGTTCCCTGTATAAAGCTAAATTCAAATTCAAAGTGCTTCTAGGGGGGTCGGCCGACCCCTATATTGTGGGTCCACTACTTGCCCTTCTCCCCCTATAAATACCACAGCATTGTGAGCTCAACTCCACACCCAAAACCACCAGAACCATTTCGAGCTCACAATCCTTTCTCTTCTCTCTTTGTTACAAGCCATTTCTCAAGTTTAGTTTAGAAATAGTCATCAAAACAAAAACCCAAAAAGATTCCCCTTGCTTAGTAGTAGTAGTAGGAGCTTGTTTTGCCTCACTTGTGTAGGAGGATGAAGAAGCATATCTTCGGCAAGTTCAAGAAAGCAAAGGGTGAGAGCTCTTCTCAAGGCTCTCACCATGCTCATGGAAGGGAGGAAGAAGAAGGTTACCATGGGATGGTACCCTATGAGCCTCCATCAAGGATGAGAGAGCCCGAGAGCGGCCTCATGTTAAGCCAAGAAGAGTTGCAAAGGTACTACATCATCCGAGAGGGTCTCTTCCTACACACTAGCATCATCGATCCGGACCTTTTGGCCCGCACAGGTATGGATGTTGAATTCGATAAGGTGTTTAGAGCAATTGGTTGGAGTAGTTTTTGGCAAGTGCCTGAATTTGGAAAAGAATTGCTTGCTAAGGAATTTCTATGCACCCTAAAACTCACAAATAATGGAATATCTTTTCGCATGTGTGAGCAAGAACATCAATTAAATTGGAGTTTGCTAAACACTGCTTTAGGGTGTGAACATGAATGTGAACTTGATCTAGATCATGCCACTAGAATGTTCGATAAATTTAGATTCTGGAAAGCAATTTCTGGCTCTAATGATTGTTCAAATCCTACTCCCATTGAAATCCATAATCCAACCTTGCGCTTTCTTCACTTCTGGATCATGTGCACTCTATATCCTGGCATGGGAACTGATACTTTAATTGATGATGAACTTAAAATTCTCTATGCCATGGTTAGTAAAATCAAGGTCTCCCCTGTGAAACTGCTAGTGAACTATTGGCTTAACTCTATTGAGTATGGGAAGCCCATCTATTTCACATCCTTTATTACTCGAATAGCCGATACTTTTGGATTACTTGAATCACATTATTTTGAAGACATTGGCTATGTTAGAGGAGTGGTAGATGAGAACTTCTTTATCAATGCTAACATGCTCATAAGAAATCCAAATGGTGAACTTAAAATGATTTATCCGGGCTATACAACCGAAATTCCTCTCCCATGTGCGAGGCGCCGGTTGTATGGGGTCCGCACACTTACCATTAGACTAGCCCAAGTGGCAAGTCCAGATATTGCAGGGACACGCAGGGTGACAAGAAGGATGATGCAAGCCGCCCAGATGGAGCAAGGAGGATCCTCGCACCATGACGTTGAAGAGGGCGATGAAGCGATGTCAGTGGATGCTTCAGACTCCATGGGTCTACCTCCACAACGCACTCCACGCCCAAGGGACAGGGCTAGGCGTCACCAGCCCACAGGTATGGACAGTCTCATTAATGACATGGGCGAATTGCAGATTGGGCAAGAAGCAACATTGCAACTGGCGTTACAAAACGGCCAACATATCCGACGTGTGCGAGAGGAAGACGCACAACGCTGGGCTGGATGGTACCAGAATTTCCCGCCACCACAGTGAGCGAAGATCTAGCTTGGGGGAGATCCTCTCCCCCACTAAGGTAAGTATTCTATCCTATTTATTTTCATGCATTTTATCATTCTTACTTAAAAAAAATAAATATTTATTAGCATTTCCCTTTAGCATATATGCTTCATGTATGTTTATATCCCTCATGGAAATGATGACTAGTTGCTTGTTAATGTTTCTCTAGTACCTAGTATACAACTTAGTATTTCTCTAAGTATGGATCACTTAGCTCACTTAAACTGCCATGAACCTAAAAACTTTGTGGGTTGCAAGTGCTAGAACTAAGTCTAAGTTGTTGTGGGACATGAGATAGTAAGACAAGAGCTACTATAATATTTTTCTAAGCATGCATGATTATCAGAGATTTATTCTTAAAATGATCAAAACCTTAATTGTTCCTCAATGGTGATGAATTCCTACCACAGCCATATCTACTTTACATAATTGCAACCTTTCCACATAAGCTATTTGCTTTGGGTTGAGTGTCGTCAAGTCTTGTTGACCCTTGTTAAGAGACTTTTCATGCTCCTAAGATCAAGATCACGTACACACCACATATATATATGCTGCTTCTACACTGGAAGTACGCAACCACATGTATTTCGCATCCACTAAATAGGTTGCTCCATACTCTAAATGTTAGAACATCTCTCTAAGCATTATTTGGTAAATGAGACATCAAAAGGCTAGGCAAAATGAAATAAAAAGATGGACATGTGCAAGTCCACAGAAAAAGAAAATTGAGCACATGAAAGCTCATATATAAAAAAAAGAAAAAAAAAGAAGAAAAAAAATGCTAGCCATGTCTCAATACATAGAGAGTCTATCAAATAAAGGAGCAACCTAGTCCACCATATATCACACTTGCACATCTTGATCTGGGAGTATGACACTTCTCTTCAAGGATCCGAGCTTTGACTTCGCAATATATGCAAAGTAAGTATGCTATCTCCTTTCATCCCTACCTTGAACTCCACATAAGCCTTTTAGAAATAGGATGAAATAGAGAAGGCAACTCTTACCATATGCCTTGGTGAGGAATCATACACCATTTGAGTGACATGAGAGAACCATAAGAGGAACATTTAAGCTTTCTTTTGAAAATATCACAAAACCTCTGATATGAAACTTGCTAAGAATGAGAAAGTTAGTGCTCAAGTCAAACTATTCTGTCTCTCAACCACCTAAGACAAAGGAAAAGCCATAAGCCCCATAAGGGACTAAGGTAATAGGGGTAAGTTTACATAGCTAATTTTTTCATGCAAAGAGAAGAACTTTGTTGTACACATGGTACTCTTGAAATGTGAACATAGTAACAATACCTGATCCACCGAGGCTAAGTTTGATTGTTTGCTCGGGACGAGCAAAGGTTAAGCTTGGGGGATCTTGTTTACGGTGGATATACCATAGAAATCCACATACAAAACACCGTCAACATGCCTCGGTTGCAAGGGGAAATGACATGACATGAACATATTTTATCCATAACTAGTTCCACTTGTACTCTTAGCTTGTTTATGCAGGAACAACAAATTCAAGACATTATTTGACAAAGCCAACATCAGAATCATCAAGAGGAGATCGAGGGGACAACAGGTGACACCCTGGGCCCACAGGGAGGGGGTCGCCCGACCCCTCTTTGGTGGGACCCAGGCGTGCCACCTAGTCCACCGACATAAGGGACCCCTGTGGACACTGCTGGTGGGCCCAGAGGCCCAGAAGTGGGGTCGCCCGACCCCACATCAAAGGCGGTTCCAGGGTCGGTGGCCTCCCACCGACCTTCCCCACATGTCCCACATGTTGATTTGCCCCTGCCGTTGATCAAATGGCGGTTGTGAGGTCGGTTTGATCCAAGGGTGGAGAGAAGATGTCACGCGGATCGATGACGTGGCGATGGAGTAACCCCTACTCCATCTCCCTCTATAAAAGGCAGCCTCCACCCTTCATTTCAAGTGTGCAATTCCAAGGCCAAGTGCATTACAAGTTCCAAGCATACAAGTAGAGTAGTAGTTAGTCTAGAGTGGGAGTTAGAGTCGAGTCGAGCGAAGCTCGGGGTCTCCGGAGTCGTCTTCTGGAGAGTCTGGTATAGCTCTTGTACCTTTCTACTTTTGTAAGACTTTCCTTTTATTAATATATTATTCTTACTTTACTTTACTGAGTTCTTACTTAGTGCAAGTCTTTTAGTCTTGTTGTGCATTTACTTTAGTAATATAGTTGTCTTAGTGAAGTTAGTGACCTGTAACCACTCCTGTGTGTGCATCATCGTCCTATCTTGTATAGGAGCTCTAGCTAGCTGCAACTAGTTAGAGTTGTAGGATTAAGTGTGAGCGTGGTGCTCATACTTAAGATTACCTTTGATTACCGCTAGCTTGAACGGAAAGTAGGAGCGCACTCCCTAGTAGGTGACAGATCGTGGGCGGCATTAGGTTCTCCTCACGTACAGGCTAGTTCTTAAAAGGTAAGGCGTCCATAAGCCCAATAGTCGCTTTCGGTAAGGGGTTAGGTGAAAAACCTTCTAAGCGTCTTACCAGCTCGGCTATCCCTCGCACACAGTTAGTAAGGCTCTAGCGTAGTTAAGGCAATTATCTATTAAAGTAAGTCACAGAAGTCAAGTTAGATACATAGGAGTCCTTTACTCACTCGTTGTCCTCCCACCTAGCTAACTCTACCATTTACCTTTAGCATAGGACCTTGGATTCACCACTACCCTTCCTATTCGTTATTTACCACCCTTATTCACTAGTTGATACTAGACAACTCAAGGAATCTCATTCCCCTTTTTGTTAAACACACTTAGCCGCTTTCCCTTGGGAAAATATAAATTACGATACCTTGGAATACTCCTTGGTGAAGTGCTACAGCGGTACATTCTGTGCGCTTGCGGAATTATCCAATAGTAAATAGAGTTACCCTACCAGGGCACTTCTGGCGCCGTCGCCGATATCCGGTGGTTGCGTTAAGAAGTGTCAACAGACTCTAACTTTTCCTTTCTAATTGAACTTGACACGTCTCCTTCGTCCTGCCTTGTTCCGACACCCCTCTGATAGACTAATTCCACCGTGTCTCTAGTTTAGTCGATCCACTTATCCGGTTGTCCCTCCTTCTACAAAATAGGCCCACTGGCAGTTTTCTAACTTGCTAAAATTTGGGATTAACAAGGCCCGATATCATGTTTAGTGTGTGTATGTGTGCTACATATCAAGCTATGCCAAAGGTGCAAGATTCCAACTTGTAGGCTATTCTGATTCGGATTATGCCGGGTGCCGCATTGATAGAAAAAAGCACATCCAAAGGGTGCCACTTCCTAGATAGGTCTCTTGACTCTTGGATGTCAAAGAAACAAAATAGTGTTGCTTGTCAACGGTCGAGGCAGAATACATTGCCGCTGGTGCTTGTTGTGCTCAAATACTTTACATGAAACAAACTTTGCTAGACTATGGTGTAGTTCTAGATAAAATACCTTTGTTATGTGACAATGAAAATGCTATAAAACTTGCTAATAATCCGGTACAACACACCCACACTAAGCACATTGACATCCGTCATCACTTCCTTAGAGATCATGTTACCAAAGGTGACATATCACTAGAGAATGTGGGGACGGAAAATCAATTAGCGGATATTTTCACAAAACCACTAGATGAAGCTAGGTTTTGTATGTTGCGAAGTGAACTCAATGTGCTAGATCTCTCTAACTGCACTAAAAATGAGGTTGTGTGTTGTTTTTGTACATAGTTTTTGTTTTGCATATCATGCATATCAAAATAAAAAACTAAAAATCCAAAATGATTGTGTGTAGGGCTTGTCTAACATGGTTAAGATAACCACCCTTAAAGCATGTGAAAATGCTTAACCTTGGATCAAACTTGACAAGCACTAGTTTACCTTCTAGAATTGCATTGTATGCCATATGCATGTGTATTGCTTAGTCGTTTCTTTTCCGTTAAGCTTTGAGCATCCACTATGTTCGTCCATTGATAGGGGGGCATTCAACACTCATCGTGATTAAGACCCCTAGCCAATGGCCACATGATGTCTCCTCAGTGCTTTCTCTTACCTATTTTCATAAAAACTAATTAGCCTATGGCAAACTATTTGTGAAAACTTGAGGTTTTGAGAGAGGTCACTCATACCAGTTCCAATTGGTGTTTATTTGAGTCTTCTTTAAGTTGGAACTTGGTTGGGTGAAAGTCGCACGAAGTCTCGTTTAAAATCCAAGACTGGTGCTGCACCGGACTCTGCACCAGATGCTACACTGGACGCTCCCTGTGTGTCTGGTGAGTTGTTTCTGCTAGGGGGCACACACCGGACTCACGCATAGTAACCTGAGCGCGTCCGGTGTGGTTCGTCTGGTGTGACCTTCCTACATTGCCTACAGCACCTGACGCTAGGTGAGCGTCTAGTGGCCTACGTCCGGTGGTCCCAAGAGTTTTGCAAACTCTCTGGGTACGAGTCCGATGAGCACCGAACGCGTCCGATGTCCACTTAAGCACATCCGGTATGACCGCGTATGGCGCTATAAGTCCCGATCCTAGTCGGTCGAGTGGGCACTTCTCCTTTTTCTACACGTTGAGACTTGATGCCGCTAAGGAACACTGCTGCCATGCCCTAGCTACCCCAGCACTGCCGCCATGTTTTCAGCCTGTCCCGCACACGAGTTTCCTTCCCCTGCGCCTTGGCTCTCTTCTCCCTCACTGGCGCCTGTCAAAGCCTCATCTCGCGTGGAGTTAGAGTTTGGAGGGTGAGATCTCTTGTTGTTGCATGATAGGTGTTCGATTCTTTGCCTGAACCATTCAAAACGCTGTTTTTTATGACGTTTTCATTCGTTTCATCCTTGCAGGGCTTTGACGTGTGTCTCCTTGCGTCTCGTGTTCATTAGATCTCACTTTTTCATCGGGAACACATCTCACCTAAGGTAGTAAGCTAATTTCATCTTGTTTCTTATCCCATGCTTGCTTCCATTAGGTTCTCTTGTCTATAGATGTAATGTATGCTTATGTATACCCTATCTATTCCATATATTATAGCGGGTGAGTCATAGTTGGCCGTTTGTCAGTGTCTATGTTACTCAGGGCCAAGCCCGTGACTATGGATTGAGGCCAAGCCTCACGAGTGATAGTTCATCATCTTCTTGAGCAGTTTGGTAGAGTTTGCTTGAGTTCTTGCAATGGCACATTGCAAGAATGTCGGTGGTGTCCTGGCTTGTACTCTAGGAGGGGCTCCAGGAGGCGATGGTGGTGACAGACCCCATTGTTTTACAGTAGGTGAGAAGCGGAAGAAGGTAGTCAGTAAGAAGAGGAAAGTTAGTGACAGAGAAGCTGAGGCAACTAGAGTAGTGGCAGCAGTAGCTGAGGCAGTATACATAGGAGGTCAGAGAGCCTCACTATGGATTGGATCTGAGCTCACAACCACTTCGAGGCGTGTAGTACTCCAGCTAGAGTAGCAGCATGGCTCACCTCCTGGCATAGTCATGATCAGAGGACGTCAGATCAAGATCTCTGAGCGAGAGTTAGCCACAGAGAGTTAGGGGAAGCCATAGAGGCAGCTAGAGGCACAGCCAGGGGACAGCCCCTTAGGAGGTCGACTCGTGCTCGTACACAGGCTGCCTCTAGGCCTGCTATACAGCAATAGTTGCGACCTCCACCAAGCTCTTCACCACCACCCAGCTCCACACCAGCAGCGCCACCAGTTCGTCATAAGGACTACACCCGGGCAACTACATGATAGGTTCAGGAGCTAAGGTTTGCAGCTTTCCCTACTTGGTTTCCTACCACCAGGGATGAGAGGGCACACCCTAGGTTTTACACGATTGTCCAAGAGGATATGTACATGGCATATGTCAACAGTGAGTCTCAGATCAGAGAGCAACATGTTGTAGATCTTGAGTATCTAGCCAACACTGTTGGACAGGACATTAGGCCGTACTTGACCTATGTTCCAGGTCTCGTTGATCTGTTAGCACTGCCTAGTGCCTATGTGGAGGACTGGGTTCATGAGTTCAATGCTTCAGTATGGATAGCCCCAGACCACAGCTATATTTACTAAGCACTGGCAGGGACTGATTATAGAGTTACAACTCAGCATGGCCAAGAGACACTAGGTCTGACAGCTTCAGAGACAAAGATCCATGAGCTATGCTATTCAGGGATAGAGCCTCCTTGTCACCCTCACAATAGTCAGCTACCTCTAGTTGACTTTGTTGCACCCTGCTACAGACCACTGTTCACAATGGACTCTAGCCATGCCTTAACTAGACTCACACATTATGCTCGCATTCTGGACGTTGTGATGAGGAAGACATTGCTACCTAGGCCAGGATCTCATGAGGGATTCACTTGTATTCAGCAGTGGCTAGTAGCTCACCTTGTGTCTCAGCGGGAGTTTGATATTTGGGACCTCATTGTTTTAGAGATTGAGGATACTATTCCTAAGGGATTTAGAGGTTGTCATCAGTTGCCTTATGCTCATTGGTTGACTTATTTGATTCTTTGGGCTCATGCAGATCCACCTCCACCTTAGATTCAGAGGGAGCTAAATGACATATCCTATCGGCCTTAGTGATGTCAAATGCGAACTTCTCCGGCTCCTTGTGCCTAAAAGGACAAGACATCGGCTTCTTGTTTTTCACCCATTCAGCCAAGCCGATGACTGGTTCTTCATCAGAATCCGAGCTTGCCGCTTCATCCACAAATGATACCTTTTTATTCCATGCTCTCTTGGGCTCAAAAGGCTTGATATCTTGATCAGAAATTCTCTGCACCAAATGACTTAAGCTTTCAAACTCCTGAGATGCATACTTGTCCCTGATATGTGGCAACAAGCCCTGGAAAGCCAAATCGGCTAGCTGCCGATCATCCAGAACCAGGCTATAGCATTTGTTCTTGACTTCCCGTATCCTCTGTACAAAACTCTCAACCGATTCATCATTGCGCTGCTTCAATTTAACCAGATCGGTGATCTTCTTCTCATGGACCCCAGAAAAGAAGTATTTGTGGAACTGTTTCTCTAGATCGGCCCAAGTAATCACTGAGTTGGGGGGTAATGATATAAACCAAGTGAAAGCCGATCCAGACAATGATGACGAGAATAAACGAACCCTTAATTCGTCCCTGTTAGCAGCTTCTCCGCACTGGATGATGAACCTGTTGACATGCTCCATGGTTGATTTGTCATCCTGCCCAGAAAACTTAGTAAAATATGTTACCTTGTACCGATTCGGAAGCGGGATCAAATCATATGCGGGAGGATACGGTGTCCGATAAGAGTAAGTGTTGACTTTGGGTTTTATCCCAAATTGGTCTCTCATTACTTCAGCAATCTTATCAGCCCAATAAGCATCGACATCATGCCGATGAGGTGGTTGCGGATTCGGCACCTGCTGGTAAGCTTCCACGTGTCTGTGCGGCGCACGATCTACATGAAACATTGGGTTAATCATTTGGCCCCCAATCTGCAGACCACCAAGTTGTTGCCCGCCAATCTGCTGTCCGCCGACCTGCTGCCCAAGATTCATTGGCTGGTTGATCATTCTCTGATTCTGGAACCCGGGATAGATCTGGCCTTGCTGGAACCCTGTAGCCTGATGATTCTGTTGGGGTGTTTGCGGAAAGACTTGCTGCCCAAGCCATCCACTATTAGCATTCATCGGCATAGGTCCTGCCGATGACTGGTAATTGGGCATGATCATCGAATTGACATACCCTGGTTGAGTCATAAACCTCTGTTGCATCAGCATTGAGTCTGCCGATGCGTTAGGCATCTGGAACGTTGGAGCTTGAGAATTTCCAGTGTAAGGTCTTGCAGTAGTAGTTGTAGTATACTGGGGACTCTGGTTCATCGGCATATTTGGAGGTGTCGATGCCATAGGAGTCTTGCCTCTCATATCAGTTGCCTGAGACGTGCCAGGTGTCTTCAAGTATTCCGGGGGCATACCAAAACCCCACCAGTTAGGAGGAGGGACCGGTCCTGACATTGTTGATGCCAACAGATCTGTAGCGAGCCTAATCTGCTCATCTGAAGTCGGTGGATTAGTTGTCATCAGCGTAGATTGTGCATTAGTGACTCCCAACGTGCTTGGAGGAACAGTAGTCTGTGTTCCCGCAGTGGCTGTAGCAGCCGATGGAGCTGTGACCACCGATGACCCTAGCTGATGATGAGAGGGGCCCACATAATCTGGTGGCAATTGTCCTTCCTTGAAAGTTCTAGCCACGGCATTGAAAACCGTATTGGACAGCACACCAGCTTGGTTGATTAAAGCACGGTTGATAGCACTATCAACCATCTCTTGAAGTTTACCAGGATTGGCTTCAAAAGTAACCTGCCGAAGCGTCGGCAGTGCATCCTTCTGGATCACTTCGCCGCTCCTGTTTATGCTGAAGGACCTCAGGCATTGCTGCTTGTAATCCTCCATGGCTTTAGCAATGGCTTGCTTCTGCTCATCCTTGAGATTGGCTTCCGTCACGGGAATGACGTTCTCCTGATCAAACTCAGTAGTTGACATGTTGATCTTGATCTTGAATCTGTCCCACCAAGCGTGCCAAAAGATGTGTTCATGCAAAAGCGTATCTGCAAACACAAAGGGCTAATACCCGATTCAAACGTTAAGGCGTGCTAGCCGATTTGACCTTACTATCGGCAAAGGTGGTAACTCGAATACTTTGGTCCTGACAACAGCGATGCGCCCGGATGTCACGGCCAAGAGGTACTCACGCGGAACTCGAGAATACGCCGAGCTTGAGTCGACGAATTCCTAAGAACTCGTAGTAAAAAGGAAAATATGATGAAGTCGTCAAAAAAGTAGATACTGGAATATGAGTAAAAACTTGTGTTTGATTGATTGATAGATAGCTTACAAGGCCCTAGGGTCTACATTTATACCGTGCTCAAAGAGCTACAACCAGACACGACTAGAACTCGAATTCCAAATTAAACAGAATTCGTATACAAAACAATCTAAATAACTAAGGCAAACATAAAACTATCCTCCCGTGACAAACTGGAACACCTCCACAAGCCGATCGGCAACTTCCAGGTTCTCCCCCCGTATCATCGGTAGACTCCCTTGTTGTAGCCATCGGCACAAACACATCACCACCTATGGACTTGGTCATGTTCAGCCACCCCTCCATCGGCAACCATCCTCATCGGTAACCCTTCTGCAGACCAGTGACCATTACCCTTTCTTGCCGATCCACATTCTACCGATCCTGGATACGTGTCCAAAAACGGTGTCAACACTGAGAAATTATAAGAGTAATTATAATTTGAAAAAATAAATCCATCGGTGATGATTTTGTGGTCAGTACTTTACCTTGAGGGGGTGCAGTGCTTGTTTGTTCTGGGGGAACAACCAACGATATGATTAGATCCGCTGGATCGGCAGTCTGCTCAAGCACATCGGTTGGTGCTTCTTGTGGCTGAGGTGTTGGTTGAGGAGGAGATGGTGCTTGCTGTGTCTGGATTTCTGGTGAAGAGGGGGACGATTCCACATGAATCAGTGACACTGGACGAGGAGGAGAAGATGGTGCTGTCCTCTGACGCTTTTGCTGTGATTTGGTACTCTTGGGACCTTTCCTCTTGACTTGGATAGGCTGGGGGCATCGGCACTTGTTTGAGCACTTCTGGTTTTTGCTGATTTGCCAGTTTGCTGTTACAACAACAAAAATTTCATGAGTACAAATATGACAGAATATTGATGAAATCTTGTTGAAAAATAAAAGTTACCGATGAAGCTCCCATAGCAGCCGATGTATCCTGAAAAGATAAAATGAGTATGGAACAGAATCGGTATAAGCAAAGGAAATCAAAAGTCTACCTTGAAAGCCTGTGCCAAGGTAGCAGCAGCAACCGTTGGAGACGTCTTTGACCGCTTGGTGGTTATGTTCTTAAAACGCACATTCCGATGCATTAAAGCTGCCAGACTTGGTGCGTTGTTACCGATCAGAGAGATTGGACCTGATGGAAGGAGTTCAATCGGTCTTCCACTTTTGCTGACTGTCGATGGTGGGTTGTCGACCTGTTTAAAAAAGAGAGGATGAGTTACCGATGAAGATGAAAGCAATGAAAGAACTGAGGTATCGGTTGAAGACTTACAATGTTATCGGGGATCTTATAGTTGCGTTCGATCATGCCGCGGAATGTCAGAGCAGATGTGCAGAACAGGTGTTCTTTCCACTCTTCCCACCACTGCTTGTACATCTGAGTGATGAAAACAGCTGGGATCCATACCGATAAATCAGTGTCTGACGTATTGGCATTTGGCTGAAGCTGAGCTATTCTTATCCACTCAAGTCCGCTGGTTATAGTCTCCCTTGGCTTCACCACATCGGCATAGCAGAGTCCAATCGGTAGTTGCCCAAAGGCCAGTTGACGAGCCAGTGCCGATGGGTTATAAAATTCATAAGTGGGGTTGGAGTTCTTCCCACTGCCAAAAATATTCACTGGTATGGCCCTTGGAGTGATAATTGCCATCATCAGATCAAGGTCCTTGTTGAGGGCATCATCAAAAGGGTGAAAAGTGAGCAGGAATCTGGTTTCTGGATCTTCATAAGGCATCCATGCCCGCTGATCTTTGGCAAGATCCTCATAAAGAGTTTGGAAGAATCGACTGACCTGGTCTTCATTGCCACCAGTACTACGTAGGACTATAGCAGCCTCGCCATAGTTCAAAGATGGGCGAGTTGCCGATTCTTCATCAGCCAGTTCATGATCTTCGGTGATATCTCTAGGAAAGCGCTGTGCAAAGAGGTCGAATCCAAGGCGTTTGTGCATGTGAACACTGAGCCACATATTGATGAACCACCAAGGGCCTCCTAAGTTGCTGATGGGTTGGCCTAACAGAAGCTTCTCGGCTACTTGATGGAGGAGGTGATAAACAGAGCCTAACAAGTATCAGCCAAGGGGGAAGCGACCATCGCCGGCTAGTTTCTCTGCTGTCGATAGATACATAGAAGTTGGTCCTACCGATCGGCCGCAAAATACAAATTTATCTAGCCACATGTTCAGAAAGATGGCATGTTCCCTTTGCCCAACTAGTCCTGTTTTCCGGTACTTCTGAATGTACCCTGACCAGCTGTCGATATTGCGAGTTTCCACTTTGTATTCGGGCTTGCTGTCGAACAGGTGGCTATCATCGCAGTTGCTATTTCTAGACGAGTGAGCATAAGTACATCGGCAAGGGTAGGAGAAGCAGGGCCATGGCCGAACACGAAAGCATTGAGGGTGTCTGACCAGAAATACGAAGCTGCTATCAATAGTGATTCGTTTCTCTCCATATCGGCAATAGATAGCCTAATGCACTGGTCTAGTTTGTGCTCACCCCATTGGACTTCATTTGAGTTGCCGATTCTCAGGAACCAATCTCTCCACCCCTTGGTAGAACTGGGCCAGGATCGAAAGGTGTCTTCCCACAGATCTAATGAGAAGTTCTCAGCTCTAAAGGGGATCCTATTTGTTTCTGCATTTATCAAATTGGTAGGTATCTGGGTTTCCCAATGGACCAAGGCATTAAAAGTGGGGTTGATCGATGGGAATAACAATTTTCTCAGCCAATTCCTAATGGTTTGAAGGTTGAAAAAACGGGGAAAAGAAAGAGAGAAAATACCAAGTAAATAGCTGTGCGAAAGATAAAAAATATGGTAAAAAGAAGAAAGGGGATGCTGAATTGATCTCAGCGACGACGAAGTTGATGGCCATTTCTTCCTGAGAGGAGGAAGGAATCGAAGACTCGAAAGAACGTTGGAGGAGATCCTTGCCGGAGTTCTTGAGTTTCTCGAACAGTGCCACCGCCAGGAAGGTGATTTTGAGGATGTAGATGACAAGATAGAGGAAGAGTACCGGAGAAGGAACTATTTATAGGACAAAGAGGGCAGGGGCAATTCTGACTTATCTCTTCACCATATCCGTGAAATCCGAGGGTGTTCAGGTGGATATGGTAACTGTTCGCACGGTAATCAAGGGATTGTGCAGGTGATTTGACAGCAAGCGGTCATGATTTTGGAGATATCTTACTGTGCAAGATCTCCTAGTCGGCTCATCAGCAGTCTTCTCTAACGGAAATGTTGCCGATGAACGTATATTTGGGATTTGGTTTGAGAAGTTGAAAGATTCGAGGAGCATGTTGGAGAACCGGGCTAAGGTTGTTTGGATTTGGTAATTAATTACTGATAGGAAGGAGTAATTGCGGAAAGGCATCATTACTGAGGAGAATTTCATAGCATTAATGATTTTATACTCCGAAATTGGAGGGCATGTGTTGACACCGTTTTTAGACACGTATCCTTAGACGCGTATTTGGGAGTTAATGAGATGTAGATCGGTAGATAAAAGAGTGGTGACTGGTTATCAAAGGAGTTGCCGATGGGATTGATGCCGATGGAGAAATAGCAGGATGTAGCCAAGTCCAAGGGTGGTGGTCCATCTATGCTGATGATTGATGTAGGTGATTGCCGATGCCGACAGAAGGTGATTTGCGAGGGGAAGCGTAGGATTGGTAACGACGATGGTGACGATGTGCCGATCGGTTGTGGTGGATAAATTAATATTTTTCATAGTTATTACAGTTTGTTTTGCATACGGATTCCGTTCAATTTGAAATTCGAGTCCTAGTCGTGTCTGATTGTAACTCTTTTGAACAGGGTACAAATATAAACCCCGTGGCGATGTAATGAATACACACAATCAATCAAACACAAGTTTTTACATCTGTTCCAGCATCTACTTTTTCGACGACTTTGTCAACTTGCGTATTTTCCTTTTTACTACGAGTTCTTAGGAATTCTTCGAGTCAACCACGGCGAGTTCTCGAGTTCCGCGTGAATACCTCTTGGCCGTGACATCCGGGCGCATCGTTGTTGTCGGGACCAAAGTATTCGAGTTATCACCTTTGTCGATTGTAAGGTCAAATCGGCCGGCATGCCTTAACGTTGAATCGGGTATTAGCCCTTTGTGTTTGCAGATTTACTTTTGCACCAACATGCACTATATGAGTATTTTCCAAATCACTTAATTACAGTAAAGGTTTTCTGTGTTCTAAGAAAAAATAGAATACATCTCATTTTTTCTACAATATACATGATTTATAATATATACTTTCTGCAAAGGTTCGTGAAAATATAGAGACCAGAGATTATGCAAGTACTAGCAGACTACTTAACTGGATAGCAAAATGAATTTGTAAATAGATTTTTTCCCCTCAGGTCCATGGACGGGAAATTCCAGACAGCTGCACGAGGTGTTGCTTGATCTATTACATCTTTGATGATGAGAAGTTTAAGTTTTATTATTAGGTATTCTTTTTTGGCCTCCATTATTTTAGTGCAACTAAATTAGAGTGTAATGCCCGATTTTAAGGACAAAACCAGATATGCACCATATGTGAGTTTTAGAAGTCAAATCTCATATATAGCTACAAATAAAGGGTAATATCATAAGACAATGCGTAAATATATAATGTACTTAGTATAAAAGAGATAACCTTTAGTATCAAACAGCGGATAGACAACTCCAAACATCGGGTATTAACTCCTCTCCACAGGATCAAACTAACTGGTTGATCACAAGCCCAAAACTTCTCCTGAGGTGTGGGGGAAATTGCAAGAGTGAGCACATATCGTACTCAACAAGTATAACCAGGGGTTCATGAGGCTCAAATAGCTGACACTGGTTTGACTGCATTTAGCTTTTAATAGTGGATAGCATGTTTAATCATTGGATAGCAAATATCAAAGTAGCATAAATAATCCCATAACCACATGATCAATTGTATACAGGAATTATGAATAACACATATAAACAACATAACAAACCATCCTTTATCATCATTAATCATGTTCATCAATGTCTGTCTATTCCGTCAGTTTTCCGGGCCGCCCGTATCTGTGGGCACGGCTATTATACCAGATTTAACACTCTGTAGAGGTTGTACATCTTTACCCATGAGTCGTGATTTACCCTTTCGCCCGAGGTTGCAAGTCTCTTAACCCCCTTCCTAGGGAGGTCAGCAGGGATCACTATGAAGCCTTTCAAAGGTTTCGTCTAACATGTTAGGGCCATTAGATTCACTCGGCAGGCAAATATAGAGCCCCCTTCCATGGCACAAAACCCGCAGCCTGTACACATGGACAGAGGCCACACTATACCCAACGTGTCTAGCCATTCTTACGCCATTTAAGGTAACCTCTAACAAGCTAGAAAAAGATCCTCATACTGAGCTAAAACCAGAGCCATGTAGCCCTCATGGTTCTACGAGTTGTCCCAGCTTTTGCCAAGGGATAAGTCCTTATGGAGGGTCAAGATCAATCCAGCAAAAGCTAGAGTTCTTTCCACCCTTTATGTTCAAGTTGCTGAAAAGCTTATTTTATTGTTTATTGCATATTCAATATTCATGTTACAAGATCATGGATTAATAATCAAGCACTAGCAAGAACTACCCAAATGCATATCCAAATAGGTATCAAGGAATTCAAGATAACAATCATCTATGATTTCACTATGGTTGTCATGGTGGACACATGCATATGATATATATTGTATTAATTGTGTATAGGTAACAAGGATGATCCCCAGTTAAACTTGCCTTGATCAAAGCTCTCCTGAGTCTGCTGCTGGTCTTCAAAAGATTGACCTTGGTCACCAACGTATCGCTCACCGTCTATACTCGATCATTATTCAACAACACGCAATCCAATGTAGACAATCATACACGAAGCAAACAAGCTATAATTAGAACAATACACCAAACAGTAGTAAAACAAAGATAAAAGTTTATCAAAATGTTCTACGCAGCGCTACGATCACACAAACGTAAAGTTCACAAAAATCGGAATTAAAACGTAGAAGATATGAATTTTCTAAGATTTCCTATAGATAAATAATTGATTAAATGCTACTGCAGAATTAAAAAGTTTCAAAACATAGAAATAATAGTTCTAACATGTAGAGCTCGTAAATATGAATCTAACCAAATTTGAATGGACAAAAACGGAGTTAAAACGAAGATTTTATGAGCAAAACCAAATCAATGGCAAAACTGTGAATAACTGAAAACGTATTTTGTTTTAAACCGACAAAAATACACTTTCTTCTCAGCAAGGCTTGTTTTCCAGGGGCGCCAAGGACCGTGGGTTCATTAAAGGAAAGTCCAGGGACTCTTTATGGAAAAGTGCAGCAAACTGTTTTCTTCTAATCTGGGGCGCGGGATCTCGATCAGACGGCTTGGATCGCTGCAGGGGAAAAAACACGGTCGGTCGGCGGCGAGCTCCACGGCATGGATGCCACCCCGGAGCGTTTCTACAGCCGGAGAAGGCCCGAGTTGATGAAGCTACACGCGGCGGCGGAAGGAACTCTCGCCCGAGATCCAAACAGCGAATATAGGGCGTATTTGGGCGATTTGGATGCGAAAAGAGAAATACGGGGTGGGGAGAGAGCTTTATAGGGCCTCGGGGAAACAAATAGGCAAGAAATCGCGAGTATCCGGAGTTGATTTTGCACCCGGTCGGTGTCCTGCTTGAAGACGTCGCGAGAAAGAAGGAAGGAAGGGGAGGAATGTCGCTGACATGCGGGGCCTGGCTGGCAGTGAGAGGAAGAGAGAAAGGAGAGGGGGGAAGGCGCGGGGCAGGCTGGGCTGAGTGCTGCTGCTGCTCTGCTGGGCTGGCCATTGGGCCGAGGGAGAAGAGTGGGCCGCGGGGGGGGAGGAATGGGGAGCCGGTTGGGCCAGAATTAGAGAGGGGAAAAAGGTTTTTTTTATTTTTTTCTATTTCCCTTTCTTTTATTCCAAAGCCATTTTCAAAACCGTTTTAAAAAAATCACTTTGAATTATTTTTGAACTTTAGTAAAACCAATCATCTCAATAAATCATATGCACGAGCATGAAGACACAACCATGTTACTAATCCTATGATAAGTTTTATTTTAACAAAAAGTATTATTTTTCTATGTTTCATGAGCACAAAAACACAAAATTAAATCATTTTTCACCTATTTCAAAAGTTGCAAATTTTTGGGTGTTACAATTCTACCTCCCTTAAGATGAATCTCGTCCTCGAGATTCGGAAGATGGTGATCAAAGAGATGTAGATACTCTGCTTTTGAACCTTATTCACTTCCTTGAGTAGCTCTTTCTTAGTAACCATTCTATTGCCTTTGTCACTCCGAACATCTCCATCAATGGTTCCCAAGAGTTCAGCAATGTAATTCGTATAGATAAGGTTTTTCTTTTTACTCATAGCTTATCTGGGGTATATGTTCCTTACCCATCCATTTAAAACCTGATGCATTTCCAACCATGATATACTCAACTTCCTCCTTATTACTTTCATCGTCCCATTTCACAATCCTTCTTCTCCTTCTTCCAAAGTGAGCCCTAATAATTACCAAATTTGTAGTGTTAGTAATATCACTCAACCTCCGCACACAAATCCTCAAATCTAGGTGTTGTCCAAACTTTTCCTAGCACACTCTTTATGCTAAGAGCTTTGGCATCGACATATACTTCTCCATAATTCCACCACTAGAGACAACATATTCAATTAGAGAACTTAGTTTGCTCAAAACTTACTAGCCATGCATGGTGTAATAATAAGGCTTCATAACTCTTTGAAGAATCATCCGTAGATGTTCGATATCCCTTTCCAATATCATTAATGTCAACTTGTCTTGGGTATGTTGAAAGTTGAACCTCCATTTGATAATAGCTCAATGTGAAAACCAATCTTGACGAATACCTGAACTCATTGGTGCAAAGAGTAACCAATCTTGAGCAAAGATATTTGTGGTTGATAGGGACTTGTCCACCAAAGGAATAACAGATCTTCCAAATAAAATACTTGAACACATAAAACCTTTGTCTTGCAACTTCTATAGCTTGGCTACCCCCCTTAAGATGAGATCAGCTAGGGGATACCAAGGATGGCTTGAACATTCTTATGAGTAGGTGAACTACCATAAAAGAGCTTCTTATATCCAAGAGAACTCATGTACATAGACAAGAACAAGTAATCAGAAATTCCTCGCGAGATGAAAAACAGCAACTTAGTAAACCAGCTACAACTCATGTTCCGTCAAACTGATAGACTTATGGTCTATACTGCTGGAAAGCTTATCAAATTCTCCACAACTTTCTTGTTGATCACTTCCCCACTTCCCCATATTCGGACGTTAAAATAAGGTTTGATAATCCAACATAAAATCTGTCCAGGAAGTCTGACAACACAGACACAGCATCTTGAAACAGTCATATCATGAGCCATAGAAACCATATGATGACGATCCTTACAATGTTGAAAAGCTTATGAAATCCTCTGAAACTTTTGTATACAACTTTTTCCCAGATTGTGAAGTTAATTTGGCTGAAATTAGGAAATACTAGGACTGTCCAGACTTTGAAACAGAACAGAAACATCCAAGTGTAAATATCATATATCAGGTCCTACTTATCCGAATAAGTTCCAGCTTATACTGTTGCGAAGCTTAGAAAATTGTCTATAACTTTTCTATACAACACTTTTCCAAATTCTATAGTTATATTTGTCTAAAACAGTAAGCAACCGAAACTGGTCCAGATTCTTGACAGCCCATCTGTATCATCTTGTGATTTTTTTAACTTCCAAACCAAAATAGCTATGAGGGTGATTCTTGCAGTCAGGGAAAGATCTTGAAGTCTATTTGTTCCCAGAAAAATTTGATAAACTTTGCATGATCATAACTTGAGATACACCAGCATTATGGCAGACTGCTCCAGAAATCAGCAAGGGATAGAAACAAGAGATAGCCAAACCCAACTACTTATTTCATTAATCCTTATGCCTTAGGCCTATGAACTAATGACATTGTGAGGAAATCCCACAAGATCATTGCACTCATTACAAATATCCAAATCAAACATAAGCATAATAACAACCAATTAAGCATCAAAGGTTCACACTTCACTCAATTTGCGATACTATCATTCTCTTCATAGTAAGGGTAAAGTGTTGGCATTTCTTAACGTCATCACTAAGAACAGGGTTTAATCCGTCCTCAGCAACAATGTCAGAAATGTCATGATAACACTTACTAATGCAATCACCAAGATTAGAGTATAAATCTATCCTAAGCAACGGTGCCAGAAATGCTTGTTAGCGTTTCTTAGCGTCGCTACCTAGAATAGGGTTCTACTTTACTCATGATAATGACATTGGCAGTGTTATATTGGCAGATCCGTAGCATCACCACCTTGAATAGGAAGCTAGATCTACCTTCCCGATAACGGCGCCTTATTACCGTTAGGGTAGGGTTCCAGTTCTTAATCATGGTAGTGGCACTAGGATTGCCATGTTGGTATTCCTTAACAAGTCACTAGCTCGGCGCATGTCTAGCAACAGTGTTAAGTATATACCGAGGTGATAGTTCCTTAGGTTTGGAGTTTAAGTACCGCAAGCGGACGGGAATTATCATGTAGCATTTCAACCCGGGGATTTACCGAGTGTCGTATTTATAGGTTCGCTCTAAGGAAGGCTTAATATGTTAAGGATTCTAAGATAAGCATAGATCAAAGTAATTATGATAGCAATAATGGAATCAAAAGTCATAGCAGGTGATAAACATTTATATGTAGAATAGTGATCCATCACAATCTAGCCATGGCATATGGGCTAAGGAATAAAAAGAGACTAAAAGAATGAATTGAATCAAAGAATAAACAAACAACCTATTGGAGCAGGTGTGGTCCTAGATACAGATCATGTCATAGAACAAGTTAATCATGTAATTATACTACTTAGATCTAGTCCTGTGTTTAGATGGTTTGGGAGCTTACGCGAGTACTGGTCTGCCAGCAACCTCCGCAACTATTTAGACTCCTACACCCTAGCCGAACGTGGGGGAATGCGAAGGACGGACAGGGCTGTCACCACCTGCCGCCATCCCCTCAACCGTGGACTAGGACAATGCATTTACCCGGCCTTTACACCCAAGCACCATGCTTACATGCAAAGAACCTACTCGGACTCCCCCGGGTCCCCGACCCTACGGATCGACAGGTAAGAAGCCCGAGCCTACTCACACAAAGCTATTTCTAGGCAATTAATTAACATGAAGCAATTAGACTAAAGTCCTAAGTGAGAATAATACAACATACACTTAGCACTAGTTCATATAATACACTACTAGCCCTAGGGTAGCATTATACTATAAGAACTATATACTAAAATGTATGTCATATCATTTTCACTAGAACTATATTCTAGTTCATATGCTAGCATCATAAAACAGGGCCTATGATCTATGTCATATACCATAGCATAAGAACTATACTCTAGTTCATATGAAGAACTATATCGGACATGATAAGGCATGGACTTGGAGTAAAGATATTCTTTATTCATACCCAAGTTTCTCTCCAAGGAGCCAAGCCCTCCTTGATAGCTCACCCAACTCTCTCTCTAAAAGCTAAAAGGAAAAACTAAGAAGAGGTAGTGCCCAAATGCCTTGAAGGTGGAGTGTTGATTGTGAATGTGATGAGATGAATGGAGCCTCCCTCTCCCCCTCCTTAAATAGGTGGGGAAGGTCGGTTCCCTAGGGTGTAAACTGCAATTTGCACGCGAGGACTGCGGGAGGATAAGCTCAGCACCGCCTCTACGAAAGGCGGTGCCGAGATGGGCTGGGCCAGGGTCGGCCGACCCTAGTATCAAACAGCGGATAGACAACTCCAAACATCGGGTATTAACTCCTCTCCACAGGATCAAACTGACTGGTTGATCACAAGCCCAAAACTTCTCCTGAGGTGTGGGAGAAATTGCAAGAGTGCGCACATATCGTACTCAACAAGTATAACCAGGGGTTCATGAGGCTCAAATAGCTGACACTGGTTTGACTGCATTTAGCTTTTAATAGTGGATAGCATGTTTAATCATTGGACAGCAAATATCAAGGTAGCATAAATAATCCCATAACCACATGATCAATTGTATACAGGAATTATGAATAACACATATAAACAACATTACAAACTATCATTTATCATCATTAATCATGTTCATCAGTGTCCGTCTATTCCGTCAGTTTTCTGGGCCGCCCGTATCCGTGGGCACGGCTAGTATACCAGATTTAACACTCTGCAGAGGTTGTACATCTTTACCCATGAGTCGTGATTTACCCTTTCGCCCGAGGTTGCAAGTCTCTTAACCCTCTTCCTAGGGAGTTCGGCAGGCATCACTATGAAGCCTTTCAAAGGTTTTGTCTAACAAGTTAGGGCCATTAGATTCACTCGGCAGGCAGATATAGAGCCCCCCTTCCATGGCACATAACCCGCAGCCTATACACATGGACAGAGGCCACACTATACCCAACGTGTCTAGCCATTCTTACGCCATTTAAGGTAACCTCTAACAAGCTAGAAAAAGATCCTCATACTGAGCTAAAACCAGAGCCATGTAGCCCTCATGGTTATACGAGTTGTCCTAGGATTTGCCAAGGGATAAGTCCTTATGGAGGATCAAGATCAATCCAGCAAAAGCTAAAGTTCTTTCCACCCTTTATGTTCAAGTTGCTGAAAAGCTTATTTTATTGTTTATTGCATATTCAATATTCATGTTACAAGATCATGGATTAATAATCAAGCACTAGCAAGAACTTCCCAAATGCATATCCAAACAGGTATCAAGGAATTCAAGATAACAATCATCTATGATTTCACTATGGTTGTCAAGGTGGACACATGCATATGATATATATTGTATTAATTGTGTATAGGTAATAAGGATGATCCCCAGTTATACTTGCCTTGATCAAAGCTCTCCTGAGCTTGCTGCTGGACTTCAAAAGATTGACCTTGGTCACCAACGTATCGCTCACCGTCTATACTCGATCATCATTCAACAACACGCAATCCAATGTAGACAATCATACTTGAAGCAAACAAGCTATAATTAGAACAATACACCAAACAGTAGTAAAACAAAGATAAAAGTTTATCAAAATGTTCTACGCAGCGCTACGATCACACAAACATAAAGTTCACAAAAATCGGAATTAAAACGTAGAAGATATGAATTTTCTAAGATTTTCTATAGATAAATAATTGATTAAATGCTACTGCAGAATTAAAAAGTTTCAAAACATAGAAATAATACTTCTAACATGTAGAGCTCATAAATATGAATTTAACGAAATTTGAATGGACAAAAATGGAGTTAAAACGAAGATTTTATGAGCAAAACCAAATCAATGGCAAAACTGTGAATAACTGAAAATGTATTTTGTTTTAAACCGACGAAAATACACTTTCTTCTCAGCAAGGCGTGTTTTCCAGGGGCGCTAAGGACCGCGGGTTCATTAAAGGAAAGTCCAGGGACTCTTTATGGAAAAGTGCAGCAAACCGTTTTCTTCTAATCTGGGGCGCTGGATCTCGATCGGACGGCTTGGATCGCTGCAGAGGAAAAAACACGGTCGGTCGGCGGCGAGCTCCACGGTGGACGCCATGGATGCCACCCCGGAGCTCGCCGGAGCATTTGATTTCGCGCCCTGGTGCATCCTAGAGCAAGACAATTGCACCGGAAGAAAGGGGGAAGGTTTGCGAGCTCACCTAGAGCGTTTCTACGGACGCAGAAGGCCCGAGGAGATGAAGCTACGCGCGGCGGCAGAAGGAACTCTCGCCCGAGATCCAAACAGCGAATATAGGGCGTATTTGGGCGATTTGGATGCGAAAAGAGAAATACGGGGTGGGGAGAGAGCTTTATAGGGCCTCGGGGAAAACAAATAGGCAAGGAATCGCAAGTATTCGGAGTTGATTTTGCTCCCGGTCGGTGTCCTGCTTGAAGACGTCGCGAGAAAGAAGGAAGGAAGGGGAGGAATGTCGCTGACATGCGGGGCCTAGCTGGCAGTGAGAGGAAGAGAGAAAGGAGAGGGGGGAAGGCGCGGGGCAGGCTGGGCTGAGCGCTGCTGCTGCTCTGCTGGGCTGGCCATTGGGCCGAGGGAGAAGAGTGGGCCGCGGGGGGAAGGAATGGGGAGCCGGTTGGGCCAGAATTAGAGAGGGGAAAAAGGTTTTTTTATTTTTTTTCTATTTCCCTTTCTTTTATTCCAAAGCCATTTTCAAAACCGTTTTAAAAAAATCACTTTGAATTATTTTTGAACTTTAGTAAAACCAATCATCTCAATAAATCATATGCACGAGCATGAAGACACAACCATGTTACTAATCCTATGATAAGTTTTATTTTAATGAAAAGTATTATTTTTCTATGTTTCATGAGCACAAAAATACAAAATTAAATCATTTTTCACCTATTTCAAAAGTTGCAAATTTTTGGGTGTTACATTACAGAAGTGATAGTTATTCTTCAAGAAGACCATGGGCACTATTATGGATCTACTACTTCCTTGAACTATGTCGTATTTACAATTATTCAGCTACTTGCAATTTGCTCTATCAATTTCTGCAGGAGGTCCCTACCCTATGTGGTGATCATACCAGGCCATCTCGGACCAGCGACGGAGCCAGCAGGGGGGCTAGGGGGGCTCCAGCCCCCCCTACCGCTGCTGGTCCAGTGGAATTTTTAGTGCTTTTCTTCTAATTTTAGACACAAATTTATAAGGTAGGGTGGGCTGAACACTTTATTTTTTAGATATATTTTGTGAATTTCATCATTAATCTATATTTACAAGGAGTAATAATAGAGCTAAGTTGATGTAGAATTTTTGTTCAGCCCCTCCTAAATATTTTCCTGGCTTCGTCCCTGTCTCGGACTGAAATATTTGCTTTGCAGGCAAATAGGATGAAACTGAGTCCAATCTCAACATTAATCATCACGTTCAGTTAAGATAAGAAAATTTTTATATATTCCTCTATTCTAAACGTGTAGTTTTGCATGTGACACTTGGTTTTACTATTAATTATACCTAAGTCTGCTGCAATTTAATTTCCGGTCGAAAACCACTTGTAGTCCCGGGTGGCGAGCCGGGACTAAGGGAACTAAAAGTCCCACCTTTAGCCTCGGCTCGCCGGCCTGGGATTAAATGGGGACATTTAGTCCCAGTTGGTAATACCAACCGGGACTACAGGGGGCGCCAGGTAGTGACGTGGTGCCACCCCTGGCCACCCCTTTTAGTCCCGGTTGGTATTACCAACCGGGACTAAAGGGTTTTTTTCTTTTTCTTTTTTCTTTTTCCTTTTCATTTCTTTATTGATTTTGGTTTTCAATTGTATATGTTCTCCAATTTATTCGTATACGTCGCTATTATCCGTATACGCTGCACCTATACGAGAGCGTCATTATTGCACACAAATAAAGTATGAAACTACATATATATATATTATCCGTATAATATATATATATAATAGCTATACACATACGTACATACACATTACATTTACAATAGTAATATTATGTACAAGTAATAATCAAGTGTGCTGCCACCGGTTAATGATTACGTAATGTTTGCCCGCCCACTCAAAGCTCATACAAGTGTTCGTCCTTGTTTGGAATGGGCTTGAAGCCCTACGGGTATAAGTGGAACTCGCCGTCTTCCGGAATGACATGATCGTTGATAAATCCGGCGATCGTCTCCTGGACTCCAAGGAGTAATGTGTACTTGAACACTTTATCTTTCATATTCCACTCCTTCCATTTGCATTAGTTAAAAAAGATATTAATATACATAAAATCTATTTAGTTCCAACAAATAAATAAGATATGAATTTACTGTATACACATGCATGCTACTTACTTTTAGAACACTTGGAGCAGGTTTAAATAGTGTGCACCGCATAAATTCACAAACGTAGTATCCACATAGATTCGTTCCAAACGACTGCGTGGGCACCCAAAGGGAGTAGAACAGAAGGAGGAAGTGGCACATTCAGATCCATACGATATATTTGTTGTAGCCAAGCCCAAGCCCTGCCCAATAAGACGGTCGTTCATTAGGTATAGCTAGCATAATAAAGTAAAGGAGTGTTGGGTATTTTAAACGCAAATAGAAAAATCCGCAAGCGCACGGATACCGATGTAGCCTTCACCCGGGAGTATTCCAGAGTATCGATTTTCCACAGGGAACGTGAGTGTACTAATTAAGATTCAAGATCGCCCAAGGATAACTATATAATTATTTTTGGTGGGAAGAGATGAAGTTTCCTGAGAGTTCTCTAGTTGATCTAAGAATCAAGAATTACTTCAAAGATTATTTATATCGGGACATCAGAGCACTAACCACAGAAAGAGATGAGAAGGGGGCTAGGAAGGTCTGACTACGGTCCTACAAACACCGATCCGAACGAGGTGGAATACGTCGACCGTTAGGGCTGTCACTACCCTAGGGCTACAACAACAATCCGTAGGATTGGGTGCAATTCCAAGTAATTGCAAGACTAAACACCACATCTAATCTATTAATTACTACTCTATTAATGTTTCAAAGATTAGAGCACTTGATGCAAGCGGGAATCCAATAAATAACTTGAATGTAAATAAAAGTAATTAAAGAACTCAGGAATTGTGAATTGAAGAACCTGGAGAATGATAAAGAACGAACCAGTTGCTGCAAAAGTACAATGTTGAGGAAGATCCGACAGATCCGGCTCCTCCTCCGCTCTCCTCTTCTCTCTCCCTATTTTCTAGATTACAACTAGAACTAACTAGAACTAGAACTATTACTAGAGGAACTAGAACTAGAACTAGATGAACTAGAACTAGATCTAGATGAACTAGAGGTAGAACTAGAAGAACTAGAGGGATCCTCTCTACTTGGATGAATAATTGAAACCCTAACTTTGATTCTGTAGAAGAGGTATGCTCTCTAGGGGCCAGGGGCCTTGCTTATATAGTCTTTTCAGATGAATCTGGGCCGTCGGATCAAACCGACATTGATTGAATGGTTATCCTAGATCCTTTAGGTCGGTGGAGCATGATCCTCGAATTGGACTATGATTAGGCAACATAGGTGGGCGGGCGCCCTGTCCCTGAGCCCTCTCGGCTTCCTGTTTGTTCCCGTGGCTTCTGGAGTCTTCTAGATGATAGAAAATTGCGCGGCACGTTAATATCTCTATGTAAACCTGACGTGTGGGCCTTTCCTCCGTATTTCCTGATAACCCCCTGCAGAAATAGACAAACACCAAAACTCATGGAATTCTGTCAGATAAAACCCTAAGTCTTGATGTTGGTTGCATATAAGTCCTTTTCCATGATTAGTTGATAGTTAAATGTGAGCATTAAGGACCGTCAACAAGGTGCACGCATCGATATTTAAAGCATGATATATACTTACCTCTGGATCATGTCTATTATGTCTTGATAGAGTGCCAGGTCTTTTTTCATTGAGTCCCACACATTTATTTTTTGTTCCGTGATCTTAATCTCAATGAGTATCCAATGATCTCTGCATTTGTTTAGAGTCAACTTATATATGTATATCTTAATGCCGGATTAACTAAGACATGATATAACACAACACTTACCCCATATTGTAAGGGAAGAGTACCTTCTCCGTATGCCTTTGGTTATAAAAGAACCTCCAGAGGTTCTTCTCCATTTTCTTAGGCTTCAGATTCAATGGATCTTTAGTCTTAGTGTCCTTGTACACGACATATGGATCGATGAAACCATTTCGATTGTCTTTTTTCAATCTTTGTTCTCTCATCATGTGTCTGCACATCGTGAGCGTAGTATTACGAATACATACATATGCTATAATGGGATTAATGATTGAAAGGAAGAATCACTAATAGACAGTAGCAGCTCATGAGAGATTTGTCGAGAGCATTCATATGGAGAAGTTGGTGTACTTCACTAAAATCTATCCATATGACGTCATCTCCACGGAAGTAGTGTCGGTCCCGGACTCGGACGGCAATCAATTCTTCTTCCTTATGTTTTGACCTGACTCTCAAGTTGTACTCGTGCAGCTTGTATATTTGCGTACCAAGTCCTCGTACCTTCTCAGGGTGGCACATACTCCTGCCGTAAATGTACCGACTCTGATAGTCATCAACACCTCCATGGATTGGCGCATCGGTACGCCCTAGAAGTGCTTCTAGGGGCAGCCCAGTTTCTTCCATCCAATTGCCGAGTTCATCTAAGTCCACATTAGCAGGTATAGCCATTGCCATCAAGTTGACGTTTGAACCGTACTCATTCGCAACAACTAGTGGCTGAACTGATTGCTGCGCTTGTTCGCCGAGCTGTGCAACATTTTGCTGGATTTTTCTTTTGTCTGCCTTGATTTTCTTTAGGACAGTACGGTCGTAGTCTGATATTGTTGACCCTAGTTGTTTACTCGCAGCACGGTTCGCGTCTGTAATGTTCTGCACCACTTGACGTAGCTTTGAACGAGGATACATTAGGTATGGCGGCTCTTGCTCTGCTTTTTCTCTTAGCTTTGCATGTTTCAAAGAATGCTTTGACTTCTGCTTTGCTTGCAGCAAGAACTTCCTCATTGGTCTTCTCAAATGGAAGCTTGGTCGTCTTCGGGATCTTCGTGTTCAAAGCTTTCTTCTTTGCCGCAGGTGGTTGGAGTGATCTCTGTGTCTCGGCGGACGACCTCTTCCTCCTCGATGCAGCACCAGCCGGTGCCGACGAGGCGGCGGCCGTTGTCGGCATTAGCGGAGGCAACAGAGCAGGTGGAGCTTGCTGTTGTGGAGAAGATTTGGCCACAGGTGGCGTTGGATTCCTTCGTGGAGGAGATGCGGTGGCCGGTGGTGGGGATGCGGCCTTCTCTTGTACATCGTCGTCGTCGTCGTCGTCGTGTCCCACGGCACTATGGTCATGCGGTGAATGGACAGACGGACTTCGGTGGGGGGAGGCCCTGGATTTGAAGAAAAACAAATAAGGTATATTTATACATGAGTCAATGTAATTTGATACAGTATATAATTATAGAAAAAGCAGTAGCGTCCACAATAATCCGCACCTGCTAGGGTTCGGTTGTGGCGGCGGCACCCCAGGAATAATGATGTACCGTTTCCTCCAACATATGAATGTCTTCTCCACTTCACTAAGTGTCTTCTCTCCATCACCGCCTTCAATATCGAGAGGCACATTTTCACGGCCTCTGACCACTCTATCCACCGAGACACAAGCATATCTGGCTGGTATTGGGACGGAGTGGATCCTTGGTGTCTTGGTGGGGTCAATAGGAGATACGACACCGGTAGCCACCTTTATTGTGCCATCGCCCTTCGGAATATGGAGCTCACAAGACGTCAACGGAGTGGTGACGTCATCCACCGGGAATCGCAGCCCTACGTCATCAACTTGCCTCGCAGGCGCCTCCGTAGAAGCACAACTACTCTTTAGATGAGCTGAGCAAGGGCTGATGTTGGCGGTCGGTGGTTGTGACAAGCTTTGGAGGCGGGAAGTTACAGCTTCCTCCACGGCCTTTTGGATTTTCTCATCCATTGTGGCCTTCAGCGCTTGCTCCCACTCAAGGGCCCGTTGAGCCACTTCTTGGGTCTTTATGAGGCCTTCCTCCAATCTGCGTATTCGTTCCCTGTCCTCTTCCTTCTTTCTCTGGCGGCTTCTATAAGTTTCCCTATCAGCAGGGAAGGCATGCTCCCACGACACGGTGCCATAGCCTCTCGTCCGTCCACCGTGCTCAGGGTTCCCCAGGGCGAATGTCAACTCATCTTTATCTCTATTTGGCTGTCATTCTCCACTTTGAGCGATGGAGCGGGCCTGATGGAATCTTTCCACAACAGCTTGGATGCGTTCCCCATACACGACCTTTCTGGTCTCAAGGTCCAGTGAGCCTCCATGAGCGAAAAACCAGTGCTTCGCGCGCTCAGGCCACTCGAGGGATTCGGGCACCAACCCCCTGTCGATTAACTCTTTTTCGGCCTTTTCCCACTTAGGAATGGCGGTTTGGTAGCCACCTGATCCCATCGTAAAGTGGTAGGTCTTGCGTCGGGCATTCTCTTGGTTCTTTCTCACCCGTTCCTGAGCCTCTTCGGACATCTTGAACCGTACAAAGTCGTCCCAAAACGGCCGTAGCTTCGCATAGTTCGAAGAGTTGAAATCTGGAGTCATATTTCTCTTGATGTAGTCTTGATATAGACGCTTCTTATAGCCTTGGAACATTGGGGCCATCTTCTTCATAGACCAATCTTGGACTCTTTCCTTCAACTGTTCATCGTTTGTCTCCAGTGTGAAATGTTGCAAGACGTCACCCCAGAGTAGCTCCTTGTCACGTCTAGAGACATAACTGATTTCTGGGTGTTTCTTGTTCTCCTTCCATTCACGGACACTGATCGAGATCCTATCCCGGACAAGGTACCCTAAGTGGTAGACGAAGGCCCTTGAATGGGGTCCAAGTGGCTTGCCTGTTGCTTCCTCGAATTCTGAGATCACTAACCGGCCCTCCATAGGATTCTTCGAGCCTCGTACTCTCCGGCTGGTCCCCGTGGTTGTCGTCGAGCCAGAGGGCTATGTAGGAAGAAACAAGACAACTTAATACAAGATATTATTTCAAATTATATCTGTAAAAGCAAAGGAGACTGCCATGTTACAGACCTGCTGGCCAGCATTCTCTTGCTCATTCGGGTCGACCAAATACTGAGAGCAGTCATCGATGCCCTCAGGGTTCTAATCGCCTTCGCGGTCGTCGTGATAAACTTCTTCATTGGGACCGCAGATCAGGTTCATCATTTCCTCTTCGTGTTCTCACAGGTCGGCCATTTCTGCAGAAATATGTGACGCATGACTACTAGCACTACTGTGTATACCTGACAAGGAAACAATATATAAAACTAGGGTTTACAACTTAGGGTTTTCCGCAACAGTTTATGGCTAAGGGTTTGGGTTTACGGCTTAGGTTTCAAGGTTTAGAGTTTACGGCTTAGGGTTTACATCATTTGCTAACAAAAGTGGGATGATCTGAACCGATCACAAATAAGTGAGAGAGAGAGAGTATATGTGTTTAGGGCTTAGGGTTTAGGGTTTAGGGTTTAGGGGTTAGGGGTTAGGGTTTAGGGCTTAGGGCTTAGGTTTAGGGTTTAGTGTATATCATTTGCTAATAATTAAATATATCATAATTGTACCACTAATTTATACCACTAATTGTACCACTAATTATAGCACTAATTGTACCACTAATAGATCCATCTCGACATACCTGTAGTTTGAAGGCGGTGAGACGGCGGAGAGACGGCGGTCGATGCGGAGACTCGACGGGGACTTCGGTGACGACGGCAGAGAGACGTTAATCTGGAAGAAGGAAGAAAGAGGGAACAAATATTATATCACATTTACATATTGTGGCACATGCATGAAGCACTAAATATAGAAGAAAACAAAAACTAATTGCATAGTTTGTCTGTAATTTATAAGACAAATCTTTTGAGTCTAGTTAGTTTATAATTGGACAATATTTGCTACAAACAAACGAAAATGCTACAGTACCAAAATCCAAAATCTTTTCGGAACTAAACATGGCCTATGTGAAATATCCAAGTCTCTAAATAAATTTGTTAAAAAACTAGACTTAAAGATCTTTTCAATGATACTAAGGCCTTGTTTAGTTCCCAGAAAATTTTGCAAAATTTTTCAGATTCTCCGTCACATTAAATCTTTAGACGTATGCATGGAGTATTAAATATAGACAAAAATAAAAACTAATTGTACAGTTTGGTCGGAATTGACAATATGAATCTTTTGAGCCTAGTTAGTCCATGATTGGACAATATTTGTCAAATACAAATGAAAATACTACAGTATCGATATTCCAAAATTTTTTAGAACTAAACAAGGCCTAATTATGTATTATGAATATTAATATTTTTTACTATATATTTAGTTAAAGATATTTCTCTGTTTTTTCATATATTTTCATATTTTTTGTTTCTCTGTTTTTTCTCTGGCCGTGGGTTGATGTCGGCCGCCGGCAACGGGGCCGGCCGCGCCACCGCGCGCCTGCAGGCCGGGGCCGGCCGCGTCGGAGTTGTGCCGGCGTGGCGACCGACGATGTCTCTGGCCAACACGCGCGCGCCGTCGGCGTGGCGGTCGGGGCAACGGCGGCGCGCGGCGTCGTTTGTCGGGCCGGGCCGGGGGAGGAGGAGGCGGCCGCGTTGGGGACAAGAGGAGGAGGAGCGCAGGGCCGGAGGACGACGGCGGCGTGACGTACGGCGGGGAAGACGGAGCGACGGCACGGCGGTGCTCTACGGCGGCGGGGAAGACGGAGCGACGCGACGATGAAGAAAATGGAGCAGAGGGCGAGATCGACGAGTGGTAGGGAAGGAGGAAGAAGGGCTCTGCCCTTTATAGGGCAGGGCACCTTTAGTCTCGGGCCGAGCCACCGCCCGGGACTAAAGGGTCTTTAGCCCCGGTTCCAGTCTGGAACCGGGACTAAAGGTGGCTCGGCCTGGGACTAAAGAGTTTTAACCGCCAGTTTAGGCGCCGTAATTTTCTTTTCCCTTTTTTATTTTTCCTTTACACTGTTAAATGCAGTATAAATTAAATAGATCTGATAAAATTGTTAAAAAAATACACATTAATTTTATTCTGCTCTACTCTTCACTATAAAAATTTTAAACACAATTATTTTTCAAATATTTCATATTATTCAAAATAAACGTTATTTATAATGAATATTGTGTTAATGCAAAAATATAATGGCCAATTAAATTTAAAAAAATTATTGGCTTTAGACAGATACTTGGTTTTTTGGTCATTTGGACATTAATCTTTTGTTTCTTTAATAATAATTATTCAAATGCGCGACATTGATTGTATAAATTTAAAATTTAAATTTTGAAAAGTTGTAAGGTGGATTTTGGAATCCTGGATGACCTCAAATGGAAAACTCATAAATACAAAGTTTGTTTCACTCATCAAGACCTACATTTTCTCTAATGGTCACATTTTCATTTGAAAAAGTTTAGACCATCCAATTCTGAAATTTGAAAGAATTCATAGTGTAAGGCTAATTTTCGGAACTATGGATGGCCTCAAATGGAAAACTCATGAATACCAATATTGCTCCACTCATCAAGATCTACATTTCATATATAGACCATTTTTGCATTTGACAAAGTGCTCGCAAAGTGTAGTTCAAAATCCACACTTCCCACGTATAGTTTCATATAGTTTGTGTGAGATTCAAGATTTGGTGAGTAATGTTTACATAAACTTTTTCAAATGGAAAAATAGTCTATATAGAAAGTTTGGATATTGATTAGCTCTAACAACTTGGTATTCAAAAGATTTTCATTCCAAGTCATTTTCTCCGTCGTTTGACCAAAGCCTGTCTTCGAATTTGAAAACATGTGCCTGGGACTCGATCAAATTTATCCGGATGAAAATATGGTCCAAGTTTGAAATGTAGGTCTTGATGATCTCTAACAACTTGGTATTCAAAAGATTTCCATTTGAAGTCCTCAAATGGGTCATTTGACCAAGTTTGACCAAAGTCAAAACAGTGGGTTTCACAAACACACACTTTGACCGAGCCCTGGATGGCCTCAAATGGAAAACCCATGAATACAAAGTTTGTTCCACTCATCAAGGTCTACATTTTCTCTAATGGT
Organism: Sorghum bicolor; assembly: GCF_000003195.3. NCBI lineage: Eukaryota > Viridiplantae > Streptophyta > Magnoliopsida > Poales > Poaceae > Sorghum > Sorghum bicolor. Next base: position 17,943,494 of record NC_012877.2, read on the forward strand.
CACATTTTCATTTGAAAGTTTGGACCACTCAATTTTGAAATTTGAAAAAATTCGTAACGAAACGCTAATTTTCAGAACCATGGATGGCCTCAAATGGAAAACTCATGAATACCAATATTGCTCCACTCATCAAGATCTACATTTCATATATTTGCATTTGACAAAGTGCTCGCAAAGTGTAGTTCAAAATCCACACTTCCCACGTATAGTTTCATATAGTTTGTGTGAGATTCAAGATTTGATGAGTATTGTTTACATAAACTTTTCCAAATGGAAAAATGGTCTATATAAAAAGTTTGGATATTGATGAGCTCTAACAACTTGGTATTCAAAAGATTTTCATTCCAAGTCATTTTCTTCGTCGTTTGACCAAGTTTGACCAAAGCCCGTTTTTGAATTTGGCAACATGTGCCTAGGACTCGATCAAATTTATCTGGATGAAAATATGATCGATGTATGAAATGTAGGTCTTGATGAGATCTAACAACTTGGTATTCAGAAGTTTTCCATTTGAAGTCCTCAGATGGGTCATTTGACCATGTTTGACCAAAGTCAAAACAGTGGGTTTCACAAACACACACTTTGACCGAGCCCTGAATGGCCTCAAATGGAAAACACATGAATACAAAGTTTGTTCCACTCATCAAGACCTACATTTTCTCTAATGGTCACATTTTCATTTGAAAAAGTTTGGACCACTCAATTTTGAAATTGGAAAGAATTCATAGCGAAATGCTAATTTTCAGAACCATGGATGGCCTCAAATGGAAAACTCATGAATACCAAAATTGCTCCACTCATCAAGATCTACATTTCATATATAGACCATTTTTGCATTTGACAAAGTGCTCGCGAAGTGTAGTTTAAAATCCACACTTCCCACGTATAGTTTCATATAGTTTGTGTGAGATTCAAGATTTGGTGAGTATTGTTTACAAAAACTTTTCCAAATGGAAAATGGTCTATATAAAAAGTTTGGATATTGATGAGCTCTAACAACTTGGTATTCAAAAGATTTTCATTCCAAGTCAATTTTTCCGTCGTTTGACCAAGTTTGACCAAAGCCCGTCTTCGAATTTGAAAACATGTGCCTGGGACTCGATCAAATTTATCCAGATGAAAATATGATCCATGTATGAAATGTAGGTCTTGATGAGATCTAACAACTTGGTATTCAGAAGTTTTCCATTTGAAGTGCTCAGATGGGTCATTTGACCATGTTTGACCAAAGTCAAAACAGTGGGTTTCACAAACACACTCTTTGACTGAGCCCTGAATGGCCTCAAATGGAAAACTTATGAATACAAAGTTTGTTCCACTCATCTACGTCTACATTTTCTCTAATGGTCACATTTTTATTTGAAAAAGTTTGGACCACTCAATTTTCAAATTTGAAAGAATTCATAACAAAACGCTAATTTTTGGAACCATGGATGGCCTCAAATGGAAAACTCATGAATACCAAGAGCTTACAATTATATTACACATAATGTTAAAATTATATTACACAAGATGTCAAGTACAAATCACTACCATTATCAAGCTAGCACAATGGTAAACTTTTTCTTAACGTAATGCCCTTGGTTATGATCATTCTGTAACCATGGAGTGTCCTCTGCAGCGAGCATGATGCTTGGGTCTTTGGCCACACAGAAGGGTCGAATGCTTCCTGTTTGTACTCATCCCACATACGCACACCTGGTTTGCTCCGTAGAAGCTGGAGTTCCTCAACCAATGGCCTTAGGTAAACATCGATGTCGTTGTCAGGTTGCTTCGGACCTTGGATGAGCACCGGCATCAAAATAAACTTCCGCTTCATGCATAACCACGGAGGAAGGTTGTAGATACATAGAGTAACAGGCCAAGTGCTATGACTAGAGCTCTGGTCCCCAAAAGGATTAAATCCATCCGTACTCAATGCGAACCTTAGGTTTCTTGCGTCCTCTGCAAAGTCCGGGAATTCTCTATCGATTCCTCTCCACTGAGAACCATCTGCAGGGTGTCTCGACATGTTGTCCACCTTACGGTCTTCTTTGTGCCATCGCAACAACTTTGCATGCTCCTTATTTCTGAACAAACATTTTAGGCGTGGAATTATTGGAGCATACCACATAACCTTGGCAGGGATTCTCTTCCTCGGACGTTCTTCGTCCTCAACATTGCCAGGGTCATCCCGTAAGATCTTGTACCGTGACGCATGGTAAACAAGGCATTCATCTAATTTCTCGTGCTCGCCACGGTACAGGATGCAGTCATTAGGGCATGCATGTATCTTCTCGATTTGTAATCCCAAAGGGCAGACGATCTTTTTTGCTTCGTATGTAGTGGTGGGTAACTCATTAGGCTTCGGAAGCATTTTTTTGGATCTTCAGTAATTTTCCAAATGCCTTGTCAGAAATACCATTCTCTGCCTTCCACTGTAACAACTCCAGTGTTGTGCCTAGCTTTTTCTGTCCCTCTTCGGCTGATGGGTAGAGTAGCTTCTTGTGATCCTCTAGCATTTGGTCAAATTTAGCCTTCTCCTTTACACTTTCGCAATCTCTCTGTACGTCGCGAATGACATCACCAAGAGCATCGTCATCATCAACGATACTGTTTCATGCATCCCCGTCTTCTTCACCTTCGTCCACTACTGCGAAGTCGCAATATTGAGCAAACATATCGTCAGGGTACGCTTCCTCTTCTTCACCTTCTTCCATCATAACCCCAGTCTCTCCATGTTTGGTCCAACAAATATAGTTTGGCATGAAACCATTCGTGAACAAGTGCAAGTGAATTTCTCTTGAGTTTGAAAATTCCTTCAAATTCTTACACACGGCACATGGACAGCACATAAAACCATCCCGCTTATTTTGCTTTGCCACTCTGCGGAATTCTCGCACGCCCTCAATGAACTTGTTGGAGTGGCAATCGGCATTGTACATCCAATGGCGTGACATTATCTGCATTACCGTGGAATTGTAATTTTTCTATTAGAAGCTATAATTTTATCACTAAAGAAAATTAATTTCAAGAATTTTTAAAGTGAAAAACAATTTATTTAACAATTACAACAAAAATTATATTATTAATATTTTAAAATAAGAACATGACCATATTAAAGTAAAAAATATCCTATAATATCTGTAATAGAACTAAACATGATTTGTGTATATATAGTAGTAATGATTTGTGTAAACTAATTTCTAGCGGGCACACACTTAGCATCGTTCAAAAAAATTCAAACATGAGAAGATGATGATTAGAGAGATAGCAACATGAAATAATTAAAATAGACATATGTCCAATATGAAATTACATATGGCGGTGAGAAACATAGGAGGATGAAGCTAGCAACCTTTCAAACAAATCGACGACGGCGTAGAAGCGTTGAAATGGATCGATCGCGGGAGATGAGAGAAATAACAAGCAAGAACAATGGAAGAACAAGCAAGAACAAAGGACCTCGGGCTCGGGCAGGGAGAGGAAGAAGGGAGGAGGGAAATTCAATTTATAGCGGGGAGGGTTTAGTCCCGGTTGGTGTTACCAACCGGGACTAAACACCTATCTTTAGCCCCGGTTGGTGCCAACGACCGGGACAAAAGGTTTAGTCCCGGTTAGTGGCACAAACCTGGGCTAAAGGTAGATCTTTAGTCCCGGTTGGTAACACACCAGGACTAAAGGTCCCTCCCCGACAGCGCCTGACACCGGAGCCAAGGGACCGTTAGTCCCGGTTGGCTTTACCAACCGGGACTAAAGATCTCTTTTGTCCCGGGCGCCAAAAATGCCGGGACTAAAGCTCATTTGGCACATCGACGAAAGGTTCTGTTCTCTAGTAGTGTCACTTTACTTTGGACTACAACCCATAATTGTTGATTTAATGAAGGTATCTCTAGTATGTCCTATATCTGGTTGCATTTTTTATTTATGTTGTAGTCACTAAATGTTTAACATCACTTTTAAATTATCATTGCCAAGCCCTATTCTATTCATGTTTCATGACGGTGGCTCATGTGGTAGGGCACGTCGCCAACTGCTTTGGTGGAGGCTGTCGTCGGTGGTGGCAGTTTCTGCAGTGGATTGGTGACGGAGGCTAGCATTTACTGGAGCAGGTCAGCAGGATGTTGTGCTGGTAGTGCTTTCAACCATAGCTATCCCACTCGTACTTTAGATCAAGTTTTTTTTTATCACAAACGGGAATTATATTAATAACAGCAAGATGCTGTAGAGATGAGTACATCTGGAACAGAAAGTTCCTGGAGAGCACTCAGAACAGGGCACTGCTGATTATGAGCAGTGGATGAGCAACTCCTCCGAGGGAGGACTGCTGAGAGTCTAGATGCCTGGGTGGCTAGACTATGCGCCGTCAAATTTGAGGTTCTGGGAATCTTGCGAATGGAAAAGTCGCCTGCATCTGCAAAATTCTTGTAGATTTGAGTGAAAGGCTTCATCCTCCAGTCCGGGGGGTGGGCGACAGATTCCTAATTTAGGAATAGCACCAGCTGCTGGCAATCTGAAAGAATATAAGAATTTTGTGCTTGGAGGAGATGCAAGAGATGAGCTGCTAGAGCAGCAGCCGCTGCTTCCGCCATGAGGACAGAAGAGACCTGTTCAACACGCGCCTTAACAAGAATTTTGATCGGAGGCTGCACCTGCACATCAATAAAAAAGATTCCAATACCTGCAGGTCGAAAGAAGGGGTGGCTCTGATCCGGCAGCGTGGATGCATCAACATAACATCTGGGCCCTGTTAAAGATGCTGGAATAGACACAGTAAGATTTGAAATGCAGGGATTATGGATTGCCATACCAATGGGTTGTGTGGAGTTTTGCAGCTCCTGTTGTTCTTTCTGTAGAGTTGGGGTAGCAGCCTCTGTGTATGCTTTGACAGCATTGTGCACCTAGTTTGGGGTCCATGTCTTCCTCTGAAATCTATTATCATTTCCTGCTTTCCACAAGAACCACAAGGTAATAAAAAATTTGCTTAAAAGGTCATCGGGAGTAGAATCATCAATAAAGGAGGTTAAGATTTCTTGTACTCCATCGTCTTCAATAGGAAGATTATCTGTTATCAGAGCAGGGCTAGAGGAAAACCAAACAGCTTTAGGCAGGTGACAGTGGAAAAAGAGATGAGCATCATTTTCTATTTGACCACAACTGTTGCAGTTTTGGTTAATGTTAATATTTTTTGTGTACCTTGCTGCTCTGTCTCCTGTAGCCAAGGCCCTTCTGATCAGTCTCCAGGCAAAGGTTTTGATGAAAGGTGGCATCTTGGGCGCCTTCCAGACCTTCTGGAGGATTGATTTAGCTTGAGGAGAGATGCTCCTAGATCCTGCATCTGGCAGCTGAATGATATTTTGATTATACAGGTACTTGTATATATCTTTGGTAGTGCAAACTCCATTTTTAGATGGTTTCCATCTTAAAATGTCATCCTCTGGATTATTGTGGTTAGTTGGAACAATTCTTATCTGAGAAATTTCATTAGTTAACTGATTATCAAAAACTGATTGAATGTAAGGTTGATGCCAAGTTTTAGATTGGGGATGAAATAAATCGGCAACTGTTGCTGGCATTGGGGTTTGAGTGATAGGCAGATTAACATGACTGTAGATATCATACCAGTTAGGGCACCAGGGTGAAGACCAGATAGAGCTATTGCCTCTATGGATCTGCAGAATTGAGTTGCTAGCCAGCTCATCTTTAACCTGCAAAACAGAGGACCAAAAAACAGATCTGGGGCCAGAAGAAACTGCATTCCAGAAAGAGGTATTGTGGAAATATTTGGCTTTAAGGATATCTGAAAGGAAATTGTCCTTTCTAACAGCTATGTTCCATGCAGCCTGCATAATAAGACTTTTATTAATAGTGGGGAGATCTCTAATCCCCAAACCTCCATTCTCTTTTGGCTAACACATGTCGTCCCAGGATCTGAATGCAATAGGGTTAGTAGCATTTTCTTCGTGGACCCCAGCCCACCAGAATCTTCTGATGATAGTAGTGAGCTGTGTAAGAAAAGTTTTGGAGAAAAGCACAGTAGACATATAATAAATAGGAATAGAAGCTAGAACAGATTTAATATAAGTGAGGCGACCTGCATGGTTGAGAGTATTAGCTTTGACAGTGGTTAGCTTGCCTCTAAACTTAGACTTGATGAAATTGTAAGCTTTATTCCTATCATTGTGAGAAAACAGAATAGGATGACCTAGGTGCATGGTGTTTGGAACAAGATCAGGAACAGAAAAGATGGCCCTAATGCAGTCTCTAATGTTCTGGGGCACCTTTTTACTAAAAAGAATAGAAGATTTTTGCAGATTTGGAGTTTGCCCAGAGATATTACAAAAATTGTTTAAGACATTTTTAATTGTATTGGCCTCATGGGGAGATGCTTGCCCACAAATGATAAGGTCATCAGCAAACATAAGAGAGTGGATAGGGGGGCAGTTGGGGCCTAGGGATATACCTGCTAGTTGATTGCTTTGAAGTTGTTGCTGAAGACTCTTGGACAGTTCATTGATGGCTATAACAAACAAATAGGGTGAGAGAGGACATCCCTGTCTGATGAGCTGGTTTAAGGAAATCAGTAGGCTGTCCATTGACTAGAACAGAGAAGGTGTTGGTAGAGATGCAAGAGTAAATAAGGGAAATAAAGTGATCAGAGAGACCCAACCTTTTCAAAGCAGTGGCAATAAAGTTCCAATTGATGCGGTCAAAAGCCTTAGCTAGATCAATTTTAAGGATAAAAACCATATGGTTCCAATTGTTAAGATTAAAAGAGTGAATGATTTCTTGAGAAGCTATAATGTTTGTAGTGATATGTCTGTTATGAACAAAAGCAGTTTGACCAGCATGGATACTACCAGGAAGATGGGGCTTAAGCCTCTCAGCTAGGGATTTCGCAATAATCTTATAGGAGACATTACAAAGGCTTATAGGTCTAAAGTCTTGCGGAGTCATGGCTTGAGTTTTTTTAGGAATGAGAGCAATGAAAGTTCTATTTATATCAGAATGAAGAATAGCAGAAGAATAAAAATCAGTTACCAATTGTAGAACATCCTGTCGAATCCATGGCCAGGCAGCCTTATAAAAAGCTGCATTGAAGCCATCTGGGCCTGGCGACGCGTTGCTGCGCATGTTCTTTAGGATGGTGTGTAACTCTTGAAGATTTGGAACTGAGTTGGTGTAATCCTCATAGTCCAGATCAAGTGTTCCTACAGAATCATTGTTAGATAGATGAATAGATAGTTGATAATTACTTTGGACCTCATCTACTGTATTGAAAAGGTTTGTGAAGTAGGAGTTGAGAGTGTTAGCTATTTGTTGGTGAGTTGTGGAGAAGGTCCCATCTGGATTCTGTAAACTGCTGATTCTATTTTTCCTTGTTCTCTTGGTGATTGATTGATGGAAGTATGCAGTGTTGCGGTCCCCTAAATTGGCCCAATTTTTCTTTGCTCTCTACCTATGAAATTCTTCATTTTTGATTAGAAGTTGTTCATGTTGCATCACTAGGTGATTCTGGACGTCGAAGTCTTGAAGGTGGGGAGGTTTAGATTGTTGAGTTAGAATCTCATTTTCTACCATCTCCAATTGATCACTGATTCTTGGTTTTCTTTTCCTCCACTTTCTGAGGTCGGATGCCAAATATGCTGCCTTTTGGTTGAAGGATCTTGAGGCCGATCTATCCCAACTGCTCCAAGCAACTTCATTAAAATCCTGTTCCAAAAGCCAATAATTTTCAAAGCGGAAAGGTTTAACAGTTTTAGAAATGGAGGATTTTAGCATAGTGAGAATAGGAGCATGATCACTCTTAAGCATCGGGAGATGGAGGACTGTAGACGATGGAAAGGCTGAGCACCAGTTTGCATTGCCTAACGAACGATCCAAATGCTGAAAAGTTGGGATCGTATTGAAACGCTTGTTCGTCCACGTGTAGGCCGGACCGCTGTATCCCAAATCGATAAGCCCACACTGCTTAACATAATCACAGAAACGATTAATACGGGTAAGGTTGGTCCGACAAGTACTTTAGATCAAGTTGGATTCTTTCACATGTCACACATAACAATCCTGTGTATATCCAGGATCAGTAGTGCTAGATCAACACAGGTACTACCTGTTTATTATTTCACATTTATTATTTTTCTATGGGATAACCATTCTTGTCGGCCTAGATAAAAAAAATTCTGGATGGTTTCTTTCTTGATCATATTGCATCTTATCTGTTGCCTGACACCTGGACAATCAGTATTGTTGCAGATTGTCTAGTCTCATGACTTTATACTAATATGGTGAGATGACATGCCAATTTAATATGGTAGGACCTATCTGAATTTTGTATGGGTACCATAAAATTTGATTTTATATTTGTGCTGTTGCAGTCATCAGATTTGAGCTCCTATCTTAAATTTTTGTTCTCATATTAAAGAAATCCAACATTTATCTGTAGGTCGAGAAGATAAATGGATGATCACACTAGTGGAATGCTAGAGTATGGAAGGAAGGAGAAAGGAGGACTGCCATTCTAAGAGGGATCTTTATTTTTATATTTGACTCCCATAGGAATTTGTACTCTGTACAAAAATTGTGTCATGAATTACGTGGATGATACTAATTGTAATAGAATAAATTTCTTATACTATATGGCTGAGTGCTTATTTTTCATGTGTCGGATGTTCTTGCATTTTTCATAAAATTATACTAGTATTATCCCTCATATTTTTCTAAAAATAAATATTTATGATTAATAATGATTTAGTGATTTATTCTTTGCAACACATATAAGTGTTGCAAAAAAGTAAATTAATATGTTGCAATAAACTATAGATGTAGTTTGCCGATGATTTGTACAAACGCATGTAAGTGTTGCCATAACCCATCATTATGCATTGCAACTTTGCAACGGTTAATAGTACGCATTACTAACAGAATAAGTGTTGCTATAGATCCTTGCAACGCTACTTTAAGCAACGCATATTAGATACGTTGGTATAGACTCTGCCAACGCATATATGAACTTTTAGCAACACATATTTGCATTGCAAAAGGGGGTGTCATTTTGTAGTGGGTCGTCAACAAAATTTTCTAGAAGATGTCTTCTATTCATACATCACCCTGCATAAAATAATCAAAATAGAAAAATACAGGGTAAAGCTGTATGAGAGAATTGATAATCTCAATCATATTAGTGATGCGAATGATGACTCAAAATTCCGTATTCATTCTTATTAGTAATCAACCTTCCCCGGCAACGGCGCCAACAATGATTGTTGGGCATTCTTAACGTCATTACCAAAAGTAGACTTAGTTTTCTAATTCTGATAACGGCGCCAAAAATGCCGAACCTATCCCTCATGCCACTTAAGCCAAGTTGTCATCCCCAGCATGACATGAGAGACGCGGTATTGAAATATGCAATTGCTCTTCTGAATAAATAAATGAGATCTGCAAGCGCACAGATTAATACCGATATAGCATTTTAACCGGGAAGTATTCCAGGTATCGTTATTTATATTTTTACCACTGGGAAGGGATTGCTAATCATCAATGTTGATTATAGAATGAAATATGGAATTGAGTATCTATCACTGCATGTGTAATAGAGTGCATTTATCTATCTCTTTCATACAGGGATAAATGTCACATAAAATATAGATAAAGTATGAATGGTGACAAAGACAATTAATCTGATCAGCATAACTAGCCACATATAATAATGATAAGCACCTCAACAGATATTCTAGCAAGTCATTAGCATGGAATTAGGATGAACTACAAGAATATTTCCTAAGTTATTCTTAACTATAAAGTCTAGCATATCATAGTTAGTGCAATTATACTTGGCAATCATTGCGAGACAGGACTACACCCATACATAGTGATATTATCAAGGAAGATGAGAAACATAGCAATCACTCCCCTGTAATAATGTTGCTCTGCCTGCCCTATACACGGGAGGGGGACTATATAAGAATCAATGGAGCTATCACCACCACAAACTACCCCGCGATCCGGCATATAGGGTACAATCGCAGATAAATACGGTATAGGCACCACGCCTACACAATACTTATCATTTACCCACTGTACACATGGATAAACGCTATACGATCCTAAACATGTGTATAATTCCAATCTAACTAAGCCAAGCATATAACTATGATAAACTAAGAACGATATAATTGCAAATATAAACAAGTAGAGCAAAGTCATAATTAATATATTGAAGTAGAACAAAGTCATATTCATAATATTGAAGAACAATGATGAAAAAATGAAGAACAGTAGAGGAATTACCAAGAATCCTCTTGACAGATCCGGAAACCAATCGAAGATTGACTCCTTCTAGTTCTAATCCTATGTAGCTATGCTAAACTAGAGATCTAGTTGATGTGGTGGCTCTAGGGCTTGATCAGAGACTTCTTCTCCCGAGATGAATGAATGAATTAGGGTTTCAGAGGTGCCTCCTCCAGGGGCCAGGGGGCCTGCTTATATAGTCCCTCCAAATGAATATGGGTCGTCGGATCAAACCAACCTTAATCGCACGGTTTTCCTTAATCCTCTAGGTCGGTGGAGCATTATCCGCGAGACGGAGCCTGATTGGCCCAGGTAGCAGGGTGGGCGCCCAAGGGGGGAGGGCGGGCGCCTTGTCCCCGGGCTCACTCGGCCTCCCGCTCGTTCTCGTGGCTTCTGGACTCTTCTAGGTTAGGGAAAATTGCGCAGCACAAAATTATCTCTATGTAAACCCGACGTGTGGGCCTTTCCTCCATATTTCCTGATAACCCCCTGCAGAAATAGACAAACACCAAAACTCGTGGAATTCTGTCATATAAAACCCTAAGTCTAGGTGTCGGTTGCATTTGGGTCCTTTTCTCTATTTATTTGTTGATTATATTTGATACTTAAGGACCGTCAACAAAAGACATAATGAAACTCTTCCCAATTTTCCAAAACATTTCCACATGCTCACCCAATAAAGGGAACTCAGTGCTCCTTTGGTCAGATAGCTGGATAGATCAAGCGGCAAAGGATATGTTTCCCCAGCTTTTCTCCTTCACCAGAAAGCCCAAATGCTCCATAAAATTCTTTCTCAACCAGCCATTGGAGATGATCTTTAGTCCCCTACCTCTACCACACATTGCTGCCGAACAGCTCGAGGAACTACAAGACATCATGCATAACAGACAATGGGATGAGAATCTTAATGATATATGGTCATACAATTGGGGAACATCGAACTACAGTAGTAAGAAGGCTTACTCTCTTTTCCTCAAATCTCCCCCTAACTCACCACTCTTTAAATGGCTCTAGAAATCAGGCAATCTGGGTAACCACAAATTCTTCTTCTGGCTACTCCTGAGAGACCGACTGAATATCAAGAACCTTCTATGCAGAAAACACATGTTCCTAGATGACTATACATGTGTGATGTGTTCTCAGGGATGTGAAGAGACCAGCCTCCACCTGTTTTTTTGGATGCAGCTTCAGCAAAGAATGCTGGGAAACCATTCCCATCTCTTGGGACCTCAACCTCAATCCTATGGACATGATTTTACAAGCACGATTACACTTTGGTAGTCCCATCTTTAGAGAAATACTCATTACGACCTGCTGGGTCATATGGAACACAAGAAACAACATTATCTTTGACCATGGTCAGAAGAATATACATGTCTAGAAAAGACAGTTCAGGGATGAACTTGCTTTAGTTTGTAACAAAGCAAGATCTAGTGTTAGCTCTGCTCTTAGTAGTTGGAAAGAGTCTTACGGTGTAATAGTTTTGCTCTTTTTCTTTTGGGCGTGCCGCCTTGTACCCTTGGGCATTTGCCTCTGTAACTATTCTTTTATTTAATGGAAAAAAGGGGAGGGGAGCTCCCCCACCGTTTCATCAAAAAAATAATTGCCAAATAAAAAAGAAAGTGCTGCAGTACCAAAAAAATTCATCTCCTCAACTAAACAAGGCCTAGAATTAGTATGTTTGAAAAGATATTGTTTGCACTATTTCATAAGTTCACCAGTGATATGAAAGAATACCTACCTTAGTTGCTCTGAACATAAAACTGTGTACTTCTAATGAAGCATAGGAGTATGTGCACCAAAGCTTTGGAATAGTACATAAGAGCTGACACCAAATTTTAAAAGTGCTTCTTGGAACTCTCTCCAATGCCACATGAGAGTGAGTCCACAGAGAATGTTCTTGTACACAAAATCTTGTTGAACTCATTGGACTTCTCTAATGCTCCACTATAGAAGTCTTGTTGCACATCAGAGCTATCTGGTGCTACATGCGATAGCACAATAAAGATATTATGGGTAGTGTTGTGCTTATGTGTATATACACATATATATTCTATTTCTGGCCATGAATACAATTCTTGTACACTTGCTAAGTCTTATGCATATACTATAGCATACTTTGAGCATCTACACTCGTACACTCTGCATTGGGTTTGCATCTTTGATGTGTGAGAGCTAGATTCTAGTGCATTGTATTAAGAGAGTGATCAAGTGGCACTAGAAGATCATCGTGCAAGCCAATTTTCTTGTTACTTTTTGGTTGTTGCCTTTATCATCTAGGCGCCTTGGAGTTTGCAGACTCTATCAAAGCACGTGTTGGTGCTCCTTAGAAGATTGTGAGGGCTATTGAGCACATCCCCACTGGAGGAGGTGAAGAGCATCACTAGTGGAATAGAGGTCTTAGTAGCTCCTTAGTTTTATCTCGAGACCAAGCACTTAAGACACCGAGACAATCTTGCGAGGTTGGAAGCTTGACAGAGGGGAGACGAACAATTGAGCTCACTTCAACATGGGTGACTGACAAGTCATAGATACCATAGGATAAAATCTTGTGTCATCACTCTGTAGTATCTCTTGATCTCAAGTTCAAAAGCTTTACTTTTGTGTTGTTCACATTCTTAGACTTGAATTGATTACTTGTCACCCTAGGCTGCAAAACCCGCTAGCTGTAAAGTAACTTATTAGGGCTCTCTTGTTTTACTAATCAAAATTGCCAAGTGTCTTTAAATTTCAAGTAATCACCATCTATTCACCCTGCAGTTAGGTCCTTAGGTCCTACACAATTTTAGATTTTATTTTCACTTGTGATAGAGACTCTTATTCAGACCAAGCCACAAAACTTCAACAGTGATAGGATATCTTTTTTAGAACACGACAGGTGTTGGAACATTAGAGTTGTAATGAATCATGAAGTATGGTTGATGCTACTTGGTTTTAACTTAGATTTTTGGACCCTTGACCTCTTACCTTAGCCTTGATCCATGCCAAGCCATCACTTCCCCTTCATCTATGCTTAGTCCCTTGAAGCCTCAACTTAGTATATCTCTTCATACTATCTTTCATTTTGAATGTATGAGTGATAGAGGATGGAACTTTAATTTGTTCCGTTATCTGAAAATTCTTTCATTTTGAACCAATCTTCACTTTGTATTAATACCCAATCCACACTGAAATCCATTGATTTTTAAAGAACCATATCCAAGTCATTTGAAAAGACCCATTTTATTTTGCCACTTTGACTTGGCACATCTTCACTTGATTCAATGATATTTCATGCTATAAGCATAAGTTCAAACAATGAGACCATATATAGGCATATAACCATACCCCTTTCCACTTTTGGAACCTGGCTTGTCATTCATTCACAATACCACCTCTCATGGAACATAGCACTTGTTTATAGTACAATTGAACCTTGATTCACAAACATCTATCCATATGACTACATCACAAATGTATATAATGAATCTAATATCCTGCTCAATGCCTAGCAAAACAATCTAGTCCTTTAATTAAGTCTATCATTCAATACATAAAACTCACTTAAGGGCTAGATGCATTTCATATATGTTAATTTCCTAAAAAATATGTGGAAGGACAATCCAATATCCCCCAATCTCCGAACCCTGAAACCCTTCTTAGCCATGGCCATTTTGATCCTTTTCACATATAACTTCTAGTCCAAGGACGAAAGCAACATGCACCATGCAATAGATTGCTATGGATATCAAAACATTTACAAATATAAACAGACTTTCTTTTTTAGCGGATGGCACAAATTTGCATGTAATAACTATGTCCTTTGACTAACAATCATTTTCTTTAATGCATATCTTTATCTATCAACAATTTACTTGCATGTTGTTTATCAGTTAGTCGCTTTCTTTTTTTTTTTGAAGTAACATTAGTCGCTTTCTGTTGCTAATAGGTCAAATCGTATTATCAGTCACTCTATGCTCTCTTCGTTTTATCTCGTTACTTATGTTGTTTCCTTTGCTCACCATCCCCACTGTGTCGCCACCATGCCCTTACCTTCTTCCACCTCTCTAGCAACTATTGAACAGATTAACGATGCCTAGAGCCTATTTTCCTAGTGATTTGATATATCAGGCCTAGTTTATTCAAGGCCTTGTTTAGTTCCCAGAAAATTTTGCAAAATTTTTCATATTTCCCGTCACATCGAATCTTTAGACGCATGCATAAAGCATTAAATATAGATGAAAATAAAAATTAGTTATACAGTTTACCTATAATTTATAAGATAAATCTTTTGAACATAGTTAGTCTATGATTCAGATAATATTTATTAAATATAAACAAAAATATTACAGTATCTATTTTATAAAAAAATTAAAACTAAACATGATCCAAGCCCAAACGGCCTGAACTAAAGATTTCCAAACGTGCCGGCACGGCACTACACGGCCCTAGCCCGTCTGGGCACGGCACGGCTGGCACGGTAAAAGAAGCGTGCCGTGCCGAGCCGTGCCACCGTGCCGGGAAGCAGGCACTAGCACGGCCCTAAAATCCTAGGACCGTGCCAAACGTGCCGTGCCAGCACGCCGGGCCAGCGTGTCCCGTGCCGGCCCTGGCACTAAAACTTCACAAGTCTATATATATTCATTCAACTTGAAATTTCACGGTGCAAATTTATAGTATTTGTAAACTACTAGAAAAGAACGAAAATTACACAGAAAAGCAAAGAATACACAGACAAATTTGAAACTAAAACTAATTAAAGTAGGAGTTGTGCAATGGCTGCCTCATTAAAAACCTGTTAGGTAAAACTCACCCTTGTGAGAAACCCTAACAGGAAAAGCCAGCTCCTAATATAGTTCATGAGTTCATTACATCCATCCAGGCATCCAGCCACCAAAATGTTCCAAGTCCCAAGCTATTACATAACTGTTACAAAAATGGAGAACTTAATCAACATCAAGATAAAGAGCTTCAAAGGCCTCCTCAAGGTCCTTATCCTCCACCATGTGCTCCAGTCTTGCTTCAGCATTCTCCCAGTACTTGATGCAGGTAAGTGCCTCCACAGTCTCAGGGTTCAGCCTCCGACGACGCTCCTCGATGATCCTGCCAGTAGTGCTAAAGGTAGATTCTGAAGAAATGGTTGACACAGGCACAATAAAGATATCTTTTGCAAGAACAGAAAGCACAGGATAAGTAAGCTTGTGCTCATGCCACCACTGCATGAGGTCAAATTCATCATCTAACTGGCTGACTGTGTCAGAGTCCAGGTAAGATGCAAGCTCACTAGAGTTAGAAGCAGAAGCTACATGTAGTAAAGAGGTGGCAGAAACACCCCTGGACTCATCAAGATTAGAAGGGAGGGAAGAACAACCAGCTCCAATGTCAAGCTCATCATCATCATAAATGTCAGCCCAAGCTGTTCTTTTCTTACCAGAATGGGATGTAGGTACAACCCTTTTGAGCCTAACAGAGCCATACATTGCATCATACCTGTTGTACATCCTGAAAAGAAGAGCTCTAGTGTCCAGCAGTGTGTTAGTGTAACCAATATTAAAAAGAAAATTCAACTTTCTTAGGACTTTGTTAAAGCCCTTAATCTTAGCTCTTGGATCCAGTATGAATGCAATGGAGTAAAGATCAGGTATGTTCTTCCAGTATTTGTGATACTTGTCAATCATGGACTGCACAACAGATCTCAGATGCTCATCATGCTGATATTTATGCAGATGAATAGCAATTTTGACAATATGATGGATCATAAGTGGAGAAGTAGGATAGTACACACCAGATAATGCAACAGTAGAGTCATAAAACAGTTCCAGAAATTGTAACATCTTCTCAGCCATTTTCCAGTGATCATCAGTCAACAGGAAAGGACCACCAGGTGCTCTAGGATAATTAGCCTCAATAAAAGTACTAAAAGTACTCCTATGAGGTAACAATGTTTTCAGCATAAGGTAGGTGGAGTTCCACCTCACATCCATATCTAGTGAGAACTTACTAGGTCTAACAGATGAAGCAATGCAATAACTCTTGTATGCAGTAATTCTTTGATTAGATGAGTTCAAAAAAGAGATTGCAATTCTAAAGTTGTCAATGAGAGGAGTAACAGCAACCAATGCTTCCTTAACAATCAGGTTAATAATATGACAAGCACATCTTTGATGCAAAAACAGATCAGCACCTAAATACTCTTTCAGTATAGGTTTCAATTTATCCATTGCATTTTTATTGGCAGATGCATTATCCAAAGTCACAGAGAAAACCTTGTTGAGTATACCATACTCAGCAAGGACAGTTTTAACACGCTCAGCAATGTTATCAGCATTATGT
Organism: Sorghum bicolor; assembly: GCF_000003195.3. Lineage (NCBI taxonomy): Eukaryota > Viridiplantae > Streptophyta > Magnoliopsida > Poales > Poaceae > Sorghum > Sorghum bicolor. Next base: position 17,960,078 of record NC_012877.2, read on the forward strand.
GAGACATCAATCAACCTTAAACCAAGCACTCTTTTCTCTAATTGCCAATCAGCATTAATGAAATGAGCCACAACAGACAGATAATCTTCTTTGGCCTTTCCAGACCAAATGTCAGAGGTAATAGCAACAGATGACACAGCATTATCTTGCAAACAAGCAATCAACTTTTCACATTGGGCATTAAAGTACTTAAACAGATCTCTACCAGTTGTTTGCTTAGACACAGGATTAAAAGCAGGATTATGAGCCTTTTTAATGAATTCTTTCAATGCTTCTGTTTCACCAATCATTAAGGGCAAATCTAGCCTAGCAAGCATACGTTCTAACAGTTCCATCAGGATTAAAACCAATATGGGTTTGAGATAGGCGACACTTCTCACGACGCTTAACACATACCTTAATATGTCGAGTAAGATGACCAGTTCCATTAGCAGAATAAGCAGAGTATCGTCTCTTGCAGTGTTTGCAAATAGCAGCATACCTGATGGGGTTTTTTTTTACCTGGCACCTTCTTGAAAAGCTTCTCAAAATCATCCCAGACAGCAGAGGTAGAAGGCCGATTGGAGCCTGCTACCTCGCTTTCACCACCGTCGCCCTCGGGATCAACTGCAGCTGCAGCCGCATCCACCGGGATGCCATCATCATCACGGGGATGGGGATCAGCAGCAGACCGCCCAAAGGCCGCAACAACGTCGTCTTGGACATTGTCGTCCTCATCATTCCCGGTCATCCCGCACATCCGTAGCTCATCGTTCTGCGAGTGATCAAACTCGCATTCATCGTCGCCTAGGGCCATCCTTGCTGTCTCCGGTACCTCGACGGCTGCAGCAATGAACAAGGGAACAGAACAAGTAGTTAGGATTAGGGATTAGGGTTAGGGTTAGGGATTACGGTTAGGGATTACCTGTACAGCCGGAGCACCAGAGACGACGGGAAGGACCGTGAGCACACCCCCGGTACCTCAACGGAGACCGGAGCCCCGGAGGGTGCGCTAGCCGGCGATGAGAACGACAGACAAAAGATGGGGAGCAGTCGGGGAGGAATTGCCTCTCAGGCTCAGGGATCAAGAACAAGGGAACAGATGCAGATTGAGGGCGGGAACCACCAAATCTGATAGAGAAGAGGGGGAGATTGAGGGCAGAGAGGAGGGGAGAGGGTCAAGATTGAGGACGAAACCCACCAGATGTGACCTCTTACCCGCCGGAGTTCGCCATGGATACGGCGGAGCAGGGAACGGCGACGAGGGAGAGAGCGAGAGGGCGACGAGCGACCTGCGAGCGAGCTGCGCCGCTGCGGGGTGCGGGCAAAGAGCGACCAGCGAGATGCGAACGGGCGCGAGGAGCGGCGTGAGGGAGAAGAATGAGAGGAGCTAGGGTTTAGGGAGGGAGCGGCCGCAGCGGCTGGCTTATATATGGCCAGCCCCGTCGCCCTAAATCGAACGGCTGTGCTCCCTCCTCCCCTCATCCAACGGCTATGTCGTGCCGCCCGTTGGAGCGGGCCGTGCCCGGGCCGGCACTACGGGCCGTCCTCGCGGCCCAGGCACGGGCACGGCATCGGGCCGGGCCAGGCACGGGCACAGCTGGACCGGGCTAGGGCCGGGCTTTTTCGCACCGGACTCGGGCCAGCCCGTTTTACGCGGCCCGTTTGGAAAACTTTAGCCTGAACAGGTTTAGGTTTGTTGTTTGCTCCTCCTCCCAGCACCCTGGGGCCTGGGCCCCACCTTGCCCACTAAACTTTCCCGCCATTTCGTCTCTCCATTTGCCGCCAGGCTGCTCCTTTCCCTCTCCGCTCCCCAACGCCGCCTGGTCGCCAGCTCGCCGCCCCTGCTCACCGATTGCCCTCGGCTGTGCAGCGAGGAGCGAGCAAGCAGCGGCGAGGCGAAGGCGATGGAGGAGGAGATCCGGGCGGAGTTCCAGAGCAGCGGCTTCTCCATCGGGGGAGCCGGCCCCGAGGACGCCGCCAAGATCCTCTCCACGCGTAAGTACAAGCGTCCCCACCTTCCCCCTTGCCCTTCTCTGGTTCTAAGTTTGTGTTTATTTATGTTGATGTGTGTGTGGTCTGTGGTTTTGCTTGCAGTGCTGACCTACTGCATCAACTACAAGATGAGCCGCGCGGACCTCGTCTCCAACTGGGAGGTCTATTATCTCAACAGGTCAGCTCATCCCAGATAACATTACTGTAGCATATTTTGCAGCTGAGATTAGGCTATTCTTAGTGAGTGTCGTTTGAGTTCTGCTTTCTATGAAATTTGATGATAGCATCTTTTGCTGTTTAATTAAGCATGCCATTGTGAGGCTATGCTGATTATTATGGATAAGATGCTCTTGGCTCAATGTTTATTTCATGGCTGGAGCATAAACAACCACTCGCTCTTCCAGTTTAATTACTTGGAAGATCGGATACGAAAACCAGCAAGCTTGTTTTCTGCATCTGGGTTTTGTAGAGAACCTGCAGATGCTACCCTTGCTTCAGAGGTAATTGCACTGCCTAGTTTTGTTCTTTTAACTATTTACCTCATCATCACCCCTTTCCTGGATAGGATATCCCATTATTTGCCCTCTGCAGGAGAAAATGTTTGCAGTTGGTACAGTAGCCTGTGATGGGGAAGGTCATTTGAATGAAAAGTCTATCTTGCTACAGGGCAGGTGAGTGCTTCTTGGACTCATTCATGTGATGATCTTTGCTTAATCACCATTTTTTTATTTCTTTTGGCTAACTACAGAAACATCTTTTTCTAGTGTTCAACTCTCCAGGGGACAGCGTGTGCGCCTTTGACTTGAAGGATCTTGATCACTTCTCTTTGTTTCCTGGGCAGGTAAGCACAACCAGTTCTAATGCCATATACATTATTACTGAGTCAAATTAACACAATTTAAATAACAGGTGGTGGGTATTGAAGGCCACAATCCCAGTGGACACTGTTTTGTTGCATCAAAATTAATTTATTCCATACCGGTCTCTGTGGATGCTCAACTTCCTAGTGCTAATAAACAGGCCATTGATAATGAGAGCAACCAAAATTCTGATGCTGGCACTCTGTCAAGAGAATTGTCATCAGTTAGTTTCCTATCTGTTTTTTTATTCAAAATAATGCTGCATCAAACATATCTGTTTAACGAACAATTATTATATTTCGTCCAAGCTTAAACTGATATCAGTTCATTGTTCTTCTATTTTAGTTATGAATCAAATGCATGTTTATACTTTCTTCATTTATTGAATGGACATGCTCAATCAAAGGAGAGTAGGGCAATCTTACCATTTTACCTCATGTCTTTTACAGGTCATCACGGCAGGTCCCTATACAAGAACCGATAATCTGTTGTTTGAGCCACTGCAAGAACTTCTTTCATATGCTTGTCGTAAGCAGCCTCAGCTGCTCATATTGGTGAGTCCTCTCAATTTCATGGGACAACAAATTGATGTTTGAATGTTCTACTACTGCACACATCAATTGTTCTTTGGCAGACGGGACCCTTCATTGACTCTGACCATCCTGACATAAAAATGGAACTGCTGACCAGAGCTTTCATGATATTTTCCATTTTGAAATTCTGAGAAAGGTAGGTAAATGCTGATTTCTGAAGGTGTAATGCTGGCACATTGCCAAATGCAATAGTTATTCATGTGTGTTATATTTTTTTTGTTCAGATTCCAGATTTTACCCAGTATCTGGGTAACACTGTCCGTGTGATTCTCTTTCCATCCATGCGAGATGCTCACCACGAATTTGTTTTCCCTCAGGTTTGTAATTTTCCTTATTGAGATTCAGACCTGATTTAACAATTATAAATATGTTGCTGTATCATTATATATCAATTAATGTCTGCAAAGTTAGATGTAGATTTTGCTTAGATAGTGCAAGAAGTTTACTTCCATCCTACTAGGCTTTATAGTCTGGTAGTATGTGCAGATGAATTGTGTTATTGTTATTTGAGAGCTCTTGTTATTTAAGCCTTTTTTTAATGTTCTCAGCACAAGCATCTCTATTGATATATCTGTACTGTTGCTACATGCAACCTGCATTTGATTTGAATTTGCCAGAAGATATCACACATCAGGTATATGTGTTACTCTGTAAGATTGCTCTTGGTGAGGTATTTGGTAATGATATTACTTTGTTTTTAAAAGGTTTACATACATTATGCAGATTACTTGTCTGGCAAATCCATGTCTCTTCAGTTCTAACGAGGTACACTATATTAATAGTTGCAATGAATACTGTAATGGTTGGAGCATGCAAAAATATATATGGTTTTCCTTTTCGGAGTATCAAAGAAGTATGCCTTTATTTTGTTTAAGTTATTTTTGTCCGTTGTCCTGAATTAAAATTAAGTCATGGTCATTGAACTGAAAAGAATCTTTTTCTTCTTGTTGTGATCTTAATATGCTCCTCATCTCTGCATTTTCTCTCTTGTTGCATTGTCTAGAAGAGTCCATTCAATGTTTAGGGATTAGCAGGCCTAAATGCTGCCACACTGTTCCTGTGTTCATGAGATATTCTCCACATTTGTAACTTATCTGGAAATGTTTTTTCTTTCTCTTCTGGAACATGAAGGAGAGCTGCATGTCATTTGATTAAGATAGGAAATGGTGTTCTTAATACTTCTCATGCATATTATGAGCAAAATTCACCTTATATGTTGTTAGAAATGTGTTCATAAGTGTAGTCTTACCTGAAAATGTTTGCTTCCCTTTTTTCCAGATACATTTTGGCTGTTGTACTGTGGACATTCTGAAACAGCTCAGTGGTGAGGAAATTTCTCGTAAGCCACCTGTCGGAAAGCCTGGAGACAGGATTGGTAGACTTGCCTCACACATATTAAAGCAACAAAGGTGACTCCTTTTGGCTTTATCATGTTGCATCAGTGTTCAGTGGGGACGGATTGTGTGCAGTTTATGAGTTCTGATGTACCGCTCTTCCTACAGTTATTATCCTCTATATCCTCCTGCTGCTGGTGTGCCATTAGACTTCTGACTTGCTAAGGAAGCACTGGAGATCTCATCAGCACCAGATGTTGTCCTTCTTCCTTCTGATCTTGCACCATTTGTGAAGGTAATAACAAGTTTTTAGTACAGGCAGCACATTTATTGTAAACTTCTAATTGATATTCATATACTCGAATTCTACCCATCCGTGAGCCCATTGTTCAAAAGTCAGAACCATATATTCACATGTCTGTTGTTTATAAGTTACTTCCTTCTGAATGGAATGATGCTGAACAGCTATTATGTGCAGGTACTTTCCCTTGGAAAAGGCAGCGATGACCAGAAACGGTTTATCTGTGTGAACCCTGGAAGGTTGGCAAAGGGTATTTGGTGGGGGCACATTTGTGGAGCTTTACTACAATGAGGGCATCGACAAGACCAACGGCTCCATCATCTGCATATAGGATTACTGTCGGGGCATATCACCTATCATGAAAAGAGGCTCTGCAAGGCTTCTTCTCTTGTTTGCCACGCCAGAAGCCCACCAAAAGGAAGGATTGAAGTGGTAAGATTTATTTTTGTGGCAAGCTTTCTTGGCGACATGTAAATTAAGCTCGGAAATCCATCTCAACATTTGTTATCCCAGAAAGTTTTGCTTAACATGTGGCATTTCCCGTTCTAACTATGTACCTGGGCTAAAAAGTTCATATTGTTGTCAACTAACAACTGACCTGGTTCTCTTCAGTCCTACTGTATATATCAGGAATCGGTTGGTCCATCCCTGCTGTTTTCCATGTAGCATTGTCCAGATTAAGTTGTAATGCGCCTTTTCAGATTAACAAAGTACTTGGACTAAAAAGTTAATATTATTGTCAACAAGCAACTGATCTGCTTCTCTTCAGTCATACTGTATATCAGGAATTGGTTGGCCATGCTGTTTTCCACATAGCATTCTTACGGTTCCATGATTACTGGTAGTTTGTATCCAGATTGTTAACAATATAACGAAGCTGTAATGTGCCTTTTTGCAATTTTGGGTTTAAATGGACCAATTTTTGAAATGGGTTGTCTTTTGCAGCAGGTAAAAAATAGCCTTGCATTAGATCAGATGCTTATTGATGATAGGGATTAATTAGAACCTATATGCCATTACAACTTTCATGATTTGAAAATATACTATTACAGTTTACATATTATGAAATATGCCACTAAAACTCCCATTAGCTTGTAATACTATTGAAATTTGAATGGCATGATTTAATATTACTCAAGTTTTAGTGATATGATTCATAATAATGCTCAAATTGTAGTGGTACTTTTTTTAAACAAAACTAAATTATAATAATATGTTTCAGAATCCACGAATTGTATTGGTGTATCTCCAAATCATGACAGTTATAATGGCGTGGTCCAGTCTTAATGTCAGTTCCACGAAACCACAGTTTATATGCTCATATTCTTGGAAGTTGAGGTTCGTCTTAGGTCGATCCATACCGAATTATAAGATGTTTAATTTTTTAACCCTCAAATTTGACCACTTGTCTTATTCAAAAAATCTGTATAAATGTAGTCAAATTTAAATTATTCTTGAAGAACTTTTATTAATAAATCAAGCTACGACAAATAAAGTGATATTTTGCACAAAATTTTGAATAAGACGAGTGATTAAATTTGATGCCAAAAAAGTTAAACGTCCTATAATTTTTGATGGATTGAGTCCTAAACTTGTGCTATAGGACTGTTGAGCGACTTTGCCAAGCTAATTTGAAGAAGACTTCTCTTCCAAATTAATTGTTAACAGTATACGCACGATAGTGATATCCAAACCAGCTAACAAAAACGCGAACTGAATTCGCTCCCAACAGCAATATGAGTGAACGGAAACAATGCTGCAGAAATGATCACTGCTGCTTGCTTTCCTTGTTCCTTTCCCTGAAGTACTCGAGCCACAGGTTGGCCACCCACAGGATGCTCACCGCTATCCCGGCGCCGATGACGACCGTGCACGACGCCCACGCCGGCACGCGGCCGCCTCCGCCGGAGGACGACGCGTAGAAGAAGCCGACGACCATCCTGACGAACCAGGCCGGCCCGAGGACGGCCCTGGCGGCGGTGTACGCAGCGTAGAACGGCAGCGAGAGCCGGGCGTAGAGCCTGGCGGCCAGCGGCGAGTCGTGCCGGCGCATGGCGGCCAGCGTCCACGCGTTCTGCGCGGCGCTCGTGGCCTCCGCGAGCACCACCAGCGGCAGCAGCGCGGCCGCGCCCGCGGCGGCGGCGTGGCGGCAGGTGGCGAGGACGTAGAGCGTGGCGAGGTGGTGCGCGATGAAGAGCGCCTCGTCCCGCAGCAGCCGGAGGTAGTGCGCCAGCCGCCAGGTCCACGGCGAAGTAGGCCATGCTGAAGTCGAGCACCAGGTCCTCAGCGGCCGCGTTGGGTGCCGCGGCCACCGCCGGGAGCGCGAGGAGGAGGCTGTGGGTGGTGCCGGTGCCGGTGCCGCCGCTGGCGGCGTGGTAGCGGGGGGACAGTAGCATGGCGCGGAGGGCGAGCAGCGCGGCGGGCGTGCCGTGGAAGAGCGAGGTGAAGCAGCTGGCGGCCTCGGCGCGGCGCCGCGGCGGCGGCCCCCAGCCACGGAAGACGATGAAGTAGCCGACGAGGTAGACGGACGGGAACATCGCCAGGAACGGCAGGAACATGGACTCCACTTCCCCGTCCGCGGCCTCGCGCGGCGTGGCGACAGCGACGGCGACGACGTGTGGGATCAGAGCAGATTCGGCGCCGCTCAGCTAGCTGCTAGTCTGCCCGCTGGCTACTACAGCCTCGTCCTCGTCGTTGAATCGTGTTCTTCCTTGCTGCAATTCCGTAAAAGGTAGGGCGGGGATAGATGTTGCTTTGCTTATGGGACTGAGAGGCCGCCGCGGATAGATGAGCCTGAGCCGTCTGCCGTGTCAGCCGGCCGCGCCGCGTTCGTCGTCTCGCGGGGGTGAAATGGAACTGGAAGAGTTGGCTCGCAGCGTGACTGGCTTGGGTTGGCCGGGCTGTGACTGTGAGTTGATGAGGTCTCCCTTTCTGGCGTGGCAACAGTACGTTTCGCGCCACGCACTTCAGAAACCTCTCCTTTTTAAAACCCTGCATGTCCTCTCTTTGGCTCTTTGCTTTCTTTTTTTAATAATAGATAGTTCGTATCCGGCTTCATCTATCCGCATAGAATCAGGCCAATTATTATAAAGTTTCGTCCGAGGGCAAACTCACATGCTGCAAGCAAGGTTTACAACCAAGCAAATGGATAACCGAAACAAAATAAGGTTCAGATTAAGCATAACCAATATGTCTTGTTGATAACCATCCATTGGAACTGAAAAATTGCAAAGCTGATGTCTCTAAGTGTTGTCCTGCGATAATCAGTTGATCCCGCAGATCATCATGCCGCTGCAATCTTGCCCATTGCCGAAGCCAATGTGTTTCCCTAAAAAGAACCTGCAAAAAAGATTTTGGTCTGCATTTGTCAAAAACCACCTCGTTCCTGGTTCTCCAAATTGCCCAACAGAGTGCAGATGCTGCAGTTAATAACAATGAATTATACTTTTTGCTTGCTACTTTTGACCACCTAATAAAAAGGTCATTTATGTCACTAGGGGGTGAAATTCCAAAAAGTATATGTACAACACGCTATAAGAATTTGGAATAAACACAGTCTAAAAAAAGATGTTGTATGGATTCTGGAGAGTGACAGAAGCAACATTTTCTATCCCCATTTCAGTTTCGCCTAACTAAGTTGTCCTTAGTTAGGATCACACATTTCTTTAGATACCACATGAAAATTTTTATTTTCATAGGTATTTTAATTTGCCATAAGTCTTGTGACACTCTAACTCCATTGTTGATTAACACAGCATACATAGACTTGACCGTAAAGCTTCTAGATGCATTCAAGCTCCACACAAAGACTTCTTTTTTCTCTAGTAAGTTAATATTCCGTAAAGAGGCAACAATTCTGTACCAGTTTGTTAGGTTTGCCCCCACTAAATTTCGTCGAAAATAAATATTTAGTGGTGAAGAGCTAATCACTTGTGCCACAGAATCTTGTTTTCTCCTTACTATATTAAACAACGAAGGAAATTTATCTTTAAGGGGTTTATTTCCTAACCAAGTGTCTATCCAAAACCTAGTTTGAGACCCATCTCTCACTTTAAACGAGCCAAAGTCCATGAAAGAGTCTTTAACATTCATTAAACTTTTCCAAAAATGAGAGTCTGTTGGTTTTTTAACACAGTTCCCTAGAGTCTTATCTTTGATATATTTATTCCTTAAAAGTTCCTACCACATGTCTTCTTCATTCAACAACTTAAAGAGTCATTTACTAAGCAAGCATTTGTTTTGTATGTCCAAGTTTTTTATGCCTAAACCCCTTGTTCTTTGGGTTGACATAAAACTTCCCATTTGGCTAATCTATATTTCCGTTTATGTTGGTCACTTTGCCAATAAAAGTGTGACCTGAAGTAGTTCTAAAACACGTTTTGGCATTTCAAAAAAAGACATCATAAACATCGGTAAACTTGATATAAAATTATGATATAAAATTATATATATTTGCCTTATGATAAACTAAATGTGAAACCAATGATCAAAGATATACATATTTGCCTTAGGATATACTAAATGTGAAACTTAATAAAAAAACGGGGAAGAAGGATCAGGCGCGCCAATAGCGTCATCGGGCCGGACTGGCTGTAGGCCCATGTAGGCGTCGTAATTCTCCAGCCCATGTTACGGGGAGGGAGGTCCAGACAGCTGGCTCCTATGTAATGCTGCGTGCGACAGAAGATGAACTGAACTCGAAACAGAAGCGAACCGAGCCGTTGGGCGTCGGCGGCGACCTTCGGCCATCTCGCCGGAGGCTCCATTACCACGAGTTCCCCATTCCTGAGAGTTTCGATCCATTCCGGTACGGTAACACGCTCTTCTGCGCCGCCGCCCCCTTCTCGCGACCCGCGCCGCATCTCTCGCTCGCGGTCTCCCTCCCCCGCGCCGCGCCCCGCGCAACGCGGCCCCACTGCCCGCGCGCTCTCCGCGCGCCGCGCGCCTTCCTTCCATCCGCCCGCCGCGCGCCTCCGCCCCGCGCAGCGTGGACCCTCTCCCGCACGCGAGCGCCTCCCCTGCCTTCGCGTGCGCACCCCTTGCTGTGTTTTCCCTATTCTACTGTTCTCGTCACAATATAGAATTCTGATGGAATCATTTTGCCTGCTTTGTTTGCATGGGTTTTGGTGTTTTATGGTTTAGAATGATCCCTGAGGAAACTAATCTCTGCGTCTATTTGCTGTTTCTATTTTCTTATTTCTCTTATTCAACAATTTCATTTGAATTCCAGATAGTATGCCTGCCGAAACGGCTGGAGCAGTCGAAGTGCTCGAGGATGACACTGTTAAACGCACACCCATGGCCCGACCTAGCAACGGTCGTGAAGGAAAGCCCATTAGGTTGCTGTCCAACCACTTTGCTGTGAAGCTTAGAGGAGTTGATGCTGTTTTCTACCAATACAGTGTAATGAACAACTCTGAAATTCTGCATCTAGTCCTTACCTCATCTATTTATTCTGAAGTTACTTTTGGTTACATTGTAGGTCTGCATCAAATCTGAGGATGATAAGGTGGTTGATGGCAAGGGTATTGGCCGAAAGGTCATAGACAAACTATTGCAAACATACTGTTCTGAGCTTGATGGGAAGGATTTTGCATATGATGGAGAGAAATGTCTATTTACTGTGGGACCTCTTCCACAGAATAACTTTGAGTTCACTGTTATCTTGGAGGAAACATCTTCAAGGTACATGCACTTTTAGTTTAAAAATCTTCTCAGATGGATCTGCTAGAAAGTGAAAATATATGACTAGTGACTGATTATCCTGCTTAGTTTATTTAGAACTCTAGCCATTTCCTAATTTGTTTTCGTTCAAGTGGTTTTGGCCAGCCCATTGCTTACACCTTCCTTATGTTTCTTTTTTCTTGTTTGAATATGGCTCCACGCTGCTGTTTGCATTTTTCTCACACATACATGTTGCCTTGAAAACAGTCAGGCGGTAATGAGTCTTTGATAACCATGATGTGGTGGTCTATCATTAATTTCCAAAAGAAATTGAACCTCATCGGATATAAAACTGTTTGATATTCTTTGGACATAGTCTGTTTTTACTGTGATGAGGAAACTCCAATAGGCAGCTTATATGAATATGTACTCAATGTTCATCTGTTATTCAGGGCTGTTGGTGGAAGTCCGGTGCATGGAAGCCCTACTCAAGCTGAGAAAAAGCGAGTCAAGCGATCACATCTGGCAAAAAAGTTCAGTGTAGGCATAAGCTATGCCGCAAAGATTCCTCTAAGGTCGGTTGCTTTGGCTCTTCGAGGAACCGAGACAGAACATGCTCAAGATGCTCTGAGAGTCCTTGACATTGTTTTAAGGCAACAGCAGGCTAAGCGGTATGCTTATTTGTTTTGTCATTTCAATAACGTATTTTCTCTGTTTGGTTACCATGTATCTGTTGTTTGTTCTGTACAGAGGTTGTCTACTTGTTAGGCAGTCATTTTTCAGTGATGATAGTCGAAACCTTGTTGATTTAACTGGTGGAGTTAGTGGCTGTCGTGGACTCCACTCTAGTTTCCGTACTACAATTGGTGGTCTTTCACTAAACATGGGTATGCATTTTAATACGTGTATCTGGATTTTGATTCAAATTGCCAATATTGATATAATTGTTTTTCGGTTATACAGATGTTTCAACCACTATGGTTGTAACTCCTGGACCAGTTATTGATTTTCTCCTCACAAATCAAAATGTCAGAGACATCAGAGATATTGACTGGCCCAGGGTCCGTGGAATAAAATAACTCTCCCTAAAATCCTATGTTATTCGTTTTCTTCATTTTCTGGAGAGCAGAGCTTCAAATATTTTATTAACTTCTACCTTTAAATGATGCAGGCCAAGAAAATGCTTAAAAAGCTCAGAGTTAAAGCTAAGCACAACAACATGGAGTTCAAGATTATTGGCCTTAGTGATCAACCATGCTCTAGACAAATGTATAGATCTGTTCTTGCGATGTGCTTTATGCGCTGTTCCATTCCTTTGCTGATTCTGTAATATGCACAGGTTTCCAATGAAAGTTCGAAATGGAAGCATTGAAATTCAAACTGTGGATATCACTGTTCACGATTATTTTAAGTCCAAGCAAGTTGAACTAACGATGCCTTATCTGCCATGTCTTGATGTGGGAAAACCAAAACGCCCTAATTATCTCCCAATTGAGGTTGCAACCCTGCTTTTGTTTCAGTCTACATTCTACAATGTAGTCTGGTTATCATAGGTCCCTTTTTTAGATAAAGGGGTTGTCATAGTTTCTGACTGCACTTGATGTTTGAGTTGGTGCCATTAAAATTTCTATTTTGCAGTTATGCCACATGTTATCACTTCAACGTTATACAAAGGCACTGTCTTCTCAACAAAGGGCAACGTTGGTTGAAAAGTCGCGACAGAAACCTCAAGAAAGAATGCGAGTTGTTACAGATGTGGGTAAATTCTGTCAATGTTATTACTCCTCCCTGCTTTCTCCCCTTAACTTGGTACTTACAGCTAAAATGTGCAGGCTGTAAAAAGTAATATGTATGATGATGATCCAATCTTATCTTCCTGTGGTATTGAAATTGACAAACAACTTACTCGTGTTGACGCTCGTGTTCTCTCTGCACCAACGGTTAGCCTATTTTGCCTTTTCTTTTCATTATCACACTTTCGTATATGAGTCATGTTTTTTAATTGTTTGGATTGATATGCTATTCAGCTAGTTGTGGGGAACAGTGAAGACTGCATCCCGAACAGGGGCAGGTGGAACTACAATAATAAGGTTGTTACTACACTACTTGTGAGAGAACACATTTATCTCAGAACATTGTGCTGAACTTCACCTTTTTTTTCATTATTGCAGAGGCTATTGGATCCCGTCAAGATTGAGCGCTGGGCTATTGTTAATTTCTCTGCTCGTTGTGACATGAGCCGAATCTCAAGAGAGTTGATAAACTGTGGACGCAGCAAAGGCATTGTAAGTATTTTGTGGTATTTTGTTTTCTTGCATGGTTTGAGGGATGGGATGGCGATGGATCATCTCAAGTTCTCAACCTAACAAACTTCGTTTGAGGAACCACCACAAACAAAAGATTAGTATAACATGAGGAATGGTGTGATCCAAATAAAATTTGGGATTACCCCATGATGGGCCACACTATCCTTGTTGGGGTTGATCCTGATCCTTAAAACCAAATACCCCACGAAAGCTTGAACATATTTAGCATTCTTATTATGCTGTGCTTTGACCGTACAAGTTATCCCTTGTTTTGTGCAGCTCATTGAACGACCTCACACCTTGGTGGATGAGGACAGCCAGTCTAGGAGATGTTCACCTGTGGAAAGGGTTGAAAAGATGTTTGAAAAAGTCAAAACAAGCCTTCCCGGTCCTCCAGAGTTTCTCCTTTGTGTTTTACCAGAGAGGAAGAATTGTGATATTTACGGTAATACAATATACAGTTACTGTTTCTATGCTACCATGTATCCTTTATGCAACTAAACTTAAAATGCCTTGAAGGGCCATGGAAGAAGAAAAATCTTCATGAAATGGGTATTGTCACTCAATGCATTGCTCCCAGTAATAAGATGAATGATCAATATTTCACCAATGTTCTTCTGAAAATTAATGCTAAGGTATACATTTATCAGCATCTGATTTGTGACCCATATGATTTGAACATAGATCCTGTTATTAGTTTTCTTTCTTGACTAATATGATTTTTCCTGTCGACTAGCTTGGTGGAATGAACTCTAAACTGGCATTGGAACATCGTCAAATGATACCAGTTGTGACTCAAATACCAACATTAATTCTTGGCATGGATGTTTCGCATGGTTCTCCAGGTCGAGCAGATATACCATCAATTGCTGCGGTGTGTCTTGTTCTCTCTTGTGTTACTTGCATCATGCGAAGATTGGTTTTCACATTACTTTTCATATACCTATGTGCAGTCTAGTTTAATTGAACAGAAAGCCCAATAATTTGCACCATGTTTAGGGAACACCAATATGAATGTTATGGCGAATGGGCTGAAGTGTTATGGCGAGTGTGTTGGTTCTTGCCCTGGACTTGCTGCATCACTGTCTACGATAGTTCACGGTTTGTTAGTTTGTTCAGATCTGTTAGCAGATAGAATTGATTTGTTACTTGGATAAGATTTGTTAGGAGTTCTGTTAGGTGTCTAGTTTATAAAGGCAGCTGTGAGGCATATGTTAGGCAAACGTTCTCCCTAATGCTGATGTCTCCAGGGGCTCCCAGGCTCCCCTGTGGTTGCAGCCATCTCAGCCTACAACCCACATGCATGCCATCTCTACTGAGCACCCCACCTGGGACAAGGCTCTGGCGATTTCCACTATGGTTGTTCAGCAAGCAGCCTTGTTCTTATCCAACGGATATATATCTGGTTCATCTAGGGGAGTCAAAGCCAACCGGCGCTGTGGGCTTCTTTCCATGGGAACATGTTTTGCTGGGTTGCTTATCATTTCAGCCTCCAGAGAAGGCCTGACCTTGGCCTGTGGCAACACACATGCCATGTTTCATCTGACCCCTGTTATAGTGCATCCATTGTTACTTGTGATCCTTTGTGGCCTGACGTGCTGTATCAGAAGCTGTTTTGGTATTAGTTTGTTAGCAGGTAGGTTTAATTAGTGCAACATCCTACCGCACTGGAGACATTCCATTCGTCACCTTCGGAGCTGCAAGCACCTACTTCAGCCTATCACAGCTTAAGGACGAGCTGTCTTCGAAGGGTGCTGAAGTGTTATGGCACGTGGGCCGGTTCTGGCCCTGGACATGTTGTGTCACAACCTAGGATTAGGTCACGGTTAGTTTGTTCAGATTTGTTAGCAGATAGAATTGATTTCTTACTTGGATAAGATTTGTTAGGTGCCTAGTCTATAAAGGCAGCCGTGGGCAGGCAGAAATAGATCTAAGAAGCAGCTCAGAGCCTCCAGAGGGAGGGTGATTTAGTCGATCTATCTGCTATTCTTGTATCCCGTTCCCCAATCAATCTACTACAACAATGAGTTTATGACACTATTCTGAAAATTTAGAGCACTGTTACAGCTTGCTTTCCTAGTTTATGATTGCTGGTTTCAGGTCTCTTTTTATTGCCTCCCCCCATGTCAATTTAGGTAGGGGAAGACTGAAATTGACATGGGGGGAGGCAATAAAAAGAGATTTGAAAGTTTTGGATATACCTAAAGACGTGTTTTCATAGGAGTGCTTGGAAAGCAGCTATTGACGTCCCTGAACTGTGATTAGGGGCTCTTGTTGGGTTTCAACTCTAGCCTACCCCAACTTGCTTGGGACTGAAAGGCTTTGTTGTTGTTGTTGTAATAATACTATGCTAAAGTTTTCCTCTGTAGGTTGTGGGATCTAGATGCTGGCCATTGATATCACGGTATAGAGCATCAGTGCGTACCCAGTCTCCAAAGGTAGAGATGATTGATTCTCTATTTAAACCACTGGATGATGGGAAGGATGATGGCATAATGAGGTGATTTAAATTAACATCTTGTCAGTTTTCTGTGTTATGTTCTTCTAGTTGACCTCACGGTATCTTCATGTTGTATGAAGTAATTTTTCTCAGGAAGTGGGGCCTTAGTCTGTTATCTAAAAGAGAACAGGAATGGCCTAGTACCCTTTTCACTTTTTCATTGCATTGCAGGGAACTTCTACTAGACTTCTACCAAACCAGCCAGCAAAGAAAGCCTAAGCAGATAATCATCTTCAGGTGTGTACTGAGTTAATTTTTATTTTCAGTTATATATGCCTATGATTGTGTCATACAATGATATAAAAGGCGCATTTGTTTGCAGTACGAGTTTGTAAGAGTGTGTTGGTGTGAGCATGGTGGGTGTGCTGTAATTTATTTGTTATCTCCTTAATGCAATGATATGCAACTCTCCTGCATATTCTACAAAAAAAAAGTGTCATACATTGTTAAGCTGTGCTGAATGTGTACGTCACCATTTTTTTTCTCCAACTCAAAGGATCATTATTTTAGTGCAAACTGGAATGATTTGTTTTCTTGAATGATCATATTTTGGTGATTCAAAGGAACATTTGGTCTTTCCATGTTAATTTGGTTGTGTTAATTTAGCATAACATCTAGTAAGATGTGTTTGACTCCACAGAATTTTACCAATCTTAAGCCAGGACAAGTCAAATATCTGTAGCTGATTTAGTATCTCTCTAGTTATTATCGGTTTCTTTTGTAATAAAAAGCTATCATTTCGTACCAGCTTTTCTTAAAATTGTCTCTGCAGTTCTTATTGAAGTGTGAGCTCTTTTGTGTTAAAGGATGAAAATCAGTTTATAGTTCAGAGTTGGCTTTACTTTGTGTGAATTGAAGTTGATACACTTCAATAAGAAGTTGATACTCAGAGTTGAAAATTAAATGACTCAGAGTTGAAAATTCAGTTGGTGTCCTTTGATTAAATTACTCAAATTACTCAGAGTTACTCAAATTACTCAGAGTTGAAAATTCAGTTGGTGTCCTTTGATTTTCCTTTTGAGAATTGAAGTTGATACACTTCATTAAATGAATGTTATATTTGAGTAATTTTGTACAGTATGGTTAATTATATCATGTATGTTCCTTTCTATTTATTTTGTGGATGTGAGGGTGTCTTTGTGGTTTCTTCTTTCTGTATTGATTTGCTTTTTTTGTTCCTGCACGATGATCTGGGCATTCACTGGTGCTGTGACTTTTCTAGTGTTTCTGTTCTTGGTATTCAGTGTTGATGAATTCTTATCCTTATGGTCTACTTATGCAGGGATGGTGTTAGCGAGTCTCAGTTTAGCCAAGTACTGAACGTTGAGCTTAATCAAATCATAAAGGTTCTGCTATGCACTGTTTTGCTTGAGAATTCCTTGGTTTTCTGGCATTTCCTAACAAGAGTTAGACAATACAGGCATATCAGAGTATGGGACAGGGGGACCTTCCAAAGTTCACAGTGATCATTGCTCAAAAGAATCACCACACAAAACTCTTCCAAGCTGATTCACCAGAGAACGTTCCACCTGGTAAGCACCCTTGTCCGGTTGTCCTGCTTAATACTGCTAAAGATTCTTCCCCTTTAAACAGCTTGAGCAACTTGCACTTTGTCTTTGCATCAGGGACTGTTGTAGACTCCGGCATTGTTCATCCAAGACAGTATGATTTCTACATGTGCGCTCATGCTGGACCAATTGTAAGTTCTCTAGAGTAGTTTTGGATTTTGCTTGACCATGCTTGTTAGTAATTGCTTAACTGGGGATGTGTCAGACATGTTTCATATTGAGCACTACCATGTTCTCTTACATAGGGTACTTCAAGGCCAACCCATTACCATGTGTTGCTTGATGAGATCGGCTTCTCCGCAGATAATCTCCAGAAGCTAGTTCTTTCACTTTCATATGTGTAAGCACATATGTTCATGTCTATTTCCTTATTTCGTACTCTTATGTGAGGATAACATGTTTGTGCTTGTATAGGTACCAGAGGAGCACCACTGCTATTTCTGTGGGTACGTTGATGTTTTCTTTTGTACTAAAAAAACGTCACGCACTGTTTGATGGTTCTTCCTATTTTAGGAGACAATAGATGCTCTCTCTCTCCTTTTTTTCTGAATGCAGTTTTTGCTTTTTCAGTGGCACCTATCTGTTATGCCCACCTCGCAGCAGCTCAGATGGGCCAGTTCATGAAATTCGAAGAGTTTGCAGATACATCGTCAGGGAGTGTCAATTCATCATCGTCAGCATCAATACCAGAACTGCCACGGCTGCATGCTGATGTCTGCAGTTCCATGTTCTTCTGTTGAGGTGATTTTAGTTTGACCGTTGTGGGGTAGGGCTACTTCTTTCTGAAGGAGAACCTTATATGTTGGTACACAGCAGGTTAACTGTTTTGTGAAGAAACCAAGTAGGTTGTTAGTTGTCGCAAATCATGTACGCCAGCATATTTTGGAGCAGTTTTGGGCTCCCCCCCACCCCACCCCAAAATGTAGGTACAGCTTCCAGATTTTAGGTAGCCTGGACGTTTGCATCTGCAGGTTTTTCGATTGGAATCTAGAAGATTTTAGGGATATTGAGAGAGTAGAGCCAGACCTTTGAGGTGAAGGATACTTGGTTAAATGATCTTTCTGTTAATCCCCAAAATGCGTGTGCATTGGGGGGGTATAAAAATGAGTTAAAATTTCTGTATCTCGCATGGCATCCAATTGTACTCGAGTGTTTGTGCTGTACTCACTTGCTGCGTCTGAAATGCGAAAATGACCACAGCCGCTCGCGACTCGCGAGAGACCACAGGAAAATTCTTGGGCGTTTTGTATTCTTGTCATCTTGTGAGACTTGTGGCTGAATCACTTTTAGGAAATGGAAAGCTTCAGGCATCAGGAAAGCTCTGAGCGAACAGATAGGGAATTGAGAAATACAAGCATCAGGAAAAAATGGTCAAAAGTTTTTAGGAACTTGATGTTTCTGTCCGCTGTAGAGTGTAATTATGATTTTTATCTTTATTTTTTTAACTTTGTAATTTTGCCTTTACTATTTTGAATTGAAACGTCTGTCTGCCCATATTTCTAACATCGTTATGTCTATAGATGGATTAATTTAATGAGAAAAAATAGGAAAAAGAATGTTCATGCGAAAGGTCAAGAATACACTCAATTTAACTTTTCTCCCTGGCTGGCCTCCTCGGTCCTCGCTTGTTCGTCTTCAATGTATCTGACTAGAGCAACCCCAAGGGCGCCGATGGTGCATAAATCGATGGCCAGGGTAGGAGATGCCGAGCCTATATTTCGTGGCTGTGCAAGTTGGCTCTTATAAAAAAACAAAAAATTTCGTATCTGGATAGTAATTTTTATGAGGGTGTGTTAAATACTTTCATAAAAATAGTTGTTTTTGGGCAGTGTGTGGAGCACTCAAACGAAAAAGTTTTCGTGGCAGTATTTAGGCCTTGTTTAGATGTAAAATAATTTTGGATTTCGCTACTGTAGCACTTTCGTTTGTTTGTGACAAATATTATCCAATTATAGACTAACTAGGATCAAAATATTTGTCTCGCGATTTACAACTAAACTGTGCAATTAGTTTTTGTTTTCGTCTATATTTAATGCTTTATGCATGTGCTGCAAGATTCGATGTGACGGGGAATTTTGAAAACTTTTTGATTTTTGGGGTGAACTAGATCCAAAAATTTTTTTGGATTTTGATATTGTAATATTTTTGTTTTTATTTGACAAACATTGTCCAATCATAGAATAACTAGGCTTAAAAGATTTGTCTTGCAATTTAGAGACAAAATGTACAATTAGTTTTTATTTTCATCTATATTTAATGCTCCATGCATGTGCCGTAAGATTTGATGTGACAGGCAATTTTAAAAAAATTTTGGTTTTTGGAGTGAACTAAACAAGGTCTTACATCACCCTCATGAAAATGATTATTAGGGTATGTTTTCAACTCTTACGGATTGTTCCCTTCATGAAATCTCTATTTTCTAGTAATGTTGGGGGAGGTTCCCTCCCCACCGGCCTTATTTAGTTCTAAAAATTTTTACCAAATAGACATTGTAGTATTTTCATTTGTATTTGATAAATATTGTCCAATCATAGACTAGCTAGATTCAAAAGATTCGTCTCGCAAATTACAGGTAAACTGTATAATTAGTTATTTATTTTATTTATATTTAATGGGCCCATGTGTTGTAAGATTCAATGTGACGGAGAATCTAAAAAATTTTACAAATTTTTTTGGGAACTAAATAAGGCCAGTAAGTTTTTTTTTGCATTTACCTAGTTTGATTTCTTTCTTTCATTGCATTTCGAAAAAATCCAAACATAATAAAAATATCAAAAATATTTACCTTTGTTTTGTATATGCTTTATGTGTGTTTATTTTCTTCCTATTCTAGAAATGATGAATAGTTATTCTGTTGATGTTTCTCTAATGCCTAGTTTACAGCTTGTCATTTCTCTAAGTTTGGATTATTTTGCTCACATGAAACCATCATGAATCTAAAACTTTGTGGGATGCAAGTGAAGTAACTCAGTCTAAGTTGTTGTGAGATAAGAGATAGCAAAAATAAGAGCTGCTATAATATTATTCCCAATGCCTTATTGTTCCTCGATGGTAAAAAAAATCCTACCAAAGACATATGATCTTATATGATATAAGCTTTCTACATAAGCTACTGGATTTGTGTTGAGTCTTGTCAAGTATTATTGCCTCTTGTTGAGAGACCTGCTTCCAAGATCAAGATCACATACAATACTCCAGTAGCTTATGTAGACATGAAAGTCCAAAGTAATATGGACACATGAAAGTCCAAAGTAATAAAAAAAAGTGAGCACATGAAAGCTCATGAATAGAAAAAAGGTAATAGCCATGTCTCAAAATAATAAATTAGACAGAGATCATATCAAATGGAGTATTTTCGTATTCTATGTTCTACACACATACATATCTTGATCTAAGAGTATGACACTTCTCTCCTTGATACAAGCTTTGGCTTTACAAAATATGTAAGGTATGTATGCTACCTCTTTTATCTTACCCAAAGCTCCACATATGCCATTAGAAGTAGGATAAGAAGACAACTTAAAATATGCCTTAGTGAGGAGTCATATACCATTTGAGCAATATGAAAGTACCATATGAGGAACATTAAATTTTCTTTTGAAAAATATTACAAAATCTCCGATATGAAACTTGTGCGGGATAAGAAAAATGGTGCTAAAGTCAAAGTGTTCTGACTGTCCAAGACAAAGGATAAGGCCATATGCCCCATGAAGGACTAAAAGAATAATATGGGTGAGTTTTCAACATTGCTAATTTTTCATCTCAAGGAGAAATATGCTAATGTGAACCATAGCAGGATCCCCTAATCCACCGAGGCCACGAGCAAAGGTTAAATTTAGGGAATCTTGTTACCGGTGAAAATGTCACACTTTTACATAGTCAAAACACTGTCAAGATCCTCAGAATAAAAGGAAAAATAGCATAGCATGAGTATATTTTTATCAATAATAAGTTTTACTTGTACTTGAGGTATTTTCATGCAGAACATTACAAAATGGAGAGAAATGAGCTAGTGGCATGAAGCCCTTCAAATCGACAAGCCACCATCAATAGTGAGCACCTGCAGCAGCAGAACAAACGAACAGCTAGCTTGAGTTGAGAAGCTCCCAAATAAAACAAAGAAAGAACACCATCACGTTGCATTATTCTGAAACTGGAAGCCGTTTCTACTCGCCTGTCCGGTGATGTAACTAGCGGCAGGATGAACAGCCAGGAACCCCACCAGCCCGGCAACCTCTTCTGGCCTCCCAAACCGTCCTGTATATGATTTGCATCAGCAGCGGCAGAAATTAAAATGACGTACGATTCAGATTTCAGATACAAAAAGATGCATACTGAGAAGAGAAGAAGATTGCAGTGCTACCTAATGGTATGGTCTCGAGCGCCTTCCTTTCCACATCGTCCCCTAGTTTATTGGTCATGTCGGACGCCACCCAGCCCGGTGCTACGGCGTTCACCTGCAATTGCAGAAGCCAACAAGCTTAATTAGGGTATGTTTTGTTTCATTCATCTTCAGGTACGGTGCTGCAGGAGGTACTCCCTCCGTCCCCGAATATAAGGCTTGATTTGTTTTGACGTGGTCTTCAAGAACATATTTTGACCTATATAACAAAAGTTTGATCACTATGAAATATTTCTAAATACAAATCTAATGTAACTATTTTTGTAATACAGACTTATGATATATATAATTAGACTAATTGTTAGTGAAAGATAACAAAGTTTAAATTTTGAAATAAGTGCATGTCTTATATTGTGGACAGAGGGAGTATATAACACTAATAAAGCTAGCTACTTGCATTGATGTTTCTGCCTCCGTACTCCCTGGCCATGGCCTTGGTGAGGCCAATAACCCCAGCCTTGGCGGCGCAGTAGTTGGCCTGCCCGACGTTGCCGATGATACCGGAAACTGATGCGATGTTGATGATCCTTCCCTGAGTCGATCAGGTACATATGTAGTATGTAATTATGTATAAGCAACAGCGAACGAGTATAGTAATTAATAACATAAAAATGGAGCTATGAAATTAATTAATATATGATCGTGAGGCGTCACAGTTAGCTAGCTGTTACCTTCTTCCTCTTCATCATCACGGTGGCTGCAGCCTGCTGAACAATACGAGAGCAGCCCAAGTTACTAGTTAAATGAAGCTTCAATTCATGCATGGCAGGGGTCACATGAAATTGATTGACAGGCAGGAAGAGGTCAATGCAAGAAGGAAGATTGTGGGTGGAGGCAGGACCTGGGCGCAGAAGTAAACGCCGGTGAGGTTGACATCAACCACCTCTTGCCACTGGGTCTTCTTCATCCGCATCAGCAGCGCGTCACGTGTAATCCCTGTTGGTTACTCAGTCAGTCATCCAATCGAAACAAAGTTGGTTATTTGTGCCCAAATACAGTACTATTGTGGTTTAAACCGAATGCTTTATCCAAGAAATAGACTTTTTTCAAAAATAAATAAATAAGGCAGGCAACACATTGCGAATGGAATAAAAATATCCAGACCTGCATTGTTCACCAGGACATCCAGAGCTCCCCAAGCATCAATTGCCTGCGGCAGAGAAGAGATGAAACACAATCGTGACGTAACTATAAACTCATACAACAGCACCAAATCAATGAATCTTGTACTACTATACTTAGATTCCTATCCCTATATATGTGGGTGAGCCAACGTTAACTCACGGCCCTCATCATGGATTCGACGTCGGCCTCGCAAGAGACGTCGGCAGCGAAGCTGATCGCCGTCCCACCGGACTCCTCGATCTGCACGGATTCGGATCACCAATTCACCATTTAGTTACATGTTTATGCTGATTTCATTTTGACAGAAGATCAAGAAACCATGACATGAACAAAATGTATATCACGAGTTTCACGCGTGCATCTGGCATGATATATGCATGATGAACTGTACGTTGTTTGGGTCTAGTCATTCAATTAATCAGCGAATGAGGAAACAATTAATCATGGTCGTACATAGCTATATATAGCCTATAGCTCACCTCTCTGCACACTTCTTCAGCTTCCATGCCTGACTTGGCATAGTTCACAATCACCTTAAATCACCGAAGAACAAAGGTAGCAGGTTTTCAGTCGTTTATTAATTTGACACGGCAACAACATACCACACAAATATATATAACCCAAGTACGTTGTACTTGTACGTACCTTGCACCCTGCTTTGCCAAGTGCCACAGCTATGGCTCTGCCAATCCCTCTAGACGCTCCAGTGACAACCGCTACCGGGGCTTCAAGCCGTGCTGCCCAGCCATCCATGGTCACGGCATCGGCAGCTCTGATTCGGTCGCCTCTCCTCCTAGTCCTTGTCCTACCTGCAAAGGTGAGTTGTTTCGTTAATCATAATACTGCATGCTAATAAGTGATTTTTCCTTCTGATGAAAACGTCAACTAAAAGTTAACTAGTAATGCATGCACGTACAGTCTAAGTACGATAGGTTCGGTTGGTTCCCTGATGCGGATAGGGTCGTCGCCGCCGGCTGTCCAGAGCGCTGCGGCGGCTTCAAGCTGCTGCCATGGCGGCGCTGCGGTGGCGGAGACACACAGGAGGTGGCACTTAGGCCGCCGGCGGCAGACCATGATGATGCTGTGGAGGCAGCCATTGCTGTTGCAGGGACAGACTCATGAGGTCCTTAAATTCTTCAAAGAATCGTTAGAGCAGACGTCGGAAACAGAAAGATGGCTGGCTGCCTCGCGACGCGTCGCGGATTAGATGGAGGCTTGCTTTGCATGACTGCCCAAACCGTTTGCGCTGGACTACTTGGCAGGCTGCTGCTAGCCTGCTATATATCGTGGATAGGAAATACTATATGCATGCGATTCAAGTTTTCAACCACTGGATGATCTCGTCCAGTTCTTCTCAGGTGTGAGTGGATGGAAAGTGTACTCTGTATTGGCTGCTATGTATAGTGTCCTAGAACATTAGACGCTCTGCCGTGACCACATAAAAACATAAATAAATGTACAGTTTAATGCATAATTTTTTACTCACCATATTAGCAATTTTTATGAAAACGACCATATTAGCAATTTCTAATAGTTGGACACAAGGTATTATGGACACAAACATACAAACCAGGAAACCAAAAGAGCAACAAATATTCACTACTACAGAATGAGGCATTGGTCGATGCCCAAAATCGCCAAAAACCTCGGCCTTTTTGCGGTCCGGGGTTAAAGGCCCCTTTAACACCGGTTCGTAACACGAACCGGTGCTAAAGGGTCCTGCCTAACGGCTACTGACAGGTGTTGTCGGGGCAGGGACCCTTTAGCACCGGTTCGTGTTACCAAGACCCTTTAGCACCGGCCAGTGCCACGGGCCGAGGCAAAGCCTTTAGCACCGGTTTGCCACACAAACCGGTGCTAAAGGGTGACCCTTTAGCACCGGATTTTGCCTTGAACCGGTGCTAAAGCTCCGGTTTATAGGCCCGCCCCCTCCTCCCCTCTGCCCATTTGAAACCGAGAGCACCATTGTTGTTCTTGGAGCTTCTTTTTGCTTGTTCTTCATTTCTGATGCCCATCGTTGATCTTCTTCGACTCCGTCATCGTCTCTTCGTGTTTGGAGGTGACTAACTTCAGCATTTCTTGTCTTTTTATGTTGTTTTTGGCTTGTGATGTCCCCATCATTTTTAGCTCAAATCCACTTTGTTACTTTGAATCATTCACATGAATTAGTATCCATATATATATATATATCATATTTTATGGTTGACCTAGTATTAATGTAGTTTGCAAGAATGAATTATAGTATCTTTTTATGATGTTAGAAAGTAGGATAGTTCAAATTAATTGGTTTGTTAATATCACTTGACATAATGTCCATTGTATAATTTAGAAGATTTGTTGAAGTAACTAGACAAATAAAGGATATTATTAGGTTCTTCTTTAATCATACATGTTCACTAGTAAATCTGGAATTTATAATTATTTAAAAATGACCGGGTCTTCGGTCTCTCAACGGGTTCAAAAGCGATACCGGCCGGAACTCCCTCTCATTACTTGTGGCAAGTGTGGGCAGAAGATTGTGATGGAGTACAAAGTGTCGAAAGAGGGAGTAAACAAGGGTCGTATATTCTACAAGTGTCCGGATCGTAATGTGAGTTATTTCCAGACATTTGCTTATATATGTGCTTATTTTTTTAAATAATATTAATTAAACTTTTGATTCTCTCTTTTAATTTCAGTGGGACGGTACCGGTGGATGTACAGGTTGGTACTGGGACGAAGAATACATTGAACATATTAAGAAATCTTTTGCATAGGTGGTTGAGGCTGAAGGTGATGAGACAGTGAGCCAGCGAAAGGAGTTCAATGATGTTGATCAAGCGAATGATCTATCTATTATAGTTGGGATCGGACGCGAACTAATTATGTTGCTTAAGTGCATTTTAGTTTTGGTTTTTTAGTGCTAGTTGCGATTGTATTTGTTGTAGCCAAGCTTGCTTGAATTAATCAACTAATATGTGTGTTAGACATGTTGTGCAATAAGATGAGAAACTATATGTGTGCATGGTTTTCATAATATATATGTTATATTTAATGTAGATGGGAACACGTAATTGGATGTATAATGCCGATCGGCGCTCCGAAGAGTTCATTAATGGCGTGCACTATTTCTTAAGTGTGGCCGAGACAAATAAGAGGAACGGTTTCATGTGTTGTCCATGTGCCGTGTGCAAGAATTTGACAGAATATTCTAACTTAGGAACTCTTCATTCGCACTTATTAAAGTCTGGTTTCGTACCAAACTATATTTGTTGGACCAAGCATGGAGAAAGCGGGATTATAATGGATGAAGGTGAAGAAGAAGAAGAAGAAGAAGAAGAATTGGACCACGCCAATATTATTGCTCAGTACGGTGGCTTCAATGATGTCGCAATGGTGGGAGATAATGAAGAAGAGGTAGCGGCAGAAGATGATCGGGGCGATGATGCTTTTGGTGATGCCATCCGTGATGCACAAAGAGAATATGAAAGTGATAAAGAGAAAGCCAAGTTCGAGCGCATGCTAGAGGACCATAGGAAATCGCTATATCCCACCGCTGGAGAGGGGCAAAAAAAAGTTGGGTACCACACTGGAATTGCTACAATGGAAGGCAAAGAATGGTACATCTGACAAGGCATTTGGGCAGTTATTGAAGATCATAAAAAAGATGCTTCCGAAAGGCAACAAATTGCCCACCACTACGTATGAAGCAAAACAAGTTGTCTGCCCTTTGGGATTAGAAATCCAGAAGATACACGCATGTCCTAATGACTGCATCCTCTACCATGGGGAGGAATACGAGAATTTGGATGCATGTCCAGTGTGTAAGGCATCACGGTATAAGATCAGACGAGATGATCCTGGCGATGTTGAGGGTGAAGAACGTCATAGGAAGAAAATTCCTACCAAGGTTATGTGGTATGCTCCTATAATACCACGATTAAAACGTTTGTTCAGAAACAAGGACAATGCAAAGTTGTTGCGGTGGCATAAAGAAGACCGTAAGATAGACAATATGCTGAGACACCCTGCCGATGGATCCCAGTGGAGAGCGATAGACAGAGAATTCCCACATTTTGCAGATGATGCTAGAAACTTGCGGTTCGCCTTAAGTACAGATGGTATGAATCCTTTCGGTGAGCAGAGCAGTAGTCACAGCACTTGGCCAGTTACTCTATGTATTTACAACCTTCCTCCATGGCTATGCATGAAGCGGAAGTTTATTATGATGTCGGTGCTTATCCAAGGACCGAAGCAACCTGGCAATGACATAGATGTTTACCTAAGGCCATTAGTTGAGGAACTTCAACTTTTATGGAGCAAACCAGGAGTTCGCATGTGGGATGAGTACAAACAAGAGCACTTTGACCTGCGAGCATTGCTGTTTGTAACAATCAATGATTGGCCAGCTCTGAGTAATCTTTCAGGCCAGTCAAACAAGGGATATAATGTATGCACACATTGTTATGAAGACCTTGACTGTGTATTTTTGAAAAAATGTCGAAAGGTCGTGTACCTTGGCCACCGTCGGTTTCTTCCTGTGAACCACCCAGTACGAAAGAAAGGCAAGCATTTTAAAGGCAAGGCAGACCATCAGACCAAACCTCTCAATCGAACCGGGGATGATGTACTCAAAATGGTCAAGGATATAAAAGTGGTATTTGGAAAGGGACGAGGCAGCGAACCTATTCCCAAGGATGCTAAGGGACACGTACCCATGTGGAAGAAGAAATCCATATTTTGGGAGCTACCTTACTGGAATGTCCTAGAGGTGCGCAACGCGATCGACGTGATGCATCTGACAAAGAATCTTTGTGTGAACTTGCTCGGATTCATGGGTGTCTACGGGAAGTCTAAGGATTTACTTGAAGCATGACAAGACTTGCAGCGCATGAAAGAACGAGACAACCTGCATCCAGAAAAGACAGATGATGGACGTCATTACTTTAGCCCTGCTAGCTATACTCTGAGCAAAGAAGAGAAGGAAAGCATGTTTGAATGTCTTAGCAGCATCAAGGTCCCATCTAGATTCTCCTCCAATATTAAGGGAATAATTAATGTGCCAGAGAAGAAATTTCCGAACTTGAACTCCCATGACTGT
Source organism: Sorghum bicolor (assembly GCF_000003195.3). Taxonomy (NCBI): domain Eukaryota; kingdom Viridiplantae; phylum Streptophyta; class Magnoliopsida; order Poales; family Poaceae; genus Sorghum; species Sorghum bicolor. Next base: position 17,987,785 of record NC_012877.2, read on the forward strand.
CACGTTCTAATGACGCAATTGCTACCGGTGGTTTTAAGAGGAATTTTACCTCCACACGTACGTCTAGCCACCGTAAAGCTATGTGCATTCCTCAATGCAATTTCTCAGAAGGCAATCAATCCAGAGAAACTAGCTACTCTGTAGAATGATGTCGTTTAATGTCTCGTCAGTTTTGAGTTAGTGTTCCCTCCATCCTTCTTCGATATCATGACACACCTCCTAGTTCATCTGATCAAAGAGATTCATATTCTCGGTCCTGTGTTCCTACACAACATGTTCCCCTTCGAGAGAGATTCATGGGTGTCCTAAAGAAATATGTCCAAAGTCGTTCCCGGCTAGAAGGAAGCATTGCCAAGGGCTATGGAACAGAGGAGGTCATAGAGTTCTGTGTTGACTTTATTCCAGACCTTGACCCAATTGGCATTCCTGAATATCAACACGAGGGCAGACTCAGCGGAAAGGGAACACTTGGGAAGAAAACATATATTGGTACGGGAGACGATTACTTCAATAAAGCACACTGCACAGTTCTCCAGAACTTCTCATTGGTGGAACCATATATTGAGGTACACAAAGATTTCCTACGGTCCCAGTGGCCCGGGAAGAATAATGCTTGGATAATGTGTCAGCACATGGAAACTTTTGGCGATTGGTTGCGCAAAAAATGTCAGGGTGATGAAAACATTGATGAGCAGCTTTATTTGTTGGCCAGGCAACCATCATGGCATGTCCTCACGTACAAAGGGTATGAGATAAATGGTAACACATTTTACACAGTTGACCAAGATAAAAGGAGCACCAACCAAAATAGTGGTGTACGCGTGGATGCCACAGATCCAAATGGGAACAGACAAACATATTATGGACGCATAGAAGACATATGGGAACTAGTCTATGCAGCTAATTTTAAAGTTCCTTTGTTCCGGTGCCAATGGGTGAAGATGACCGGAGGTGGGGTAACAGTCGACAAGGAGTATGGGATGACAACCGTGGACCTTAACAATAGTGGGTTCAAAGATGAACCATTCGTCTTTGCTGCAGACGTGAGTCAGGTGTTCTATGTCAAAGATATGTCTACGAAACCAAAGAGAGGAAAAAATGATGACCACTCAATCGTCAATGAGCCAAAGCGCCACATTGTCCTTTCTGGGAAAAGAAACATTGTCAGAATTGAGGACAAGTCAGACATGTCAGGCGATTACGAAAGGGATGATCGAATTCCGCCCTTCATAGTCAACAAAGACCCAAGCATTCTGTTAAACAATGAGGATACTCCATGGTTACGGCAGGATCATAACCAAGGGTCATACGTCAAGAAGAAGTTCACTGTTGTGTCGGCTTAACATAAAGTCATGTTTAATAGTATGTGTTGTAAAATGTACGAATTCTGATAATTGTATGACACTATATTTGAGTAAATAGAACTTGATGAGTGGAACAAACTTTGTATTCATGACTTTTCCATTTGGGACCATCTAGGGTTCGGTCAAAGCGTGTGTTTTGTAAAAACCAATGCTTTGACTTTGGTCAAACTAGGTCAAATGACCCATTTGATAACTTCAAATGAAAAAATTTTGAATACAAAGTTGTTAGAGATCATGAAGATCTACATTTGATTCCATTTTTCCATTTGGATAATTTTGAGCCAATCCTAAGCACATTTCTTTAAAATCCAAGACGGGTTTTGGTCAAACTTGGTCAAATGACAAACTAAATTACTTAAAATGAAAAAATTTTGAATACCAAATTGTTAGATATCATCAAGATCTAAAGTTTTTATATACATAATTTTTCCATTTGAGAAAGTTTAAGTTAACAATACCCACCAAATCTTGAATCTCACACAAACTATATGAAACTATATGTGTCAATTGTGGATTTTCAACTACACCTTCCCAAAACTTTCTCAAATGTAAAAATGGTCTATATATTAAATGTAGATTTTGATGAGTAGAACAATATTGGTATTCATGACTTTTCCATTCGAGACCATCTACAGTTCCGAAACCGCTGCGTGGCTATGAATTCTCTTAAAATTCAAAATTCAGTGGTTTAAACTTTTCCAAATGAAAAGTTGACCATTAGACTAAATGTAGAACTTGATGAGTGGAACAAACTTTGTATTCATGACTTTTCTATTTGAGACCATCTAGGGTTCGGTCAAAGGGTGTGTTCATCAAGATATACATTTTTATATGATAAAATAGATTTTTTATTTGATGAAAACTGTACCCTACTAGCATTATTTGTAATAAATGACAAAAATAAAAAGTTTAATGTCAATATGATGTTAAAATAGATTTTCAGTTGATTGGATATAGTTTTTGTAAATTTCTTGGAATAATATATTTTGCATTAACAAAATACTAAACATTCCTTACAAAATTATTGCAAATTAAAAAAATACAGTAAGATATTTAAGGTTAAAAATTTTCATGCGTACATCAAAAAAATTACAATACATGTCACTTTTCAAAAAATATTATGCAAAATATTTAATTTACTATATAATTTATAATATAAAGTGTATTTATAAACACTTTAAAACCTTAAACTAAAAAACAGTGCCTTTAGCACCGGCCCATAGTGGGAACCGGTGCTAAAGGGTCCTCAAAATTTTCAGGAACCCGCCCGAGCCCGCCTAGGACCCTTTAGCACCGGTTCGTGGCTAGAACCGGTGCTAAAGGGTCCCTTTAACACCGGCTGATGTTACGAGCCGGTGCTAAAGGGTCCCCTTTAACACCGGCGCGTAACACCAGCCGGTGTTAAAGACCCTTTAGCACCGGTTCCAGCCACGGATCGGTGCTAAAGGGTTCGCCCCTATATATACCGCGGTCGCCCTGGATCTAAACATGCTTCGTCTTCGTCGAGACAGACCTGAACCGCCGCCTCCATCACCAGCGCCGCCGCCGTTTCGTCTGCCCGCGCCGTCGTCCAGCGCCGTCGCGTGGCTGTCTACAGCGCCGCCGCGGTCATCATCACCACCAGCGCCGCCACCAGCGCTGTTCTCCACCTCGATCTCTGGCCGGCCCTCTGCGCGCTAGCTCTCTCAATGTATTTATCAAGATCGAACTCCGGCTTAGTTAATCTGTAAAATGAATGAATATATATATATATAATCTGCAAAATGAATGAATGTATATTAGTTTTTAGTATATATATATATAATCTGCAAAATGAATGAATGTATATTAGTTTTTAGTATAATAGTATAAGTGTAGTGTTGACCTGTTATAAATTATATTATACTAGTATATATTTGTAATATATTAATATTATTCTTGTATTATTTTGTAGTATATTATTTGTAGTAGTATTTTTTAGTATATATTTGTAGTATATTATTCTTGTATCATATTTTATTTTGTCGTGTTTTGTATATATTATTGTTGTACTATTATTCTAGTAATATTCTTATACTATATTATTCTAGTGTATTACTAGGCTTAAAAGATTCTATATATATATATGGGAGCACTCACATTCATTCATATATATATATATATATATATATATATATATATATATATATATATATATATGTGGTTGCAGACATAGAAATGGCCGACCGTCGTCACGATGATCCTGAATATATGGCAAATACCATTCAAAATATGATCGACGACGGTAGTCAGTACTTTATTGATTACAACGAGATCATGCAAGGCAATCCGACTGAGCAACAAGAGGGCAATGCCCCTGAGCAACAGGGCAATGCGCCTGAGCAACAACTTGTTGACGTGCAACAAGAAGGAAATACTGGCGAGGTATGTAAATGTAAACATATATAATGCATCTCTTACATTAGGTTTTAGACTTACTTGGTTATTAATTTAGTATTTTTGTTTCTATATCTACGTGTAGCCTTCTGGATCGACCTCTATAGGGAGAAGCGTACCTCCACGAGGGCCAAAGAAGCCGTTGAAGGGCCGCTATGTAATCTCCGAGTTTGAGATAGCTACAGGCAGACCACTTGGTGAGCATGCAAATAAATATGTTAGTCACTGTGGATACCTTGTGAGAGATCAAATACCGATCAGTGCTCGTGAATAGAGAGAGAAGCGAGGTGCTCCTGAAATCAGTTTTGTCTCTGATCGTGACAAGGATTTAGTTTGGAAAGCTGTCACGGACGTTTTCACCTTCGACACCAACGATGAAGAGTTGAAGGTGCAAATTTATGACTGGACTATGAAGAAGATGGCGATACTGTTCCAGAATTGGGAGAAGTCTTTGTACAATAAATTTGTCAAGAAAAACGAGACTCCAAATTTCAACCTCAAGCAATATGTAAAGCTGAGGGCCTTCTGGGATGACTTCGTGCAGTACAAAACATCAGAAGAGGGCGAGGAACGAGCCATTAGAAACAAAGAGAATGCAAGTAAAAAGACATACCACCATCATATGGGATCAGGTGGTTATAAGAGTGTCGTTCCCAAGTGAAACCGAATGGAACAGGAGATGCTTGCTAGGGGGGTCACACCCGAGACAGAGGAACTGAGGAAGAAGGTGGCGGACCAGCAAAAGAAGCAGCGGGAAGCTTAGAAAAAGCCAGCACTTTTGGACTATGAGCGGTCTTTGGTCAAGTCTTCACAGCATAGAAAGAGAGTAGGAAAGGGATCCCACAGCTCAGAGAAGTATCAAAACCGGTGCCCCCTTTGATTGTGCCAAATCAATACGGCTCAAATGAAGACTTGGTGCCAAAGAAATCCTTAGCGTTGTCTGAGCTAGATTCGCTTGAGCAATACTTTGGACAGAGCGGTTTAAATATTGAAGACATTGCCGCCATTATTGGATGTCAAACATTTGAAAAAGCTGAGATAGTTGATCAATGGAGGGTAAGATATGAACCGACAGGAGTCTATTCAACCCTCAGCGTTTATATGAGCTCGGCACACAAATGTTTGCAATAAACAAGTGGTGCATTGAGGCATCTAAAAGGGGAGAGAATTAGATTTCTGTTCGTATTAGACAACATCACTACTTCCGTGGAGATGACCTCATATACGTGCAGTTCGAAGAATTGCACCAATTATGTGACCTCGACGCTCTCGACAAATCTCTTGTCAGCTGCTTTTGTCTGTAAGTATTTCTTTCTTTTTATTAAACTTCTAACTTCTTTAATTACATGTATATAATCCTTACACATTTAGGATTTGTATGTATATATGCAGACACCAAATGAGAGAGCTCAGAATCAGAAATGACAATAGTATTGGGTTCGTTGACCCTTATATTGTTTTCAAGGCTCCGTAGACAGTGTGGACAACATCTCATGAGAAAGAAGTCTGCACCAATCTTATAAGGTTCTTTGTGAACCAAAAAGAAAAACAAAAAATACTCTTCCCCTTCAACTTCGAGTGAGTTATATAATTTTTAAGTACATGCATATTTTATTTTACTTATTATTACTCAACACAAGTTTTATATACTTATATATAGGCCTGACTATATATATGTGTGTAAACAGCTTTCACTGGATAGTCATGGTCATCGAAATTCCCAAGAACCGGTTGATAATCTTTGACTCAATGAGAAAACCACAAGAAAATTATCACCAAATGGTAAACACTTTTCACAGGTACATACTGTCGCTCTCTCCGAGAGGATTATCACAATATGACTCTGTAATTATTAGTTCACGATATCCACACACCCTCTGTGTGGGGTTTGGGAGAGAGATATTGACCGTGAGCATCTCTGTGTGTGTGTAGCGCCCCGTATCATAATTCATCCACACGTATGTATTTCTATCTATCTCTCTCTCTATATCTCTCTCCCTCTTTATATTTGTGTTTGTATATATATATATATATATATATATATATATATATATATATATATATATATATATATATATATAGAGAGAGAATTCTCTGTAGCTAGCTACAAAATATGTTATTCTGTAGCCCCCTCCATTTACGATAATTTTATATACTAATTTACGATAATATGTATACATATTTACGATAGTTGGATTACTATAACACACGAGCATATTTGCCGTAATGTTATAATAAACCATTTAGTAAGGAGTTACTATAATCTTATAAATTTATATAATAATTTTCGTATCTCTATGTGTCTATATATTTAGATATTCTGTTGCCTGTCTACAGAGATATATATATATATATATATATATATATATATATATATATATATATATATATATATATATATATATATATATATATATATATATATATATATATATATATATATATATAATATAGGACACATCTTTTTTACTCGTGCGAGTAGTTACTCGCATCTGTGAGTATAGGCACGCGAGGGAAGCCAGTCCGCACGGAGCTATGTTAACGGGCCGTTGAAGAAGCTAAACGGGTTTGGAAAGAGTGTGGATCATCTATGTATATACTGAAATTAAAAAAATGAGGCGTTCACGTGATTCTTTCTCGGCTGTACTTCCTCTTTTTAATATGTATACGTATGTGTATATATCTAGCTTTTTAAAGTATTTATGGATACTTCTTGCGGTGATTGATAAGTATTCATACTTTGTTTAATAGAGTATGGATACATATTTTTTGAAATAGAGTATTTATACATATCTTTTGGAATGGAATATGCATACATACACCAAGATTTAGATAGTATAAAGAGCATACTTAAACCATAAGATCAGATTATATTGCAAAACCGTATGTGTCCATACTAGTTTTTAAAAGGACGTATGTATCCATACTGAGTATAAATACTGAAGTATATGCATATACTTTACGTGACAAGAGAGAGTATGTGTACTAGTTTTTAAAAGGACGTATGCATTCATACTGAGTATATGCATGTATACTTTACGTGACAAGGGCCGGAATATATGTGCATACTATTTTATTGTTTTGATAAATACATATATTGCTTAGAGAAGATGGTATGTGCATATACCAATTTTCAATAAGGGTATGCGTAGAGACCTTTTTTTTAAAAAAAAGAGAGTATGCTTGCATACCTTCTACAAGGGAGTATCTATACTAATTTTTGACAGAGCATGCTTACATACCTATATACTCTGCAAGCAAAGTATATACACATACTATGTTTCAAGCTATATGGAAAATTTAATTACAAAATCCCTTCAAATGTACAGAGAGGTTGAAAACTAAAAAAAAAAGGTATAATATAACATACTACCAACAGTATGGCAAGTCTTTCCAGCAGGCACATTCCGACCAATAATCTAAAAGTTTTTGTGACCAATGAATGCAAAAGAAACTTCATTTATTCATACATAGCACACTGTATGCAGCCAGCATCAGGCCGGTAACGATTCTTCCTGCATATGCATATTAGAAAGTATTATTTTAATCCTAGCAAGTATCAACTAATACTCTAATCAGTGATGCGAAGTATTCACCAATACACTAATTGAAAAACGTATGCAGAGATACTACTATTTTCTGAAAAATAACCTGAAAATACCAAAACACCTGCTGGAGCTTGTCATCTCCTAGTCATATATGATCTGTTCACTGAGCACGAACAGGCTGAGAACCTGATTGGAAATTAAAGAAAACAAATGTGACATTAAGTTGTTGATTTTGGAATGCACTCATAGTTGCCATATGCCCATACCTCTATGTTGAAATCACCATCGATACAACTTCCGTAGCCAAGTGCACATGATGTCTCACATCGCAGGGCGCTAATGGTCACAAACACATTGAAGTTGCTGTCGCCTTGCATGAAGAACAGGACCTGCCCCACAGACACAAGATTGGAGAAAAAAAATTCCCCTGAATCCAAAACCATCCGACCAAGTTTAGCAACAAATCCACTAGCTTCAATAAGGAGGAAAGCCACGCTGGCGTCGGGGTGTCGTGATCTCACCCGGAAGGGACTGTCGTCATTCACATAGCCCCGCACTCTCCACGCCGCTGATTGGGATTGGGACGCCACTACCGGGACCCAGGAGCGAGCACCGCCGGATCTGCTGTCGGGGACGATGCAGATGGAGGGACCGCCGCCATCGTTGGGGAATAGCAGGGCCGCGCCGCCGAGGGTCAGGAGAGGGGCGGCACCACTCGCTATCAATGGTGGTGGGAGCCCGCCGCTGACGCCATCGAAGTGGAGGGGCACGGACGCGGGGAACGACGGGTGCGAGAAGGAGACGGGAGAGGCGGTGCTGTTGAAATGGATCTGGATCTTATCAGCATAAAAATTGGATGTCGAACGTTGGGGCGATATGGGGAACTGGTCCGCAGCTGTGGCGGCCAATCCGTGCTCGTCGGGGCAGAGCTCGCTAGGTGGGGGAAGATCTCGGCAGGGGGAGGAGCATCGTCTCCGGCCTGAACTCCAGCACGAAACTCCTCAGCGGCATGGTGGAAGAAGGAAGAGCGGAGAGCCTGCAGCTCGTTCACGGAAGACGGAAGGACTTCCACGCTAGTTAACGGGTTATGGACTGTACACCCGATAGCCTAAATCATGTACGTGACGCCGTCATCGGCCGTTTTGCCGCGGGACTGACTTACCAGTGCGTGTAACTACACGTAGGTGTAAAATGGAGTTTCCCTAATATATATATATATATATATATACGTACAGTGGTGTTTAACACAAGAAGAGGGGAACAACCTATGTGCATATTAAGTGTGCAAATTCATGATGGCACAAGTCAATCAAACACCCACAGAGACGCTCAGAGTACGTTACATATCTCTTTTCATTATCTTCTGAATTATATTGAATAACTTAGATAACTAATACCTTTTTTATTTATTTCAAATTAAAGACGGAATGGTTGAGGGAGAAGGTCATGCAAAAATACTGAATCAAAGCTATCCAAGAGACGATAGCATGATTTCTTTCCGAGCAAGTGATCAATCCAAACGGCGAGTTTCACTTCAAGGCAACGAAACTCTTATTCCAAACAATGATGATCATTTGTATCAGTTTTAGACATTGGGAGAAAAAACTCTATGTATATATGTGTTACGAATTTTGTACTTATAAAACTATATATATAAAGCTTTTTACATATTTATTTAATTTTTGATGTGGCCTATTCATTTCATTATAGGCAAAGCTTAATTATAAAGCTAAACCTATAATTTTCATTTATATATGCTTAATTTACGTGTAATATATATATATAGGTATACTATTAGAAGCTTCTAATAAAATAGAGAAAGCCCCAACGCAAAGTGCAACTAGCTGGTTCCAACGAACCAGTATGTACCGACCGGACCAAACCTCCTTCAAACCAACCCAAACCAACCAGGAGCCACTTCCAGCTAGCTGTCCTCTTCTCTCTCCCCAATTTATTTTGAATTAGCACTTTCTCTCTCATCTGAGGATAGCCATGGTCAAAGTGCGGCGATGGTGGTGGCTCCGAGCACCTCACGCTGCAGGCTTCCAGGTGGTCGGGCGAGGAGCAGCGGCGACGAACTCGTGGAGGCCGTCCCAGCAGTAGGTAGGAGGCGCTGCTCTGGCATGCTCAGCCCACAAATGAGCCCATCGCGCTGTGCTGGCACTGCTGCTCCCCTCCACCGGCATGGACGTGCTCCCTTGGAGCGGCGGTGGCCTGCAGCTGCTTCCCTTGTCCGGCGGCGGCGCGGATCTACACGTCGCGGCTCCTTCCGTGCCCAACGCCCTGTCCCCCGACCCTCCAGTGCGTGCTCCCGCGTGGCTCGCCTGCGAGCAGGCCTTTGTCCCATCGGTGGAGGTGTCCTCTCCCCCACGGAGTGGCAGATGGAGATGGCATCCTAGGAACTGCACGGACCTACCTCTTCTCCCAGAAACTGTGCTGTCATCCAAGTGTACATCAGATCTTGCTGGTCCCAAGCAAATCCATGTGCGTGTCTGCAAGCAATGGAAGTTTGTATGCAATCGATTTCAATTTTTCTCTGTGATTTATTTTCACATTTTTTCTATGTATGTTGTATGATTATCCTCAGTCTTTCTATGCTTATACTCGAAACTTTCTCTGATTTGTTACTACTATTTTTATACATTGTTTGGAGCATATTTTATACATTTTGTTGTTGGTTGGGTGCTAAGATTTTTTTCATGCAGATCCGAAGGAAAGATAATAGTTTTTATATTTGCATGTATAGATTTAGATGCATGGTGAAACTGTGATTATGCTTAGTTGAATTTGTTTCCACACTAATTGATTTCAAATTCTAAATTTTGAAGAAGTCTGTATACATCGTGGAGCACTCTTCTATGCACTATTAGCACTCTTACATTGCGGTTTTGCTTGGATGAGATGAGCAAAACTTTGTTTCTATGTAACCTCAGTTGGGTTTCAATATATTGTTGACTCGGTTTCTATGCGTTGTTCCTCTTTTAAATAAATATCCCCTAGTGGAAAGTATGATGTGGATATGAGCGGCTATGGTTGTGGTTACGATAGACCCCTTCAACAGTGGGAAGTGTTTTCCTATATTACTTATGCATCCCCTCTAGAAAGCAAGGTGTGGTTGGATGCGGTCATGATTTTTCAAATAAATAATATGCAGAAGGGAGGGTTTTTACGCGACAATGAAATTATTCTTATTCACCAAACCACTAATTTCTATGTAACGTTGGCGCCAAAAACTTTTCTACGCATTTTGACTATTTGATTCTATGCATCTAATCGTCATCACGTGCCATGATTCAAATCACGGTTGTGTCAGATGAAATGTCCATCTCGCGGCTTTAGATGGTAACAAAATTAATTTTTATTAATCCAACCACTAACTTCTATGTAACGTCAGCACCAAAAACTTTCTGTGCATCTTAGCCATTGATTTTATGCATCCAATCGGCCATGACATACCATGATTCAAAAGTCAAAGTTTAGAGGAAGACGAGATCATCTCCATGTTTTACACGTCCAGTCTCTATGTTTTATGAATTGTTCCTATGTTAGTTATACACCCTATAGTGAGGAGCATGATATTGGTGGAGGCAATTACGGTTGTTTCGTGGAATATCTATCTCGCAGAGAAGTTTTTATGCGATAACAAAATTAATTTTTATTCACCCAACAACTAATTTCTATGCAACGTCGACGTAAAGTTTTTACGCATCTTGATACTTGATTCTACGCATCCAATCGGTCACCACGTGCTATGATTCAAATTTAAAATTTATGAATTTTAAATTTTTTCAAAAAATATTCACAATGGATCTTGAATCATGCACAAAAATATCAGGAGTTTAATGGTGAAAACCGTTTTTGAATCGAAAGCTTCATTGAAAAGTTATTAAGAAAATATGGACGTCTTTAGAATGGATGCATACATGACTGCATGTGTCAGCTTGTGTCAGTACGTGTCAGGTGCAGTTAGGTGGAACGACTAACTCGCAGAAAGGTTTCTATGTGGTAACGAATTGATTTTAATTCATGCAACCACTAGATTTTATACATTGTCGGAATAAAAAAACTTTCTGCGTAGTCTGACCTAGGATTTTATGTGTTCGATTGGTTGGGTCCCCAAGGGGTCCACCACCTGCGCGCATGTCAGCTCCGTAGTGGGTTAGGTGGGATGGCTGGCTGGGGCTTCCAATAGCTATTTGTAGCCCTGGGCTCCCAATATACCAGCCCTATATATATATATATATTGTATCAGCATAAAATATATATTGAAAAACCTATTATTATTATATTAAAACAATAAACAGAACCGAAGAAATGAAACAAAAAAAGAACCCCTTTTAATACCGGTCCTGCAACGTGGCAACCCTGGCAGGACCCTTTAACACCGGTTGGTGTTAAAGGGGGGGGCTTTAGCCCCGGTTCTCCTAACTGGGACTAAAGGTGCCTTTAGTCCCGGAGGAAGGGCAGCACCGGCTTGGGAACCAGGGCAACAGGCCCTTCTCGACCGGTGCTAATGTCCAACATGCAGCAGTGATTGATATATTTATATGTGGAGTTAAAGTTCATCCGATATGATATTGACAAATATATGGGCCTCTTGATATTATTGTGAAGTATTTTGAAACAGTATGGTTCTTTTCCAAGCAGCGTTATATATTGCATATAGGATTTCGTTAAGAATTCCTGTTACTGCAGCATCTCCGGAGTGCAGCTTTCCTAAATTCAACTTGTTGAAGTCCTACTTGTGATCAACAATGACACAAGAAAAACGGATTGGCGACAATAGCACTTGAAAATGATATGTTGGAGAAAATCAAGTATAAAATTATAATTGAAGATTTCATTTCAAAGAATATTAAAAGAATGATATTTTCAGTAGAACCTAAGGTCAATTGTTGCTTGAGTACTACTTTTATTGTTTTAGCATTACAATTTGATATGTACGTAAGAACCACATATTTTTTTTTGGAACTTTCTCGCTGTTCGCTTGGCTAAAAAGCCATAGCAGAAACTATTATTCACTGATTTGTTAGGAGAGAAAAACACTGCTAATGACTTTACACTTAACCGAAGTATGCTTTGGTTATGATGTTTTCTCGATTTTGGGGCCCCACTGTGTTTTGCACATGGGACTTTAACTCATAGGCTGCAAAGTACTTCCTTGTTTCAGTTTTTAAGACATTTTGCGTAGGTCATTAGTCAAACTTTATAATATTTGATCGATAATTTATTACTACTATAATACACATGCATTTGATACTATTAAGTTTATAAAAAATGAAATATTATTAATAATAAAGAATCAAATGTGTGATTTAGGAAGTCGTTTCATATCGCCTTATAAGAGCAAGGATAATGAGAAAGCCAAGGTTATACCAATGCCATGTAACTAATAGCCTTCACCAATAGTAGGCTAGAAGAGTTGGCTGCAGAAGAGAGAGTTATTATTTTCATGTGCACACCAGCTGCTAGTGGTAGAGTGGCTTTATTTTTTCATTTTTAGATTAAGGAATAAAAACACATTCTAGTCTCTCTTGTCCACACGTGAATGAGAATAGTTATTCACTACAACTAAGAGGTAATTCGATCAAACACCGCTAGACAGAACACGAATAGGTCCAAATGATCAGACCTGAAACAGAAGACAAGAAATGTCACTCTCTCTTCCTCTTTAGACAATGGAGACCAAAACATGATCTAATACGCCCCCTAAAGATTACCAACAAAAAAGAATTAGTATATGCTTTTGTTAAACACAACATCATTCCTACTTAACTGTAATGCACGTTACATCGTTGGCACTCCTAGTATTACTTGGTTTCTAAATTCAAGAGAAAAATCTCTTTAACCAAGAACCAAACAAGTGGATAGGATCATGTGGTGGTTCAACAATTAAAACTGATGAACAGAGCATTCCATAAGATATATAACAATAAAAAAGAGATGATGCACTGTTTTGCCTAACCCACAGAAACTATACTTAGCGTCCCCTTCCAACCCCTCTTTTTCAAGTTGTCTTTCATTAGAACTACCCCCCTCTTTAAGTATAAAGAATTTTTTTTATCTTTAAAGCAACTTGGCCTTCCAGAACACAATTTTCCTTCTCTTTCTCTATGATATTTCTACACAATGATTGAGTTGAATAGATAACATTTTTTTAACAACCAAATAAACTCATCCTTATTACCATTTAAAGAGATGAGAAAAATTAAGGATACAAGATCCTCCAACTTTTCTCCAACTACTTAGCACATTGGCCACAGTTGCACCCTGTATTTTTCCCGTAATAACTAGCGCTTTAGCCTGGCCATAGATGGAACACCCGTTTTGTTCTGTCTGATATTACTAAGTGCTAGCTCATATTGATTATATGAATTTCTTTAGAGCAGGTACAATAATAGACTTATAGTCAAGCTAATGTTGATGCGGAGAAGAAAAAATAGTAGAGATATGTAGCTTGGCTCTCATGCAAGCACCAAGCTAGGCACGGATGCATATGTAGTGGTGGGCTCAAATAACAAGTGTTGTGAGGAGGAATAAGAAAAAAAAGATGTCTTAGAAACAAGTAGAAGACAATTTACTGTATAGCTTAGCTCTAATCATTTGGGTTATAGTCAAGCACTTGACTCTAATCACACGGCTTATAGTCAAGCACTTGGCTCTATTATTAACCTTGCTTTTATAGCATGCTGAGTACTTCCACTGTCTTAAAATAAATGCACTTTTAGCATTTTAATTTTGTGACACAATAAGTACACATATATGCATGGGAGACCATCTAGTTTTAGTAGGCTCTTCTTTACTTTCTCCATTCTTAAAATCTATTACGTGCTTCGACATCTTTTGATAGGGTATAAATATTTTTATCTATTGGCACCGGCATTCCTAAACAATTTTAGAAGTGCATTTGTTTTGGAAGAGAGGAAGTAGGAATTTAGGGTGCGTTTGGATCCCACCTGAATTCTTGAAGCTAGCTTTTAAAAGCTGTATTACTGTAAGTCAGATTTTAAAAGCTGGATTAGTAGACTGTTTGGATTCACATCTTCCAAAAGCTGACACATGCTACAATACAGAGTAAATTTATTAAAATACTTTTATACTTGGTGGGAGACTCGAGACATGGGCATTCCATGGAGTGAGCCAAAAAATGGTGAAAGACAAGCCTTTTTAGCTTGATAGAAAAGTTATGACTAAACTTATTGTTCACTGATTTATTATGAGAAAAAAAACACTACTGAATGGTTAGTAGATTTGGCATATAAGCTCAAGCGAGCAGGCTGAAAATAGTCATGTTCAATTTCTAAGCTAGATTTCCTCAACTTGTTAGGGACTTGTTTAGTTACGAAAAGTCTTTGCATTTGGTTACTCTAGCATTTTCATTTTATTTAATAATTAGTATTTAATTATGAACTAATTAGGCTTAAAAGATTCGTCTCACAATTTATAGGTAAACTATGTAATTAGTTTTTGTTTTTGTCTATATTTAATGTATGTGTTCAAAGATTCAATGTGATGAATGAAAAATTTTTGGGTGGAGAAACAAGGCCTAGATTGTGGCATCTAAAGGTTAGGGCATGTACAACCCATAGACAGCCTGCTGTCTGCAAGTTTTTAAAACTCACACACAGACAGCTAAATAGACAGCTCGTACAATGGGTTGTCTATTTAACCGTCTACAAGTTATTTAATGCTTATATGTAAGCATGATTAAATATAAATATGATCCTTGTATATACCAATGTATTGCTACTTAATACAAAACACATCTCTACTATAATTCACCCACCAGAATTATGCTTGGTCCATAAAAAAATTACTCTCGCTGAGGGTCTCAACCATTATGTACCTAGAAAGACATACACAAGACTTTGTCTCTATTAAAATCAAGGAGTAATAAACCATCCAAACTCGTTTGATGCAGGCTTCAAACTCACCGCGCCCCTTGTGCGCTTCCGCCCTTGCGGCAGACCAAGTTCGATACCTGCTTCCGCAAAAAAAGAAGAATAAATTGAAATATTTTACCTTAAAAAGCAAAAAGTTTTTAAGATTTCCCGTCACATCAAATCTTGTGGCACATGCATGAACCATTAAACATAGACGAAAGCAAAAACTAATTACACAGTTTAGCTGGAAATCGCGAGATGAATCTTTTGATCCTAGTTAGTCTATAATTGGATAATATTTGTCACAAACAAACGAAAATGCTACAGTACCGAAATCCGAAAATCTTTTCGGAACAAAACAAGGCCCATCCGCCCGCCGACCGCTTGGGCACGGCCACACGCAAGCCCTGACAGCGACAGTGACATGTCCCCAGCAGACAGAGGAAGGAGAGATGGACGTGTTGGTGCCGTACTGTCAGGAAGGATTGGATAGCCAGTGCGTGATGCGGTAGGAGCTCAGTTCCGCCCATGGCGACCATGCACGGGCGAGCAGAGAGAAAGAGGCGAGAGAGCTGAGGCTGACATGGGTGGGCGTGCGAGCGGGGTAGGCAAGGGTGGTGCCGCTGGCAGCTAGGGCCGACATGGGCCTCTAGGCGTCAGAAGGCCGCTCCTATGCGTGCGCCTCTACATCTGGGCGTCACGGTTCGGCCAACACTTTTGCGCAGGACCAGTGTGTGCTGCGTGTGTTAAGGGACGAGCTATGGTGCCATGGGCCCGTGGTGCTCTCCGCGGTAGTGGTCGCCGACGTACAGTGCGCCTGCGAGATCTCGCAGAAGCCGTTGTGATTTTCTTGTAGGAGCTGTGGTGCGTGCTGGTAGAGAGCTCGGGCTGGTGCCCTACGCGCATAAGGTGTTCGTGCAAATGGTGGCTTGGGTTGCGGTGGCCCGGCAAGGCGGTTTACTATGCTTTGATCGCCGCATCAAGGCGGCCAGGCGCGGTGGACTTCAACCAACCTCAGGTTCAAGGAGATGCCTGCGGTTGGGTGCCGGGCGAACTGCTTCACGTAGAACACGCTACATACAGGACTCTGGTTCATGGTGCATTTCGTTGTGCCTAGGAAAAGAAAGGGCATGCAAAGAATGTTGAGTGAGTGCATTGATAGTGATTATACTCTCTGCATTCAAGTGGATATCATATAAGCCCTTGTTTAGTTCCGAAAAAATTTCGGATTTCGGTACTGTAGCACTTTTGTTTGTTTGTGACAAATATTATCCAATCATGGACTAACTAGCATCAAAAGATTCATCTTGTGATTTACAGCTAAACTGTGTAATTAATTTTTGTTTTTGTCTATATTTAATTTTTAATGCATGTGCCACAAGATTCGATGTGACGGAGAATCTTGAAAACTTTTTGATTTTTGGGGGTGAACTAAACAAGGCCCTGTTGTATTGCCTGTCGAAGAATGACATGGGCCAAAGAAGCAGTTGAGCTTGTGCAGAACATTAGTAAAGGGGGCTGGGTGCTATCTACTTGACAACAGGGCGTTCTGCATTGTGATCTCTTACGCTGTGAAATTCCTGCAGTCAAGTGATCTATGTGAGTTTGTAGATGATATCATGAGAAAATCCGGTATTTGATATGTGTAGTTCCCCTCTGAATGATGAAACCACTTAACTTTTGGAGAAAGGGAAGGGGAATGAAACTGGCATGAGATGAATTTTATGCTCAGATTATTTTAAGTATCTGCCCTCTTGATAGGCTATGAAACGCATGCAATTTCTACTTCTAAATATCAAATTTTGATTCAGTTTGTAGAGGCATTACACAGGAGCAAAAAACAACACTCTGTTTTTCATACATGGCAAGCTATTTTAGTTGATTTTTTGAACTATAATTGACAAAAAAATGGAAACTTATGTGGTGAAGTTAATATAGAGTTTGTCCTAAGAGTATGCAATTCATGGTTTCATGTGGTATAGGCAAGTTTTAAGTGATCAACTGATCATCCACTAAATTGGTGGTCTCGATGTCTCTGAGTTTTAATTTGAACACAACTTAAAAATCCTGGTTTTAATTTGAACACAACTAGAAAAGTTATTGTAGCGTTAGCACGGGTATACTACTAGTCAAACATAATTAAGTGAAATATAATTATAATATTATCAGACTAGTAATTTCGTCAACATAATCAATCATGAATATATTTTCCCCATAGTGTCGTAATACTAATACGAGTAGGTTACTATAATTTTTGAATTTTTTATTGAAAAAATAGTTTTTTTAATGGTTCCACAAAATAAGATATACAAAGAACCTTTAAGATGTAACATATATTGTATCACTTCTAGGTTATAGTTCTGACCGGAAGGAATCTAACAAAATTTGAATCATACTTTCTGGATTCAAATTTGATTTTATATGAATTTTATAAGTTTTAGTAAATTTGTGCATTATTTCGAAAGGGATAATAAGCTAGCAAACACTTTGTGCACTCACCCACACGAGATCTGTTCACGCTAGTTCGTTTCTTGGAGCTCGGGCCGAAGCCGGCGCCTCACGAGACGACGACCCTATGCCGTCTGCTGCTCAGGAGGGGTCCTTTCTCAAATTTTTTCTGGACACAGACGGCTCAAAAGGTGTCGTTGTACGTGCCTTCAGGGCACTCCCAATGCAGAAACCAACATAGTTTCTATAGACATTAATTATGGTGCCACCTAAGCATTTTGCTGATGTGGCAAGGTAGTTATTGAAGAGAGAGAGCAAAAATCATAGAAACTGGGTCTAACTTAGAAACCAAGTCTACGCGAAATCCAAGACATGAAGTGATATGATTGGTTGAGAATAGAGAATGAATGTGATTAGATAATAAATTATTGTATAGAAACTACCCATTACGACTATAGTTTCTATACATAGTGTCTATAGAAATTAATAAGTATAGAAACTACATGTAGTTTCTAGCATTGGGAGTGCCCTTAGAGCACTCCCAATGCAGAAATCATCGTGGTTTCTATACATATTAATTACAGTGCCATCTAAATATTTTGCTGATGTGGCAAGAGAGTTATTGAAGAGAGAGAGCAAAAATCATAGAAACTGCGTCTAACCTAGAAACCATGTCTACACGAAATCCTCGATTTGAAGTGATACGATTGGCTAAAGGCGGTCCCCATGCTAGAGACTACATGTACCTTCTATATGGAATAGTTTCTATAGACACTATGTATAGAAACTATGCTTCCAATGGATAGTTTTATACAATAATTTGTTATCCAATCATATTCATTCTCTCTCTATTCTCAACCAATCATATCACTTTATGTCTTGGATTTCGCGTAGACATGGTTTCTAAGTTAGACCCAGTTTCTATGATTTTTGCTCTCTCTTCAATAACTACCTTGCCACATCAGCAAAATGCTTAGTTGGCACCATAATTAATGTTTATAGAAACTATGGTGGTTTCTGCATTGGGAGTGCTCTAAGAATGGAGAAAGAATGGATGTGATTGGATAAAAAAATATTCTATAAAAACTATCCATTGGGACCATAGTTTCTATATATAGTGTCTATAAAAATTAATAGATATAGAAACTACATGTAGTTTCTAGCATTGGGAGTGCCCTTATGAGATCGTAGAAGTTTGCTGGAAGTTGAGTTGTTTGGATCCTCTAAGAGCTAGATTGCATAATGGCAATTTAAATAGGGCAAAGAGCAGTGTTTTTTGTTATAATAAATTAACAAACACTCTTTCAGTCATAGCTTATATGCTACTCTCTCTATTTATATTTAGTTGTCGTCATTGGTGTGTCATAAGTTTGACTCGATTTGTAGAAAATATATGCAATATTTATATCTTTAAATAAATTTATTAAAAAATTAGATTCAAAGATCTTTTAATGATACTAACTATGTATCATAAATATTAATATTTTTTAATATATATATATGTAATTAAAGTTTTTTTCAAAAGGTTATATATATAATTAAAGTTGTTTTTCGGGTAGCGTAAATGACAATTATTTAGGGACCGGCGCGGTGGTGCTAGTAGTCTTTGTCGTCACTCCCACGGCCTGGACCAATCTGTAGCGGCTAGGGATGAAAACGGTACGGATATTTCCGACCGTATTCGAGACCGAATTCGTTTAGAGAGGTTCAGATCTATCCGTATCCAAGTCCGAGTGTTTAACATCCGATACCGTATCCGTATCCGAATACTTAAATCGTATATTTATGATGTCGACATCCAATCATATCTTATCCGACATGATTGACATTATCCGTATTCGAATCCGAATCCGACTAGAAATATGAAAACAAATATGATATCGGTGATATCCGTTCGTATCCGATCCGTTTTCATCCCTAGTAGCGGCGCAGCTCAACGCATTGAGGAGGGCACAGACAGCATGACAAGGGAAGTGGCTACCACGTCGCGGTACCTATAGGTGTCAAATGATTTGAATTAGGCCTTGTTTTAGATGAAAAAAGATTTTGGTTTTCGCTATTGTAGTACTTTCGTTTGTTTGTGGTAAATATTGTCCAATTATAGACTAACTAGGATCAAAAGATTCGTCTCGCGATTTACAGGTAAACTTTGAATTAGTTTTTATTTTCGTCTATATTTAATACTTCACACATGTGTCGAAAGATTCGATGTGACAGGGATTCTTAAAAACTTTTTGGATTTCAGGGTGAACTAAACAAGGCCTTAGTATGATCAAAGCTATAAAAAAGTTAAAAAAACATTTTGTAACACCCCAAATTTTGAAATTTTCCAAAATAGGATAGAATGTTAAATTGTGTATTTTTGTGTCCATGAAATATAGGAAAAATAAAATTTTTCTTTAAATTAAAATTTGTTATAGGAGCTAGCAACTTGTTTGAACATGCATGTCTTTGCATTTGATTTATTGTAATGAGTGATTTTGACTAAGGTTCAAAAATGTATTTCAAACAGATTTTAAATTAAATTTGAAAGAGGTTTTGAATAAATAAAAAAAAGAGAGATTTATTTTTCTCCTCCTCCCTCTCCCTGGAAATCGGCCCGAAGGCCCAGAACTTCCCCCCTCCTTCTTCTTCTCGGCCCAGCGCGCATAGAAGGCCGCGGCCCAGTTTGCCCCCCCCCCCGCGCCAGCATCCCTTCCCCTCTTTTCTTCCACTGACGAGCGGGTCCCGTGCCCTAGGACACCGACAGGTGGGACCCAACTGTCGAAGCCGTCCCCTACCTCGTGTCCGGGCAGGACACGAGCCCGAGCCGTAACCACCCCGCACGATTTCGCGCGAGCGATCCTGGCTCCGCACGTTTGCCCCTTTAAATACTCGCCCCGATCCTCGCCAAGCCCCCTACCAAATCCCACAGCCGACCGTCACTTAGTTCTCGCCGAAAAAAACTCCGCCCCACGCCGAGCTCGATTCTCCGCTGCGTCGTGTTTTTGCTCCGTGAGCTTCATGCCGAGCCTCGTTTCTCTCTTGCGAAGTCGCCGAGACTCTTTGCTCGCGAATTTGTGCTCTCTGTGCTTTCCTAACCCTCGCCGAACAACCTTGCAGAGTCGCCATCCGCCGAGACTGCTTTCCTAACCCTCCGTCGCGAGCACGCCCGAGCCGCTCCTCAACTTCGTTTTGGTCCTAGGTAAGTTCGCGTCGAGTTTCTCTACGCTCCGGTGCTTTCGGTTCGCGTTCTACCGCCCTAAATCGCGCAAACCGCGAGCTCCGGCCATCACCGGCCATGGCGCCGCCGCGGCCTACCCCAGCTCCGGCCGGCGGTCTTCTCTCTCCCTCCCCACGATCTAATCTCAACCGTCCAAGTGAGATCCGATGGCCTAAATTGAATCATACCCCTTCGGCCGCACGTTTTGCAAAAGAACCCCCCTGCTTTTTAAATATAGGACCCGCAGTCCATAGTGTAGTCTCAATAATACGTTTTCTTATTTCAAAGGCGTATTTTCTTTATTCAGATTCAAAATACGTTTTCAGGAAAATTACAAGTTTGCCACTGGTTTTATATTGCTCATAAAATATCCGTTTTAACTCCGATTTGATCCATTCAAATTGCGTTAGATTCGTAATCACAAGATCTACATGTTGGTCTCACTGTTTTACAAATTTGAAACTTTTTATTTTCGTTATCCTATTTAATTAATTACTTTTCTAAAAAAAATCTTAGGAAAATCATAACTTCTTTGTTTTAGATCCGATTTTTGTGAACTTTACATCAGTGTGATCGTAGAGTGATGTAGATTTGTTTTATAAACTTTTTATCTTTATTTTCTACTGTTGGTGTATTGTTCTAATTATATGTTTGTTTGCTTTTTATGATTGCCTCTGGATGATTGTTGTTGATGTGATGACTGAGTTTAGACGGTGAGCTTTTACGTGGTGATCAAGAAACAGATTGTGGAAGGTTTGGAACTAACAGAAGGATCTGAGTTTCAAGGCAAGTATAGCATGGGATCATCCTTGTTTCCTAATAACTTTAATCACACAATTTATATTGCATGTGTCTCTTTGCTAAGGATTTCCTAGTATTGATCTTATACCTTGTCACCTATGGTTTTGCATTGGGTAGCTTATGCTAGTGCTCCACTAAACCATGATCTTGTAATTTGATTAATGGAATATGCAATAAACATTAAAAGAGGACTTTTTAGCAACTTTGGTAAAGAGGGCTGGAGCATTGGGCTATCTTATGGTGCTCTAGTTTCTCGCCATAAGTACTTATCTGTATCTGACCATCCGGGACATACAGTACAACTGTGAGGGCTATATGGCTCTGGCTTTAGCTCAGTATGAGGACCTTTTCTAGCTTGTTAGTGGTTACCCTTGTGGCGCAAATCGGGAATAGGAGACCATGGATTCCTGCGGGTGAATCACATGGACTGACTAATGAAACCAAGCGGCCCTAACTTGTTAGACGAACCTTTGAAAGGCTTCATAGTGAACCCTGCCGGCCTCCCTAGGAAGGGGGTTTAGAGACTCATGACCTCAGGCGAAAGGGTAAATCACGACTCACAGTGAAAGTGTACAACCTCTGCAGAGTGTAAAACTGATATATCAGCCGTGCTCACGGTCACGAGCGGGCTTGGACCAATACAGAATAAATGATCACTAATGGCAAATCATTAATGTTATTATTGTTAATATGTTGTTTATGCTATTCTTTATTCACTTTACCTGATCATGAGTTTATTTTGGGACTTGACAACCTGATGCTACTCATATGCTAAAATTGTGACAACTAAAAGCTACATGCAGTTCAACCAGTGTCTAGCCTTTGAGCCTCATGAACCCTATGTTATTCTTGCTGAGTACGAAATGTACTTATGCTTGCCTTTACATTTTATTTGGATAAAAATCCTGGATGGGTACCAGATTGCTAGTTTGGAGAAGAGTTTAGGCTTGTGCTCAACCAGTCAGTTGTCCCTGTGGATTTGGAGCTTTCGCCTGAAGAACGGAGTGTCTTTCCGCTGTTTGCTATCTAAGGTTATATCCTTTATACTAAGTTCGTTATATATAAGCATTGACTATTGATATTACCCCTATTTGTGGCTATATGTGAGATTTGACTTCCTGGGCTCACATATGGTGTGTATCTGGTTTTGTTCTTAAAACCGGGTGCTACAAAGTGATATCAGAGCAATGCTGACTGTAGGACGCAAGCCTAGATAGTAATGGTCGTTTTAGTCATCTTTGCTTCACTACATTCATGCTTACTATCTCACCCTTGCTATTTGATAAAATTCTTATGCTTCTATCATTTAATTCTATTATAAAATTATTGCTTCTATTCGAACTTACTCTTGGTCTAAATCTATAGATGGTTCGTAATGAGAAGATTGCTCGCAGCAACGTTGGAAGACCATGCTTAACTCGGGTTATCTATGGCTTAACGGAACCAGAGTATGAAGAAGCTTGCCCTGTCTCATCAAGACATACTTGTTGGCGGAAGGAGTACTTTACCACATCCTTTAGTGGCGAAGATTTCTTTCACCCTCGGCTTGTGCGTATACTACAAGACCACTATCCTGAATAGCAAGCCAAGGTGGAATACAAGTGCACTAAGTGGACTCATCCTAAGTATGAGAGCCACTGGAGCACAGAAGCACACATCACAAGATGGAATGAGTTTACTGGTTCACGTGTGGTGGAATCCATTCATTCGTCTCTCAGTGACCGTTTCAGTAAGCATGCTAGCATATCTGATGCTGCCCATCAAGCTCTTCTAGCATATCATGGAAAGCACTACAAAGAGAGGAAGAATGACAAACAAAAGTATCTTCCTCGTCGTCCACCAGGCACTTTGCAATGTGTGATGGCTGACCCCTACTTGGAGCAGAATGAACAACTAAAGGAGATGGCTTTGACTATCCAAGTCATGCATCAAAAGCTAGAAGATAGTCAACTGGAATTGGCAGAAGTAAGGCAACACTATGAGGAAGCCCTTGATGAGATTGATGAGTGGAGAAGTCGTGGTGGATTACCTAAGATCAATGAGGTGGAGGACGTACCACGCTTAACTCCACGCAAGAGATGCTACCCTGGATGCCGCTGCAGTCACACCGTGTTTAAGAAGTAAGAAGTTCCCATTTGTAATAAACGTTAGTAGCAAAAGTTGAGTTCAGTCTTATATGTGTGCTTTGTGAACCTTTAATGTTTGATTGGTTTGTCTTAGTGCTTATGAGTTGGATTTTTGTAATGAGTGCAATGATCTTGTGGGTTTCTCCACAATTTCATTTAGTTTACGGACCTAAGGTATAAGGACCAGTGAATAAATAGTTGGGTTTTGGTTTCTCTTGTTTCTTTGTCCTTGTCTTTTGGGAGCAACTTATTTTCTTCAGTTCAAATCCCTATTCTCAGAGGACCATAAAATCATGTGAAAATTTATGGTAATAGTAGACTTCAAGATCTTTCTCTGACCGTAAGAATCACCCCCATAGCTGTTGTGGTTTGGGAATTATGAAAATCACAAGATGGTACAGTTGAGCTGTCAGGAATCTGGACCAGTTTCAGTTGCCTACTGATTTGGGAAAATATAACTCCGGAATTTGGGAAAAGGTACTATAATAAAGTTTTAGGTCATTTGATAAGCTTTCCAATGATGCATGCTGCAACTTTATCGGATTAATAGAACTTGAGTTATGACATCTATACGTTGCTGTTGCTGCACAGTTCAAAATCTGGATAGTTCTAGTTAGTTCCTATTTTCAGCCAACTTAACATCAGAATCTGGAAAAGTGGGATATACAGAAGTTATGGAGGACTTCATAAGCTTTTCAACCATGTAAGACTCATCCCCATATGATCTAAGTAACTCAAGATATGACTTCTGTAAGTTGCTGCACCGATGCTGAGACATTATCGGGATGGATATCATGTATGGCTGTTTTACCTAGGTTTAATGACAGAAACTAAGGAAGCCTTCTATATGAAAGTTGTAGGGATCTTGATGAGGTCTCTAACGGGGTAAGCTAAGACATTATTGGATTAACAGAAAAGGAGTTATGTCTATTTTACCGCGCTGGTGTTTCTCATGTTGTGAGGAATTTCAGATTTCTTGTGTATCTCAGTGCACATGAGTTTCTCTTCGGTATTAGAAGATCTTATGATAAGAAACACACTTGAGAGGTGGACTAAACTACCCATTTAAGCCCCTAGTTTACCTTTTCTAAGGGGGGTAGTCTTATCAAAGGAGTTACAGGGAGAAGTAATGGTTAACATTTGATCATCGATAAGGACCTCAAGTGTTTGGAAAATTTGGTTTTTGATACAAGAAATTGTTCCATTGAAGTGTGATAATATGGATGGAGATACAAGTCATTGCTGGTACTCATAGCTTGGAAGTGGTGCTTATGAGAATCAGGTGACACCAAAGGCTACAAAGTTATACATGGAATATGAGAGCTAGTCCAAACTGTCCCCCGACCTATCTCATCTTAAGGGGGTTAGTACCTTGATATGATAGATTAATGCCCTTTCAATTCACCATGAAGTAAGAAGTGTCTCTAGAGATATCACATGATTATAATTATCTATCCTGGCTCAAGTTAGTGAAATTGGTCACTTGACAACTTAGGAAGTGGATAAGCTACATCTACTGTTGATTCTACGGAGATTCAAAAGACTTCATTACTAAATGGAGCATGACCAGTATGTTCTAGTCGATGGAAGTTCTCATCTAGGAGACGTCATCTTTAATGATGGATTTAAGAAAGTTCAAGATGCAAGAGTTGGAAACCACCAAATAAAAGTGAACGAGACTTAGAGTTTTATAGATATGGCAAGAAACTATCATAGGATTGCTGGAGCCAATGTGAACTTGGCATAAGAGTGACTAAGAGATTGGCTTGGAATAATCAAATTCTATCAGAGGTTCACTGAAGGTGTTATAAAGATTGACAAATAGAGTTGTTCTATACCCTCAAGACTTTAGATGTGCTCCATACAAGACAAGTAGTGGTTTGTGCATAAGTCAACTAAGTGGGTTGGATTAACTGACATGTGATGTGGAGGTATCCTTAGAGGAGCATGGAGATACTATCTTCTTGGATATAAGAGTGATATCTACATAGAATGTAGGAATCTAAAGGGCATCTTTAGGAAGATGGTTTTGAGCTAGTCATATCATTGTTGGGTTTGAGTGAATCCAGAATTATGACGAGGAAAGTGAAATCACTTGAACGAGAAAAGCCTTTGCGAATGCTCAAAGCATAAGGAAGTGTGCTAGAGGAGTTCAAATGACACTGAAAAATGAAGGGTTGAGTGTTGAACTAGGTGATGTCACTAGTACTGCCAAAGGAGCTCTATTAATTACTCACTTGGGAACCATAGGAACTGCAAAGATTACTTAGAAGATATGTTGTAAGCTTGTGTATTGCAGTATGGTACAAAGAGTTTACTGTATGCGAAGTTTTCTTAGAACAACAGTTAGTAGATGTGGGGGTATAAACCCCTATACCCTCATGGGCCTATATGGGCCGCACCATCAGAGGTGGCTCGACCCACAGGATGAAGACGTGCGGTGCACGACTGGTCGACGTGCACCGCAAGGCTACAAGATATTGTACCAAATAGGATATTTTGCTCGTAACTCTGTCCCTTCACGATATATAAGGAGGGGCAGGGGGTCCCCTAGAGGACAAGTCATACACATATTATTCTCTCAATCCAATACAATCAGACGCAGGACGTAGGTATTACGCCAACTCGGCGGCCGAACCTAGATAAAAAGCTTGTCCGTGTCTTGCGTCACCATCGAGTTCGTAGTTTGCGCACCGTCTACCGATAAACTACTACCGTGGGTATACCCCAAGGTAGACTGCCGACTAGCTTTCGTCGACAGTGGTGCGCCAGGTAGGGGGTGTGCGTACAGCTTCCTAGACGAACAAGATGACCATCATCCCCGACTTCGCGGCCATGGCGGACAGCTTCACGTTCACCGTCAGCTTCAACAGCTTCACTGCCACGACCACGGAGGAGGCGTAGATCCGATCTGCACCCCACTTCTTCATCGACGTCGGCCGCGACTCCAACGACGCTGGCTACGACTCCAACTACTCCAGCAACGTTTCCGACCACGCCGACAACGCGTCACCTGCTTCCCTGCTACAAAGGGAGGCAGATCGACAACACCGACCTGCTCGGGCTATCGACCAAATTGTTTGGCCTACTTGCTCTGACCACCAGTCGCAATAATAATCGCCGCGAAGAACGGCGCTACGACAACAGCGACCACCGTCATGACAGGTCTAAAAGCTCGAGGGCCAGACAATTTTGTCGTCACCGACCAAACTTCCGTCCAAAGATAAGTGCACTCCTAATATTTTATTTATTTTTGGCATAATATTTTTAATATTATTATTCTTCAAAACAACTTTTTTAGCCGACTAGTTTTTTCTCCTACACGAGCTTTCCAGAGCCGGTACTGTCTCCGACTCCTCCCTACACGTGCACGAGATCCACCCTCTGCGTTTCGGGTGGTCGGCAGTAGCTCTCTAACGTGGCTGACAATCCTACGCGTGTCTAGGTTCCGCACCTCATGCTGATTGTTGGCTAGACCAGAGCTGGTACAAGCTCTAGGACGAATTAACTACTCGTGCTAATTTTATAAAAAAAAATCTAAAACTTATCTTAGTACTGATTTTTTATCTAAAGGTTATTTATACATCATGTACTACCAATTCTTTATATTTATTTTTCAGGAGTTTGGCCCAGTCGACAAGCTACGCTCGGAGACTCGTCGACTATTCCCTACGCTGTGCCCGGGGACTGCTCCGACCACCGAGCACGTTTACGTTCCCAACCACGCTCGGGGACTTGTCGACTACTCTCTATGCTGTGCTCGAAGACTGTGCCGACCACCGAGCACGTTTACGTTCCCAACCACGCTCGGGGACTTGTCCACCGGTCCCTACGCCGTGCTCGGGGACTGTGTCGACCACCGAGCACTATACGCTCGGGGACTGTTCGACCAGCTCACCAATTTGAGAGTTTTGGGACTGTACCGACCACCGAACACTATACGCTCGGGGACTGGTCGACCAGCCCACCAATTTGAGAATTCGGGGACTGTACCGACCACCGAGCGTTATATGCTCGGGGACTGGTCGATTAGTCTATTCAATTGCAGACGGACTGGTAAATTTAATTTTTTAGACCTTGCTACAAGGCTTATACTTCGCCTTCCAGCAAGCTCGGGGACTACATCGGTGCGATGCATCTGGCGATACATCTCAGTTTCAGAATTTCCTTGAGGACTTTTCTTTTGACCCTGGCACCACGTGCCTACGTCACCTACTACCAGGCTCGGGGACTAAGTGGGCACACTTCACCTTGCGGTGAATATGCTTGCTTTTTAAAAGACTATACTTTTCAGAAAAGTAAAGTGGGCACACTTCACCAGGAAAGAAATATTTTTTGATTAAGAGCACCATGCATTCTTCGAACAACCTGCTTCTTCGACGTCAATGTTGATCAACTGTCTTTTGAGTTGGTCAAAATATTGTTGCAACTGTTTGGACGACTTTCCTGCTTATTGAAGATGTCAAGCCTCACTGATCAAAGAAGCTCAAGACGGCGGTTACATCACAATACATGGTGCTCGGGGACTAGCTGTGGGGGTATAAACCCCTATACCCTCATGGGCCTATATGGGCCGCACCATCAGAGGTGGCTCGACCCACAGGATGAAGACGTGCGGTGCACGACTGGTCGACGTGCACCGCAAGGCTACAAGATATTGTACCAAATAGGATATTTTGCTTGTAACTCTGTCCCTTCACGATATATAAGGAGGGGCAGGGGGTCCCCTAGAGGACAAGTCACACACACATTATTCTCTCAATCCAATACAATCAGACGCAGGACGTAGGTATTACGCCAACTCGGCGGCCGAACCTGGATAAAAAGTTTGTCCGTGTCTTGCGTCACCATCGAGTTCATAGTTTGCGCACCGTCTACCGACAAACTACTACCGTGGGTATACCCCAAGGTAGACTGCCGACCAGCTTTCGTCGACAGTAGAGGAGCCTTCAGTGGGAGCCTTTTGAAAGCTTGTATGGAAGTAAGTATAGAACCCTGTTGATTTGGAATCAAACGGGAGAACACAAGTGTTTGGGCTAGAAGTTCTAAGAGATGCTGAATAACAAGTGAGAGTGGTCAAAGATAACTTAAGGGTGGCACGGACTCGACATAAGAGTTATGTTGACATCTAGGAAGAGAATTAGATCTGAAGTAGGAGACTACGTGTATTTGGAGGTGTCACCTAAGAGAAGTGTGTGGAGGTTCAATAAGAAAGGGAAGTTAGCACCAAGATATGTCGGGCCATTCAAGATGTAGGAAATATGGAACGAAGTGGCTTACCAAATAGAGCTACCTGAAAGTTCAGAAGGAGTGTATGATGTCTTCCATGTGCCTCGGCTTAAGAAGTACTTGTGTGTGTCATAAGAGCGAATATCGTTAGAAGAATTGACTGTTAAATCGGATTTGAAACAACAGAAAGGGTGACCAGGAGTTGGATTATCAGGATGTACAAAGTCCAGTGGAATCAATGCACCGAAGAGGAGGTTGTTTGTAATAGGGAAGAGGATCTAAGAAAAACATACCCGCAGTTGTTGGAGTAAGCACCAACCGAATCTCGAGGATGAGATTCATCTTAAGGGGGGTAGAATTGTAACACCCTAAATTTTGAAATTTTCCAAAATAGGATAGAATGTTAAATTGTGTATTTTTGTGTCCATGAAATATAGGAAAAATAAAAGTTTTCTTTAAATTAAAATTTGCCATAGGAGCTAGCAACTTGTTTGACCATGCATGTCTTTGCATTTGATTTATTGTAATGAGTGATTTTGACTAAGGTTCAAAAATGTATTTCAAACAGATTTTAAATTAAATTTGAAAGAGGTTTTGAATAAAAAAGAGAGATTTAATTTTCTCCTCCTCCCTCTCCCTAGAAATCGGCCCGAAGGCCCAGAACCTTCCCCCCTCCTTCTTCTTCTCGGCCCAGCGCGCATAGAAGGCCGCGACCCAGTTTGCCCCCCCCCCCCCCGCCAGGATCCCTTCCCCTCTTTTCTTCCACTGACGAGCGGGTCCCGCGCCCTGGGACACCGACAGGTGGGACCCAGCTGTCGGAGCCGTCCCCTACCTCGTGTCCGGGCAGGACACGAGCCCGAGTCGTAACCACCCCGCACGATTTCGTGCGAGTGTCGACGAAAGCTGGTCGGCAGTCTACCTTGGGGTATACCCACGGTAGTAGTTTATCGGTAGACGGTGCGCAAACTACGAACTCGATGGTGACGCAAGACACGGACAAGCTTTTTATCCAGGTTCGGCCGCCGAGTTGGCGTAATACCTACGTCCTGCGTCTGGTTGTATTGATTTGTGTTGAGAGAATATGATGTCCTAGGGGGGTCCCTTGCCCCTCCTTATATAGTCTGGAGGGCAGGGTTACAGATCTGGAAACTAATCCTAGTCGGTTACAATTGCCATGGATAATTTGATATCAATTCCTATTCTAACCGACTAGAATCCTGCTTGATCTCCCCATCTTGTTTCCTTGCGCGAAACTCCAGGTTGTCGGATCAAGCCTTGAACTCGTCTCGTAATGGGCCAAGCTTCCTGGCTGAAGTCTAGCCGTAAGGGTATAGGGGTTTATACCCCCACAGCTAGTCCCCGAGCACCATGTATTGTGATGTAACACGCCGTCTTGAGCTTCTTCGATCAGTGAGACTTGACGTCTTCAATAAGTGGGAAAATCGCCCAAACAGTTGCAACGGTTCTTTGACAAACTCAAAAGACAGTTGATCAACATTGACATCGAAGAAGCGAGTTGTTCGAAGAATGCATGGTGCTCTAAATTAAAAAAGATTTCTTTCCTGGTGAAGTGTGCCCACTTTACTTTTCTAGAAGGTATAAACATCAAAAAAGCAAGCATATTCACCGCAAGGTGAAGTGTGCCCACTTAGTCCCCGAGCCTGGTAGTAGGTGACGTAGGCACGTGGTGCCAGGGTCAAAATAAAAGTCCTCAAAGAAATTCTGTAACTGAGATGCATCGCCAGATGCATCGTACCGATGTAGTCCCCGAGCTTGCTGGAAGGCGAAGTATGAGCCTCGTAGCAAGGTCTAAAAAATTGAATTTACCAGTCCGTCTGCAATTGAATAGACTAATCGACCAGTCCCCGGGTGTATAATAGTATGACGACCAGTCCCCAAGCACCAAGTGCGCTCCTTAGAATTCTGCGTTGCTATACTGTACGACCAGTCCCCGAGCATCGAGTGCTCGGTGGTCGGTGCAGTCTTTGAAGTTCCGAGCTGATAGACTGGGCGACCAGTCCCCGAGCGTCGAGTGCTCGCTGGTCGGTGCAGTCCTTGAAGTTCCGTGCTGATAGACTGGGCGACCAGTCCCCGAGCGTCGAGTGCTCGCTGGTCGGTGCAGTCCTTGAAGTTCCGTGCTGATAGACTGGGCGACCAGTCCCCGAGCGTCGAGTGCTCGGTGGTCGGTGCAGTCCTTGAAGTTCCGAGCTGATAGACTGGGCGACCAGTCCCCGAGCGTCGAGTGCTCGGTGGTCGGTGCAGTCCCCGGATTGTTGACTCTCTGGCATATTTGTCCTCTTTTTATTGAAACGATCTTTTCAGTTAAAGTTGACATGACGAGACATCCTGATGGGTTGTCAGATGGACGCATGAAAAGTTGCGCCTGGCAACTGTACAGCCGCCCTTTGCGTGGTTTGAGAAAAAGGGAACCATCAATTGGCACGAAAACTCCGCCGCATTAATTGTCTATAATCATTATAAACCGAAACGCCGCATCCGCCGCATGGCCCGCCCACTTCCCGAGAATACGGGAAGTGGGAGAGGTGGAGTTGCGGGTTATAAAAACCTGACAGTTCCGCCTGTACTCCTTACCCTGCCATTGCCCTCAAGCCTTCCATTTTCGCCTCCTTCAATCACCTGCGTCTTCGTAACCCAAATCCACTTCTCACCTCCAATGGCGAAGAGCAACGCCAAGAAGAGGGCTGAACTGATGGCCAAGGAGTGGAACAAGTCCCGTAGCACCACCAAATCCCTCGGTGACCTCGTCGACATGGGACTCCTGCACAGCTCGGAGCTCGGCGGCTGGAGAGCACCGGAAGGAGAAAGCTTCCCCGACCCTCGTGCCGGTGAGATCGTCGTGTTCGAAGATTTCATTAAGAGGGGCTTTGGGGTTCCGGTTCATCCTTTTCTCCAAGGTCTTCTTCTGTATTATGAGATCGGAATTTGCAATCTGCACCCGAACTCAATTCTCCTTATTTCCACGTTTATTCATCTGTGCGAGGCCTATGTTGGCATAGAGCCGCACTTCGATCTTTTCCGTTACCTTTTCTGCTTGAGGAAGAAGGGAGCAGTTGGAGGCTCCAAGGTTGCAGGTGGAGTGTACCTCAACCTTCGTGATGGAATGAAGAATCACTACCTGCACTGTCCATGGAACACTTCCTTGACCGAATGGTATAGGAAGTGGTTCTACGTCAGGGAGGAACCGGGCAGCTCCACGTTCTGCGACGTGGGGTACATTCCCGAGAAGAGGGTAAGCTGGACCGACCGCCCGGAGTTCGACGGTCAAGTGGCGGATTTGATGAAGCTGATCGACTGGTCGCGCCTGGATGGGCTTGGCGTGGTCGGCAACTTCATTTGTCGTCGGGTGATGCCCTGCCAGAAGAGGGTGCACTCGGCGTACGAGTATTCCGGAAGCGTGGACCCGACCAGGATGCGACCGGAGATCTTGGAGAAGGCGGAGGTACAACGGCTGTTGAACGAGCTGTTCAACTTTGCGGATGGAGGCTTCATCCGCGGCAGTGATCGGGTGCAAGCCTTCAAGTTAGGCCGACCAGCACCAAAGGTATGTTGCAGAGTATTTTGTTTTAGCATTCGTATATCGTCTGTAGCTGACTCATCTTTGTTGCTTTTGCAGATCGGCGATGTCGACCGGTGCACAGTGTATGTATCACTGGCACCGGGGATGGAGAATCCTGCGGGAGAAGACCTGCCAGAAGACGATGCTGCTAGGTGTACTCGTTACACCAGCAGTGAGGAGGAACAAGCCCGCCCCGTCCCGACCACCGAGGAGAGGGTAGCGGGGAAAAGGCCATTGCCGGCAGATCCCTTGCCGACACCGAAGTTGCCGGCAGATATACCGGCGGAGAGCAGCCAAGCGCCGAAGCGTCGTCGGCTCGTGCGGATCGTTGACGACGACGACGACGAGGAGGCTGCACCGTCGTTAGTCCGACGGCCTCGGAGCCACCCAGATAATGCGCCGGCCGCTACTGATCGAGTGGCCAGCGACCCCCCTGCACCGCAAGTTGTCGAGATGGGGGCGCAGGTGCCGACCGGCCAGGCGAGGAGGAGGTTCACCGCGACCCACCGTCGATCAGACTTGTAAGTGTTTGACTTACGTATTTTGGACTCCTCTTTGCTTTTTTTTAATTACACTTTTGTTCCTGTAGTGCGGCGTCGGATGTCGACTCCGGCCAGGCTGCCAGCCAGGGGACGGGCGAGCCTGTCCACGCTGCTGAAGATACGGCCCCCCAGACCACAGAGCAGCCTACAGCTGCAGCCGCGCTTGGGAGCACCGAGGGGCTCCCGACCGCGGCACCGACTACGACAGGCAGCCCGACCAGGGCTGAAGAGGCTCCCCCAGCTGGCTCCACAGAAGAGGAGGGAAGAGCCCCGACCCCTCCTCCTGCCGGGGGGAGTGGAGTCCCCACGCCACCCCGAGCAGGAACCTCTTCGGCTGCAGGCTCCCCGGGTCTGGTCCGGGGGCCAGTAATGCCTGGGACCACCATCGGGGGTGACGCAGCGCAGGAGGAGGAAACCCGGGCGGCCTCCGATGACGAGGTGGAAGAGATTGAGGGTCGTCCCCGTGATGGCCGCCAACACGTGTATGTGTGGCGCCAACGCGGGGATCACTTTATCGGGCATGAGGAGCTCGCCGAGACCGAGGAGGCCGCCAGGGTGGAGCGCGCGGCCAAGCGCCTCGTCGACGAAGTCAAGGTAAGCGACTTTTTGTACTGCTGTACATTCTATGCCTTGTCTTGCATGGTCGTTATATGTTCGCTTTGTAGGGCGCAATGAAAACGGCAAAGTACCGGAAACGGTGCTTTGACCAGATAGAAGGCGTCGTGGCCGAGAACAAGGCCCTAGCCGCGGAGGTAGACCGGCTGCGATCGGAAGTCGGGGAGAAGGTGGCCGAGATGAGCGCCCAAGAGGAGCGTCGTCTCGACCTCACTCGTCGCTTGGCCGACCAGTACCGGCAGCGAGAAGGTTAGTCACACGCTCCGAGCAGCTTTGCGTACTTGTGTAGTTTGCTTTACTGACCAGTTTATGATTCACGCAGACTTGGAGGAGGAGGTGGCGCGCCTCCGACAAGAGAAGGAGCAGCTCAGCCAACAGCTCGCCGGTGCGCTGGAGTCCGGGCGGCGAGCAGGAGAGGAATTGGGTCGAAAGGACCGGGAATTATCTGGTAATGGGTGCCGCCTTGTTAGCTGCTGCTTGTCGCCCCTTTGTTTGTTTGGTATGCCGAAAATAACGCTTTGTTTCGTTTGCAGTGCTCAAGGTGAACGCCAAGAAGCACCTGGATGATCTGATCAAGGACCGGGACTCCTGGAAGGTCAACTGTTGCAGGATCTGGAAAGGAGTGTCCCCGGTCCTAGACCTGATCAGTCCCGAGCTCCCGGAGAGCCAGCCCCGCGCGCCACAGTTGACCCCGGCCGAGAAGGCGCAACGGGCGTGGGACTGGCTCCAGCAGTTCATGAAGGACGCCGGGGAGTTTGCCGGCGCGCACGTCCTCAGCATGGTGCGCGCCCACTACCCCCTGATCGACTTGAGCAGGCTGGAGAAGGGGTACCCGAAGGAGGTCGGCCCATAGGAAGCGGACGAGCTTCGGGGTAGTCTGCTGGACTTGTCGTCGACAGTGATCGGCGACATCAATCTGTGCGGAACGGCCACTCCCCCAGACCAGCCGAGTTCAGATAGGTCGGCCAGGGAGTTGTCGGGCGCGTCCGTTGCGGGAGATGGGCGGTCGACGCCTGCGGTCTCGACCAGCCAGGCGCCGGTGGCCCCGACACCTTCGTCCGGGCAGCAGGGCCAGGCGGGTGATCAGCCCGAGCAGCTAGGCCAATAGAGTAGTCTGTAGGAATAGACTAGTGTCTGCCCGTCAGGGTATTTATTGTAAAGTTTGTAATAAAGTTTGCTTTTTGTCATGACTGTTGTTTTGAGCGCTGTAAGATTATCTGAGTGACGTGTCACCGTATTCGTCTTGGTAGTCGTTAAGAGCATCCATTGCAGGAGTTTTGCCGAGTGCTGTGACAAGGTATAGGCAAAAAATAGAGAATTTCATTATCAACAATTATAAGATACTTACAAAGGAAAGTTATTAAAACTTTATGGATAGAAACGTCGCAGTTTGTCTATGTGCCAAGAGTTAGGCACTCGTGTTCCGTCTGGGTATGCCAATCTGTAGGACGTAGGTCGTGTGACCTCGGTCACCACGAAGGGTCCTTCCCATTGAGTGGATAGCTTGTGCATTCCCTCCTGGCTTGTTTTCCATCGAAGTACCAGATCGCCGACCACGAAGGAACGGTCCTTGACGTTCCTGTTGTAGTATCGCCTGACTGCCGCGAGATATTTTGCTGTTCGGAGACACGAATCTAAACGCTTTTCCTCCATGCAATTGATTTCGAGTTCTCTGGCGTTGTCAGCGGTTGCCTGGTCGAAGTGTTCGATTCTGGGAGATCCGAAGTGTATGTCAGACGGCCGGACCGCCTCTGCACCGTACACCATGAAGTAGGGAGACACCCCTGTGTTTCGACTGGTCTGAGTTCGGAGGCCCCAGACCACTGCCGGCAATTCTTTCATCCATCGACCGGGTGCTCTGTCGTTTTCGGTGTACAACCTTTTCTTTAGGGCGTCAACGATCATTCCGTTAGCACGTTCAACTTGACCGTTGGCACGTGGATGTGCCACTGACACGTATTTTATGACTATGCCTCTGTCATCGCAGAAGTCCCAAAAAGTGGTGCCAGTAAACTGAGTGCCCAGGTCGGTGATTATGCTGTTCGGGATGCCGAATCTTTGTATGATTTGATTGAGGAACTCCACAGCCTTCTCGGAGGTTGCCTTGACCAGAGGCATGTATTCAATCCACTTGGAGAACTTGTCGATTAACACGAAAACAAACTTGAAATTGCCCGGGGCTGGTTTAAATGGCCCGATCATGTCAAGCCCCCAGCAAGCAAAGGGCCAAGACGACGGGATGGTTTGAATTTCGTGGGCAGGTACGTGGGTCCTCTTAGCGAAAAACTGACATCCTTCGCAATGTCGAACCAGTTTTTCTGCGTCGCCGACCGCGGTTGGCCAATAAAAACCTGCTCGGAAAGCCTTTCCGACCAGCGTTCTGGATGCGGCGTGATTGCCACAGGATCCAGCATGTATGTCCTCTAAGAGCTTGATACCATCATCTTGGGGTATGCACTTGAGCAGTACTTCGGAGCTTGCGTTTTTCCGCATGAGTTTGCCGTCGACCAGGATGTAGTTCTTTGATCGTCGAATGAGGCGCTCGTTCTCTGTTTTGTCCTGAAGGCCTGTCCCGTCCGATATGTATTTGATGAACGGGGTACGCCAGTCACGCTCACCAGTTGTCGGAGTGGCGTCGTCTATGAGCATTGCCTCGGTGGGTTGCTTGTCGACCAGGGAGGAGCCTACGCTCGGCTCGTGGATGTCCTGGACGAAAATACCCCGCGGGATCTGGGCCCGAGATGAGCCTAACTTCGACAACGCATCTGCTGCTTGGTTCTTATCCCGGACCACGTGGATGTACTCTATGCCGTAGAAGTTGGTTTCCCATTTGCGAATTTCTTTGCAGTAGAGATCCATCTTCTCGTGGGTTGCGTCCCACTCCTTGTTGAGCTGGTTGATGATCAAAGCGGAGTCGCCATAAACATAGAGGCGCTTGACTCCCAGCTCAACGGCTAGTCTTATGCCATGCAAGCATGCTTCGTATTCGGCGACGTTGTTTGACGCCGGAAAAAGGATCCGAAGGACGTAACGCAGTTTGTCCTTGTTGGGTGATACGAACAGTATCCCAGCGCCGGCACCGTTGATGTTCAAGGACCCGTCAAAGAACATTGACCAGTGGTCTGAGACATCGGGAACGGAAGGCTCGTTGAGATCCGTCCATTCAGCAATGAAATCGACCAGGGCCTGAGACTTGACAGTGGTGCGACTCTGGAACTCCAGGGAAAATGGACATAATTCCATTGCCCATTTCACGATTCTGCCATTGGCGTCTTTATTGCGCAGGATGTCCCCGAGAGGGAAACTGGTTGTCACCAGGACTCGATGGCCGTCGAAGTAGTGCTTCAGCTTTCTTGACGTTATTAGAATGGCGTATATGAGCTTCTGTATTTGTGGATACCTGGCCTTGGACTCGTTTAAGACTTCACTTATGAAGTAAACTGGTCTCTGGACCTTGTAGGCGTGACCTGGTTCACCTCGCTCGACCACTATTGCCGTGGAAACAACCCTGTCGGTTGCAGCAATGTAAAGGAGTAGGTCTTCATTGGGCTGAGGCGCTGTAAGGACAGGTGGTGAAGTGAGGAAGGTCTTAAGCTGGTTGAATGCGGTGTCGGCTTCTTCTGTCCAGGAAAATTTTTCCGACGCTTTTAATAGTTTGAAGAAAGGGAGGCCTTTTTCTCCTAGCCTTGAGATGAAGCGACTGAGGGCGGCCATACATCCGGTTAGCTTTTGGATATCCTTTACGTTCTTCGGTGGTCGCATGTCGAGTACGGCTTTGACTTTTGAAGGGTTTGGTCGTATGCCGTCGCGACTGACGACGTTGCCGAGCAGTAGACCGGAAGGAACGCCGAAAATGCACTTCTTGGGGTTGAGCTTCCACTTGTACCTATTGAGCGCCTTGAAAGTTCGGTCTAAGTTGTCGATTAGGGTGCTCACGTCCCTTGTTTTTACGACCACGTCGTCTACATAGGCCTCGACGAGGTCATCGCGAATCTCGTCGTGGAGGCATTGCTGGATGGCCCGTTGATAAGTGGCTCCGGCGTTTTTGAGTCCGAAAGACATGGTCGTGTAGCAGTATGCGCCGTAAGGTGTAATAAAAGACGTTTTGATCTAATCTTCTTCCTTTAGCGAGATCTGGTGATAACCAGAGTAGCAGTCTAGAAAAGAGAGGAGTTCGCATCCGGCCGTTGAGTCGACCACCTCGTCGATGCGAGGGAGACCAAAAGGATCTTTAGGACAGTGTTTATTGAGATCAGTGTAATCAACGCACATTCTCCATTCATTATTCTTTTTGCGTACAAGAACCGGATTGGCGAGCCAATCGGGGTGATACACTTCTTTTATGAATCCGGCTGCTAGAAGCCGTGTTATTTCTGTCCTAATAGCCTCCTTTTTGTCACGAGCGAACCGTCGCAGTTTTTGCTTGATTGGTCTTGCGGTCTTCGAGACATTTAAGGAGTGCTCGATCAGGTTTCGTGGGACACCGGGCATGTCTGCGGGTTTCCATGCGAAAACGCTCACGTTGTCCCTTAGAAACCTGACGAGCGCGTCTTCCTATTTTGGATCCAGGTTGGCCCCGATGAGGGCTGTCTTCTCGGGGCTGCCTTCGACCAGCTGCACTTCTTTGTACTCCTTGGATTTTGAGTTCTTCCTAGCTGTCTCCTGTTCGGGTAGTCGGAGCTGGTCGGGAGGCAGCTGTGCGGCTTGGTTTGCTGTTTCTGCCATGCGGATTGAGAGGTCGATTGCCTCGGTGATCTTGAAGCTTTCTTCTTCGCAGATGTACGCAGTGTAGACGTTGCCTCTGACGGTTAGGACACCCTTCTCCGTGGGCATCTTAAGGACTAGGTATGAGTAGTGCGGGACTGCCATGAACTTTGTCAGCGATGGTCGGCCCAGTATGGCGTGATAGGTCCCGTCGAAATCCGCGACTACGAAGTTGATGAACTCCGTCCGGAAGTGGTCGGGTGTGCCGAATTGGACAGGCAATGTTATCTGTCCGAGAGGCACTGAACTTTGACCTGGCAAAACCCCCCAGAATTGGGCGTCGTAAGGTTTTAGTTGTGCAGGGGATATCTTGAGGGCGGGCAGGCTGTTGCGGAAGAGGATGTCGATGGAGCTTCCCCCGTCCACGAGCACGCGCTCGAATCTGATGCTGTTGATGCAGGGGTCAAGAATCAGGGGGAAACGACCCGGCTCTGGGATAGCGGCCCACTGGTCCTTCCTGCTGAATGAGATTTCCCTGTGGGACCACGTGAGAAATTTCGGGTCTGCGATCAGCCCGTCCGTGCTGTCTATGTTGAGGCAGGCTCTCTTTAACAGCTTTCTTTCTCGCTTGGACTCAGTGGAGACCTTGCCCCCGAAGATGGAGTGGACCACGTCAGTGGGGCTGACGTATTGGTGTCGGGGGTCCCTATCTTGGTCCTCATCCTCATCTTCGTGGTCGTGCCCGTCGCGCTTGTTATTTTTCTTGGCGGAGTCGTCTTGGGCGGCCCGCCGTGTATAGATACTTTTGAGGACGCGGCACTCTTCCATGGTATGATTGGACTTTGGATGTAGTTGGCATGGTCCCTTCAACGTTTTGTTGTAGTCTTCTTGGTAGTCCCGTCGTCCATTGGGACGTTTGACCGTATTTACTTCGTGGTCGTAGTAGCGAGGGCGCTTTCCTCTGAAGTCGTCGCGGCTGTCGCGCCGCCGATCCCAACCGTCTCTGTGGTCACGGTTGTCGGGGCGACGGTGGTTCCTATTGTCGTAACGACCGCGACCGTCATCTCGCCGGGAAGGCTGGTCGGGACCTCTAGCGTCGTCTCGGATTAGTTTTTCTGCGTCGTCGGCGTCGGCGTAATTTTTGGCCATGGCGAGGAGTTCCGCCACCGTTGCTGGTCGTTTACGTAACAGCTTGTTCCTCAGCGCTTCGTGGAAGCGCAAGCCCTTGATGAAGGCAGAGATGGCCTCGTCGTGGGAAATCTTCGGGATTTGGAGGCGCATATCCGAGAATCGTCGGATGTAATCGCGCAAAGGTTCGTTCTTCCTGTCCCTTATCCTTTCAAGGTCATATTTGTTTCCAGGCTGCTCGCATGTGGCGATGAAGTTGTCGATGAAAGCCTGGCGCAGCTCTTCCCAAGAGTCGAAGGAGTCCTCGGGCAAGCCAAGAAGCCCCTGATGACCAGCCTGGTCGAGGACTACGGGGAAGTAGTTAGCCATGACGTGCTCATCTCCTGCGGCTGATCGGACGGCGATTTCGTAGAGGGTGATCCAGTTCTCTGGATTTTCCTTGCCGTCGTATTTTTTAAGTTTTTCGAGCTTGAAATTGCGGGGCCACACGACCTGGCGGAGGTGTGAGGAGAACTGTCTTAGGCCCGGAGGACCGTGCGTTGCATCGTACTCGATGTGGCGCAGGTTTTCGTGGACTGCTCTCTCTGCGGCGCGCCTGTTGATGCGGTCCCGGGCATCTTTGGGAGGGATGTTGTGGCGGAGATCCTTGTGCTGGTTTACTTCTTGGCCGCGTACGCGGTTCTGCTTGCGGCGACCGTCGGCGTCCCGACCACCATCGTCGCGCCGTGAGTCCCCTCGACGGTTGTCGGGGGAGCGGCTGCGGTGACGCCTGCTGGGAGACGGTGAGGCCCGGCTACGATTAGTCTGGTCAGAGGCGGCTTCCGTATAAGAGACGTCCTGGGCTCTCTTGAGCAGAGTGGCTGTCTGTCCCATTGCAGCAATCAGGTGTGCTCGGATGCTGGTCCGGACTCCCTGGCATTCGGGGGTATCAGGGAGCCGATCTAGGTTAGCCATGGCGACAGCCACGTTGGCGCTTGGCGTTTTGTAGACTGGCTGGTCCCCGACCATATCAAAGGCATCGTTGAGATTATTCGGTGGCATTTGTTATTGCTCGTCTGCGCGTCGTCGGGCGCGATCGGCGTTGCGCTGTTCGCGGAGTTGCCTCTGGTCATCTGTTTCTCCATCAACGACCGGTTCGTCGGCGCTGACATTGAACACAATATCCCCTCGCCGGGGGGGAAATATCGGGAATCGGTTGAAACCCGGAGGGTGTGAAGGAAAATCCAGGTCGTAGTCCTCGTCTTCGGTGTCCATAACCTCGGTGGGGACGGAACCGGTGCTTGAGTTGGTGCTGGAAACCTGGCCGTCCCGTAGTTCTCGGATTGTCACCATATTGACGTAGTGACGATCGTTCCTTGTCGGCGACCAACCCGCCTTGCTGAAAACGGATTGGGTGTGCTGTGAGTAGACAGAGGCCGAGTTGTTCAGGCCGCAAGGATAATCTTCCTTCTTGAGCTCGACGGATCGTTCTGAGGGGGTTGAGGTTATCGTCAGAGACGTTCCCTGCCGTTCGTGTGTGGCGACACGAGTTGGCCGGCGGGATTTGAAAAAACCCGCTGGAGCAGCTTGGTCGGGCCGACGCAGAACTCCGTCTACTAGTTGGGAAACTTCGAGTAGCTTGGAGTCAGCGTGATCAAGCGCTTGGAGAAGGTCCGAGCAGTCGATCTTCTTTCCCTTGTAGAGCGGGAACGGTGGTCGGGCGCTTGGTGCCGTCACGCGTGTGGTCGGAGACGGCGTGATCTCAGATTGGATCTGGATCTCTTTCGAAACCGTGGTCGTGAGGCCGCCGCTGCACGTCGTCCACGTGATCTGGCTGACGGTGAACGTGAGGCCTTCAGGCACGGTCGCGGAAGCTGGGATCGTGACCATCTTGTTCGCCGGAAAAGTTGCATGCACAACCCCTACCTGGCGCGCCACTATCGA